>NC_046325.1:10089105-10783201 GCF_009819535.1 Lacerta agilis | reverse complement strand
ATGTTCCAGATGTATTACCATTGCGGAATGCTAAAATTAACCCAATGTATTTCCACATGGGCTCCAGAATGAGATTAGATGCAAGGACTGGAATTCAAGAAGGTCCTCATATTTATTAAACAGTCAATCATTTCTGCAATGAGATAAGATCTAATTCTATTTAACTGTTTCAATGCCACCTCCAGTTGTGAGTATTAGCCATATGGAGTGAGACTTTAAACTGCCACCATCTTTCCCCACCTGAGTGGTCTCATCCTGGCTCTGTGATGATTGTCTATGGCTCCTCATGCTCCACACACTGAAAGATACTCAGAGAGAAGCCTGACCATATCTCCAACCCCTAGGCCAATAAGCTTTGAAAGTGTAAGGCAGTGAAGTTAAATGTTTCTCAGCATTTCTTCTCATCTTCACCTTTTTCTTCTAACATGTTCATCAAGCTAGATGTGATGTACTTAAACAATATAGTGAAGTGAAGAACAGAACTGACAAACCAAAAGGGGCTGTAACTGTGATGAAATGCTGGTCTTTAATAGCTTTCTGGCTCCTGACCTCAATTGGCTAATCTGTATGAGATAGCTCAGCAGATTTCCATAATAAAGAACACTATTGATATACAATTTTCCAAAGGAGAAACCACGATCCTCTTTCATTTGTGGACAGGCACAGCCCCTTTCTCTTTGTAATGACAATTGCCATTTGGGATATCATAAGGCAAAGAAGGAAGGAGAGCCATTTTGCTGCCATGATTGCCTCCCATGTCCAGAAGGAAAGATTCCAACCAGACGGGTAAGGGAACTCATGTTCATGGGACATGCTCAGAATTTAAGGATGACTGGGGCTGCTGAAATAGGGGTTTGGAGTACTAATAGGAATCTCAACACTCTGAATGCCAGTCATCAAGTAGGGGGGGGGGAATCAGAGATAAAACACTAGGTGGGGGTATACAAGCTTGCTTGGAAGAACCACTAGGCTTGCAGCAGCAGCAGCAGCACCCCCTCCCTCAATGAATACAGGATGTGCTATGGAATGGAGACTGATGTGTTCTGGCAGTAAAGAATATATGATAAGAGATGAAGTGGAATGGAAAATACTGAACAGTGGTATTCCAACACTGCAAAATTTTGTTACAGATCTCAGTGCTCTCCTAGTCAACACCATGATTCAATTAACACCATGGTAGAACTAATAGCAATCCTAATAATTTATTGAAACTTGGTGGAAGCTGTGATGCTGAGAGGTTTGGAGGATTTAAATATCTGCAGATTCTTGTAGGAAATAACTACATTTTTTGGATAAATGTGCAGATTAAAATGTCTCTATTGATTGGATATGACACTTCACTTAAATGTTGTTCAACACAGTTCTCAGCAATCAAAATCTAGCATTACACACATTTAAATATGTATTTTAGTAGGAGTATCCAGATTACTGCAGAAATAAAAATGGAGAAATGATGGTTAAAAACCACATTCAGAATTAACATAAAGAGGAAATGTTCCAGATCCATTCCAACTGGTAATATCTGTGAGGTGATACTACTGGGCTTCCAAAGACATGTGTGGCCCATGGAAAATCTCTGCACAACTTGTTAATATGATTACGTGAGGAGACTGTAAACTTGCATTTCTGATACCAGCATGGCAACTTCCATTCTAACTAAACTGGTACATTTTTGTACTTCACATAAAATGCTGTATAGAAATCTGACTTCTGTTTTTCAGACATGGATGAATGCTTTCAGTGCCCACAAGATCATTACCCAAACGTGGAAAAAGATTCATGCATTCCAAAAGATCTAAGTTTCTTGTCTTATGGAGAACCACTTGGGATCTCTTTGGCCTGTTTTGCTCTCTCTTTTTCTTTCACCACAGGGTTGGTGCTTCAGATTTTCATTAGGCACCGGGACACACCCATAGTCAAAGCCAACAACCGCAACCTCTCCTACACTCTCCTCATCTCCCTCTTGCTTTCTTTTCTTTGTGCTTTGTTATTCATCGGTCAACCTGAGAAAGTGACATGTCTCCTTCGACAAACAGCTTTTGGCATCATCTTTTCAGTGGCTGTTTCTTGTGTGTTGGCCAAGACAATCATTGTGGTCCTTGCTTTCATGGTCACCAAACCAGGCTCCAGCATGAGGAAATGGGTGGGGCAACAACAGGCCACCTCCATTGTTCTTTCCTGTTCCTTGATTCAAGCTGCTCTTTGTACTGTGTGGCTGGCAACTTCTCCCCCATTCCCAGCTTTAGACATGCACTCAATGAGTAAAGAAATTGTTCTGCAATGTAACGAAGGGTCGTCACCATGTTCTACTGTGTCTTGGGGTTTATGGGCTTGCTGGCCATCGTCAGCTTCTCTGTAGCCTTCCTAGCCAGGAAGTTACCTGACAGTTTTAATGAAGCCAAGTTTATCACTTCAGCATGTTGGTTTTTTGCAGTGTTTGGTTGTCCTTTGTTCCAAGCTATCTGAGCACAAAAGGAAAATTCATGGTGGCTGTGGAGATCTTCTCCAACTTGGCCTCCAGTGCTGGGTTACTGGGTTGTATCTTTTCCCCAAAATGTTATATTATTGTCATGAGGCCAGAATTGAACAGTAGGGAACAGCTGAAAAGAACAAGTTAATGATGCTCCTGATATATTGGGACCCTCATCCCCCATGTGAAAGCAACGAGACTTTTCATAGAATAAGTAACTTGTTTGGCTGGCTTTGGCTGTCCTTTGTTTGAACATATCAGAGCACAAAAGGAAAATATATGGTGGCTGTGGATATCTTCTCCATCTTGGCCTCCAGTGCTGGGTTACTGGGCTGTATATTTTCCCCAAAATGTAATACTATTGTAGTAAAGTCTGCATTGAATAGCAAGGAGCAACTCAGAAGAAAGAAATGACAACTTCTGGGTCCTTCATAAATGTCATATTTTAATTTTAAATGACGTCCATGTAACTTTTTCATTTTTAATTTCCACAACTAAATTCAAATGTAATTTTAACTGTCAGTGCCATATTGAAGTAATCATTTTAAAATCTGTGATATATTATTGTTCAATTCTCCTCACAAAATGAAGTGCAAAGTGACGAGGTGTACATCTCTTAATGTACAGGGTGTGGCAGAATGAGGTGAGTCCAGGAGGGACACACCTATTTCATACCTCTTGCATGCTTACATTAGTTGGTAAACCCATGAAATTTATGCCAGGAAAAATTGTCATGCAAGTAAACTCCAGTTCTCCACTATCATCAGAGGTCACCCTAAAATTGCCAACTCCACAATACTACTTTTGTAATTGCTGAAAATGTGCTATGTGAAATAGATGGGAATTATGGCATGAGCACTTTTTGAGAAGACAATATTGCTTAACCACCTTGCAATGGTTAAGCACCCTCTGACTTTTAATAATACTTTGTTTCTCAGCCATGTTTGTACTGCTTTTCTTTACTGTCAGGACAGTAAATAGATATTCTAAATCCTCATCTTTTTTGTCTGCTTACTTGGAAACAAAGTGAGGAGAATAATGTGTGGATCTACATCTTAGATTTAGCCCTTTTCGTCAGGAGCATTATACTTTCTATCCTCTTCAATGCAACAAACTGTGTTGCTGAGTTGCCCCATTCTCCCTTGCTGTTTAATTAAATCCCAGCAATAAAGATATTAATTGATAGAATGAAATTTTGCCATAACCTCGAATAACCAGACTAAATGCTTAGTTCCTGCTTTAGATGAAATCTGAAGCACATTTCAAGCATATTTTCACATGACTTGCAGGTGGAATTTTAATGTAATCAGTATTGAAATGTATAGTGTCCAACATCTCCCACCCCCTTTTTATGAATTCTAAACCCCTGAACTGAGAGCCAAGTAAAATGTTTAGTCAGAACGTATTGTGGCAGCAAATCCCAATACTGAGTGACATCCACCAAGATTATCTCGATGTCACTATGCAGGTTGCAGTCTCCCATTACACTGGACGCTCAGGTAGTGAACATTATCTCTGCGGGAGGCATATTCGCAATCCGCAGTGCTGAGTCTGCACATGTGCGGGTCATGATTCAGCGCTTCTGCGCATGCGCAAAGCATGACTTAGTGGTTCGGCACATGCACGAGCACTGAAACCTGAAGTAACCCATTCCAGTACTTCCAGGTTTGGCGCAGTGCGCAACCCAAAATCGTGCAACCTGAAGTGGCTGTAACGAGGTATGACTGTACTCTCAAAGGTAACAACTATACTCTTTCCTTTGGTAATGATTTCACACTCCCATTCCTCATCTCTGCAGCTACATGCTTCCTGGTCAAGGCCTTGAATTCTTCTTTCTTTCTTCATATTGCTACCTTGCCACAACAATCCATATTATTGCCATACCACAATAATCTATTATTTAGTAACCTTCCAGTTGGATGACTGGAATGCACTGTTTCTGAGTCTTTGAAGACAATCCAGAAACTTCAGCTAGTGCCCAATGTTACTGGGAACCAATTTTGAAGAGAGGAACTTCTGCTGACTTAATCTGCTCAACCTGCACAGACTGCATATACACTACTGGCACAGTTCAAGATAATGTTGTTAGCATATGAAGGTAAAACCTTTAGTGACTTGAAAGCCAAACAATTAAAGGAGAACCACTCCCTTTATGAATCTGTTAAGACTGGAAGATGCCTTTCTTGTTTTCCCACTGTTGGAAGAAGCTCATTCAGAGGTGATGTTGGACAGGTCATTCTCAGCATTGTGAACTAGGTTGGGAATATCAATGCCCCCTAAAAAGCACTACTGGAATAATCATTGTTTATTTCTTTGATATTAAAATTACCCCTTTACCTAGCCCTTTGCAGAATTTCAACAACGATCTATTTTGACACAATGGAGCTATGATTTCAGCACAGGCAAGATTGAAAGGAATGGACAATCCACCCTACTCAGTGGTTTCTCAGTGACCACTGAAATTTGCATATGTATATTTATGACCTGACTTAATTTGCAACTTTCATTACACCCGCAAATACAGTGAGTTGGACTAGAGGCAATTCTGCTGAGATGTGATAAATATGTTTTCTTCTGCAATATCTCACAGAAACAGAAAGAGAAGACTAGCTACCCTGTAATTATTCAATTAGTAAAGATTACTCTCTTCTTAAGTCCCAAGGGAACTGTGGTAACCACCTATGAAACAACAGGGCTGGGTGTGATTTTTAATACCCCCCATATCACTTCAATTGGGATAATCACACTTGGTCAGTCTTCACTGAGACATAGTTTGAGACATAGATCAACTGAGAGCCATTTAGAGAATTTAGAGAAAGATAATGTGTTGTCAGCTGTACTGGTGGGCCAAAAGATCTTTTTTATGCAAGTTAGTAGCATTTGTAGTGTTGGTAGTAGTTTTTCTGCCACAGGTGGTTTCCAAGATTCCTGACATCAGCTGCAGCCTCCGTGACCCTCTTCCTATTCTTCACAAGCACACCAGCCAGGAGACCAAATCATTGCTGGTATTATGTCTCATCTATACAGATTTTCCAAATCAATAGAATTTGAAGAATGTCCCTCTAATGACATGTTTGAAGAACCTATGTAAGTTTCTTAGATTAAAAAAAGCATAGCATACATTTGCTTCAATTCTTTTCTGTCCATTGATTGATAGCTCCAGTGGATTGGAGAAGATATTATATAATGATTATATTTAACACATATTTTCCATTTTTACTGAATGCCATCTCTTCCTTTGCCATATGCAACTTCCTTGGGTTGCCTAGATTATATATTCTTGCATCTGATCATGGCTAACCCATGCACAAAATGTGGTAAATTGGGAGAGGTGGAGATCATCTTTGGTAAGCCACCTAAATTTCTTCGTATGAATGAAAACTCCTATTCCTCATAAACCACACATCTACAATTTATTTTCAGAGGGATAGCATGTTTCCAGAAGAATACCAGTGAGATTAGCATTGTGTTTGTGTAGGGAAATGGTACAATCCTAAAATAAATTGGTATAAGGATAATTTCAGTGACATCCTTACATTAACAATCTTTGAAAACAGTACTAGAACTGTGCAGGTAAACAAAAGAATGTCAATCTCCGGCAACATTATACTTCTGCTATGTTTGTATTACTGAATACCATATATTTATTTTCCATGTACCTAACTGAAATGAAGTACATATGATATTCTGAATCAAATACACCATGACACAGCATGTAACTCCAATTACAGGGCTATGATCCAAATATACCAGCATTTCCTGGCTTCAGTATTTGCTGCAAAAGAGATCAATGAAAACCTGCACCTCTTACCTAACATTACACTGGGCTTCCATATCTATAATAGCTATTTCAGTCCAAGATGGACCTATCAGGCCTCATTGGAACTCTTCTCTACACAGGGCAGATTCATCCCCAACTACAAATGTGATAGGGTGAGCAATCCAGTAGCAGTCATTGGTGGACCTACTTCTGAAGTCTGTCTCCATATGGCAGATATTCTGTGCATCTACAAGATTCCACAGGTAAAATGTGTGTATGGGGCAGATCAGTCTTTGAGACACAATTTGCCACATCCCTTGCCTTTAAATATGGCTTTGCACATTGAAGATAGAATTCGTTTCCAAAGTATCATATTCAACATGCCTTTTTGGGGATAATTGTGCATGCTATGCTTGGATGGTGATGTTGTGAAGAAGCTCCAATCCCTCGACTTATAGGGACATATAAACTGTCAAATAGCTGGGAAGAAAAAAAAATCTCTTGCCAATCTACTCTCATCTCCAAAATGTATCATTATCCTGATATACCTTCTGGTAAGCCCTTTAATGGAATGTAAGATTAAGCAGAAGGTGTCCTCAAGGTATCATAAATATGTAAGTTCATTATTGTGTTAAATACCTATGAATTAAACTGACATTATGTGAAATATGCCAGTGAACATGCCACTGCAATATTCCATGGGGCACCCACTTGGCCAACGTAGCACTGCCTTTGCAGTTTCAAGGTATGTCTCCTCTGTGGTGACTGTTGAAAAGATTTGTTCAGGCCTCATCGATACATTTCCCCTTGCTTAAATATTTTCTTTTCCTTTAGTTCATATATGGCTCTGCCCCAGTGATAAATAAAAAAGCAGAGGCCGTTCTATACCATCAGATGTTTCCAGATGTGGACCATCAGTATAATGGGATTCTCCAGTTATTGCTGCATTTCAGGTGGATGGATTGGGGTGCTATCTGGGCATGATGACAATGTAGAGAGGTTTGTACACACTGTGGTTCCCATGTTTGTCCAGAGAGGTATTTGCTTTGATTTCATGTTAAGAATACCCATTATGACTTTTTCCAATGATATTTTTGATATGATGGAAGATGGGGTTAAAACAAACTATCTTATCCTTAATAGCACTGTTAATGCAGTAATCTTTCATGGTGAAATTGATACCATGGTAGTTTTGAGAACATTTTCCGAGTATTCAGAAACTATGGATCCATCAACGAAGGGGAAAGGGAAGGTCTGGATTATGACATCCCAGATAGATTTCACATCAGTTCCCTTTCAAAGAGGCTGGAATGTCGACTTACTTCATGGTACTATATACTTTTCTGTTCACTCCCGTGAGATAGAAGGTTTCCAGAAATTTCTTCAGATAATAAAACCTACTTTGGAAAACAAAGATAACTTTATCCGGGAGTTTTGGGAAGAAGCATTTCTTTGTTCTTTCAACCCTTCCCTGGTAGATGGAGAGAATACAAAAATCTGCAGCGGGGAGGAGAAGCTGGAGAATCTCCCTGCATCAGTTTTTGAAATGACCATAACTGGCCACAGCTACAGCATCTACAATGCAGTCTATACTGTGGCACACGCTCTGCATGCCATGGTTCATTGAGATTCAAACATAGAGCAACAGTGGGTGAAGGTAGATGGAAGCTTCTGAGTCACCAACTGTGGGAGGTAATGTCTTCAGCACACTAAGAACTTTAGAACATAAAATGATCCCTGCTGTTGTTCCCGAGTGACTATTTTTAAGAGTCCCTTGATCTGTACTTCTTTTGATACAGCTAGAATTGCATTAGCATTTTTTTGGGGTGCTGAATCACATTATTGATTCATGTTAAGTTGTGGTCTGCTAAGACTCCTAGATCCATTTCACATGCACTGCTCTTAAGCCAGGTGCCCCTCCCCCAATTTGGTTTGCTATAGATGTACATATCACTCATAATGCATTTCATTTAATGACTGGTCAAGTGTTGGGTTATTACTAATTTTTCCAACCTATTAGCATTAGAATACACTTTGAATAAGCATGTCGTTGACATATTTTGTGCTTACAAAGTCATAATATGAAATTTCATCCTAAATTTACCACCCCAAAGAAATGCACCTGGCATTCACTTTGTTGTCTTTTAGACACCATGGCAAGATATTCTTTAGACAGCGGTTTATTCTTTTGAGCTTTCAACAATATGAATTAACTGAGAAGTATGTCACTCATCTTTTTTTATCTGATTTGGTTGCATCCAGATTTAGTCATGCTAACAGTTATGATTATTAAGACTTAGCAGCAACAGGACTTTGTTGCTATGATTTCAATGGCTCTTTTATTTCTTCCCCCAACTTTCCTTCACTTCACAGTTTCTAAAAATACATATAACAAACAATCCACATATACTCTCATCCCCAATAAATATTCCGATGTAAGTAATGCAGTCAAACATAAAGTTTGTAAATGTTTTAGACATGCTTACCTCAGTTAGGTATCTTCTACTCTCTATCTTAACAGATTGTCTCAGAATCAGGCATGTTTAGCTGATGATGAAAGGGCAACAGTTTCCTTTCCTGTGAACCATACATAAATTAACATGTACCATACAATTTCAAAATCATGTTTGGTCTTTGAGCAAAGATGCTTCTGGAGTTTCTCCGTAAGCTCTGCATTCCCTATTTCATCCCACCATACTTCTAGAGCAAAGTTAGTAGCTGTTTTTTTAATATTGTGCTATATTTATAGCTGCAAACAGGAAAAAGAATAGCAATTCCTTATACAGAACATTATTATGGTAACCTATAAACAGATTTAATATAGGTCTCATAATTTTTATTTTTATTTTACATCCTCATGAATTGCTCACATTTCCCCCACCAATTTAGCTCAACTACTTTGTGAGAAGCACCTCATTTAATAACAGTGCTGGAGAAAAAGTTTCTTTCAACGAATATGGAGAGATAGAGGCTGTATTTGATATCATAAATTGGGTCACATTCCCAAACCAGTCTTTTCATAGAGTCAAAGTTGGAAAAGTTGAGTCCATGGCTCCCCAAGAAGAAGCGTTCAGCATTTGCAAGAAGGCCTTGTGTGGCCCAGCAGGTTTAACCAGGTATGGTCCATTCATATATTGGGGTCTATCTATCAGTCACTTCCACTGTGCTTCAGTTCAGATACTGACATTGTTCTGTTCACCCATGGTTTAGTGTACACATGGGGATATATGTGTAGCGGTCTTCTCTATTGTGACAAGTAGGTTATGACACCTTCTTTTAACTAAAGAAATTTTCTCCTGGAAACTTTTGAAGCTATATGAAAGTATAGTCATTTGACTTCAAACCGTGTAATTCAGTGTTCACTTCTCAACGATTGAATTCTATATAATTCAATGGAATTTACTGCCAAGAAGATTGTTGTTGTTGTTCAGTCGTTCAGTCGTGTCCGACTCTTCGTGACCCCATGGACCAGAGCACGCCAGGCACCCCTAACCTCCACTGCCTCCCGCAGTTTGGCCAAACTCATGCTAGTCGCTTCGAGAAGATATAAATAAAAGCAGCAAACATAAAGAATAAGAAAATATAACCAAACAAAATCAACAAATTCCATCAGAAGGAGAGATAATCACAGCAAACCCCACATCAAGGTGTCCCAAAAATAAAATGATGCACAGAGTTCCAATTTTATGATGTGTGCAAAAGTTACAACCCAGAGTGGCTGGGGAAACCCAGTCTGATAGGCAGGGTACAGATAATAAAATAATTGTTGCTGTTGTTGTTGTGTTGTTGTTGTTGTTGTTGTTGTTGTTGTTGTTAGTGTTAGCAGTGGCTTCAGATATTCCAGATGTATTGCCATTGTGGAATCCTAACATTAACACAATGTATTTCAACATCGGCTCCAGAATGAGATTAGATGCAAGTACTTGAATTCAATAAGCTCCTCATATTTATTAAACAAGCAATACAGTGGTACATTGGTTCTCGAACTCAATCCATTCTGGAAGTCTGTTCGACTTCCAAAATGTTTGAAAAACAAGCATGGCTTCAGATTGGCTAATTGGCCCCAGAAACAATACCAACAGCCAAAACAGACATCCGGCTTCCAAAAAACGTTCAAAACCAGAACACTTATTTCCGGGTTTGCAGTGTTTGGGAGCCAGTTTGTTTGTCAACTAAGCCATTCGAGAAGCAAGGTACCATTGTAGTGTCTGCAAGGAGATAAGATCTAATTCTATTTAACTGTTTCAATGCCATCTCCAGTTGTGACTATTAGCCATATGGAGTGAGACTTTAGATAAACTGCCACCATCTTTACCCACCTGAGTGGTCCCATCCTGGCTCTGTGATGATTGTCTATGGCTCCTAATTTTCCACACACTGAAAGATATCAGAGAGACTGACCATATCTTCAACCCTAGGCCAATAAGCTTTGAAAGGGTAAGGTAGTGAAGTAAAATGTTTCTCAGCATTTCTTCTTCATCTTCATCTTCCCTCTTCTAACATGTTCATCAAGCTAGATGTGAAGTACTTAAATAATATGGTGAAGTGAAGTAGCGCAGAACTGACAAAACAAAGGAGGCTGTAACTGTGATAATGAAATGCTGGTCTTTGATAGCTTTCTGGCTCCTGACCTCTATTGGCTGGTCTATATGAGATAGCTCAGCAGATTTCCATAATAAAGAACACTATTGATATACAAATTTCCAAAGGAGATACAATGATCCTCTTTCATTTGTGGACAGGCACAGCCCCTTTCTCTTTGTAATGACAATTGCCATTTGGGATATCATAAGGCAAAGAAGGAAGGAGAGCCGTTTTGCTGCTATGATTGCCTCCCATGTCCAGAAGGAAAGATTTCCAACGAGACGGGTAAGGAAACTCATGTTCATTGGAAATGTTCAGAATTTAAGGATGACTGGGGCTGCTGATATGAGGTTTGGAGTTAGGAATCTCAGCACTCAGAGTTCAAACACTAGTTGGATATACATAAGCCTGCTTGGAAGAACCAGTAGGCTTGCAGCACACACAACCCTCAATGAATACAGGGGTGCTAAATGGCTATAGGATGGACACTGATGTGTTGGGGCAGAAAATAAGATATGATAAGATATGAGGTGCAATGGAAAATAATGAACAGTGGTATTCCAACACTGCAAAATCTTGTTACAGATCTCAGTGCTCTCCTAGTCAATACCATGATTCAATTAACACCATGGTAGAACTAATAGCAATCCTAATAATTTATTGAAACTTGGTGGAGGCAGTGATGCTGAGAGGTCTGGAGGAATTAAATATCTGCAGATTCTGATAGGAAATTAACTAAACCACATTTATAGGATGAAGGTGCAGATTAGAACATCTGTATTGATTGGATCTGACCCTTCACGTAAATGTTGTTCAACACAGTTCTCAGCAAACTAAATCTAGCATCACTTACATTTAAATATGTATTTTAGTAGGAATATCCAGATAAATGCAGAAATAAAAATGGAGGAAATGATGGCTAACACACATTCAGAATTAACATAAAGAGGAAATGTTCCAGATCCATTCCAACTGGTAATATCTGTGAGGTGATACTACTGGGCTTCCAAAGACATGTGTGGCCCATGGAAAATCTCTGCACAACTTGTTAATATGATTACGTGAGGAGACTGTAAACTTGCATTTCTGATACCAGCATGACAACTTTCATTCTAACTAAATTGGTACATTTTTGTACTTCACATAAAATGCTGTATAGAAATCTGACTTCTGTTTTTCAGACATGGATGAATGCTTTCAGTGCCCACAAGATCATTACCCAAACGTGGAAAAAGATTCATGCATTCCAAAAGATCTAAGTTTCTTGTCTTATGGAGAACCACTGGGCATCTCTTTGGCCTGTTTTGCTCTCTCTTTTGCTTTCATCACGGGGTTGGTGCTTCAGATTTTCATTAGGCACCGGGACACACCCATAGTCAAAGCCAACAACCGCAACCTCTCCTACACTCTCCTCATCTCCCTCTTGCTTTCTTTCCTTTGTGCTCTTCTATTCATCGGTCGACCTGAGAAAGTGACATGTCTCCTTCGACAAACAGCTTTTGGCATCATCTTTTCAGTGGCTGTTTCTTGTGTGTTGGCCAAGACAATCATTGTGGTCCTTGCTTTCATGGTCACCAAACCAGGCTCCAGCATGAGGAAATGGGTGGGGCAACAACAGGCCACCTCCATTGTTCTTTCCTGTTCTTTGATTCAAGCTGCTCTTTGCACTGTGTGGCTGGCAATGTCTCCTCCATTTCCAGCTTTAGACCTGCGCTCAATGAGTAAAGAAATTGTTCTAGAATGTAATGAAGGGTCAGTCAGCATGTTCTACTGTGTCTTGGGGTTTATGGGCTTGCTGGCCATTGTCAGCTTCTCTGTAGCCTTCCTAGCCAGAAAGTTACCTGACAGTTTTAATGAAGCCAAGTTTATCACCTTCAGCATGTTGGTTTTTTGCAGTGTTTGGTTGTCCTTTGTTCCAAGCTATCTGAGCACAAAAAAAATTCATGGTGGCTGTGGAGATCTTCTCCATCTTGGCCTCCAGTGCTGGGTTACTGGGTTGTATCTTTTCCCCTAAATGTTATATTATTGTCCTGAGGCCAGAACTGAACAGCAGGGAGCAGCTAAAAAGAACAAGTTAATAATGTACCCGAAATACTAGGGACCCATATCCTCAATGGGAAAACAACAAAACTTCTGCAAGAAAAAAATTTGTTTGAATGGCATTTTTTGAGAGTCGTCATCTCAAATTTTACCTGGCAATGTTCTCTCTGCTACTGTTGTATTCCCCAATACTGTGGCTTTAATGTAGGAATAACTGTATTTATGTGATGGGTTGTTGTTGCTGTTGTTGTTAAATTTGCCTCACGAAGTGGAATATGAAATGATAAGATGTCAGGTTTTTTGTAGGCATACTGCTATTTTTTTCTGCCACCTCTACGGCAGTACTTCATGAAGTTTGTGAAAATGTTCTGGGTTACATAGATTTAAATTACAAGAAGAACACTCCATGGGAAGTTGAACAAACTGGAGCGGTGAAATAACTTCCGCCTTTTTAATAGTAGTTCATTTTCTCAGTCACAAATTGTTTGTAGTTGTTGAATGCTGCAATCAAAACGATGAATATATTTTAAATACATTTGTTTGTTTGTTTATTTGCTTATATAAAAAGAACTGATTCATTGCACTATCCAAAGGCCATGACATCCTCCAAAACATCAATAGTCATGAAATCAATAATAAAACCACAGCCAAATCTACTAAAATCCTTTGTTATATAAAATAAAAGATAGTTGTCATATAAAATGTACAAATTAAATCTCCAAGTCCCATTTGCACGTGACCACTAAACTTCCTAGCTGCTAGGGATAGAGAGCTACTTTATAAGTTACAAAGCCATTGGCAACATTCAGCAGCCATTTCACCATCTCTGCCCTTTACTTTTGGTCACCTGCCAGTAGTGAGAGCATTAAGATCAATAGTGTCCAAAACCCAAAGCTGGCTATCACTGCGGACAATGATGTTGTACCTACATGCTATTCTCTGGGCAGCACCATGAAGTTTGATATGTTCAGATTGCATGATTCAACAGGATAATGGAACAATATTCTTAGCAGACCCATTTGAAATCCATGGGCCTAAATTACTTATTAGCTATTCATTCTTTTCAATGGGTCTATTCTAAGCATGATTAAATTTGGATACAAGAATATGTGTTTACTTGCTAGAAGGGAAAGCAACAATGCAGTATAGAGACTTGCCTATGAAATACATAGAATCAGTCTAACTTAACTAATGAGTTACATGTGAAATTTCTTGCAAAAAAGAGGTTCTGAAAGAGGGCATATTTGGATTCCTGATCAGATGTTTCCAGGAGGACAAGACTGAGAATGAACCCTCTCATATTTATGGGAATCTTAAACCAGTAAAAGTCAAAACCTTAGTGGGGTTGGATTATTGTTTGGTGCAGTCAAGATTTGTTTCAATTATGAGGTTTAAAGTGTGACGGGGAGCTCTTTTCAAAAGGGCTACCAAATAGCCTAACATTGCTCTTTGAACCTATACTTTTCAGCATTTCAAGGAGCCAAATTTGTGGTGGGGGGGGGTGGAACGGTTTCCATTGAAACCACTGCCACATAGAGATGTGTTTTCTTCCATTTCAACAGCAGTTTTAATGGAAACGACTTCCCACCTGGGAGAAAGATACACTCACATGGTCCATCTCAAGCAAATGAATGATCAGGAGTTTGCTTTAGCTCCCAATTGTAAGCCAAATCAGTTCCCATGTACACACCACACCACATATGGCATCAAATGTGGGATGGGTGGGGATGATTTAGAGAAAATGGTCAAAAGCTGTTCCTTTAATGAAGCACATTTGGCCTTCAGACCATTTATGACAATGCAGAAATTTGGCCTTCAGACCATTTATGACAATGCAGAAAATAATTAAGACCTATTATTGGGGCGATAAAATAGCTGATAAATTAATTTTAACAGATTTTTATTTTAATTAAAAAAACTAGTTCAGTTGGACTACTCAGATCTCAGTGTGACTTAGATGGAAGGGTGTAAATGGGTTGTTTTAAAATTGGTTTCGTACTGTATTGTTTAAATTTGTTAAATTGTTCTACTCTGTGTGTATTATGATGAATGTGTTTTGCGATGTGATATGGGCCACATGGCCGAAATAAACCTACCTACCTACCTGGATGTTCACCACATATGTTTTAAGTCTTCTTTTTTTCTGAGAAGCTTTTCTCGCTCTGGGTTATTACAAGTCTTTGTGTCTATTGCAAGTGAAGAGATAAGTTTTGCTGAGATGTGGTAAATATGTTTTGTGCGTGTAATAACTGTAATTAAAAAAAGTGTGTGCCCCTTTAATTATCACATTAACTATGGTTGGTCATTAATTACTACTGCTCAAAATTTCAGCTCAATGCAGTTTTCTCTTAAGATCTAAGGGAATTGCATTAACCACCAGCAAAAATATAAATGCTTATAATAATCACTGCACCATTCAGAACTGGGGCTAGGAATAGTCAGGACTCTGCCAGTCTAATCAGTGATCATTTTAAACAGAGAACTGGTTCTCCATTGAAGTCAGGTTGTGCAATTCAGCAAACTGAAGGATAATGTGGGGAAAGGTGAACTGGTGTACAGAAGGAACTGTTTCATGCAAAATCATGGGATTTGTGATATTGGTATTATTGCTTCTACCTCAGGTGTCAAGCAAGATTCCAATTATTAAATGCAGCCTCCGTGACCCTCTTCCTATTCTTCACAAGCATTACCAGCCAGGAGACGCCATCATTGCAGGCATCATGTCGCCCATCTCTATAATTTATAATCTGATAACCTTCAAAAACCGTCCTTCTATTGACCTCTTTGAAGAAACTCTGTAAGACCTTAAATATATAAAAGTTTAACTGATTTTACTATTGCATGTGATAGATCCTTGTTCAGGAGTTCCTATCATGCACGTTGAAAAGTATCTCCTCTGATAAAAAAATAAATGGGAAATTTCTACAGAGGGCCCTCTCAGCCAAAATGTGGTGTAGGATAATAATATACTGTTTGGTTGGAATGCCTAAAAGTTGGGTTGGTTGCCAAAGGAATGGTGCAAAAGCTATAGTGTTGAAGGTAGCACCAGTAGGAACCTTATCTCATGCCCACCTATGGGCTTGTGATGATATACCCGGTATTTAAAGTCATATACATGCAAAAGGGAGGGGGGCACCTCTTCTCCTTCTCTCACTATTCAACAATGAGTTTTATTTCCCATATTATAAACTGTTGCAGCCTAAAATGTATATCCTACCCTTCTTCCTCAAAGGGTGACGAGGCTGGCTAGCAACATACAATCAAATAAAATGAAAATGTGATCATAAAAATCCACTGTCTAAGGACTTTTGGCATTAAAATAACTGGAGCCTATGACTGTTCTTGCTATTTTTGGAGAGATTAAAGGGGCGGGTAGTAGTACAATAGCAGGGTGAATTTATGGTGGCAAGCATTCTAATTGCTAACTATGGGGGAGGGGGAAGTCAGGGAATGTCCAATATCAGGCAGCCCCTACTATAAAAAGAATGAGAACATGCAATCTCACATAGGATTCTGATTTATCAAATGATTTTGCATAAAACAATGTTAATTCTGGAACTGTATGGAATACCCATTATATGAATCCCCCCCATATGCACTATTTTTTCCTCTTATAAAAACCCTACAGCACCCAACAATACCTATTTCCTTAGAAAAGCATGAACAAATGCAAACATCTTCAAACTGCTTCCGACAACGACCAGGGAAAGAAGCTGCCGAAGGGAATTTCAGGAGGGAGGGCAACTCCATTGAGAAAAAGCCCACTAGGAACATAAGATGCCGGTCCATCTAGCTATATATTGTCTACAAACTGTCTGACAGTGGCTTCCCAGGGTTTCAGATAGCAGGGAATTGTAGCCTTGTTAGGTGATGCTGGAGATTGAATCTGTGACCTTCTGCTTGCAAGACAGATGTTCTATGACTAAGCTACAGCATTTCTATCTCATGCTTCCCCAATATCCTTGAATTCCAGAGGGTCTCTCCACTCAGTGGTAAAGGATTAGTTGGCCAATATGGATAATGGTACAAGTACTTTGGTCTGATGCAAATGCACATAACATGTTCCTCTCATTTCAGGGTCATGACTCAGATCTACCAGCACATCCTGGTCTTGGTATTTTCTGTAAAGGAGATCAATGAAAACCCACACATCCTACCCAATGCCACCCTGGGCTTCCATATCTACAATAGCTATTTCAATCCAAGATGGACCTATCAGGCCTCATTGGAACTCTTCTCTACAAAGGGCGGATTTGTCCCTAACTACAAATGTGATCCTCAGAACAATCCAGTAACAGTCATTGGAGGACCTAACTCTAAAGTCTGTCTCTACATGGCAGACATCTTGTGCATTTACAAGATTCCACAGGTAAGATGTATAAATGGAGCAGGGGGCGGGCTTAATATGTCCTTAAGGTCAAATGCTTAAAAAGAAAAATAGTCATCAGGTTTCAAAGGAAATCAATGGATTTTTTCCTTCAGAATATTGAACAAAAATTAAAACAGATTGTTGTTGTTTAGTCGTTTAGTCGTGTCCGACTCTTTGTGACCCCATGGACCAGAGCACACCAGGCATCCCATGCATCACAACCCATATCATCAATCAATCAATCAATCAAAGAGTTTTAACCAAAAGCTATAACAATTTCCTTACAATTTGACAAACTGCAAATCCTAACATGCAGCATTCAACAATTACACAACACAAGATGTCAAGGGTTTAACACAAGGGAGTCAGAGTTCAAAAGTATCATCTGCTAACTCATCCCCAGCTAAACTTCTGTTAGACCTCCGAATCTCCAGCACATCTTGTTGCAATATTGTCTATCTCTCCCTTATCTCTTTTCTTGCGACCAGAGCATAAAGCCCCACTTTATACGTCACAAAACAGTTTTGTTGTTCAGTCGTTCAGTCGTGTCCAACTCTTCATGACCCCATGGACCAGAGCAGGCCAGGCACATCTATGTTTCACTGCCTCTCGCAGTTTGGTCTAACTCATGTTAGTAGCTTGGAGAACACTGTCCAACCATCTCGTTCTCTGTCGTCCCCTTCTTCTTGTGCCCTTAATCTTTCCCAGCATCAGGGTCTTTTCCTGATTACTCACAGCTTTTACTAGACATTATTTGTTACAGCATACTCGGCTACCCTCAGACAGCATCAGTTACCCTGAGCATTAATACAGCCTCCTTTGATCACCCTGTGATACAGGTTAATACACATCTGCAAATAAAAAGTACCAAGTTCTTTGGACTGGTGTGTGTGTGTGTGTGTGTGTGTGTGTATTTTGTTCCAGTTCACGTTAAAAGCTAAATCTACCTAATCTGCATTTCCCAAAACAATATGTGAGCTGAAACACAGCCACCCTTTGAAATTCACTCTTCTCTGAATCTTGAAACGACATTCCCCAGCCACGTAATGTGTGCATAATTGCATCTGCATCAGGATAAATTCTCATTAAAATACTTATGGAATTTAATGGGGATTTCTTAATATATTTTTTTAAAAGTAAACTGATGTGGAGAACTGGAACAGACGAAATACTTAAAGAAAATAAAATTGACAGATTCATCCATCAATAGTTTCTACTTGGTCAAGCCAAGATGTTCTTTTCCGCCATCTATAATTCAGCACTTGCTGTTGAGTGTACGAAGAAGGAAAAAAACTTCCTTTTAGGACCTTGCAGCTTTTCCTGGTAAATAAACCCTGAATGAGTTTTACTTCCCTGTCAGGCTCAGAACAGTCTCCATGCCGAGAGATCACCTCTTTTGGCACTCTAGTTCCTTCTTTGGCCTACCCACAGATAACTTGCCAGACTGGGGGTCTGTTAAGCATGGCCAGTCGATATACCTTGCCATGGGCAAAGCCGGATGCTCAAGGTCCTTCTAGGAATTTTTCTTTCTGCTCATTATTTGTTCAACAACGACTCCAGTCAGTTTTTCCATTTCTGGTCTCTGCCTGGCCTCTGTCCCTCCCTTTGGTGTTTCTTTTAGAAGAGGACCAGAGACCTCACCATGTCTGAAACTTTGCGTGGTTTTGACTGTATGTTATCTAATTAGTCTGGCTGACCCTCAGGAAGAGAAAACTACATGTCTTCTCTGCCTGCCAGCTCTACTCCTTTCTAGCATCTATCAGCAATCCCTGTTGGCTTTAGGAAGGAAACACAGGGTGCTCCTTAGTGGTCCTTAACATACTACAACTCACATCAGTCTGCAAGCAAGAAGCTGCTATATTGCCATTATTGTACATCAAGCTGCTAGCTAAAGGCTGGGGAAAACTGAAGTAAAAAAAAAAACATCAGGTGGGCACCAAATTGAGGAAGTCTGATGTATAGAGTAGCTCCTGTCTGTTGCGCCTTTGCAGTTCACCTACTAACAAGAAGTTCATAAATTTTGAAATCTCCTAGTTCAGCCTTCATCAGCCTAGTGCCCTCCACATGTTTTTGACTACAACTCCCATCCACCATCATAATCCTGGTTTAGCCTGTTGGGAGTTGCTCTCCAAATCATGTGGGGGAGGTCACCAGGTTGGTGAACACTGTCCTAACTCATCAACTCCTTGATTACAGTATTTGAAATCAGAATACAATATGAATTGATATCTAGAGAATAGACTTTACACATAATATCACTGCACACATTTTCCTTAAAGATTCATAGTATCATTTCCTGTATCCTTATTTTCCCCATTTTATTTAGCTCATATACGGCTCTGCTCCAGTGATAGATCAGAAAACCCAATCAGTTCTCTACAATCAGATATTCCCAAAACTGAACCATCAATATAATGGGATTCTCCAGTTACTGCTGCATTTCAGGTGGACATGGATTGGGCTGTTGTATGTGAGTGATGACAATGGAGAGAGGTTTGTACGGAACATGCTTCCCAAGTATGCCCATAGAGGCATTTGCTTTGAATTCATAGAAAAATTCCCAACAATGGCTTTTTCCTCTGCTGTTACTGACATGTTCGACGAGGGGATAAAATACACAATATTCTCATGAGAAGTAATGCTAATGCCTTGGTCATTCATGGTGAAATAGATACCATGATCATGCTGAGCATATTTTTTCAGTATTCACAACACCAAGGCGTACCAATAAAAGAAAAAGGCAAGGTCTGGATTATGACAGTCCATATGGATTTCACATCTCTTCCCTTTCAAAGAGGTTGGGACATAGACTTCCTCCATGGTGCTATATCCTTTGCTGTTCACTCCAGTGAGGCTGTAGGATTCCAGGAATTTCTTCAGATGATAACTCCTACTTCATCTAAAGAAGATGGTTTTATCAGAGTCTTCTGGGAAAAGGCATTTGAATGTCACTTCCCCAACTCCCAGGTAGACAGCCAAGATGGGGAAATCTGCAGTGGGGAGGAGAAGCTGGAGTCTCTTCCTGCATCAGTTTTTGAAACAAGCATGACTGGCCACAGCTACAGCATCTACAATGCAGTTTATGCTGTGGGACATGCTTTGCATGCTATGTATTCATCTAGATTCAAACACAGAGGAATGGTGCATGACGGAAGAATGAAGCTTCTTAGCCAAGAACTGTGGAAGGTAATATACTGAACACACAAAGAGCCGGAGATAAGCTTTGCTGGATTACATCAATAGTAACTGTCTCCTCCCACTCTTGGGAGCATTGGGGCTCTGAGCCTGCTGTCATGACTTGTAGTTATTGATAGCCCTTTTCTCCATGAACTTGGCTAATACCCTTTTAAATCTGGAGTTCAGGAGCAAAAAGAATACCCGCAATCTGTAGAAAATTTTCTTTTTACTAAGGTTGTTTTGGGCCACATTACATGATATGTCAGATACATCACATGGCATTATGTGAATCACTGAAAGTTCTGTATAGCAGTTTAGGGTTGGGACTGTGGCTTGCAGGAAGTGGGGTCAACTCTTTATTCTTGTCAATGGGAGATTCCAGTTGATTCAAATTGCAAGGCAACTATCATTATGGACAGTATAGAAATTTAATAAGTAATACACAGATAATAATATTCCACTGGGGGAAATGTTCTCTCATTCCTCACATCTTCTTCTCTTTTTTTTGGTGATCACTCGTAGCTGAGTAAGATGAAGCACTGATTGTGATATATTCCTCTCTTCCCAACAACTTTCCCACCCAGTTTTGAAAACTTCACCAGTTTTGCTGTTTGAATCTTGCTTTTCCTCGGCTAGTGCTGTGTCAAAGTCAATTAAAAAAAAAAAAAAAACCTTTGCAAGCAAAGACAAAGGTAGATTCTGTCACAACTCATGCGTGGTCTAGCTATGTGTACCTGTGCAATAACCATACACCAACAATTGGGGGGACACACACGACTAAATAAAATAAAATAAAATAAAATAAAATAAAATGGAGATAACCGAACGGTTTATACTGACTTTCCCCAGATATATACACATTGTTAATTAACAATGTAAGCTAGCACTAAGTAGCTGTCATTATGGAGAAAAAAATCAGTAAACTCTAAGTAATTCCCCACTTAGCCACATGGTGAATCTGAAGGGCAGTGGAATACTGTTTACCTTTCACACAACTTTTTGGGCCTCTTTTTCCTCAACCCATAACTTTTAGGTTTCATTCTCCTTTAGGTGTCAGTTTCTAAGGATGGATTTTTGATCTTCCAAGTCAAAATAATAGCCTTTAAAGCAGAAAGCAACAATTTAGCAGCACACACATTTAAAAATGTTATTTGCTCTGCGGATAATGATTTACATTCACATTTGTACATCACTTTCTACAAAAAAACCAACCTCTCAAATTTACTAAAAACAAGTTAGGAACACCAACAAAATAAAACATTTAAAAAGGCTAGATATGAAAACGAAAAACAAGATCAAACAACATTCCTGAAGTGCTCATCCAACAATAGTATAAAAAGTATAAATACTCCACACCCAAATAAAAGATGAGCGCCGCAAAAAAGTCAAAAGCATATGAAGAAATGATTCAAATTAACAGCCAAAAGCCTAAGCGAAACGGAATGTTTAGCTTTGTGTCTGGAAGCTGACTGAGATGGGGACAGGCATGTTTCCCTGAGAAGAACTTTCTACAAATGGGGAGCCTCTGTTCAAGTGGGAAAGATCATGATTGTCTGTTTTCATTAATTTCTCCCCACTTCCACTTCCCCTATTAGCTCAACCATCTTGTGAGGAGCATCTCATTTAATAATAGTGCTGGAGAAAAAGTTTCCATCAATGAAAATGGAGAGTTAGCAGCTGGATATGATATTCTAAACTGGGTCACATTTCCAAACCAGTCTTTTTGTAGAGTTAAAATTGGAAAGATCGACCCCATGACTCCGCAAAAAGAAGTTTTCACCATTTTTGAGGAAGCCATTGTGTGGCCCAGCAGGTTTAATCAGGTAAGGTCCATTCATATATTGAGGTCTCTCTACTACTCACTTTCACAGAGGTTCACAAAGCGGGTTCTCCCTTAAAAGAGACGGGTTGCAGAAGGGTTAAAGGAGCAGCTCCCAGTTACTGGGCAGTTTTTGGTTTGGCCACAGCTAGGGATTGGTTGGGGCGTGTTGCTGGGGAGTTGGGTATGTTGCCACTTTGATGATTGACAGGTGCTGCCTATAAAACCTGTGTTTGTGAAACTTTAGTTTCACTTTTGCTGCGTGCAACGGATCTCCCGCTCGCCCTCCCTAACTTTAGGGAATGGTGTTCTGCTACTTGACCTTGCTATGCCTGTCATGGGGTTGTCTGCTTTGGAGCAGGAGCCTGGTAGGAATTTGTCCAAGTGGCTGATTGGCTTTTGTCACTGGTTTTGCCTACTGCGTAGCAAATCGTCACAACTTGTAAGGTTGGCGGTTAGGCATTGGTTAAAATTGCTTGCACTAGGGGTCAGGATAGGCTGGGCCTGCCCCTAGTAATGCTGCTTCAGGGGTATGGATAGGCTGGGCCTACCCCTGAATGCGCTGGGCAGGGGTATGGATTGGCTGGGCCTACCCCTGCAAAAAGGGTATTCTGTTAAAGGAATCCAGGGGCTCATCTTGCTTTTGTCCACCTCCACCTCAAGTGGTGGGGGGCTAGGGCCACGCAGAGTCCTTGGGAGCATTTGGGGGAGAACCGTGGGTCGTGGCCCGACTCCGTTTTCTCCCTTAGGTGTTTACCCTTTCTGACTTCGCCCAAAAGCGAATGTCAGCTGTCCCATGGCTGGGGGGACAGTAGTCGGAACCAATGCCTAAGCAACCACTCACATTGGTTGTATTTAAATAAAGTTGTGGCCAAAACTATGCCAAAAACCTTAAACAAAAATTACTGTGTGACGTCTGAGTTACTGGGGTGGGGAGCTGGGCCGGTAGCCTCGACATGCAACACCAACATACTTGCATAGTATTGACCTCACCATTCTGAATTCCTATGTATTCATGGAACATGTTCTATGGTGTACAGTGTAACTTATTTCCAAGTAATCAACACAAAGGCATAACAAAAAGATGAGTGAGCAAAGTATAAACAAGCAACTGCAACTAATTATGCTGAGAGGACATACCTTTCATGATGCCAGCTATGATAACTATATAACTTGGCCAAGGG
This sequence comes from Lacerta agilis, assembly GCF_009819535.1. Lineage (NCBI taxonomy): Eukaryota > Metazoa > Chordata > Lepidosauria > Squamata > Lacertidae > Lacerta > Lacerta agilis. Next base: position 10,759,798 of record NC_046325.1, on the reverse strand, counting down.
AAAAATCACATGTGACCAGCCAATATGGACTGCTATCACTGCTAAGTGTAACAAGGAAATAGTGGCCTTAAACACGGTTATCTGGCTTCTGACCTCTGTTGGCTGTCCTGTTTGAGATAGCTTAGTGGATTTCCATAATAGTACATTGTAGATATGGAAGCATGCAAAAGAGAAAACATTCTCCTCTCTCATTTGTGGACAGGCTCAGCCCCTTTCTCTTTGTAATGACCATTGCCATTTGGGATATCATAAGGCAAAGAAGGAAGGGCAGCCATCTTGCTGCTATGATTGCCTTCCATGTCCTGAAGGGAAGATTTCAAACCAGACAGGTAAGGATGTACTATACAGAGCATATAAAATATACAGATTTTAGGGTATTCAGATGTTTGTTTCTCTACATAATCCAGAATATGACAACCTTCTAAGAAAATGGCACAATAAGACTGAATATTTGTTTTTCAGATTTCAGCCTGACAACTCTCATAGTTATGATCATTTCAGGGTTCCATAAGGACTACCATATTTTAAACCAGATGTTTTGTTTTCCAGACATGGATGACTGTTTTCGATGTCCAGAAGATCAGTATCCAAACCATGCCCATAATTCATGCATTCCAAAATTCATAACTTTCCTCACTTTTGGAGAACCTTTGGGAATCTCTTTGGCTACTTTGGCCCTCTCGTTTTCTTTCCTCACTGCTTTGGTGCTTTGGATTTTTGTGAAGCACCAAGACACTCCCATAGTCAAAGCTAACAATCGGGACCTTACTTACAGTCTCCTTGTCTCCCTCCTGCTCTCCTTCCTTTGTGCTTTGCTGTTCATGGGCCAGCCTGAGAAGCTGGCATGCCTGTTTCGACAAACCACTTTTCTTATCATCTTTGCAGTGGCTGTTTCTTGTGTGCTAGCCAAAACTATAATTGTGGTTGTAGCCTTCATGGCCACCCAGCCTGAAACTAGGATGAGAAAATGGGCAGGGAAAAGACTGGCCATTTCTATTGTCCTTTCCTGTTCCCTTATTCAAGCCACTCTTTGTGGTATGTGGCTGGCAATCTCACCCCCATTCCCAGAATTTGACATGCTCTCATTGACTGAACAAATTATATCAGAGTGTAATGAAGGTTCCAGTACCATGTTCTACTCTGTCCTGGGCTTCCTGGGCTTCTTGGCCATTGTGAGTTTCATTGTGGCATTCCTAGCCAGGAAGTTGCCCGACAGTTTTAATGAAGCCAAGTTTATCACCTTCAGCATGTTGGTGTTTTGCAGTGTTTGGTTGTCCTTTGTTCCAACTTACTTGAGCACAAAAGGAAAATACATGGTTGCTGTGGAGATCTTCTCCATTTTGTCTTCTAGTGCTGGGTTATTGGGTTTTATATTTTCCCCGAAATGTTATATTATTGTGGTAAAGCCACAGCTAAACAACAAGGAGCAGTTAAGAAGAAGAAATCACTGAAGCATCTAAAATTCTATGGCCCTGGTCCGTCTTACGTCAAGTAAAGGGAATTATCAGAAATCAAGGATGTATTCCAGTGAGGCAAAGGATCTCTGGGTGTGGAGCTGGCTAGTAAGGGGTTTCACCTGGGAAGAATTCCAAATATCAGCATCATATTCATCTCCCAGATCTGTTCTCATTGCATGAAGGCCAGAAAGGTCTGCACTCACAACCTGTGTAGCTCTGCTGACGAGTGCATTTCATCTAGCAAAGCATTCCATCTTGTGTTATTCCCCCAAACGTCCTGTTTGTGGCCATAGCTTGGGTTTAATGCTCCGGCTTGTATGATGCTGTCTCTACATCATGTATTACAGCCACCATATAGTCAGCGGGGTGTTGTGGTTAGATCAGTGGTTATTTTTGCTGTTTCCAAGATGTGGGATGCTATTAATGTCATCTTGCTATGTCACATAGCAAGATGACATTAAGACGCAGGCCGTGAGACGCAGGCCGCAGATCCCCAGCAACTGGTATCCCGTGTGCAGTTGACCTTGTCCTGCACACGGGAGGCTCCAGCAAAGAATCCCCACAATTTTTTCTGTTTCCAAGAGGTGTGATGCTATTAATGTCATCTTGCTATATTTATTACGCTAAAATATTGCTTTTTCTATGCTGTTATATTTGCTATTCTGTTGTTGATTTTTGTTATGAAATTGTTCTTGATGCTGTTGATTTTGAGATATGTTCCCGTATTCTTATCGTTAGCTACTTGGAGTAAGATTATTTCATGGAAGTGCAGTGTACAAATAAAAATATGAATGAATGATTGACCTGTACTTTCAGTCTTCCCAGGATAGATGTTAACCTAACCAGTCTATAATATCTATGGCCTTAAGGTCCATGGAAGCCAAACTCATCTTAAGTGAACTTGGTAGCTTCTGCAGTACAGCACTGGGTAGGGAATGAATAGTCTCTGGCAGACATTATAAGATGGGCAACATCTGGCATGGGAAGAGGTGGAGGGTCAGCTGGGATGACGAGTTGCTCCTTGGTCTCTGGGTATCTCATTACAAATGAACAGAAGTCCAATAAAGAAGATGCGGGAAGAAAAAAGTTAATAAAGGACCCACAGTTGGGAGGCAGGAAGGCCATGGGAATTTATGGAATAGCTTTTTATTTATTTTTATTTTTTGGGTTGCTTGAGGGTTGTTTGTAGATTTGTAGATTTGAAAATAAATAAATTTTATTTTTTAAAAAAACCCACAATAAAAGCAGATGAACAGAAGTCAGGACTGCAGAGAATACAAACTTAGGGCTGGTTTTCCACGACATTTAACTCACTCCATGCACATCATTTTCTCAAGGGGATTTCTGGCATCATCATATTAGTCTGTCCGTTTGTGAATACCAGTGAGACCTGCACAGAACAAGCTGAGTAACTTCACTTTCAAGTGTAATGCATCTAGCATGGTATTTGCTCAATGGTCCCTGCTTGTTCAAAGTTGAGAATACAAATATCATCTACTCCTAACTACTATAGTTACATCCACCTTGTTTCCTACTACAAATTGACTATCTGGGACCATTAATTCCCATAACACACTTAGATGATCACATGAGCTGGATGATTGCAGCCGTCATATCTAAGTGCCTGTAAATCTCAATGATATTATTATCCTCTCTGTAATTATGAAATTAAGCATGGAAGCTTCGTTTCCACATATCAAGGGAGCTGCCAATATGAGTTGCATTATTATCAATGAAGATAGGAGGGTGCTGTGAATATCACCGGTACAATTCCAAGGTGTAACAAGAGATAGCCAGGGCTTGGTCAGGCTGATAGCAGATGCTTTACACCGCACAATCTGACTCACAAATCAACGTAGTGTTGACTTAAGTCAGGTTGCCCAGCACAGCAAAGGACTTACTGAAAGATAATGTGGGGACAGGAGAATTTAGGTAGAAGAGGAATTATTTCATTCAAGATAGTTGGATTTGTACTATTGCCACCAGTGCTTCTACTTCAGGTGATGTGCAAGATTCCTAACACTAATTTCAGCATCTGCAGTCCCCTTCCTTTTCTTCACAAGTATTACCAGCCAGGAGACCTCATTGTTGCTGGTATTATGTCTCAGATCTCCATATTACTCAACCCAATAGACTTCGATAAATGTCCTTCTAATGACCTCTTTGGTGATATTGTGTAAGATTTGTTTTGTAAAAACCTCTGGTACCGTATATTTGTTATATTAATTTTCCCTAGGAGTGCCAGGCCCATAGTTCAGTGTTAGATCCAGTGAATGAGAGAAGGACATATTTCTTTGCCAAATAGTTGCATCATCCCTGTAGCTAAACCACATTAATCATCATCTGTTATCTGAACTAACTGAGACCTTGAAATCAACATCTGAGGCCTTTCTTTTTGCCCCCTTCACAAGAAGTTCAGGGCCTTTTTCTGCAGTAGCTCTCCATTTGTAGAATACTCTGCTAAGGGAGGCTGACCTGGTGCCTTTGATAAATTTCTTTAGGTGCCTTATATATTTTTTATGTTTTTTATGTTTTAAACTGCCCTATGATATTTGGGTGAACACCTGTATAGAAACTGAATTCAAAATAAATAAACAACTAGATTTAAACACAATAGTTTAGAGCTGGAACCTGCGCATATTAATATTCCTCCAGATTTAACTGAATGGAGATTGATCAGTAAGATAGTATTGGTGCACTTGTGGTGTAGCAATTGTCCTATCCCAAAGGAAACACACTGTATTACATCATGTAACTATCCTTTCAGGGTTATGACACAGCTCTACCAACATATCCTGGCATTAGTATTTGCTGTAAAAGAGATCAATGCAAACCTCCAAATCTTACCCAACCTTACCCTGGGCTTCCACATCTACAATAGCCATTTTAGTCATAGTTGGACCTATCGTGCCTCCTTGGAGCTCCTCTACGTACAGCAGATTCATCCCCAACTACAAGTGTGACACCCAGAATTATCTAGCAGCAGTCATTGGAGGCCCGAACTCTGAGGTTTGTCTTCATATGGCAAATATACTGAGCAACTACAAGATTCCACAGGTAACATTCTCTCAGAGCACCTCTCCTTATAGAAAACTACCCCAACCATTAGGCCTTCTTTTCAGGCAAAAACATAGCACTTTGCAAGTTCCGATGATCAGTTGCCCCTTCGCAACTGTTACAGTGTTGCTCCTTTGTCAGTTCTTTTTCATTTGCTTTCCTTCCTTGTTGCTTAATATGGAACATTATTAACTGCCTTGGAATTAAATGGTGAGGATCTGGATAGATATCTTAATACAAATAAAAGAAATAAGCTGGCTAAGGGGCTACAGTAAGGTGTCCTGCAGATATTATTGAAATCCAACTTTCATCAGCCCCAGCCAGCAAGGCAATGTGCTCATAGATTATGGGAGTTCTCATCCTACAATGGAAGATGGTGGAAACCCTGTTACGCCAGTGTAATGTAAGACATGGCACTACTTTGAAAGGTAACTGAGCATAATTGCTTGAGTAGATCGCCACAACCTCTGACCAGCATATACTTTGTGCTACTAAAATTTCACTGGTGAGAAGATTTTTCTACCTTTAGTGGATTGCTCATTCTTTCATGTTCTCTTATGTTTGAGGAAGTTTGAGGAAAAACCTGGACAAGCTCCCATGTCATCAGCACTCCCTCAAAACAAAATCTGAAATCTAGATTGTATTTTAACTGCAGTCAATGCAAGTTAAAAAAAAAACCAACTGTACACTTAAACAAAATTTCTCATCTCCTCGTTTCCTATCTTTGATTTAGCTCATCTATGGTCCTGCTCCAATGAGAAATATTAAAACTGAAGTTGCTTTCTATAACCAAATGTTCCCAAATATAGACCATCAATATGAAGGGATTCTCAAGTTACTGCTACACTTCAGATGGTTATGGACTGGCATGTTGATTACTAATAATGAGACTGGAGAGAGGTTTCTACAGAGCGTGGTTCCAAAATTTATTCTGAGAGGTATATGCTTTGATTTCATAGGGAGATTTCCATCAATTTCTTATTCTAGTGGTCTTATGGACTTAGTTGCAGATGGGCTGAAGACATTTAATGTTGCCATGAGAAGTACTGTTAATGTGTTGATCATTCATGGGGAAATTGATTCCATGACACTTTTGAGAATGTTTCCTGCTATGTCAGAATATGAAGATATACCAATAAATTCTAAAGGTAAAGTTTGGGTCATGACGGTTCAGATGGATTTCACATCACTTCCCTTTCAGAGAGATCAGGGCATAGACTTCCTCCATGGTACTTTATCCTTCACAATTCACTCAAAGGAGGTCTTGGGATTCCAGGAATTTGTTCAGATGAGAAATCCCATCTTGGAAAAAGAAGATGGCTTCATGAGGATATACTGGGAAAAGGCATTTCAGTGTCATTTCCCTGACTCTGAAGAAAATATGCAGGATGGCGATATTTGCACTGGGGGGAGAAGCTGGAGGCTCTTCCTGGTTCTGTTTTTGAAATGAGCATGACTGGCCACAGCTATAGCATCTACAATGCAGTCTTTGCTGTGGCACACTCCATGCATGCCATGCATTCATCTAAATTCAAGCGCAGAGTGGATGAAGGGCGGCTGAAGCTTTGGAATCAACAGATGTGGCAGGTAATATCATGAGCACAATAATGCAGGAATGCTCACCATAACCCTGGGATTAATAATAGAAATAAAGAATCCAGAGTGTTTGGAAAGTTTCTGTTTCTACCAAGGGTGTTTAGCATCTAAAGACCAAATTACATGTGACATTGAAAACATAGCTCACTGTTGTGTGAATCCGTTCTACAACTGCCAAGAGAAGCTGCTAGGGACCTCACTCAGGACTGTGACTGACTCATACTGAATGGGGTTAGGCCTTTCATCTCACTAATAGGAGATTGCAGCAGGAGTTTCCATTTAATGCCAAATGGCAGCTGCTTCAGACGTACCTTTCTCACTCCCCCCCTGCTCTTAATGAAAAGATCTTATTTTAAAAAAAACCTTACTGAAATCAAATGCCCATATTTATGTAGAGAAAGAGAGAATACAGGAGGTAATTGTTCTGCATTCACTTAAGGCCATGAGACGATCCTGCTGGACCAGGACATTGGCCCATCTAGTCCAGCATCCTCTTTCATCAAAAGAAGATGATGGTGATGCCGTGCTCAATGACTTTTATCACATCCATTGCTGGTCTTTATGAATCTTTTGAAGGGCCCATTGCTAATATCCCTCAAGAAGGAAAGTTCATCATCAACCTGTTGTATTTACTTATGAAACACCCTTCTTTCCCCATCTTTCCCTCTGCCCAATTTAGCTCATCCGCTTGGTGAGAAATAGCTTCTTTAATAAAAGTGCTGGGGGGGGGAAGTTTATTTCAACCAACATGGAGAACTAGAGGCTGCATTTGATGTAACAAACTGGTTGACATTCCCAAACCGGTCCATTCTTAGAGTGAAAGTTGGAGGAGTAGACCTAAGGGACCCCCTGGGCAAAGAGTTTACCATTCGTGAGGATGCCATTGTATGGCCCAGCAGGTTTAACCAGGTTTGACTCCCGACACATTTTTGCAGGCCATTTTGCCAATCTTCAAGAAGTGTCATGGAAATACTTCTGTCTCTGGTCCTAAGGCAGGAATGGTGAACCTTCAGCCCTCCAGATATTTCTGAACTGCAACACCCATATCCCCAGCAAGCAAAGCCAATACCTGTAGGTCCCACAACCTACAACTCCAATGTCTACACAGAACTCTATGTGGTTGCACAATGCACATGCTTTGCATGCCATGCATCTATCTTGACTCAAAGGCAGAATGACAGTGGATGAAGGAATGACATTTCAGAATGAGCAGTTGTGAACAGTAATGTCCTGAGCATGCTAACAGTGGAGTAGAAATGGCAAGGGATCAGTCCAAAGGTTTCCCAAGGCAGCCAACTTGATACCTGTGGGGAAGTGCTCAAACAGGATTTTATGGCAATAGGCCACTCCCAACAGTCTGGTGTTCAGAGGCACCATGCCCCTTTTTCTGCAGCAAGTATATAGTCATTGTGGCTAATAGCCATAGATATCCAATTTCTTCCATGACTTTGTCTAATCTCCACTGGTCACCAGATGCAAAGGAATAAACAGAGAATCTAGATTCTCTGGAAAGTCCAAAAGGTGATAATGATAAGCATGGAGTAGGATCCCCCCCCCTGCTTCTGCCTTCCACCACGTCATGGTTATAAATGTAGTAGTGGGTATACCATTCTGACCTGCTCCACTGCTGCCCAGTCACTTCCTTCATTAGTACCACTATTACATTTTATTATTGTAGTTTATTACTGTATCTGTTTATTGCTGTACGTATCTCTCAACGTTCCTGCAATAAGCTCAAGGTGGCCTATAGGGCTCTTCCTCTCTCCATATCCATTCTTCCTTGGTATAAAGTTTTTAAACAGTTCAGTAATAAAGTGTGAATGATCACCAGCCTTTTGTATATACTTATGAATTGGATTTCTTTTATTTTCTCTCTTTTTCAATTCATTTTTTTAAAAAACAAAACAGCTCAACCACTTTGTTAAAAGCATCTCATTTAATAATAGCGGTGGGGGAAAAGTTTCCTTCAACCAAAATGGAGAGTTAGAGTCTGGATTTGATATTATAAATGGGTCACATTTCCAAACCAGTCCTTTCGGAGAGTGAAAGTTGGAAAGATCGACCCCATGGCTCCCCAAGAAGAAGCGTTCAGCATTTGTGAAGAAGCCATTGTGTGGCCCAGCAGCTTTAACCAGGTGAGATAAATTCATATTTTGTAGCCTGTCCTTCACTTCTACAATGATTCGCAGTTCAGATACTGACCTAGCTCTGTGCTATGTTCATCCATGTGCTAAGTGTAGGAGTGAGGGCATGGCTTTAGAGATCTTCCATGTTTTGCCAATTAAGTCACACCCTTAAATCCACTATTGCACTACTACCACCAAATTTACCACCTGGAAAAAATAAAACTTGATAAATTTACAGAGGGCCATATTCAAGTAGGGGAAGGCAGCATAAGGATATCTTTTATCATAATGGGGCTTGCTCATTTCCCTTTCCCAAATCTGTGACATATTGCTCTGCTTTCCTTGGGACCACATCAGTGAGGTTGAGAGGGATGTCTTTTGGCACAGCCTCTAAGCTGGATAAGAAGAGGCTCCAACGAGCAGTAAGAATTGCAGGGAGGGTAATTGGTGTTAGTTTCCCTCCAATAGAGACACTTTATGCTACTCTAGCCAGGAATAGAGCAGAGAGAATTGTCACAGACCCTTTGCATCCTGGTCATTACCTGTTTGATTTACTTCCATCCGCACGTTGTTACAGGACTCTATACACAAAAACGTTTAGGCACTCCAATAGTTTTTTTCCCCTTGTGCCATCAAACTGTTGAATTTGTAGTTGTGTGCAGAAGGGAGGTCAGTTGGTGGAATGGGGTTCCTTTGGTGTGCTGTTGTAGCGTGAGGCAAATAGTGTTTGTATGAGGTAAGTTTTCTTTACATTGCAATGTAGTCGAAGCAAAATTCCAAGTATGATTGATACTTGGCCAATAAAATTATTCCTATTCTTATTTTGCCTGGGCAACCCAGGACCTCCGTACACACTGCTCAGGTTTGGTGCTGCTAATGTAGCAGTTCAAGGAGATAATTCAGCAAGTATACATTGTGGATACATTGGGGGGAAATGGAAAACATTATCCTCTTACATTTTTGGACAGGCACAGCCCCTTTCTCTTTGTAATGCCAATTGTCCTTTGGGTTATCAAAAAACAAAGAAGGAAGGGAAACCATTTTGCTGTTATGATTGCATAATATGTCCAGAAGGAAAGATTTCCAACCACACAGGTAAGAGAATCGTGTATGGAGCCTTTAAAATATACTGACACTAAGGTAATCAGACACATACTTCCCTTGTGGTGTTCAGTTGTTCAGAAAATTCAGGAAAGTTGTATAGAATTCAGTGAAGGTTGTGGTTCCTGATATGAGGATACAGCCTGATATATTCAATAATATCAGTCCAAACCATTGACAGCTGGTAACTATGTACACCAAATAAAATATAAATGAAATGAAATGAATCACCACTCAGATGAAGGTTGTATCATAAGCTGAAAAAACAGAAACCTTCAGAAATATGAAAGAACTTCAGGGGAAAGCTAACAGTGCAACAGCCTCTCTCTCTTAAAAACAAGATCCAAAAACATGTTTCACAATGGAGAGAAAAGCTAAAACTGAAATACAACTGTGCTCCATTCGACATATCAGTCTGGGAAGTTCAAATCATGTTGGGATGCTAAAAATGTGAACAAGTAAAATCTGCTAGAATCCTTTCTGTAAGTGATAACTTTGAGCTTCAAAAGCCGAGTTAGGTCTTAAGATTTGGGGCGTGGGGGTGGGACATTAACCATTCCTGAATATGGCACGTTGCTAATAATATAATTACATGAGAAGTGTGGCAAATTGTTTTTCAGATATCAACTTGGCAACCCTTATTTAAGGTTTTGTTACTTTCATTTTGATCATTTTAGTATTATACATGTAGCTGTGCTCCTATGGCTTCTCTTTTTCAGACATGGATGAATGCTTTCAGTGCCCACCGGATCATTATCCAAACGTGGAAAAGGATTCATGCGTGCCAAAGGACATACATTTCTTGTCTTATGGAGAACCGCTGGGGATCTCTTTGACTTGCTTTGCTCTTTCCTTGTCCTTCCTTGCAGCTTTGGTGCTTTGGGTCTTCATTAAGCACTGGGACACTCCCATAGTCAAAGCCAACAACCACAACCTATCCTACACTCTCCTCATCTCCCTCTTGTTCTCCTTCCTTTGTGCTTTGTTATTCATCAGTCGACCTGAGAAAGTGACATGTCTCCTTCGACAAACAGCTTTTGGCATCATCTTTTCAGTGGCTGTTTCTTGTGTGTTGGCCAAGACAGTCATTGTGCTCCTTGCTTTCACGGTCACCAAACCAGGCTCCAGCATGAGGAAATGGGTGAGGAGACAACAGGCCACCTCCATTGTTCTTTTCTGTTCCTTGATTCAAGCTGCTCTTTGCACTGTGTGGCTGGCAACTTTTCCCCCATTCCCAGCTTTAGACATGCACTCAATGAGTAAAGAAATTGTTCTAGAATGTAATGAAGGGTCAGTCACCATGTTCTACTGTGTCTTGGGCTTTATGGGCCTACTGGCCATTGTCAGCTTCTCTGTAGCCTTTCTAGCCAGGAAGTTACCTGACAGCTTTAATGAAGCCAAGTTTATCACCTTCAGCATGCTGGTATTTTGCAGTGTATGGCTGTCCTTTGTTCCAACTTATTTAAGCACAAAAGGGAAATATATGGTGGCTGTGGAGATCTTCTCCATCTTGGCCTCCAGTGCTGGGTTACTGGGCTGTATATTTTCCCCAAAATGTTATATTATTGTGGTGAAGCCTGAGCTGAACAACAAGGAGCAGTTAAGAAGAAGAAATCACTGAAGCATCTAAAATTCGATGGCCCTGGTCCATCTTAAATGGAATCTACGCAAAGGAATTTAAGCCAGCCACAACTGATTAGTTCAACTGGATTGCAGTTTAGATTACAGATTCTCTCTTTATTCCCTCATTAAGCACTACATATATATTACAACATATGGATTGAATATAGGTACCATCCTATGTTAATATAAACTCACTACTCCAAGTCTACCAACCAAACAGGATATGGGAGCCAAAAGCTTTCTTCCTTAGGTTTGACAATGGCAGTGGCATAATTATCTGCCACCTTGAGTGGATATGAAGATACTCCCACCCCCAGGAGCTATCCTATATTAATTCATTATCCCCCCCCCCCCACACACATCCGACAGCCAAACAACATATCACAAACATAAGAATGTAAGCTTTGCCCTTCCATTTTGAATGCCACAGCATTGCCATTTATTTCCTGAATGCAACAGTTCAAACAATAAATCCAAGTTATACAGAGCCCAGGATTTGTGGGAAGTTTATTTTGTCTGCCTACATGCAAATGGGGCCATATTGTTTCACTAGTTGTTCTGTGGAGTCTCAAAGCTCCCAATTCCAGAAAACTCCTGCCCCCAACACTTCAGTTGTATCCGATTGCTTCATCCCATGAGTGCTAGCTTTCTGCTTGTACAATGGATTTTCTTCCCTCTCTCTCACCCTGTGTGGGCCTCATACTCTCCCCAATATCTGCTCCAGAGTATTGGGGAGGGGAACCTAGAACAGATTTAGGTTCACATGGGCGAGGGGGAATCAACACCTTTCACAAAAGGCAAATGAGGGGGAAAAAAGTTCTGGATCAGCCTTCCAGAGGCCACTTGCTGGTCCACGTGGGCCAGAGGCAAAAGAGTGAGCAGCAACAAATGTTAGTTTTGCGTTTGCATAGTACACTAGTACTGCACACACTCACAAGTCAAGTAAGGAGATTATCAGAAATCAAGGACATATTCCAGTGAGGCAAAAGATCTCTGGTGTGGAGCTGCTAGTAAGGGGTTTCACCTAGGGAAGAATTCCAAATATCAGCATCATATTCATTTCCCAGATCTGTTTCGCATGCATGAAGGCCAGAAAAGGTCTTCACTCACAACCTGTCTAGCTCTGCTGATGAGTGCATTTCATCTAGCAAAGCATTCCATCTTGTGTTATTCCCCCAAAACATCCTGTTTGTGGCATAGCTTGGGTTTAATGCTCCGGTTGTATGCTGCTGTCTCTACAGCATCTATTACAGCCACCATATAGTCCAGCGGGGTGTTGTGGTTAGATCAGTGGTTATTTTTTGTGGGAATACACTCCGTGGGTGTCTTTGCACCCGCAATTATTGTATCTGGTTAATGTCAATAATGTGCACTATTTAACGTATACTTCCGAGTAAAAGCGAAAGTGAAAGCAGGACTCAGTAGGCATCTTGCCACTGAGATCCCTCCGCTTAGACTTTTTTGGCTCCAAAGGTTTAAACTTGTTAATGGTCAGTTAATCTGCTTCCCGCCCTTTTCAAGGGCAGCAACAGTGTTCTGATTGGTAAAAGTATGATCATGACGTTGCTTGTTCGTTGTCAATAAAAGGCTGTGGCTCCCCCGTTTTGGGCAGATAGTCAGGATTGATCAGTCGTTCAGGTAGTCGGGGTTTTGGGAACGGGTTGGTTGGGTTGGTTGGGTTGGAACGCATGCAGGAGGTAGAGAGGTTAGCTTGCGGAAGAATGGCGGTAAAGGTTTAGTTAGCCTAGAGATTGCGGAAGAATTGGCGGTACAGGGTCGGCTAGTTTAGGTAGGCTTAGAATAGTCGAGGCATAGAGAGAAGTAGAAGCCCATGCGGGTTAGCCAAAGCCATCAAAAGAAACAATGGTTGTCTGTCTTTATTTCGTCTTAATTAAATTTTTCGTAGCTTACTATCTCTCTTGCTTGGCCATAGTTTTGGCCACCTTTTATTTGGGTACGTTACTTAAGGGAACAATTTAGGAGGTCGCAAGTGCTTGCAGGTACATCTACGAGGCACTTTTTCATCCGAACTACTCACGCACCCTTCAGATTCAGCCTGGCGGACAACGGCGCGGTGTGAGTTAAGCTCCGGAATTACCGGCCGTCCCATTCGCAGGCTTGGCCGGTGCCCATGCAAGGACGCACGTGAGACGCTGGCCGCAGATCCCAAGCAAATGGTATCCCGTGTGCAGTTGACCTTGTCCTGAACACGGGAGGCTCCAGCAAAGAATCCCCGCAATTTTTTCTGTTTCCAAGAGGTGTGATGCTATTAATGTCATCTTGCTATATTTATTACGCTAAAATATTGCTTTTTCTATGCTGTTATATTTGCTATTCTGTTGTTGATTTTTATTATGAAATTGTTCTTGACGCTATTGATTTTGAGATATCCTGACAAGACAGAAGTACTGTTCTTGGGGGACAGGAGGAGGGCAGGTGTGGAGGATTCCCTGGTCCTGAATGGGGTAACTGTGCCCCTGAAGGACCAGGTGCGCAGCCTGGGAGTCATTTTGGACTCACAGCTGTCCATGGAAGCGCAGGTTAATTCTGTATCCAGGGCAGCTGTCTACCAGCTCCACCTGGTACGCAGGCTGAGACCCTACCTGCCCGCGGACTGTCTCACCAAAGTGGTGCTGCTCTGGTTATCTCCCGCTTGGACTACTGCAATGCGCTCTATGTGGGGCTGCCTTTGAAGGTGACCCGGAAACTGCAATTAATCCAAAATGCGGCAGCTAGACTGGTGACTGGGAGTGGCCGCCGAGACCACATAACACCGGTCCTGAGAGATCTGCATTGGGCTCCCAGTACGTTTCCGAGCACAATTCAAGTGTTAGTGCTGACCTTTAAAGCCCTAAACGGCCTCGGTCCTGTATACCTGAAGGAGCGTCTCCACCCCCATCATTCAGCCCGGACACTGAGATCCAGGCCGAGGGCCTTCTGTCTGTTCCCTCACTGCGAGAAGCAAAACTACAGGGAACCAGGCAGAGGGCCTTCTCTGTTAGTGGCGCCGCCCTGTGGAACGCCCTCCCCATCACAGGTCAGGGAAATAAACAACTACCTGACATTCAGAAAAAACCTGAAGGCAGCCCTTTTTAGGGAATTTTTAATGTGTGATATTGTTGTATTTGGTTTCTGTTGGAAGCCGCCCAGAGTGGCTGGGGAAATCCAGCCAGATGGGCGGGTACAAATAATAAATATTATATTATTATTATGTTCCCGTATTCTTATGTTAGCTACTTGGAGTAAGATTCTTTCATGGAAGTGCAGTGTACAAATAAAATATGAATGAATGATTGACCTGTACTTTCAGTCTTCCCAGGACAGATGTTAACCTAACCAGTCTATAATATCTATGGGCCTTAAGGTCCATGGAAGCCAAACTCATCTTAAGTGAACTTGGAAGCTTCTGCAGTACAGCACTGGGTAGGGAATGAATAGTCTCTGGCAGACATTATAAAATGAATAGTCTCTGGCAGACATTATATTAAAAAACCACAATAAAAGCAGATGAACAGAAGTCAGGAGTGCAGAGAATACAAACTTAGGACTGGTTTTCCACGACATTTAACTCACTCCATGCACATCATTTTCTCAAGGGGATTTCTGGCATCATCATATTGATCTGTCCGTTTGTGAATACCAGTGAGAACCTGCACAGAACAAGCTGAGTAACTTCACTTTCAAGTGTATGCATCTAGCATGGTATTTGCTCAATGGTCCCTGCTTGTACAAAGTTGAGAATATAAATATCATCTGCTCCTAACTCTACTATAGTTTACATCCACCTAGTTTCCTACTACAAATTGCACTATCTGGGACCATTAATTCCCATAACACAATTAGATGATCACATGAGCTGGATGATTGCAGCCGTCACATCTAAGTGCCTGTAAATCTCAATGATATTATTATCCTCTCTGTAATTATGAAATTAAGCATGGAAGCTTCGTTTCCACATATCAAGGGAGCTGCCAATAGGAGTTGCATTATTATCAATGAAGATAGGAGGGTGCTGTGAATATCACCGGTACAATTCCAAGAGATAGCCAGGGCTTGGTCGGCTGATAACAGATGCTTTACACTGCACAATCTGACTCAAAAATCAACGTAGTGTTGACTTAAGTCAGGCTGCCCAGCACAGCAAAGGACTTACTGAAAGATAATGTGGGACAGGAGAATTTAGGTAGAAGAGGAATTATTTCATGCAAGATAGTTGGATTTGTACTATTGCTACCAGTGCTTCTACTTCAGGTGATGTGCAAGATTCCTAACACTAAGTTCAGCATCTGCAGTCCCCTTCCATTTCTTCACAAGTATTACCAGCCAGGAGACCTCATTGTTGCTGGTATTATGTCTCAGATCTCCATATTATTCAACCCAATAGACTTCGATAAATGTCCTTCTAATGACCTCCTTTGATGACATTGTGTAAGATTTGTTTGTAAAAAACCCTGTACCATATATTTGTTATATTAATTTTCCGTAGGAGTGTCAGGCCCATAGATCAGTGTTAGATCCAGTGAATGAGAGAAGGACATATTTCTTTGCCAAATAGTTGCATCATCCCTGTAGCTAAACCATATCAATCATCATATTTTTAGTTGTGGCAGGCATGAATCTAATATCGGCTTAAGGAGTTTCAGGGACTGCAAAACCTCAAAATTGCCATGCCCCATATGAACTAACTGAGACCGGGCAATCAGCATCTGAGGCCTTTCTTTGTGTGCCCCCTTCACAGAAGTTCAGGGCCTTTTCTGCAGTGGCTCTCTGTTTGTAGAATACTCTGCTAAGGGAGGCTCACCTGGTGCCTTTGATAAATTTCTTTAGGTGCCTTTAGGTGTATTTTTATGTTTTAAACTGCCCAATGATCCTTGGGTGAACACCTGCATAGAAATTTAATTCAAAAAACACCACCACCACCACCAACCAACAACTAGATTTAAACACAATAGTTAAGAGCTGGATCCTGCACATATTAATATTCTTCCAGATTTACCTGAATGGAGATGATCAGTAGGATAGTATTGGTGGCAGTGTGGTGTAGCAATTATCCTACCCAAAGGAACACACCTGTGTTACATCATGTAACTATCCTTTCAGGGTTATGACACAGCTTTACCAACATATCCTGGCATTAGTAATTTGCTGTAAAGGAGATCAATGCAAACCACCAAATCTTACCCCACCTTACCCTGGCTTCCACATCTACAATAGCCATTTTAGTCAAAGCTGGACCTATCGTGCCTCCTTGGAACTCCTCTCTACGTACTGCAGATTCATCCCCAACTACAAGTGTGACACCCAGAATTATCTAGCAGCTGTCATTGGAGTCCGAACTCTGAGGTTTGTCTTCATATGGCAAATATACTGAGCAACTACAAGATTCCACAGGTAACATCCTCTCAGAGCACCTCTCCTGATAGAAAACTACCCCGACCATTAGGTCTTCTTTTCAGGCAAAAACATAGCACTTTGCAAGCGCTGATGATCAGTTGCCCCTTCACAACTGTTACTGTGTTGCTCCTTTGTCAGTTGTTTTTCATTTGCTTTCCTTCCTTGTTGCTTAATATGGAACATTATTAACTGCCTTGGAATTAAATGGTGAGGATCTGGATAGATATCTTAATACAAATAAAGAAATAAGCTGGTTGAGGGGCTACAGTAAGGTGTAATGCCCAGCAAGGGCAATGTGCCCATAGATTATGGGAGTTCTCATCCTACATGGAAGATGGTGGAAGCCCTGTTATGCCAGTGTAATGTAAGACATAACACTACTATGAAAGGTAACTGCGCATAATTGATTGAGTAGATTGCCACAACCCTTGACCAGCATATACTTTGTGCCACTACAATTTCACTGGTGAGAACATTTTTCTATGTTTAGAGGATTGCTTGGTGTATCTGTACCTTTGAATTCTTTCCAGTTCTATTAAGTTGAGGAAATACCAACAAGCTCCCATGTCAGCAGCACTCCCTCAAACAAAATCTGAAATCTAGATTGCATTTTTAACTGTAGCCAATACAAGCTAAAAAAGAAAACCACAGCACACTTAAACAAAATTTCTCATCTCCTCATTTCCTATCTTTGATTTAGCTCATCTATGGTCCTGCTCCAATGAGAAATATTAAAACTGAAGTTGCTTTCTATAACCAAATGTTCCCAAATATAGACCATCAATATGAAGGGATTCTCAAATTACTGCTACACTTCAGATGGTTATGGACTGGCGTGTTGATTGCCGATAATGAGACTGGAGAGAGGTTTCTACAGAGCGTGGTTCCAAAATTTATTCTGAGAGGAATCTGCTTTGATTTCATAGGGAGATTTCCATCAATTTCTATTCTAGTGGTCTTATGGACTTAGTTGCAGATGGGCTCAAGACATTTAATGTTGCCATGAGAAGTACTGTTAATGTGTGATCATTCATGGGGAAATTGATTCCATGACACTTTTGAGAATGTTTCCTGCTATGTCAGAATATGAAGATATACCAATAAAGGCTAAAGGTAAAGTTTGGGTCATGACGGTTCAGATGGATTTCACATCACTTCCCTTTCAGAGAGATCAGGACATAGACTTCCTCCATGGTACTCTGTCCTTCACAATTCACTCAAATGAGGTCTTGGGATTCCAGGAATTTGTTCAGATGAGAAATCCCATCTTGGAAAAAGAAGATGGCTTCGTGAGGATATACTGGGAAAAGGCATTTCAGTGTCATTTCCCTGACTCTAAAGGAAATATGCAGGATGGCGACATTGCACTGGGGAGGAGAAGCTGGAGGCTCTTCCTGGCTCTATTTTGAAACGAGCATGATTGGCCACAGCTATAGCATCTACAATGCAGTCTATGCTGTGGCACACTCCATGCATGCCATGCATTCATCTAAATTCAAGCGCAGAGTGGATGAAGGGCGGCTGAAGCTTTGGAATCAACAGATGTGGAAGGTAATATCATGAGTACAATAATGCAGGAATGCTCACCATAACCCTGGGATTATAATAGAAATAAAGAATCCAGAGTGTTTGGAAAGTTTCTGTTTCTACCAAGGGTGTTTAGCATCTAAAGACCAAATTACATGTGACATTGAAAACATAGCTCACTGTTGTGTGAATCCGTTCTACAACTGCCAAGAGAAGCTGCTAGGGACCTCACTCAGGACTGTGACTGACTCATACTGAATGGGTTTAGGCCTTTCATCTCACTAATAGGAGATTACAGCAGGAGTTTCCATTTAATGCCAAATGGCAGCTGCATCAGAAGGATCTCTCTCTCCCTCCCCCCTCTGCTCTTCATGAAAATATCTTATTTTTTTTAAAAAAACCTTACTGGAAACAAATGCCCATATGTATGTAGAGAAAGAGAGAATACAGGAAGTAATTATTCTGCATTCACTTACTTAAGGCCATAAGAAGATCTTGCTGGACCAGGACATTGGCCAGTGTGTTGTAGTGGTTAAGAGTGGGGGACTCGTAATCTGGGGAACCAGGTTCGTGTCTCCGCTCTTCCACATGCAGCTGCTGGGTGACCTTGGGCTAGTCACACTTCTTTGAAGTCTCTCAGCCCCACTCACCTCACAGAGTGTTTGTTGTGGGGGAGGAGAGGAAGGGAAAGGAGAATGTTAGCCGCTTTGAGACTTCTTCGGGTAGTGATAAAGCGGGATAGCAAATCCAAACTCTTCTTCTTCTTATTCTAGTCCAGCATCCTCTTTCGTCACGAGAAGATGATGATGATGTAGTGCTCAGTGACCTCTATCACATCCATTGCTGGTCTTTATGAATGAATCTTTGAAAGGCCCATTGCTCACATCCTTCAAGAAGGAAAGTTCATCATCAACCTGTTATATTTACTTATGAAATACTCTTCTTTCCCCATCTTTCCCCCTGCCCAATTCAGCTCAGCCGCTTGGTGAGAAATAGCTTCTTTAATAATACTTCTGGCGAAAAAGTTTATTTCAACCAACATGGAGAACTAGAGGCTGCATTTG
The DNA here is from genome assembly GCF_009819535.1 of Lacerta agilis. Lineage (NCBI taxonomy): Eukaryota > Metazoa > Chordata > Lepidosauria > Squamata > Lacertidae > Lacerta > Lacerta agilis. Next base: position 10,740,853 of record NC_046325.1, on the reverse strand, counting down.
ATATAATAAACTGGGTGACATTCCCAAACCGGTCCATTCTTAGAGTGAGAGTTGGAGGAGTAGACCCACGGGACCCCCTGGGCAAAGAGTTCACCATTCGTGAGGATGCCATTGTATGGCCCAGCAGGTTTAACCAGGTTTGACTCCAGACATATTTTTGCGGGCTTTATCTAAATGTCATTTTGCCAGTCTTCAAGAGGTGTCGTGGAAATACTTTTGTCTCCAGTCCTTTCCCTGTGCATCTCTGTTTATTCACTGTCAGGTAGGCTCACAGCCTCTTCAGCATGCCCCCCAACCTAACTGTGCTATTGCTAATCATGCCTGCCATGTCTGCATGTTGGATGGCACATTTGAAAATGTTTATTTACTTATGCATATAGCCATCTATTTATAGGGACTCAATGCAATGAAGATCCTGCTCATACAGCTCTTATTGCAGGGATCACACATGCATACAACTCTATGAGAACTAGTGCATGATGGCATTTAGTGCTCTGTTGTTTATTTTAGCCTCCTGTGTAATTCTTTGTATTTATTTTCATTTATTGTCAGATGTCTTCAGACTGCTATGTATCAGGGTGATTAAAGAAATAAATTACTATAATCATAATATGATCAGATGTTCCAGGACACTGCTTTTCTTGCATTCCTTGCAACATAAATAGGAATAAAGGTAGCTCTCTTAGACGAAGTCAATCAATTGACCCATCTAGCTCAATGCTGACACTGACTGGCAGCTGGTCTCTGGGGTTGAAGACCAAGGTCTTTCTGAACCCTAGCTGGAGATACCTGGGATTGAACTGCATGCAACGCAGATTCCGTACCGTTGATCTATGGCCCTTCTCCAAAGGCAGGGATGGGGAACCTTCAGCCCTCCAGATGTTTCTGAACTGCAACACCCATATCCACAGCAAGCTTAGCCAATACCTGACGGTCCCCCACACCTACCCTAAGTAATTCAGATGTTGGAGTCACCAAGTCTTGCTTTATCACACTCTACATGTTTGGTGTATCCACTTCTAATTTATGTTTATGTCTCAAATCTTCACCAGGCAATTTTTTGAAATTATGTTAATTTAAATAGTTTTACTTGTAATCCAATGTACGAGTAAAGAAGTCCCAAGCAACACAAAAAAGATTCATTGAAGAAAGGCAGAAAATTATAGCAAAATACCAGTCATCCCCTCTATTTATGCCAAACCCAAGGCAGTTCTCCCAATTTGAAACCAGGAATTGTTTTCCTCTATCTTTTATGTACAGGCACTACCCATTTCTCTTTGTAATGACCATTGCCATTTGGGTTACAGTAGAACCAAGAAGGAAGGGAAGCCATTTTGCTGCTATGATTGCCTTCCCTGTCCAGAAGGGAAGTTCTCAAACCAGAAGGGTAAGATGTGCCGTGGTAATCTTTCACAAATGGCTTAATCTTGGGATGTTTGGTCATCTCCTTGCACATGCTTATTTATTTATTTACTTTGCATGGGTAGCGATCAATGCCAGCTACCAGGACATGGCTGCATGGGTGAACTGAGGTGCAATCAATCAATGTTCTTAACAAAAACATCTTTGCATCTTTTGTATACAAACTACCTTGCATATTTCATAAACCTCCCCATCTCATCCAACCAACAGCTCAATCTGTCAATATGGACTTGCAAATACAAAACAGCTATTTTTGTGTTTGTGTGTGATTCATATCCCTCCCTATTTCTATCAAGAAGGCCAAGACAGTGTGTATGTGGTTCTTAGGCACCCCCATCCATGCTATGTTCAGACCCAGAACCAGCGACGGAGCAAGCCGATCAGGCGCCTGGGGCGGTGTGTGTACCCTGTGCCCAGGGGCGGGGGCAGCCACCTGTGGGGCACGGCCAGCCAGGGCAGGATGCTCTGTGAGGCTTCCAAGGAGTCTGGCTGCCTCTTCCCACTCAGATGCCCTGCAGCTGAGGGGGAGGCAGAGGGTGGACCGTTTGGGGCAGTGTGGAGCCTGCGGGCGCCCAAGCCACTGCGTCACTCCCAGGAGAGACCTGTGGCTTGGACATGCTGCAGGCCCCAAGGTGAGTGCCACTCGCCATTTTGTTACCCCCCTTCAGTGGTGACACACAGGGTGGCCTGCCCCCACCGCATCCTTTCTCCGCCCCCTGCCTAGAACTGCTTAGTTTCAGCAAAGTGGTTTTTGGTTTGTTAAGAAATAGGATTACAGGTTATCAGGAATATTCTAGATAAGAGAATATAGTTAGATACAGATTACATTCCGGTATAACTACTGATATGTATGTATTAAGCAATCAGTGCCAAGAGCTTGGTAGAAGTAATGAACATTATTATATTGTAAACCACGCTATGCAGAAGTAGTAAAAAAGTTAGTACTGAAGAGCCTGTCTCTCAGCTACGTTCCTTCACTGATAGGGAATGAGAACGCTGGCATAGAGAGAGAGCAGATTAGAATGGACTGCAGAGGGGAGGGAGAAGTGGCAGGGAGCAGCCGTGACTTGATCTCTGGGCACAGGGATAATGGAAGGGAGAGCCAGAGTGAAAGAATGCAGCTTGTCAGCCCAGAGAGTGACTCAGACCCAGGAAGACCAGCAGTGCCCTCTCCAAAATCTCGTAGGATCACGAGACTTTATGAGAAGCACAAAAAGGAAAGGAAGAGAAGGTGGAGGTTTTCCCTGTTGTGGGAAAAGGGGACAGAGCTTAGTTCCGGCAACTGCGATATCTGAGGATGACTGAGATTAGCTGAGCTCTGACCTGGTTTGTTTGTTTGTTGAACAATAAATCTGAAATAATTGACTGCCGGAGTTGTCTCGCGTTTGTGGGAGAGAACCAAGCCATTACACTATCTGATTTAGCTCAGAGTCTAGGACTGAATTCTGATTCAGAAAAGAAGCTTTGTACCTCCTCTATTATTATGTGGAAAGTACAAATGAACTATAATAACCCCCCCCCCCCACTTCCAGACAGATGAGTGAAATTCACAGGCAGGTGAGGTGGTTTTTTGTGTACGTGTCCTGGCACATTTGAAATTATAGGCTGAAAACTTGAGGTTCCACAACTACCATCTCTGAGTACAGTATCCTCAAAATATAATTGCATAAGAAAGATGGATATAAGTTTTTCAATTATCTATCTAGCATCCATCTCTCCTAGGTTTTGTAAAATTAATCTGGTTACCCAAGTGTCCATTCATTGGGGTTTTTTATCTCTCCTTTTGCCTTGATTATTCTGCTGCAAATAGGGTTTCCATATTACACTATAAATAGGGTTTCCTCATGTTTTCTTTTTCAGACATGGATGACTGTTTGCAATGTCCAGAAGATCAGTATCCAAACAATGCCCGTAATTCATGCACTCCAAAATTCATAATCTTCCTCACTTTTGGTGAACCTTTGGGGATCTCTTTGGCAGTATTGGCTCTTTCCTTTTCATTTATTACAGCTTCAGTACTTGGCATCTTTGTTAAGCTTAAGGACACTCCCATTGTCAAGGCCAACAACCGGAATCTCACCTACACTCTTCTCATTTTCCTCCTGCTTTCCTTCCTTTGTGCCTTGCTGTTCATTGGCCAACCCAAAAAGGTGACGTGTCATCTTCGACAAACTGCTTTTGGCATTATCTTCTCAGGAGCGATATCTTGTGTTCTGGCAAAAACCACCATTGTAGTTCTAGCTTTCATGGCTACCATGCCTGGATCCAGAATAAGGAAATGGTTGGGGAACAGACTGGCTGCTTCCATTGTCCTTTCCTGCTCCCTGATTCAAGCCACTATTTGTACTGTGTGGCTCTCAACATCTCCCCCGTTCCCAGATTTCAACATGCACTCAGTTATGAAAGAAATTGTACACGAATGTAATGAGGGCTCCGTCACCATGTTCTACTGTGTTTTGAGCTACATGGGCTTCCTGGCCACTGTCAGCTTCACTGTGGCTTTCCTAGCCCGTAAGTTGCCTGATAGTTTTAATGAAGCCAAGTTCATCACCTTCAGCATGTTGGTCTTTTGCAGTGTTTGGCTGACCTTTGTCCCAACCTACCTGAGCACCAAGGGTAAATATATGGTTGCCGTGGAGATTTTCTCCATCTTGGCCTCCAGTGCGGGCTTACTGGTTTGTGTCTTTTCTCCAAAGCTCTACATCATTGTGTTCAGACCTGAGCTGAACAACAAGGAACAGTTAAGAAGAAGAAACAATGAAACATTCTAAATCATTTGGCCCTGGCCCAATTAAAATTAGCAATGAGAATTAAGGGAATTAAGTCAGTGAGAAGCATCTCATTCCTATGGCCTTTCAAACTGTGTGTGTGTGTGGGGGGGGAGTAATTGTTTCCGCTTGTTATTATGGTATGTATTTTTGTGTTTTTATTTTGTAAACCACCCTGTGATCTTTGGATGAAGTATAGAACTTAATAAAGAAAAATAATGTTAAATAAATAATACGCATGCTGAAATTTATAGGACTGAGTCCTATGTTACTGTTGCATTCTTTGTTTATTTGCTCTATCTAAAATGCAATACTGTATGAACTGCATTTTGGATCTGGAATGAGTCATTTTTAGAGTAGACCTACTGAAACAAATGAAACATAGATTAGTCCTATTGATGTACAACGTTTATGTTTAATTGACCTCACAATTCATAGTCAAAAGAAAATACTGTATATTCTGGCGTATAAGACTACTTTTTAATCCAGGAAAATCTTCTCAAAAGTCGGGGGTCGTCTTATACACCGGGTGGAGAATCTGCGGCTGAGTATATCTCAAATTCTATATTTTAACTGGAACAGTTGGGGGTCGTCTTATACGCCCAGTCGTCTTATATGCTGGAATATACGGTATACATGAGAAACTCATATTAGGTTGTATTCAGACTCACATAGTAGCACTTAATGTTGATAGAAATCAGTTAAACTACTGCAACTATCTGGATCGAAACCTCTTTATTTCATTGACAGAAGCAGCAGACTACTTATGCCACTTCCAGAAAATAATCCTTACTTGTTGCTGTAATAGTTTGTGTGGAGAAATGCTGCATATTTGTCAGTTAGTTTAAGTTCTGTACTTTGGAAAAGATTTATGTGACTTCTGCTGATGTCAGTGTGCAAGTGTTGAAGTCTAAGACTTGTGCTGTTAAATTGGGTCCTCCCTTAAAGAGGGCACGTATTGCAGTGAGACCTGGAAACCAATACCCTGTTCCTCTTTTGGTGTGTGCATCAGAACACCCGCCCACCTCTCCCTACTTTTTGGTTGTTGTGCTTGTCCTTGCTATGCCGTGTGTGTCATCTGTCGTTGGGACAGGGGCACGTCAGGAATTTTCCCCACTTGGCTGATTGGCTGTTGCCATTTGGGTTTCACCTGCCACATAGCAAACTGTCACTACTTGTAAGGTTGTGGATAGGCTCTGGTTCAGGTGATAGGGATGGGAGAACGCTCTCACCATCCCTATGTGAAGGGTGTTCCATTAAAGGAATCCAAGGACTCAATGGTTTGGTCAACCCCTAAGAGGGGGTTGTGCCTGTGCAGCAGCCTCACTGCCACTTTCAGATGTCCTGAACCATCAGAGATCAGCTGGCAGTCCCCTCCCTGCCAGATGTTATCTGCCACAATGTGTTAGTTCTATCAATTTCATTAGTAACGTAAGGCAGGTATACTCACTATGCTGCTTTAGATTCCTGCTGAGATCTCTCTTTTCTCTCCCCCCACTCAGCAAGCCAAGTAGCTTTTAAGTGTTGCTGGTTCCACTTGTGTTCCTGATAATTATTACATATATATTGTTTTATGCTTAGAGCATGAATGGAGGACGTGTGGAACAGCCACAGGCAACACGGTCAGTGTAATGTAAAAACCACTTCCCAAAACCTAGCAGAATAAAGCACAACTTTGGTGCCCATTTCTGTGCTATTTGCTCCCAGAAAACAAACAAACCTTTTTAAAAAACCGGGAAAATTTTGTGAGCTTTACATTTCAAGTTTCTGTTATATGTGTTCTGAAGCAACCTTTGAATGGAGGATCCTTCAGCACATCCTTTCCCCATGCTTTGTTCCTGCAGCCTTTTTTTTTTTGTTTCCTAGTTGGAGCAACCTTACAGTCTATTGGCTGAGTGTTCAGTGGCTACCATCCCTACCATTGAGGACTCCAGCCAAAGCCGCTGAGGTGTAGGTGCAACACGTACAACCAATAACACAGCCCAGTGGACCTGGGTGGCTAAGAAGGGAATGACCGTTCCCCGCATCAAACGGGGTGCGCATTTTGCATGGTCGCGCACAGCCGCCTGGATCCCAGAGCAGCTCCTGGTAGTTCGGGCTGGCTTCACCTTCCCGGGCTGGATACCTGGGGTCTCCGCCTACACAGTCAGCTGCCCAACCCGCCTGGGGGAGGTGTTGCCAGGGGGATTGGCCAGGTAAGGGGAGGGAACACAGACCCACACAATAGAAGGTGTTACATACCTGGGAAGCACCACTCGGGCTCCAGAGCTTCTCCCACCCTCCACTCCCTCAATTAACCTTATCATTTTTGCAGGTTAACCTCTTCTCCACAGGTACACAGGCGCTGCTATGTCAAGGCCGCTGTTGAAGGGCCGGAAAGGAATTTCCCGCATTGGCAGGTTTCGCCTTTCCCGTAGCAATACGTCACAACTTTGGTGGTTTCAGGCCTTGGGCGGAATCCTTTAGTCATCTTCATGAAGGGGGGGTCTGGGGCGGTGACCCCATGCCCCCATTGCGGCTTCAATACCAGGCTTCCCATTAAAGGGGTCTTGGAGGGAGGCATTGGCCATACATCCAGAGGTTGTCATTGCCCTCCCCCTCCAGCGGCGGCGAACAGGGGGGCGGGCTATCTGCATGAACATATGTTCTCCAGAGCTAGCCCAATCCCCTCACATGCTGGATAACCCTGAAGTTACCCAGGTCCCTGGCTGGGGAGCTGGGAAGGATAAACGCCCAACGCCTGAGCCAAGGTCTCCCTACATCTGAATCTTAAAAAAGTTGTGGCCTAATTTTAATCCCATAGCACTTTGTCTTGTGTGGTTATTCAGCTCAGGGGCTGCCTGGGGTTTGGGGGACTCCGCTGACCACGCAAAGGCAAGATAAGCAGGAAAGGTGAAACAGCTTTTTAAAAAAGAAAAAAGAAGAGAGGCAAAAGAAGAGAGGCAAGTGAGTGACATCCAGGCAGTAGGAAAACAGGATGTGGGGAGAGAGTGTTTGGAGGAGGGCAGATCAAGGGTGTAGAGCAAAAGGGACAATGAGGGACTACCAAGCTGTGCTGCCACAGCAAAAGGGGAGAACAGGGCAGTTAGAAACATTAAGGAGAAGGCAATTCCAGGGAGGAAGAGAAAAACCTGAATGTCAAACTGAGGAAAAGAGAGAAAACAGATACTCTGAAATGTGATGTCTGTGGTGTGAATGACATTTAGGAAAAAATGGAGCTACAGGTGAAACTCGAAAAATTAGAATATCGTGGAAAAGTCAATTTATGTAAGCAATTGTCTTCATTAGCTACTGGAGTTTAATATATGAGATAGACTCATGACAAGCAAAGCGAGATATGTCAAGCCTTTGTTTGTTATAATTGTGATGATTATGGCGCACAGCTGATGAAAACCCCAAAGTTGAAATTGTTAATTTGAGGTTCTTATCAGCTGTACGCCATAATCATCACAATTATATCAAATAAAGGCTTGACATATCTCGCTTTGCATGTCACGAGTCTATCTCATATATTAGTTTCACCTTTTAAGTTGAATTACTGAAAGAAATGAACCTTTCCACGATATTCAAATTTTTCGAGTTTCACCTGTATAATGGTGAAAACCCAGGTACTGCATGTTAAAGGGATGATATAAATCAGTACTACCATTAGTTAGTAAACTAATGTGACAAGCCTCATGTGTAAATCCACCCTATGTCTGCATGGGCACTGATAGAAATTACGGGAATGAGATGATCGCATTCAACATTTTGATAGCTGTATTCTACAATATGCAAACAGTAGGCCTGGCACAATCACATGGAATGCTGGGGTGTGCTACCTGAGATGCATGCGGTGGCGAGAGGGAGACAATTGCCTGAGCCTCCTGCTGAATGGGATTTTTGCCTCCAAAACCTTAACTTTCCCAAAACACATTGCAAACAATGTTCTGGTTCTGGTGCAATCTGGGGGTGGGCGGGGTTAGCCACACATGGTTCTGTATGCCCAAGAAGAGAACTTGAGGCAACCTGCACCTGGGTGTTTTCCTCTGCAATGTCTCAGAGAACCTGCAAATCTCTGATCATTATGTGCCTGTAATTATCAATTTCGTCACAATTATCTCTACTTCATCTTCAAATCTCAGAGGACCTTGATAACCACAGGAAAACAACTAGCAGGACATAACATAGCTGCTAATATTGACTTTTCATGAAGAACCGGGGCTAGTGAGAATCAGCATTTGGTAAGACTGACTACTCCGGATAATTTTCACTGAATAAGCCTTCACTGCAACAAGTCCAATGGATCTCCATTCAAATCAGACCGTGCTGCTCAAGGACATGTGAATGTTGGTATAGAAATAGAGAAAGACATTCATTAGGACATTTTCATGGGTGAAGATACTGGTCTTTGTGTGGCTATCAGTGTTGCTGCCTCAGATGTCACGCAATGCTCCTGTTAATAAATGCAACATCAACTACCCTCTCTCTGTTCGTCACAAGTATTATCAGTCTGGAGATTTCTTCATTACTGGCATCATTTCTCAGTTCTACATGTTTTCTTCTGAAATAACCTTTGAACAACATCCTTTTGATGAGCTCTTTAATGATTATTTGTAAGAACTGCATTTTCTTTCTTTCTTCGTTTTTGAAAAAAACAGATATATATCTTTATAAATAATCTTTATCTTTGGTTTATTAGTTGCATATGCTCTCAATTAAACATTAGTATGTTGGATTCAGAGGATGCTCCCCCAATTTTAATGCACCTGTATGCACAGTTTATGCTGGTATTTGCATTTTTATGTACATTATTTTCCTGAAGGAGTATGCTGTAAAATCCCAGAAAATTCAAAATTCAAATTATCTGTTTCAGTCCATATACTGTTTTGGAAATGGAAGATCAGGCCTATAAATAAGAAGTGTATTGAAATTATTTCCCACACTTATAACCGTGTCTTTACACTTCACTGAATGTGGTAGTATAATTTTGTGCTGTACGTTATTAAATTAAATACATACGAAATGTGATGAAACGTGAGCTATGATGCACCCTGCAAATTCTTTCCAGGATGTTGCCCTCAGAGCTATCAGAACATTGCAGCCTTGGTATTCGCTATAACAGAGATTAATGACAATCCACTGCTCTTATCTAATATAACCCTGGGATTCCACATCTACAATAGCTATTTCAGTGCAAGCTGGACTTATCATGCCTCAATGCAACTTCTTTCTGCACATGGAAAATGCACCCCTAACTTCAAGTGTGACACCCAGTACATCAGTAGCAGTCATTGGGGGCCCTAGCTCTGATGTTGGTGTTGACATGGCAGCAAACCTGTGCATTTACAAGATTCCCCAGGTAAGATGTGCCCATGGATCATACATCTCCTTTTTGTGGTTTGTGAATATAAAATTGCATTATCAAAACAGAAAGGCAGAGCTTTCCAAACTTTCCACATTGGAAATTTCATCATTTTGTGACACAGTAATTCAGTTTTACTAGCATACCGGAGGTAAAAAAATATCCTGTATACATATGCTATTGTTTAACAATGGACTACAGTTAAACAAACCACAGGTCATCTTACCATCATATGAACTTCCCCATTCATTGGACTTATTTGGAGGAACCTCTCCTGTTGGTTACATGTCCTGCAATGGTCCATCTTCATGTTCTCCATATTAGAACTTTTGTTTTGTGTGAATCTATTTCATTAAAGTAAAATCGTATGCATGGCTTTTGCTCAGTGCATGAACTGGTATCATTGTAATGGTTATTCTGGTACAAATGCAGCCAATTTTGTCTGCTTTCACCAGTTATCAAGGAAAACATATCAGTATAATTTAATGTGGAATTAAATGCACATACTCTCTGTCCCCACCAACACATTTTTTAAAATTTTTTTGGCTTAGCTTACCTATGGTGCTACTCCAGAAATAAATGATGTAACTGAAGCTGTTTCTTCCATCGGATGTTTCCAAATGAAGACCATCATATAGGGGAATCCTCCAATTGCTGCTGTTTTTTAGGTGGGACGTGGATTGGAGTGGTTTGCTCTCAGGATGATGAGACTGGGAGAAAGATTTGTAAACAGCATACTTCCCCTCTTTTCCCTGAACGGGATCTGCTTTGACTTCATAGTAAGATTCCCCACCTGTCTTTTTCCAGTGGCATTCCAAAAATGAGGGGATAAGGTGAATGAGGCTAAGAAAGTCATAATAGAAAGCACTGCCAACGTGTTTGTCTTGCATGGTGATGTTAAGAATATAATCATGTTGACAACACTACTGTACATGTTTGAATTGAATATACCAGTGAAGTTAAGTGGTCAAGTCTGGATTATGGTAGCCCAGATGGACTTCTCATCGGTTGGGCATCAAAGCGATGGAACGTAACTTCATTGATGGCTCTTTATCCTTTGCAGTTCATTCCCGAGAGTTGTTAGGATTCCAGAAATTCCTTCAGATGAGAAATCCGGTTATAGACTCAGAAGATGCTTCATCAGGGATATCTGGCAATATGCATTCAAATGCATTCTCCCCGGCTCTGATATAGATGATCAAGATATGGAAGAAGAATGCACTGGAAACGAGAAGCAGGAGACTCTTTCTGAGCCTCTTTTTGACCCAAACATAAGTGGCAACAGCTATAGCATCTACAATGCTGTCTATGCTTTGGCCCATGCTTTGCATGACATGCATTCATCTCAAGTTAAACCAAGACCAATGGCGGGTGAAGGTAACTGGAAGCTTCTGAATCACCATTCCATGGCAGGTAACCTTTTGAACAGGTGAAAACAAGAGAACTCACTTTATCTATTGGTATAACTCTGTCTGTCTTATATTACTGTTTCTCTCTGTCAAACTTGCGTGTTACCGGTATATTGGAAAACTGTTGCCTTTGGTTTATCATCCATTTTACGAGCTAGTATCATTGTGGATTGATTAGCTCGTCATTCCGGAAGGGTATAACTAATGACAAAGTTGTATGTATTTCAAACACTTACAATTAGCTGTCTTGTTTTGGCAAGTTATCAATACATTGGGAATCAGGTTGGATTTGCAGCGTGTGGAGTGGGCTTAATCCTTAATTTGTTCCTAAGTATTCCCTGCCTTCTTGTGCATAAAAAGATCCCTGCTGCATCAGAACAAAGGCCTATGGAAAGCAGCATCCCAGATCCCACAGTAGCCAATCAGATGCCTACCTAAAAATCCACAAGTAGATCAGTAGTTCACTCCTATGCTGCCCATGATATGCTGAGGCACTGTGACTCTGGACCCCAAAGTAGTCTTGTTCTCTTTTCAAGCTTTTCAGTTGTGTCAATTCCCAAAACATATGATTATGAATTCCTTTGTATTGAGGAGGAAATACTTCTGCTTATCTGTCCTGAATAGAACAACATTCAACTTCATTAGTTGACACAGGTTTTTAATGATATTAGAGAGAAAGGGAAAAAAGTATCTCTAATTGTTTCACATCTGTGTAATTTTAAAATTTTATTATAACTTTTTCTGTTGTCCAAGATTCTCAAGGAAGTTGATTACAAAAAATGACAGCACTGTTACTAGTCAAAGTGTATACTCCACCCCACTTGGGACCTAATTATGCATGATTTTTTCCCCTTTTTGATTTTTTTTAAAGGTCCATCAGTATCTCAGGAAAGTTTCATTTAACAACAGTGTGAATGAAGAAGTTTATTTTGACCAAAATGGGGAAATAGGAGCTGGATTTGATATTATAAACTGGATTGTATTCCCAACCAGTCCTTTCTTAAAGTCAAAATTGGAAGGATAGACCCACAGGCTTCTCCTGATAAAGTGTTCAATATTTGTGAGGATTCTATTGTGTGGTCTAAGAGTTTCAACCAGGTAGGTCTATGTGTGTTTTGGGGTGCATTGAACCATTGAATATTAAAAAAAAGGTCTCTGCTACCAAAATATTGCCCACAAAAGCAATCATGCAAAATTGGTGAATAGTTTATGTAAGATTCTCTTTCCCTGTAAATACACCCAAAGAAAAGGAGAGACACACGATTGTTTCCAGCCTCAGATATCTATTCTGCCTTCAGTCCTTGCACATTTATTAAAGGTAAAGGTAAAGGTAAAGGTAAAGGTAAAGGGACCCCCTTTAGGTCCAGTCCGCAGATGACTCTGGGGTTGCGGTGCTCATCTCACTCTACAGGCCAAGGGAGCTGGCATTTGTCCTCAGACAGCTTCTGGGTCATGTGGCCAGCATGACTAAGCTGCTTCTGGTGAACTAGAGCAGCGTACGGAAACACCGTTTACCTTCCCACTAGAACTGTACCTATTTATCTACTTGCACTTTGACGTGCTTTCAAACTGTTGGGTTGGCAGGAGCAGGGACCGAAAACGGGAGCTCACCCCATTGCAGGGATTCGAACCGCCGACTTGCTGATCGGCAAGCCCTAGGCTCTGTGGTTTAGACCACAGCGTCACCGCGTCTTAGCATGTTCATTACCTTGTGGCTATGCAACAGAACGCTATGTCATTCTGGAAACTTGATCAAGCCTACTTTTTTGGATATGTTTGTGATTTGCAAATGCTTCAACAAAATGTGGCTGTGTGTTCTCCCTCTTTTAAGATTAAGTACAGCATGGAAGGCGGGTGGCGCTGTGGGTTTAAACCACGGAACCTAGGCTTGCTGATCAGAAGGTCGGTGGTTCGAATCCCCGCGATGGGTGAGCTCCCGTACTCAGTCCCAACTCCTGCCCACCTAGCAGTTCGTAAGCATGTCAAGTGCAAGTAGATAAATAGGTACCGCTCTGGCGGGAAGGTAACGCTGTTTCCGTGCGCTGCTCTGGTTCGCCAGAAGCGGCTTAGTCATGCTGGCCACATGACCCGGAAGCTGTACGCCGGCTCCCTCGGCCAGTAACGTGAGATGAGTGCCGCAACCCAGAGTCGGACATGACTGGACCTAATGGTCATGGGTCCCTTTAACTTTTTACAGCATGGAAAGGGAAGCTGTGTCATTGCACTGGCTGAGAAAATGCTACTACACATGTCCTTCCACCGAATGATACAATGAGAGACACTCTGCCCAACACATGGAGCATCACTAGATGGGTAGTGGTGGTAACAAATGAGGCTGTTAAATTTCTGAGTTGATTGCAACTCAGATATATGAAGACATTCTTGAGACCCAGAAATAGCTCTTTGTCGAGTCTTATTCAGGCACTGACTTTCCTCTCTATGCATAGAGCACACTTGAAAATGGAGAGCAGTAGCAGGCTTCCCTGTCCCCATCATCAATTCATTGAAATGCATGTCTGCAACATCCCATTCATCTATACAAATACCCACATATTGTTACGGTACCACACAATCATGAACCCTGAGAAAGAAGTTTCCTGTCTTCCATATGCATTCACAGAAGCATGTTGCCATTAGGTGTTTCTCTTCAAACACAACTGGAGGCAGAGCCTACCATGCCCTAATATCTGTTTATTCATTCTCAGCTGGAAGAGGAGCTTTGGTACCTGAATAGGGAATCTGTATTGTGTTGGTTAGGTCCAGCCCATTCAAAACAATGTTTTCAACTCAAATCTACATCTCCCAAAACACTGAATCAGTTTACTTGGCATAATAAGCTAAGGCTGTACAGTGGTACCTCAGGTTACATACGCTTCATGTTACATACACTTCAGGTTACAAACTCCGCTAACCCAGAAATAACGCTTCAGGTTAAGAACTTTGCTTCAGGATAAGAACAGAAATCGTGCTCTGGCGGTGCAGTGGCAGCGGGAGGCCCCATTAGCTAAAGTGGTGCTTCAGGTTAAGAACAGTTTCAGGTTAAGAACGGACCTCCAGAACGAATTAAGTACTTAACCCGAGATACCACTGTACTTCCGTGTATAATCACCTAAAACTGAGTCACATAGCTAACAGAAGAACATACTTTCTAGTTTTCATGTATAGGTGTTGCAAAACACAATAACACTACCAAAAACTAAGCAAAATTAGTGAAACAGCAACTAGAAATAAAGATTATGCCAAACTCATTTTTTCCTGAGATCCAGTAGATAATACAGTGGGCTAATCCATCAGAAAGTACACAAGACATTTGTCACATTCTCAACAAAGTTCACCAATAGGGGAGGGCCAATAGCCCATTGCATACCTACAGGTACCCTTGACACTAGCAGCACTGTAGTTCCATGTGAGGATCAAACATTTTTGAAATGACTGTTAGATGCCAATTCCTAATACATATTTTCTGAATCCTTAAATATTTATCTCTTTCCTCTATGGCCAGGCAGTACCACTTTCTACATGTAATGACAATTGCCATTTGGGCTATCGTAAGACCAAGAAAGAAGGTGAACAATTTTGCTGCTATGATTGCCTCCCGTGTCCAGAAGGAAAGATCTCAAATAAAAAGGGTAAGGGATGTCTTTACTAAGATTATCAGCTTATATTCATTTCCCAGAGAGCCAGTGTGGTGTAGTGGTTAACAGTGGTAGACTCGTAATCTGGGGAACCGGGTTCGTGTCTCCGCTCCTCCACATGCAGCTACTGGGTGACCTTGGGCTAGTCACACTTCTCTGAAGTTTCTCAGCCTCACTCACCTCACAGAGTGTTTGTTGTGGGGGAGGAAGGGAAAGGAGAATGTTAGCCACTTTGAGACTCCTTCGGGTAGTGATAAAGCGGGATAGCAAATCCAAACTCCTCCTCCTCCTCCTCCTCCTCTTCTCCCTTTTGTCATAAAAGTGGTTTAGAATTCTATAGGGGTAGTGTTTACTGATAAAAGGTTATAGTTCGATACACCTAGGCTGGATCTACACTGATTTGTAAAAAAGTTAAAAAACAAACAAAAAAACCACCATAATATAGCTCTGAATGCAATTTTCCATTGAGGATGGATCGGTGCTCTACAGCACCCTCTGGTGTCACATTTTTAACATTTTAACTGACCAGTGTAGATGAGTCCCTAGTAATATGTTCATGTTTAACAATTAGTGGTCAATTCAACAGCTTGATGGAAATAATGAAAAATATTATACACAGGTGCCGGAACTCACCATGAATACCTCCCTTGTTCTCTTAGAAAGGCAATGACGCCCACCAGACAGGTGCAGGAATGCAGTTCCAGAGTTCTGCCTGAAAAAATATGCCTAACTAAGTGGAAATTTATCTCTTCAAATGCCTATATGAAATGATCTGACCCCAGGTTGCCAACTAATGTACAACAATGCATAGATTTTAGGGGTTAATTTAATTTGTTTCATTTTATCTGCTTATGTATAACTGCACATTCAAAGAAAATATAAGAAGTCAGTATGCAACATAATACATAAATACACTCTTAATAAAACACACTACATTGATATAAACACCAGAAACATATAAATGAGAATAGGTTGGGTTTAAAAAAATCACATTTGAAAGGTCTGTCTGAACAATACAGTTTTAAAAGACATTAGAAAGAAAGTAAGAATGGTTCCTATGGAGCTTCTGTTACCAAGGATATCTATGGGGCAGAGACTGCCACACTCAAGGGGCAGTGCTGGGGAAAGGACGATCAAACCTCAGAAGCACTGGAATCCAACAAAGAAGCTGCATCAGATGTTCTAGCGTCACACTTCCAGTCCAACATCTGTACAGTGTTTGAGGTGGTTTAGCCTGAAACGTAGTTGGTGGTGTATGATAACTCAGTGTATGATATGAGCTCAGTGAGCTTCAAGGCTGATATGACATTTCTTTTAGGATAGTCACTGTTCTAAACACCACTAGTTTAACATGTCTATAGTGCATTTGCTCTCCACTAAAAGAGGTAGCTTCAGTGAATGGTTGAATTTCCTTTGGTTACAGGTGATCTACACCATTGGTTGCTTTTGGAACACACATGCTTGCAGAGCTCTATTTCAATGGCAAACCGTCTCTTGCAGATTTTGACCAACCAGGTTGATTAGCTACATTTGGGATTCTATGTACAAAAATGTTTGCTTTCTTTCTCAGACATGGACGACTGCTTTCAATGTCCAGAGGGACAACATCCAAATATCAACAAAGATTCCTGCATTCCCAAAAGTGTAAGCTTCTTGTCTTATGAAGAACCTTTGGGGACCACTTTGGCCATTCTGGCACTTTCCTTTTCTTGCATCACAGCTTTGGTGCTTTGGGTCTTCATTCAGCATAAGGACACTCCCATAGTCAAAGCCAACAACCGGGACCTCACCTACACTCTCCTCATCTCCCTCCTGCTCTGTTTCCTTTGCCCTCTGTTTTTCATTGGGCAACCTCAGATGGTGATGTGTCTCCTTCGACAAACCATGTTTGGTGTCATCTTCTCAGTTGCTGTCTCTTCTGTTTTGGCCAAAACCATCATAGTGTTTCTGGCTTTCATGGCCACCAAGCCTGGGTCCAGGATGAGGAAGTGGGTGGGCAATAGACTGGCTTTTTCCATTGTTCTTTCCTGCACTCTTAATCAGGCCACAATGTGCAGTGTATGGCTTGCAACCAATCCTCCATTCCCAGAATCTGACATGAACTCCATGCCTGAAGAAATTATACTGGAATGCAATGAAGGGTCTGTCACCATGTTTTACTCCATCCTGGGTTTCATGGGTGTACTTGCCTTTGTCAGCTTCACTGTAGCTTTCCTAGCCAGGAAATTGCCGGACAGTTTCAATGAAGCCAAGTTCATCACCTTCAGCATGTTGGTCTTCTGCAGTGTTTGGCTGTCCTTCATTCCAACCTACTTGAGCACAAAGGGAAAATACATGGTGGCAGTTGAGATCTTCTCCATCTTGACCTCCAGTGCTGGCTTACTGGGCTGCATCTTTTCCCCAAAATGCTATATCATTATCCTGAGGCCTGAGCTGAACAACAAAGATATGCTAATAAGAAGAAAGTAGCATACGCTAAGCAAATTCTAGTAGTTGACTTTGCCTATGATATTAAAACATGCCCAATTTCTTTTGTAAGTTTCCCAGAAGCTGAGAGGTGGAAGAGGATTCCACAGAAGGTGGATTCTTCAGTGGATTCATCTGATTCAATTGGATCCTGAGTCCACTTCAGAAATCAGAGTCCTGTGGATCCATTTATGAGATATCTGTGGACTGCCACACTGCCTCTGCCTGGTAGTGTTTTGTCAGGTTTAGTACGTCTCTCCCACACAAGACACAGCACTCTGGCAGCTTTATGACCTACAGATTTATTCAGCAACTACAGGGTTCAGCAGTTAGAGCTTCCTTAACTCATCAGTTACTGTTGGAGTCAGAGATTGAGTGTTTGTTTGGGGGGGAGTGAGGCTCGGTTAATTTCATTGTACACAGGTTGTGCACTGACAATAAAGGTATTCTATATATTATATCATTATCATATACCTTCTGTTTCCTGCTAAGGCTGGGTACTTTCCACTTTCCACTCCAACTTCTTCCGGTCTTATGCTGTTTCTAAAGCCGCCTCCGCCTCCTGGTCTTAGAAGACTCTGGTATGGCCAGTCCCTCCCCATCTGGAGCGGAGTCTACCCCCGCCCGTTCTTCTGCAGCCACTCATGTTATCTCTGTCATCTCTCTGTTGGTTTGAGAACTGACTGGCAACATTTCAGAGCGAAAGAGGCTTATTTAGCTCTCACTGTGTGAAAGGCTCAAGTTTCTGCTCCCCTCAGTTTGTCCTCCCTCCTCTTCAGAGGCCTCACTGTTTGTCAGAATGGGAAAGTCCCTGACATATTTTTTCTTGGTTTTTTTTCTTGGGGGGGGGGGGTGGGTTATACCAGAATAGGTCAACTAGACATTCATAGCCTGAAGCAGTTAGTGCACAGAGGTCCATGCCTTTATGCACACCCGGGAGCAATTTTTCACTGTGGTGGAGTGGACAGAGTGACACCTCTTGTGCTTCCCCACCTGAGGCAAGTGCTTCACCCTGCCTCATGGGCTCTGGTCATCAGCATACTGATGTAACACAACCCCATGAGGTAGGTTAGGTTGATAGGAAGTGGCTCCCCAAAGTCACCCAGTGAGCTTCATGGCTGAGTGGGGATTTGAACCCCGATCTCTCCTAGGTTCTGTTCCAACTCCACACTACACTGGCTTCATTAAAATAAAATAAGATAGTTTGATGTGTTTGAAAGCTTGCTTCTCAGTCTGTTGTATTAGCTTGTGCACATATGGGCTAACCAGAAAGGCAAACTAAGCATGCATTTGGGTCCCAGGGTGGGGTATCTATTGTGGGAAGGTAAAATAGTTTTTATTTTAACATGAATCAGATTTGTGTGTGGATTCTTTAAGAGGGATTCAACGGGATTTTTAACCAGGAAGGCATCTTTATTAGTAGAACTCAGACGAGTCAGCAACAAGCTGATTGCTGCCTAAACTTATAAAGGGGCAGGGGCATCACTTGGGGGTGGAGGGGCGTTCTGCCCCGTGTTCCAGGGGAGGGGGGTGACTCTCAGCATGCCCACCCCCAACTCATAAGTTGCTCAGTGCAGCAGCTGGCTTACACAGCACACACTTTGCTTTTTCCTTCCTGCTGGGAAGAGCCACAGAAGCACAGCTCTGCCCAGCCAGGGCTCCACCCAGCAGCCTGTCACATTTCACCAGAGCACTGCCCTCTCACGGGGCACAAAGGTGCCATCTTCAAGGGGTGACATTGGGCACCTCCACCTAGAGCCTCAAGCACAAGCCAGAGCAAATCCAGTGGCTTTGGGCTTAGGACTCACCACAGCACTGTAAAAGCATTAGCTGTGCTTGCCTTACTCAGTCCACCTGGACCTGGGGTACCGTCCGCCCACACCCCTTCAAGTCACAGTGAGTGTTTTGTGTTCCCCCACAATGGACCATCTGTTCCAACCCCGCTGCAATGGATTATTTTTTTCCTACCTGGAGCTTGAACCCACAACCCTGAGATGCTGTACCACCTGAGCTATCCCAGATATCTCATGACAATTAAAATTGATGACTGAATGCAGAAGCATTCTAGATTTGAAAAGCTGGATGACAATCTGGAATATGGGACCACTGCTGTGTTGTTGTTTTTAAAATGTACATTCATTTGCTATGTTTTTTTAGATTTTTATGTCACGTGAGTATATAGTTGTGACTTGCTCTGTGAACTTAAGGTCAAGGGCAGCTTAGAAATTTTGTAAATTAATAAATAAATGTTTTACGCCACCCCCAGAAATGTTGCTCTTGCACACTGTTTCCTATTTTGGTCTCTCTCCATACTGTTTCTGTTCCTCTAGGTGGATATCAGAGGAGAATTTTAATGAAAAACATGTTTTCTTTGGCAATGTCTGGGTGGGTTTAGCTGTCCTTTTCATTTCCTGCAATCCTCTTATGAAGAAGTGTTTCTCTGAGGCCTTGTAGACTAAAATGGTGTCCCATGAGATGGGTTGTAACAATGTAGGAGGGTGCCCAACAGTAGGCCCTGCCAGAGGGCTGTTTGCCAAGGAACCTTCCAACTCAACCACACTCTGCCACCTCAGGGATGAGATCAGCATCCTGTCGAGATATGAGAGTTCTGTGTTGTCTGCAATGTCTTACACAGCATGCTATAGCCAAGAGGCGATTATCATCCCTGTAATTATTCAATCAACTAGGATTGTGCCTAATCTTCTCCTTAGATAATTCCACTAGCAACTAGCAAACTATAAGTAATGAACTGATGCCTAGAGGCAAGATTTCCATGCAAGATGGTGGGGCTTGTGATGGTTGCGTTAGTGCTGATGCCTCAGGTATCGTGCAATATTCATCTTGCTCACTGTACCATCAGCAGCCTTCCTATACTTCACAAGTATTATCTGCCAGGAGAGTTCCTCATTGCCAGCATCCTTTCTCAGATCTACATTTTCTCCAATCCAATAGAATTCAGTAAGCATCCCTCTGAGGAACTGCTTGATCAGCCTGTGTAAGCACTTTTGA
Organism: Lacerta agilis; assembly: GCF_009819535.1. Lineage (NCBI taxonomy): Eukaryota > Metazoa > Chordata > Lepidosauria > Squamata > Lacertidae > Lacerta > Lacerta agilis. Next base: position 10,720,800 of record NC_046325.1, on the reverse strand, counting down.
TTCTTTCACCATGTCATCCTTCCAGATACTATTATCTAGCAAGTGAATACTGGCTTTACTTTCAATGTGATAAAAAAAATCACTTTAAATGCAATGCTACAGCTCATTGTCCCCTCTTGCCAGAAAAACAGTGCATTATAGCCAACTAAGTCATAGAGCAGAGCATCTGAAACCAATAGAGTGAAGTCTCCTCTGATTATGACCAGTGTTGGATATTACCTATTCCATCCACCCTGAAGCTATATCACTGTTATTGTTATGTTACAATTGCTGTTAGTAGCAGGAGTACTACTGCTACCAGTAGAAGTGGTAGTAGTAAGTAGTAGTGTAAGATTTAGCTAGCATCCTGCAATCATAGATCAATTTACCCCATTGATTCCCTTGAAACCCTGCAGCCCATAATTCCATTCCATGGTAGTTTTCTTGCTCAGTGCAGGTATGAGGTTTCCTATAATGAATGATATATTGTTGTTGTTGTTCAGTCGTTCAGTCGTGTCCGACTCTTCGTGACCCCATGGACCAGAGCACGCCAGGCACGCCTATCCTTCACTGCCTCTCGCAGTTTGGCCAAACTCATGTTAGTAGCTTCGAGAACACTGTCCAACCATCTCATCCTCTGTCGTCCCCTTCTCCTTGTGCCCTCCATCTTTCCCAACATCAGGGTCTTTTCTAGGGAGTCTTCTCTTCTCATGAGGTGGCCAAAGTACTGGAGCCTCAACTTCAGGATCTGTCCTTCTAGTGAGCACTCAGGGCTGATTTCTTTGAGAATGGATAGGTTTGATCTTCTTGCAGTCCATGGGACTCTCAAGAGTCTCCTCCAGCACCATAATTCAAAAGCATCAATTCTTCGGCGATCAGCCTTCTTGATGGTCCAGCTCTCACTTCCGTACAGTACTACTGGGAAGACCATAGCTTTAACTATACGGACCTTTGTCGGCAAGGTGATGTCTTTGCTTTTTAAGATGCTGTCTAGGTTTGTCATTGCTTTTCTCCCAAGAAGCAGGCGTCTTCTAATTTCGTGACTGCTGTCACCATCTGCAGTGATCATGGAACCCAAGAAAGTGAAATCTCTCACTGCCTCCATTTCTTCCCCTTCTATTTGCCAGGAGGTGATGGGACCAGTGGCCATGATCTTAGTTTTTTTGATGTTGAGCTTCAGACCATATCTTGCGCTTTCCTCTTTCACCCTCATTAAAAGGTTCTTTAATTCCTCCTCACTTTCTGCCATCAAGGTAGTATCATCAGCATATCTGAGGTTGTTGATATTTTTTCCGGCAATCTTAATTCCGGTTTGGGATTCATCCAGTCCAGCCTTTCGCATGATGAATTCTGCATATAAGTTAAATAAGCAGGGAGACAATATACAGCCTTGTCGTACTCCTTTCCCAATTTTGAACCAATCAGTTGTTCCATATCCAGTTCTAACTGTAGCTTCTTGTCCCCCATAGAGATTTCTCAGGAGACAAATGAGGTGATCCGGCACTCCCATTTCTTTAAGAACTTGCCATAGTTTGCTGTGGTCGACACAGTCAAATGCTTTTGCGTAGTCAATGAAGCAGAAGTAGATGTTTTTCTGGAACTCTCTAGCTTTCTCCATAATCCAGCGCATGTTTGCAATTTGGTCTCTGGTTCCTCTGCCCCTTCGAAATCCAGCTTGCACTTCTGGGAGTTCTCGGTCCACATACTGCTTAAGCCTGCCTTGTAGAATTTTAAGCATAACCTTGCTAGCATGTGAAATGAGTGCAATTGTGCGGTAGTTGGAGCATTCTTTGGCACTGCCCTTCTTTGGGATTGGGATGTAGACTGATCTTCTCCAATCCTCTGGCCACTGCTGAGTTTTCCAAACTTGTTGGCATATTGAGTGTAGCACCTTAACAGCATCATCTTTTAAAATTTTAAATAGTTCAGCTGGAATATCATCACTTCCACTGGCCTTGTTGTTAGCGAGGCTTTCTAAGGCCCATTTGACTTCACTCTCCAGGATGTCTGGCTCAAGGTCAGCAACCACATTACCTGGGGTGTATGAGATCTCCATATCTTTCTGGTATAATTCTTCTGTGTATTCTTGCCACCTCTTCTTGATGTCTTCTGCTTCTGTTAGGTCCTTTCCACTTTTGTCCTTAATTGTGGTAATCTTTGTACGAAATGTTCCTTTCATATCTCCAATTTTCTTGAACAAATCTCTGGTTTTTCCCATTCTGTTATTTTCCTCTATTTCTTTGCATTGCTCGTTTAGAAAGGCCCTCTTGTCTCTCCTTGCTATTCTTTGGTATATACTGAGTTCTAACTATCTCATCAAAACATGCCAAACTCTCCTCTCTCTCTCTCTCATCCTTGGATAATAATATTTATTTATATATTGAACTGAAAATGCAGCAAGTAGCATATCCTAAAAGTGATGCAGCCTGCAACTCTTAATTCTAGGATCTTGACGCAGAACTACCAGCACATCTTGGCCTTGTTATTTGCCATAAACGAGATCAATGAAAACCTCTTGATTTTACCAAATGTCACATTAGGCTTGAACATCTTCAATAGCCATTTCAGTGCAAGCTGGACCTATCTTGCCTCATTGGAGCTGCTCTCCACACGAGACAGGTCAGTCCCAAACTATAAATGCGATGGTCAGGACAATACGATAGCAGTCATTGGTGGACCTGAGGCTGAGATAGGTTTCCACATGGCAACCATCCTGAGCAACTACAAGATCCCCCAGGTAAGATTTGTGGATGTAATGTGGGAGCTGAACAAGCCATTGACTCTTCTCTTGCCTTTTAGCTGTGGCTCTGTAACACTGAGATGGTTAGCTTTGCTGGTTAGAGTGTGATGTCACATGTTCAATCCCATTAGGAGCCAACTGAATCTTAGGGGAAGGATGCTAGCTCAGTATCTGTTTTCAGGCAGAAGGTTTCAGCCATATCCAGGATGGAAAAGGACTTATTCCTGAAACCCTGGAGAGCTGCTGCCACTCGGTGTAGACAATACTGTGTTAAATTATTGGGCACTGAGTTGTAAATTAATTCTAAGAAAGCAGCTCTGGTTTTATCTATACTGTCTTTAATGTGGATAGTAAGGAGGAGGAGGAGGAGTTTGGATTTGATATCCCGCTTTTCACTACCCGAAGGAGTCTCAAAGCGGCTAACATTCTCCTTTCCCTTCCTCCCCCACAACAAACACTCTGTGAGGTGAGTGGGGCTGAGAGATTCAGAGAAGTGTGACTAGCCCAAGGTCACCCAGCAGCTGCATGTGGAGGAGTGGAGACGCGAACCCGGTTCCCCAGATAACGAGTCTACCACTCTTAACCACTACACCACACTGGCTCTGGCTTGCTGTACCTTCTGTTGTCCATATCATGTTCTCCTCCAAATCACTGCCTTCCCACAGTTTCCCTTCCCTACATTTATATTTTCTCATGCCCTCTCCTTTTGGAGTATCCCTTGTGTGAGAAAATATGGACTAGATATGTGTTGCAAGGAGAAAGTCATATCGACAGCAGAGGTTTATTGGAGGTACAGGAAGTTTGCTATCCACAATAAACAACAGTATGGATGAGCCCTCAGTGGTGTTAGGAAATTATTTTGACTTTGTTTCTGTGGAGAGCTGGCTGAGGAAGTTCCATGATGACATAGGATTCAATCCCCTTGGGTCTGCGCCATCTCATCAAGCAGACCTTGAATGCAAGTATTCTCAGAATCTCCTACTGTAAACTTGTAAGAACCACACGGAGATTTTATGAAAGGCAGCACAGAAATGTTTTAAGAGAAATAAAATAGTCCATCAACACCTGGTGAGCACCGATTTGGGGATGACTGTTCTATGGAGTAAAGGAAATAGTTGCCAAAACTGTAGTTTTGGGATCTCATCACAATAAGAGAGATGAAGAAACATTTGAATTTTCCTCGTTAAATAAATTGCTATTAACCCAAAGAAAATATAGCCACGTTCCTTGCTATGGCCATCAAAACAAGGAAACAATTAGTAAAGGCAATATGAGTGCTGAATCAAAATAGTATGCACTTCTTAACTATGATTGTTCATGGATTTTGTTATAATCCCATTTTAAAAGGCACAATTTGTGTGCTTGTACCTTATATTTTTTTTCTCTGCTGTGTTCATTGAAATGTGGATTGGAGCTTTGTTGACGTGAGGGGACAAACGTTGCATTACTGTTTGGCAATTTTATTGGTTAATATGCATTAATATTAATTGGTTAATATTCACAGAGAAACTTTAGTTTGGAAATAGGCCTGTCATCTTTCCCACCCTCTGTTATTTTCTATAGTTCACATATGGTTCTGCTCCTGCAATAAATTACCAGAATCAAGGAACTTTCTTTCACTGGATGTTTCCAGATGGGTCCTATCAATATCGGGGCATTCTCCAGTTACTGCAGCATTTCCAATGGACATGGGTTGGAGTGCTTTTTCAGGATGATGACAATGGAAATAAGTTTGTACAGAATGTGCTTCCTGTGTTTTCTCAGAGTGGTATATGCTTTGACTTTATAGAAAGATTCCCAGCACTGCCTTTTTACTGTGAATTTTCTCAATTGGTAGAGGAAAGTGTTGCAATACTTAAGGTCATCATGGGAGCAACAGCCAATGTATTGGTCTTACACGGTGAAATCCAGGGCATGATGACCTTGAGGATGTTGCTCCAGTTTTCAGAATATGAGGAGCTGCCAACAAAGACCAAAGTCTGGATCATGACAGCCCCGATGGATTTCACATCAGTCAGCATACAAAGACTGTGGAATATAGACTTCCTCCATGGTGCTATGTCCTTTGCAGTTCACTCAAATGAGGTGTTGGGCTTCCAGAAATTTATTCAAAACCAGAGCCCTAACTCAAGAAAGCAAGATGGATTTATCCAAATTTTCTGGGAGCAGACATTTAGCTGTTGGTTCCCTGACTCAAGGACAGATAAGCAGTTTGAGAAAAATTGCAGTGGAGAGGAGGAGCTGGAAACTCTTCCCGCATCTGTTTTTGAAATGGGCATGACTGTCCACAGCTATGGTATCTACAATGCTGCCTATGCTCTGGCTCATGCTTTGTATGCCATGCAGTTATCCGAATTTAAACACAGAGGACAAGGAAAGCCAAAGCTTCTGAATCAACAGCTGTGGCAGGTAACATAATGGGCTGATGAATGCAAAAGAGCTCATAATGTTTGTGGGTTCGTGGACAGTCAAAACCAAAATAGTGCCCTGACAGTGTGGTTGAACTCTAGCTTCCACCAGCCCCAGCCAGCATGTCCAATAGTCAGGGATGATTTGTTAGAGTCCAACAACATCTGGAGGGGCACAACATTGGCTACCTTTGTCTTGTAATCTTGTCTACCAAAATGTACTTTTGTCGTGAGATCCCTTTCTCATCAGTTTATCGGCATTCCCCTTCACAGTTAAGACGACAGTGATGATCGTGGCTGTTTTGGTTATCATCCCTAATCAGTATATGCCAATATTATAAAACTCACGATTTTGGGAAGATTTCAACATTGTGCTATGTTGATTGTTCTGTCAGGGCAATCATTTTGGCTTGCCAAATGGGACGATCATCCATCTCTCCTCCCCTTGCACTGCTCTGAGGGTTCTCCTGTCCTCTAGAGCTAATTTGGGGACATGGAGGAGGAAAGCCCTGTTATGCTGGCAAAGGTCCTTGTGTCAGTTTCTGATGAGGAGACTCATTAGTTGAATCCTGGCCATTATATATCGGTAAGAGATATAACACCATGTGATTTATTAATGGATATGTATTGCATGAAGGGAATCACACTGTTCTTACAGCTCACTAAGAATGGTCTCACTGGTAGAACATCTGCTGGTGAAGATTTAAGGTTCAATGCCCAGCGTCTCCAGGTAGGGTTGGGAGACACCCAAATCTGAAACATTGGAAAGCCATTGCCAGTCAGTGTAAAAAAATGCTGAACTAGATGGAGCAATGCTCTCACACAGGCAGCTTCCTGTGTTCTTATATGCTCAGCTCCTGAGCCTCCATTCATTTCTACATTGCTTCTTTTTGATAAAAGAAAGAATACTGTGCATCTTTACTATTACTCTGGATTTATTGATTTTTTTAAAGAACTCTCTCTGTGTGTTTAAGTATAGAAGCCAGATTTTTTAGGATAGCTGTGCCATGTTTTATCCTTTGAAGCCATTGTTGTATATTGGAACTGAGCATGTAACTATTATTACCAGCAGTAGCCTACATATAACTTTTAAAGAAATCAGAAATAAATGTATTCTCTCTGATTTGTGTCCTGCTCCCATGGCAGCCACTTGTGACTGCCACTCATAGTTCTTCCTCAAAATTAGAAATGTGTGCTAGTCCAAAAAAAGTTGGTTGAGAAAAGTTGCTGAGTTGAGTTAAGCACCCTTTAAAAAACCTAATATATTGCATAAGCAAACCTAAAAGTGTAAGTGAGCATTATCTTGTTATGGCAATGGTTTACAAAAACAAAAACAGGCTTCTCCTTTCAACAAACCCATTTTGTATTCTGACTTTTCTACTTTTGTTCTTTAAGAACCGAGCTTAGTCAGAAACGTTATTTCCCTCATTCTGCTATGCTAAGGGTACCCAATGTTGTGCCCTGCAGATACTGTTGAACTTCAATTTCTGTCGGCCCCTGTCAGTATGACAGTGTTCATGAATAATGGGAGTAGTAGTCATCAACACGACCTCTGTATTATACCATTGGAATATATTCAATAATTTATTTTCGGTAACAATAGTAGCTGAAAAGGAGCTGATGCTAACTCCAACTCTTCCATATATTCTTCAAAAAGATATGTGTTGGAAGGTTTTGGCAACACACACACATAGATTCATTTTAAAAAGTGTTAGTTACTAGCTAAATTGGGACGCAGGTGGCGCTGTGGTCTAAACCACTGAGCCTAGGGGTTGCTGATCAGAAGGTCAGCGGTTTGAATCCCCACGACAGGGTGAGCTCCTGTTGTTCAGTCCCAGCTCCTGCCCATCTAGCAGTTTGAAAGCACGTCAAAGTGGAAGTAGATAAATAGGTACCACTCCAGCGGGAAGGTAAACGGCGTTTTCGTGCACTGCTCTGGTTCACCAGAAGTGGCTTAGTCATGCTGGCCACATGACCTGGAAGCTGTCTGCAGACAAACGCCAGCTCCCTCTGCCCATAGAGTGAGATGAGCACCGCAACCCCAGAGTTGTCTGCAACCTTTACCTTTACCTTACTATCTAAATTAGAACTTACGGAAACTTTCCTTAAGTATTTCCAGAATAACCTTTTCAAAATATTGTTGTATCACCAGTGCCAGGGACAGAAGTGGCTTGTTGGGTGGGGTGGAGCTGCTACTCTAGGTTCCCAGCAAATAGCTCACTGCTGCTTACCATGTGGGAGGGTGGGGAGGTTGGTGTGGTTCAAACACACCAGTAGGAGCAGTTTGTACCATAATGACCTCTCTGCTGCCTTCTCTCCCCACCTCCTGCTGAGCAACAGTGTCTTCACCTCCCAGGAAGCAGGTAGCAGCTCTGTTCCAGCTGACAAGTCAATTCCAGGTTAAGTAGATTTGAACAGAACTGAAGTTTATCCACTACCAATTGGTAGGCTATCAGGTGATCATAGGTGCTTATTTGACATGCTATCTAAGGAGCAGATAGGACTAAAATATGTGGTGCAATAGCACAATCGTATAGTGAAGTATATTTTATGTATTTATTTATTTTTATCATAGAACGTCATGAAGTTGAGAATTGTGTAATGCTCTTTTTCTTTTTTAGCTCCACCACTTTCTGAAAGGTGTCTCATTTAACAACAGCGCAGAGGAAACTGTGTCCTTCAACCAAAAAGGGGAATTAGTAGCGGGATTTGATGTTATAAATTGGATCACTTTCGTAAATGAGTCTTTCCTTAGAGTGAAAGTGGGTAGAATAGACCCGAAGGCTCCCCCTGCCAAAGTTCTCGTTCTTCAAGATGATGACATTGTATGGCCCAGTAGTTTTAATCAGGTAATGACTGTGCGTATTTCAACTTGAAATATGCTTCCAGTAATAGAGCCAAACTGCCAATTGCCTGCTAAATGCTTTCAAGCATTATACCATTACAGTGGTTATGTATTTAATCCGTTCCGGTTATGTACAGTGGTTATGTACTTAATCCAGGTTATGTACTTAATCCGTTCTGGGTTACAGTACGTAACCCAAAAAGGACGTAACCCAAACAGTTCGTTCTGCAGACCGAAAACCCCGAAAAACCGCGAAAACCGCTCTGCGCATGCGCAAATCGTGTGCGCGTTGGGTTGCGCTTCCGGGTTAGTGGAGTTCATATCCCAAAATGTACGCAACCCGGAGCATAAGTAGCCCAAGGTACGACTGTACAGGAATGAGGAACCTATAAACCTCCAAATTCCTGGGGTGTTGATAATTGAAGTTCAGAAACACCTGGACACTGATAGGTTCCCAATCCACAGCACCCACCTCTTTTTTAATCAATCAATCAATCAATTAATTTTGTGAACTTCATCCAAAGATCATTGGGAGGTTCACAACATGAAAAGTACAAAATGAAAAGTCAAAATACATAATAAAACAAAGCACAAGCAAAACAAGCTATTAACCCAACTAACCACTAACATTTAAAAGTCCATTGAATGATAATCAGCCAAAGGCCTGGTTGAAGAGGAACGTTCTCAACTGGGGTCTAAAGATATGTAATGAAGGCACCAGGTGAATATCCCTGGGCAGAGCATTCCACAAATGGGGAGCCACCGTAGAAATGTCCTGTTCCTCTGTTGCTATTCTCTGGACCTCTTGTGGAAGAGGCACACAAATAAGGGCCTTAGGTGATGATTGCAGGGTCCAGGTTGGTTTATATGGGGAGATGTATTGTAGCCCTAAGATGTTTAAGGCTTTATAGGTCAAAACCAGCACAAATGGGGGCTGGAAACTAATTGGCAGTCAATACAGTCAGGCCAGGATCAGTGTAATATGCTCAGAGCACTTTGCATGTCAAGGCCCCCCAGCCACCCCAGAAAAATAGACACAAAGACACAGAATTCTAGGTTAAATGTTACTGGGCAACATTTAGGCCACAGCTTTATTGGTTACAGAATGTGAGCGGTATTGGCTTAGGCATTGGCATCAACAGACTATATCTGACTCCTGCCCACCTAGAAAATCCAGAAAATTAGTTTCCTATGAGTGCCTGATTCTGGTCTGCAGGAAGTCTGGTAAGGGTAAACCACCAGTAGGGGGAGCCACGCCGATGTGGATCGACTCGAGCTCCCCTGGGTTCCCGCTGGGGTCGTGGCATGGCCCTGGCCCCTCCCTGGGCTTCGGACAAGATCCACACCCCCAGATTCCTTTAATGGAATCAACCCCGATTGAAATGGATCTAGAAAATTAGTTTCCTACGAGTGCCTGATTCTGGTCTGCAAACACCTGCTCAAGAATCATGCCCAAGAAGGGGAGATCAGCAACTGGCCTGTAGTTACCATATTGGTATATGTGATTTGTGGGTGCAGCTTATATTTGGGCCAATACAGTACTTATATTTTCTGAATCCAAAGATGATTTCGATGATATCTTGAGGAGTGGTTTAGATATTGCAATGCAAACCCCATAGAAGTATTGGATTATAAATTCTTCTCTCCTCTTTTATGGACAGACATGGCCGCTTTCTTTGTGTAATGAGAACTGTCGTTCAGGTTACAGAAGAAAAAAGAAGGAAGGGAAACCATTTTGCTGCTATGATTGCATTCCATGCCCGGAAGGGAAGATCTCAGACAAGAAGGGTAAGATTAGTTGTGTTTAAAGCTTTTGAACTTTATTGAAAGGTGTCCTCAAGAGATTTTGTACTGCAACTTCTTTCAGTGACCTCTTAGTCTCCCAGCTCTCACCCAGGACACATCCCATTGACCCTGGCTTTCACCCAGGGCCCAAACAAACTCATATATAATCCCCAGAGTTTCACAGTGACAGGCAATGAGGTTAATGGAGCCTCCTCAGAACGGCCACATCTGAATCCTATTCAGCTTCTCTGCACACACCCTCTTTCAAATTACAGTAAGTTTAGATTGGCAGGGTTCCCAGGGGGTCGAACAGATGGCAAACTGGACACCCCTCAACTCATATTGCCCTCGTACTTTCCTGTTCTTTGTCAGGCTAGATGCATAGCCACCTACACACCCATACCTAATCAACAAGATGGGGAAGAGAAACTACACATTCCAACCAGATGGCCCATGTTAGAATTCCCAATTAGTGATAGTAACCAGAAAACTTATTCCTTCAGTTATGGGATTCTGTTTCCTATAGTCACTGTGGTCTAAAATGTCAGTTTTCTCCTGGGCCATCAATATGGCTTCTTTGAAATACAACTGAATGTGTATGACTCAATAACATATTTCAGATTTTAACCGGGGAACAATAATTCAGGGCATTCAAATAAGAATCCTTGATTATGCTTGTTTAAGAATTGTACATTATACAAGGCTGTAGAGGAATGTTTTTTCAGATATGGATGACTGCATACTGTGCCATGGTGGACAATACCCAAATAATGACCGGGATCTATGCCTTCCAAAAGAAATAAGCTTCTTGTCTTACGAAGAACCGTTAGGGATGAGCACCTCCATGTTTGCTCTTATCTTTTCTTCCATCACAGTCTCGGTGCTTGGAATTTTCATAAAGCACAAAGACACTCCTATAGTCAAAGCCAACAACATAGACCTCACCTACACCCTCCTCATCTCTCTCCTATTCTCCTTCCTTTGTGTATTCCTATTCATTGGCCAGCCAGAGAAGTTGACGTGTCTCCTTCGACAACCTGCTTTTGGTATAATCTTCTCCATGGCTGTTTCTTGTATTTTGGCCAAAACCATCACTGTGGTGCTGGCTTTCATGGCCACAAAGCCGGGATCCAGTATGAGAAAATGGGTGGGGAAAGGATTGGCCACCTCCATTGTTCTGTGCTGCTTCATGATTCAAGCCACTATCTGCACTGTGTGGCTGGCAACCTCTCCTCCATTTCCAGATTCAGACATGCACTCAATGGCTAAAGAAATTATACTGGAATGTAATGAAGGCTCAGCCACCATGTTTTACTATGTTCTTGGTTTTATGGGTTTACTTGCCTTCGTCAGCTTCACAGTGGCTTTCCTAGCCAAGAAGTTACCCGACAGTTTTAATGAAGCCAAATTTATCACCTTTAGTATGTTGGTCTTCTGCAGTGTTTGGTTGTCCTTTGTTCCAACTTACTTGAGCACAAAAGGAAAATACATGGTGGCTGTGGAGATCTTCTCCATATTGGCCTCCAGTGCTGGATTACTAGGTTGCATCTTTTTCCCCAAATGCTACATCATAGTCGTGAGGCCTGATCTGAACAGCAGGGCACAGCTCATTAGAATAAAGCATTAAGGTCTGTGATCCTCATCTAGATAAAGTTATCTGTGACTATGTTGTTCCCCATATTGTTGGGGAGGGGGTCCCCTAACCCCTATGAATAATGGTGCATTTGGTAATTGTTATATTAGTTACATTTCTTGGTAGAGAATTGGCATGATGCAGCCACACCTCCTCTGAATCTGGCATTTCAAGATTGCAAAACTCTGCCCATCCATTTTCCTCCTAGCTGTGCAAATATGGTTGTTGTTGTTGTTGTCGTCGTCATTCCTAAATTTGCCACTGGAAGGGAGATTGTTCACATATTCTGAAGCATCATAGTGGTTAATGCAGAATTAGCCAAAGCAAAGTCTCAATGACTTATTCATCCAAGATGAAGCAGAACAGAGAGTCTCCCACTCCTTTAGCCTTAATAAGTCTCAATGGCTGTTAAGTTTAACAGCTGAAGAGTTTATGGCACTGACAGGGCCCCTCTGTACACTGTTCATGAGAGCAAACATGGTGCACATAGTTACTTTTAGGCACTTGATGTATTGAACTTAAACACACACACACTCCTTTAGATGTTAATCTATACTACTTTACCCATTTCAAATACCGACTGTATTTGAAGGCTGTTCTGCTTATTTGGGCTGAGTGGGGGCCTGCCAGCACCACTGATGTCACTGATCTGATGCATGAAGTCACAGGTGAGGTCACCAACACATTAGTAGCAGGAGATATTAGCATGAGCTTGGGTGATTGACTTCAACTAGTTAAGCATGTTACAGATGTAAATTAATAAATATTATGGCTGATAGTTCAACCCATTCATTGTCTCATGTCTTCATTTTGCTGGTGTGTGTGTGTGTGTGTGTGTGTGTGTGTGTGTGTGAGAGAGAGAGAGAGAGAGAGAGAGAGAGAGAGAGCGCACACAATAAACACCAGGAGAAAACTAGAGATAGAGTGGGACATTCCATTGTAAATGTTAGGAGTTCATTATTAAGCATAACTTGTTCCATTGGTTTTAAGTGAATTGAGCCATGCCCGACTTGTGCCTAACAGAAGTTTGCTTTAAGGTTTGGATTTATGTTCTCAAATGCCATGAAACAGTGGACTGAACCTAGAAGAGAACCCAACTTAACACAGCAGAGTTACATTCATGTCTTCTCACCGAAATAAAATCTATGGAACAAGGCTTCTGTGGCCATTTCCCAAAGCAAACTTATCAGTTCCATTACTCAGCTGATTTGCACATCTCAAATCTTTATTACTTAGGCATGAAATCATACAGTAATACAAGTAAATTGCTGCACCACTCAAATATAACTTACAACAATAACTTACAACAACAATAACTATAAATCAACACTAACAAAAGAGTCAATTGTCTTCTGTATTGCAAATATTATTTGGGTATTAATCTCTGCCAGTAACTGAAGAAAACCTAAATTCAAGGTGTGCTTTGTGTGTTTTTGAGGGGGGGGGGGGCTTTGGCCTCCTTAGGCCAAATATTTAAAACATTGATTGTATACTTTTACAAACCCTAGGGTGGCTTTGAGCATGATACCTCTCTCTTGTTTATCAGTGGCCCTCTTTTCATGCAAGATGGTGATGTTTGTGATACTGGTGTTAGTGTTGCTAACCCAAATGATGCCTAGTTCTCCAGTGGTTAAACACACCATCCCTCACCCTATTCTTACTCATCACAAGTGTTATCATGTAGGAGATTTCATCATTGCTGGCATTATTTCTCAGATATACATATTGCCTAACCCAATCAAATTTGAAGAACATCCTTCTCACAAAGCATTTGAGAATATCATGTAAGGAACCATATTATTGTTGTGTTGTTTTTGTTCTGTTCTGTTGAAAAATGTAATTCTCAGGCAAGCCAATGCAATCAACTTTATTTTCAGTGCATTACAAATGGTTGATTGTCTCTACATCATTGAATAGATTTGTATAATACTACCCTACCTTGTTTCTATGTGGACAGTGATTTTCAGCAGTGCAAATTCAGAGAGAGTGTCCATCTCCTAATCCTCTTTCTGTAAAATATATTTAAGGATTTTTTTTCAAGAGCAAACTTCCCTATCCTTCTACCCCACCAACCAATGACCAGGAACTATGGGTGTTCTAGTTCAAAGCATCTGTTTGACGCAGGGTTGGGAATTCTGCTATAGAGTGGCAGCTTTCTTCATTGTACTGAATAGGAATAATAATGGACCAGGTAAACTACCAAAAGGTCAAACAAGGTGAGAAACTGTTACTAACTGCATGAATAGAGCCACGTCTTGTTTAGCTCTCAGGCTGTAATCCAAATCGCACTACACTGGGAGGAAGGCCTGCTGATTCCAGTGAGATTTACTTTCAAGAAGACTATACATTTTGCATGTGAATATTTGTAAGAAATCTTACAACTAATATTGAGTGGGGTACAACATGTTCATGGTGAGTTCTGACACCTCTTTACCTAGAATAATAGTTTTCACTTAATGTAAGATGATACCAAATTGTGAGTGGAGTCTAAAACTCCTGGCAGAAGCAGGATGTTATTAGTAAATCCATTTCTTCCTGCAGCCTCTTCCTAATGCCACTTCTCATCCTGCTTTGGATATTAACCTCATCCTTTAGAGTGATATATTTGGGGGATGGGAGTGGTTAGGATACAAGCTTTTATTTGCCATCAGGCTATGTGCTGAAAAGTTTTTCCCCACTTCCTAGAATATGGCCAAATGATCTATCTTAGAGCAAAGTTTTTAGTGTATAGATAGGACTGAAATGTAGCAAATACCAAATTTCAAAGAAGATAAACTATGGTGCATCATTTATTTCTCATTGTAGGGTACTAACTCAGAGCTACCAGCAAATCCTGGCCTTGCAATTTGCTGTGAAAGAGATAAAGGAAAATCCTCAGATATTACCCAGTGTCACCATGGGTTTCCACATCTACAACAGCAATTTCCATGCAAGATGGACCTATCTTGCCTCAATGGAACTTCTGTCTACACCAGGCAGGTTTATCCCAAACTACAAGTGTGACATTCAGAACAGTCCAGTTGCAGTCATTGGGGGACCCAATGCAACCATCCTGTGCATTTATAAGATTCCCCAGGTATAATGTACCTTAGAGTTATATATATGCCTGTTATATATAGTTTTGCCGGGAATCTTGGATATTGTGACTGAAATAAGAAGCTGTACTTTACATGAATCTCATTGGATCCTAATGCACATTGAATGCTGGATTGGTCAGTTTTGGAGGACAAGCCTTGCAATTTAGGAATTGCAGCAACACATTTTAATTTGGAGCTATCATTATTGTCTCTCTAACTTTCACTGTTATTTTCTTTAGCTCACGTATGGCTCTGCTCCATAAATGATGAAACCCATGGAGTTTCTTTGCACCAGATGTTCCCAAACGGAGACAAACAGTATATGGGGATTGTCCAGCTACTGCTGCATTTTCAGTGGACATGGATTGGGGTGCTTTTCATAAATGATGACAGTGGAGAGAGATTGAAAGCAAGCATGCTTCACACTTTCTCCCAGGAAGGCATCTGCTTTGATTTTGTCGAAAGATTTCCACAAGCAATATTTTCTACTGGAATTCATGATTTGGTGCTGGAGGGGATTCACACAATCAATGTTATTATGAAAAGCACTGCTGACGCAGTGGTTGTAAATGGTGAAATACACACCATTCTTGTTTTAAGAACAATTGGAAGATTTGCATAAAACATTACTCAAATGGGTACTAAACTTTGCACTAAACTTTCTGTTAATGAGACCATATTTACAATAGCAATGGCACAGAGTTTCGTAAGCAGGCAATGTTTGAAACCACAACATCTCAATAAAACATATGGAGCATGTTAGCAGTTAGATGTTCACTTCCAATTGTTTTCACTCAGATATGCACAGTGCTAAACTCAGATTTACTTTACCACCCATTTTTAATTTCTTTATCTCTTTTTCCCCATTAGCTGTTCTCTGCTGTTCAGTTCAGGCCTCAGTAAAATAACATAGCATTTGGGAGAAAAGATGCAGCCTAATAAACCAGCAGTGGAGCCTAAAATGGAGAAGATCTCCACAGCAACCATGTATTTGCCCTTGGTACTCAAGTAAGTTGGAACAAAGGACAACCACACACTGCAGAAGACCAGCATGCTGAAGGTGATGAACTTAGCTTCATTAAAACTGTCAGGCAACTTCCTGGCTAAGAAGGCCACAGTGAAGCTGACAATGGCCAGGAAACCCATATAGCTCAGGACACAATAAAACATAGTGACTGACCCTTGATTACATTCTAGTACAATTTCTTTAGTCATGGAGTGCATGTCCAAATCTGGGAATGGGGGAAAGGTTGAGAGCCACACAATGCAAATGGTGGTTTGAATCATGGAGCAGGAAAGAACAATGGAGGTGGCCAGTTGTTTCCCCATCCAGCTTCTTATTCTGGACCCTGGTTTGGTAGCCATGAAAGCTAAGACCACTATTGTTGTTTTGGACAACACACAAGAAACTGCAATGGAGAAAATGACACCAAAAACAGATTGTCGAAGGAGACATACTACTTTTTCAGGTTGACCTATGAATAACAAACTACAAAGGAAAGAGAGCAAGAGGGAGAAAAGGAGAGTGTAAGTGAGGCTCCGGTTGTTGGCTTTGACTATGGGAGTGTCCTGGTGCTTAATGAAAATCTGAAGTACCCAAACTGTGATGGAAGAAAAAGAGAGACCAGCAATTGTCAAACTGATCCCCAATGGTTCTTCATAAGACAAATAACTTATGTATTTCAGATTGCATGAATCCTGAAAGTTATTTGGATACTGGTCTTCAGGGCATTGTAGACAATCATCCATATCTGTAAAAGAAAGATATTTCAAATGTCTTTCATATTTAATAACAAGGGTGTAAATTGGCTGTATGTAGGGGCCAATGAAGAAAGGTTGTGGTCCCCCCCTTCAAATCAAGTGTAATGTCAATACCCCACCCCCAAAGGCACCCTGGCCCTTATCACCTTTTGGTTTTCCTATGTGCCTATATTTCAATTGATCCATGGGTTTTGCTAGAAAATTAAAACAAGAAAATCCTCTTCGTCCTATTTGTCTGCAAACTGACAGGCTAAATGCACTCTGAGGGGGCTGCTGTGCCTGTATCCACTTTGGCAAAATAAGGGGAAGGCATAGCTATTTTTACATCCTCCATCACCGTGAATGGGAAACCACAGAGATGCTTTTTAAACAAAGCAGCTCAGAATTCAAATCACAGATCAAATTGAAGGGAGCAGAGAATGGCTCCGGAACAGAATGGATAATATGCACACACTTGCAGAAAACCATGCGGAGGAAGCAATTCATCACCTAGATAACCATTTCACTCACAACATCATTGGAGTTGTCTTCTCTCCAAGGATTTAAAATCATACGCAAACAAACTACTGATGAGACCCTCCTAAGCTTTTTCTTGAGAGGTGTCCGAAATATTTGATTGCCCTGGCAGGTGCATTAAGTGACCCATGAGAGCAGCAAAATAACCAAATTGTACAATGGTGAAAGGATAAAACCAGGCCAAATCTTTATTGACAGGCTGGGCATGGGCTGGCATGGTATTGGGTCCCATGATTTCACAAGCCCCAGGTTGATGCAATAGATCTGCCAGGTTTCAATTGCTCCAAACCTGTACGACAGGAGTTGGCAAGTGTTGGACCTTGCTGTGGTGTATGCCAAGCAAGCACATTCTCCCTGGAGGACCAGGGTGTAGGTTCCCACCAGGCAGGTGCCGAACCCACACTTGGGTTTGCCATGGTCAATCCTCCTCTCCTGCACTTTATGCCCCTCATACTATGTTAATCCTGAACTCATACAAACAATGTTCTTCTGCCTAACAAAGGAAAGCTATAATTTCACTGAGCGAAAGGCAAAAACAAAAAACAAGAAAACAAACCAAGTGCCAATCAGGGTGGGGGGGGGGTTCTTTCCAGCCCTGTCAACCAATGAGCCAAAATTGCTCAGTGAATGCTCTAACCAGAAGGTGGGTGGATGGGACGCTCTCAAAGCAAAATGGCTGTGAGCTCCAAGAGAAGCATATATAGGTTTTCCCCTCCCCTCTTCAGCAAGGGCTCATGGGACAGCTTTTCCCCCATGATCCCATCACACAGGGAAGATACTGGGCAAAACCTTGCCCTCTATTTTGCTGAAATCTATGGGCCACAGCGCCGCCAGGAAAAAGCATCCCGTCCTTATTGGGCATGGAACAGGGCTAAATGCTATGTCCTGCATCTCTTACCTGACTGGTTTGAAATTTCCCCAGCTGGACAGGGAAAGCAATCATAGCAGCAAAATGGCTCCCCTTCCTTCATTGCTTTGCTATAACCCAAATGACATTTGTCATTACACAGAGAAATGGGATGTGCCTGTCCGTAAATAGAAGAGGTAGAACATTAAGTCTTTGGACTTTGTATATTACTAGTCAACTAAAAAATAATATGGGTTGTTGGTATCATAGCATAAAAGATAATTGGTTCTAGAGCAGTATTCTTCAACCCTGGGTCTCCAGATGTTGTTGAGCTGCACTTCCCCTCATCACTGACCATTGGCTCAGTTGGCTTTGGATGATATCTGGGGACCCAAGATTAAATGATACTATTCTAGTGAGCACTTTCCTTCAATGGACTTTTGGAACAGCTCCCACACCACAAGAAGAGTCATGCATTGCAGGAGGTTGGACTGGATGTCCCTCAGGAACCCTTCTATTATTCTATGTATCAGCAGGTTTGGGAAAACGCCAACAATTGCAGAAGTACCAAATAATAATAATAATAATTATTATTATTATTATTATTATTTGTACCCCGCCCATCTGGCTGGATTTCCCCAGCCACTCTGGGCGGCTTCCAACAGAAATCAAATACAAAAATATCAAACATTAAAAACTTCCCTAAAAAGGGCTGCCTTCAGGTTTTTTCTGAATGTCAGGTAGTTGTTTATTTCCCTGACCTGTGAAGTGAAGTGAAGTGGGGCTTCTCTGAAGGGGGTGGGGGAGTTGAACCTCAGGAATAAAATTATGAGTTCCAAGACAACACGATTTTAAAGATACCCTTTTATAGCATTTCTAACATGTTGTTAAACCTGAAGTAATCACAAACTGACTTTTTAAACTGCATTAGCAGGTGTCCTGCGTGGAATCATTTGGGATTTTGTTCCCTTTGAAATCTATGGGACCTGAGGGCCATTAACTTTATGCACTTCATTAGATTTTGAAGATAAAGAATTATCTGCCAGTATTAAGGCAAATTATGAAGCCTGGAATAACTTTTCATTAAGCTGTAATTGAAATATCAATCAAAAATGTTTCAGAAGTTGAACCAATTATTCTGTGATTTACATAATGTTTCCTTGGATCCATGGGACATTTATTTCTTTTTCTTTTTTGGTCTATTGAAATGTTATTTATTTATTTATTGTTTCTTATACGAAATCTTAACTGCAGCTGATTACTTACATTAAATTCCCATGCAAATCCAAGGTTTGTTCAACTGAAAGAAAGGCATGCAACGTTTATAGGATTCTTGTCTTCTGAGATCTGAGAACTTGATACTGAAAATTGTGGTCTGAATTGCTTTTACCAGAGATAATGACTGTTTTGGCCTCTGGGCACTGAACCCTTTCACAGCTAGTGTTTATACCACCATCTGTGTGCCCGAGAACCTACCTGATTGAATGTGCTGGGCCACACAATCACATCTTCATGGATGGTGAATACTTTATCTGGGAGAGTCTGTGGCTCTATCTTTCCAACCTTGACTCTGTGGAAGGACTGGTTTGGGAATGTGACCCAGTTGATAATATCGAATCCAGCCTCTAAATTCCCATCTTGGTCAAAAGAAACCATTTCTCCCGCACCGTTGTTAAAAGAGACAGATCTCAGAAAGGAATGGAGCTGAAGAGGCAGAGAATGAGAAGGATGCAACTATACGACAGGATGGTGATACTTTTCACTACAGGAATGCAGTTAACCGCTTTGCTAGAAGCTGTTGGCAGGCTTATCTGTCTAGACCAATGGTGGCCAAACTTGGCTCTCCAGCTGTTTCTGGACTACAACCCCCATCATCCCTACCTATGAGGACCAGTGGTCAGGGATGATGGGAATTGTAGTCCCAAAACAGCTAGATGTGATAATGAAGCACCTGAAGATTATACGAAGTCTATGAGGGAAATGAAAAGACTGAGTCTGGGGTTCCTCTGCTGTTCTTAACTGCTAATGTAATATGTAGGGAAGGTGACAGTCTTTCAAATAGTTGAGGATTTCATCATTTAGAGGTCTAAACACTAACATGGACACTTTAAACCAGGTCCAGAAATGAGTTATATGAGTTCTGGTTAAATGAGTTCTAAATGCAACTGGCCAATGCAAGAGGTAATAGTTCCCAAAATGGAAGTTGTAAAAAGAACTAGAACTTAGATGGATTGGTTGGGTTTAATAGAGCATTAGACAAATCTATGGAAGAGAAGGCTGTCAGTGGCTACTAAACAAGATGGATGTTCTACCACTGTCAGAGGCAGCCTTTTAAATGTTATTAGAACTACATTAGATATATCATTCTATAATGTTTAACATGAAGTTTCCCTATTGCTGGTGGCTTGGTGCTCTGCAGCGCCCTCTGTTGTCACATTTTAATAACACATTAATAACGTTATAAACAACAACTGTAGATCTGCCCTCTGTCTCTTAATACCAGTCAGAACAGGATGCTGAAGGGAGAGCCCTTCTGTTCTTATGAGACACCCAGATCCCAGGCATGGTATAAACCAGGGGTCAGCAACCTTTTTCAGCCGTGGGCCGGTCGACCGTCCCTCAGACCATGTGGTGGACCGGATTATTAATTTTTTTTGGGGGGATGAACAAATTCCTATGCCCCACAAATAATCCAGAGATGCATTTTAAATAAAAGGACACATTCTACTCATGTAAAAACACACTGATTCCCGGACCATCCTCAGGGTGGATTTAGAAGGCGACTGGACCAGATCTGGACCCCGGGCCTTAAGTTGCCTACCCCTGGTATAACAGAAGTTTTGAGATGGTATTTGGACTGTTGGTGAGCCTTAGTCTGTATTAGTATGTTCAAGACATTACCTTCCATGGCTTTTGATTCAGAAGCATACACTTCGTTTTATCTGCCCTTGCTCCATGTTTGCATTTGGATGTGTGCATGTTATGCAAAGCATGTGCCACAACATATACTGAAGTGTAGATGTTGTAGCTGTGGCCAGTCATGCTCATTTCAAAAACAGAAGCAGGAAGAGCCTCCAGTTTCTCCTCCCCAGTGCAGATTTGCCCATCCATTATTTCTGTATCAGATGTGGGGAAGAAGCAGCCAAATGCATGTCCCCAGAAATGCCTGACAAAGCCATCTCCTTTTTCTGAGAGGTGGTTTCTGATCTGGAGAAATTTCTGGAATTCCAATATGTCCTTTGAATGAATGGCAAAGGATAAAGAGCCATGGATGAAATCTATTCCCCAGCCTCTTTGAAAGGGAAGAGATGAGAAATCCATTTGGGCTGTCATAATCCAGACTTTTGTTTTGACTGGTATATCTTCAAATTGCGGTAGCTGGATCAAGATTCTCAAACTGATCATTGTATGGACTTCACCATATACGACCACAGCAGTTACGCTGCTTCCCATAATGCGATGAGACACTGGAATCCAGTCTGAGAGTACTTTAGCGGCATCAGTAGAAAAAGCTTTTTTGGAGCATCTTTCTATGAACTCAAAGCAGATACCATTCTGGGAATACTTGGGAAGCACATTCTGTACAAACAACTCTCCATTTTCATCTTCTAGGGAAATGACCCCAATCCAGATCCAACTGAAATGCAACAGCAATCTGAGGATGCCCATATACTGATGATTGCTATGTGGGAACAATTGATGGAAGAAAACACCTTGGTTGCCATCTTTCATCATTGAATGAGAACCATATCTGAGCTATAGAAAATAAATGAAAAGGAAGACATGACATTTCCATGATAAACCTCCAGAAAGTGTATTCCTTGTAACACTGTAACACTGTTTGAATAATTTGTTCATAACATTCTTTGAATATTTTAGAAATTCATCAAGTTATTGGCAAATAAGGTCTAGTAGTCTCCTGTCTTGCCAGCAGCAACAACAGAATTATTATAAGTCTCATCTATATTCAAAGTCATGTTTACAGAGCACACGCAGTGTGACTTCCTAAAAAATATCAGTCCTTCATGCCCACTTCCCATCCCAAAAAGATCACCATTGGGACAGGACTGGGAAGTTTTATAATAGCCCAATTTAAAAACACTGAAATTAAATTATTATTATTATTATTATTATTATTATTATTATTATTATTATTATTATTATTCTTTTATATGCTGCCCATCAGACTGGGTTACCCCAGCCCAGCCCCTCTGTTCGGCTCCCAACAAAAAATATTAAAAACACAATACATCACAAACTAAAAATGTTCCTTCAGATGTATGCATTGTAATTCATTGGTACATTCATGCCAAAAGAGCAAAGCACATCTTATAGGAAAGAAACTTTTGAATAGCTTCTTAATGTTGCAGATGCAACTCTTACCTGCGGAATCTTGTAGGTGGACAGAGTAGTTGCCATATGGAAACAAGTTTCAGAATCTGGACCCCCAATGACTGCTACTGGGTTGTTCTTGATGCCACATTTATAGTTAGGGGTGAATATGCCTTGTGTGGAGAGAAGCTCCATTGAAGCAAGGTAAGTCCATCGTGCCCTGAACTCACTATTATAGATATCAAAGCCCAGGCTGACATTGGGCAATATCCAGGGATTTGCATTGATCTCCTTTACAGCAAATACCAAGGCCAGGATGTGTTGGTAGCCCTGAGTCAGTACCCTGTAGTGAAATCATCGTGCAGTGTCACAGTGCATTAGTTCAGAATATTTTATTCGCAAAATAAAGACATTCAGTGTGCGACTGGGGAGAGTGGCATCTCCAACACCCACAAGAACCACCCATGACTCCTCCGCTCCTAGTTTTCGTGGCTGTACTATAATGGTCTGAGTGTTGTTTCTAAATGCATGTGGCAGAACATGCTTAGACCCCTCTTTGGAGTCCGGAATTCTTCCTAATCACCAAACACACTTAGAAGTTAACCCTCTTCACTCTGTACACACACAGTTGCTGGGGTGGGAGCATACAGTCCCCGGTCCCCTAAAGAGTTTTCACCTTCACCTCTTCTGACTGAATATGAAATTCACAAACAAACTTAATCTTCAGCAGACCCCTCTTCAGATGAATTAGGAATTAGGTTTAGATATGTCACTTCAAGACATGTTTGAGAAATTGACCGTACAACTCCCGTCTCAGAAACTCTTAAGCACCTATCAAGGGTCAATAGGTAATCATAACTAGCCCTCTCTCACACACAAATGTACGGCGTTCAGAATGAAGCGTATATAGATGTATTTACATTGGCTTGATGGTTAGGGACATGTAATTTGTAATGCATTTATGTATTACAAAATGAGGAATAAGAAGCAGAAAATATGTTATCTTCAGTGCTTTTTTTCTAAAAAAAATGTTAAGGGGTGTTCTCATTTTCCTACTCATATTGAAATACTGCCCCTCAATGAGGCCAAACTTAGATTCACAAAATGTTTAGGGGTATGTGTCTCCCTGCATCCCCCCCAGAAAAAAGTACTGGTTATCTTCATATTTAAAAGGTAAAGGTACCACTGACCATTAGGGCCAGTCACGGACGACTCTGGGGTTGCGGCGCTCATGCTGCTTTACTGGCCAAGGGAGCCAGCGTTTGTCCGCAGACAGTTTTTCTGGGTCATGTGGCCAGGATGACTAAGCCACTTCTGGCGAACCAAAGCAGCGCACAGAAACGCCGTTTACCTTCTCACCGGAGCGGTACCTATTTATCTACTTGCACTTTGGCATGCTTTCAAACTGCTAGGTGGGCAGGAGCTGGGACTGAACAACAGGAGCTCACCCTGTCACAGGGATTCAAACCACCGACCTTCTGATCGGCAAGCCCTAGGCTCAGTAGCTTAGACCACAGCACCACCCACATATCTTCATATTAGAAAACAGTAAATAAAGAGAATTATTTACTACCAGTAACCTGCTTGATAACATTATCTGTAGTGAGATACATTTTTTAAAAAACAAAAACAAAATCTATTTACAGGAGATCATCAACGTCTTCATCAGATGGTGGTTTCTCAAAGGATAAACAACTTGAAAGGATGTAGATCTGAGGAAGGATGACGGCAGTGATGAGGTCTCCTGACTGATAGTACCTGTGAAGTTCATGAACACGTTCCCTGGAAGTGCACTGAGGAAAAGGAACATTGCACCCCATCTGAAGGGGCAGTAAGAGCACCATAATGAGAACCATATTCCATGGAGATCTTTCTACCAGCAACCAGCTCATTTCTTCCAAAATAAAGATTTGAATTCAATGGAGACACATCAGACATATTCAAAGCTAGGAGTGTACATTGTAAAGAAACAGCACTCTGAATGCTGTTGCTCTCTACTTCTAAACGGCACATAGAATATAAACTCTATGCTTCAGGCTTGGTTCATTGTTTTGGTAGTCACTGGAATTCCCTATAGACTGTATGAAGAGACAGAAATAATCCTATTTCATTTGGTAATTAGAGGGGAGATAATCACATACTCAGAGATAAAAGTTCCCTGAGACATTTCAGGAAGGATGAAAAACAGCATGTTTTCCCCTGTATCAGCAGAAATCTTATTTGGCCACCCTCAACAGGCATGTACACAGTGCCAAACGGCTTTAAAAAAAAAATGAGGCCTTATGAATAAGACAAAAGAAGAATCACATTTTTTGCATTTTATTTATTTATTAGTTTTCTGTTGTATTACAATACATTACATTAGAAATCTGTCAATTCCACCTATATTTTCCCTCTCGTCCTCCTCTTTCTATATCCTCAATCTCTCTTGTTTGTTCTTTTCTCTCTCCCCTTACTTCCCTCCATCCCCGCTTGATTTCCTTCCAGTACATATATTACAATATTCTTTGCATTCTGTTTTTTTATTATTATTTCTATTTTCTTTCTTTACTGAATTCTCTTCTGTCACATACTTCACATTTTAGTCTAGGCATACTAGCATATCTTTTTTTTTTTTTGAACATTGCTTTGCCATATAGTCCTCATAGCATTTCCACTCTTTTTAAATTTTTGGATCAATTGATTTCTTATTATAGCAGTTAATTTTGCCAAGATTAGATATTCATTTAGCTTACAAATCCATTCCTCCTTTGTAGGTATATTCTGTGATTTCCATTTTGTAGTTGTCACTACTCTAGAAGCTGTGCTTGCATATAGAAACCGCCCCCCCTTCCCTGCAGTATCTCTTCATCTAACAGTCCAAGGAGATATGTCTCTGGCTTCTGTGTTAATGATATTTTCAACATCTTCTTCATTTCTTCATGTACTACTATCCAAAATTACTTAATTTCCTCACACCTCCACCACATATGTATTGTTGTTCCTATTTCTCCGCCGCATCTCCAGCAGAGGTTGGATTTCATTTTGTAAATCTTGGACAGCTAAACTGGTATTAAGTACCACCTATGGAACATTTTAACAAAGTTTTATTTGATTGTATATGAGGCTGCTCTAGGTTTGCCCAAGATCTTGCGACTATTTAATAATTGTTACCTTTACTTCTTCCTCCATTAATTCCCAGTCTAGTAACAGATTATATGTTTTAGATAATAGTTTCTTGTTATTCTTTATCACTATATTGTTAAATTTCGAATCTTCTTTTGAAAAGCCTTTCTTTTGATCTGAATTGAATATGCTTCTAAGCTGTATATAAGGCCATCTGTCCACTTCATATTCCCTTATTTCTTCATAGGTTTTTAAACTGAGTTTTCCTTGTTCCTCTTCTAATAATTGTCTATATTTTGGCCAATTGGCCTTCGTATGTAATTTTTTAATACTATATGCTTCCACTGGTGATATCCATCAAGGTGTTTGTGGTTCCATATATAGTCACATTTTAAGTTATTTCTTTATACCCAACAAAATACCAACTACAGTGCCATCCACCAGACACAATTGAAACTTTTGAATAATGTTTTCCAATATCTTTATTATTCCTATTATTATTTATTAAATTTGTTTACCACCCTTCAGCCAAAGATCCCAGGGCAGTTCACAAAAGAAAAGTACAAAATTAGAATACAAAATACATGATAAAGCCTAAAGATCACCAAAGCCAACCACAAACGAACAACCACATCCCAAGCCAACTCCGACCTCTCTCACCGCCAAACGAGCACAAGCAAACAACAGAGAACCTACATAAACAATGCTGACACCAAACCCTACTCATATCAAGTAAAAAAGAAACACAGTCACCCCACCCCACCTACCTCCCCGTCCCACCCACCTCTTCCCCCCTTCCCCCTTTCTTTCCTAATGTCTCACCAACACTGACTTATAAAAATGTTATATGGAAAAACTTGAGAGAGACATTGTACTACCTTTGAAAATCTTTAATAAAAATAATTAAAAAAAATACATGATAAAGCAAAAACAAAAACAAACCAATAACCACCCCTCCAACATACACATTTAAAAGTCATAGAATGTTAACTGGCGGAAAGTCTGGTTGAAAGCAAACATATCTTGAGGCGCCAGGCAAAATTTCCTCTTCTCCCAGGCCTTTGGTTAATTAAACAATATGTGACCTTTTTAACAACAACAACAACAACAACAACAACAACAACAACAACTGTTGTTGTTGTTGTTGTTGTTGTTGTTGTTGTTGTTGTTGTTGTTGTTGTTAATACCCCGCCCATCTGGCTGGGTTTCCACAGCCACTCTGGGCAGCTCCCAACAGAATATAAAAACAGAATAAAACATCAAAGATTAAAAACTTTCCTAAACAGGACTGCCATCAGATGTGGCGGCAAGTTATTGTTTTTTGTTTGTTATTATGGTACTTATTTTGTGCTTTTATATTGTAAACTGCCCTGTTTACAGTTAAAATGAATGGCAGCATAGAATTAACAAACCAACTATAATAGACCTTACATGTAATCTAATTAATTTATGTATTTGGCCCTGTTCTTTTTTTTTTTTTTTTTTGATTTACAGAAAAAGGAATCATCGTACAATAAGATATGCACAAAGTTCAGAATACAATTAATACATTTTGAATGCGTCATTTGAAACAGCCACTAAACAAGGTAGCACTCTCAAACATCTCCAATAGACCTTTCCCCCCCTCCCCCTCCCCTCCCACCCTCCCCTCTGGACAGACCTTCGTTCTTCAGATCTTTATCCATGTACACAGTCTGTTCATTCGAGCTTGTATGTTTGGGTTGGCTTCACCCCTTTCTATCCAATTCCTGTAAATTGCCCATTTATTTGTAATTCTTTGGCATTTATTTTCCCAACTATCCTCTGCCGCTATCTGTGCAAACATTTCAGATTGTACGTATTCAAAAACATAATCATTCCATTTTCCCATTTCCCATTTAGCCTTTTCTTTCCATCCCAGTGCAATAACTGCCATTCCGGCTAGAATCATAATCTTATACAGCTCTTGCATATTACTTTTTACTTTGTTATTTCCCAGTATTCCCAAAAATAGTAAATCCCTATTCACTTCTATATTTATTTGAAATAATCCAGAAATTACCTTTGTAATCTTTTGCCAATATTCCTTAACCAGACTGCATTCCCACCACATGTGGGAATAAAATCCTTTTTCCTGACCGCAATGCCAACATTTGGGACTAAACCCTTTCACTATATACGCCATTTGTGCCGGAGTTCTATACCATTTTAATAAAAATTTTCTACTTAATTCTTTAAACTTTTCTATTTTAATATTATTTATATTCTTCATCAATTCTTGGACTACACTTTGATGAATAACACCCTCCTGCTCCCATTTACTGGATTATTCTTATCATTCTTTCTTTATCCCTCACCATCAATCCATACAACATCCCCGCTATCCCCTTCTCTGTCGTTTGTCTTCTGTTCAACACCATATCCACTTTCATCTCCGTCCTCCTCATCTCCTCCGCTCTTTCTGTCCTTCCACTTTCAACCAATATTGTTTTCCTATTTTTTTTCCAAAAAAAAACATTTTCTTAAATTAAACTCCCTTCTTCATCATACATATTCCCCAATATAACAAATCCCCGATCCTCCAATCTCCTCCACCAGCCCGGTTCCCCCTGACTCTCCAGCAAGTATTTTAACGGCATCCATCTTGAGAGAGTTGGCATCCATTTCGTATTCCATTTCTTCCAGATTCCTAGCGCAGATTTTCTTGGTCCTATTGTCTTCTTACAAGCCAAGTTAATATCTCTAATAAATATCCCCTCTCTTCCTATTCCTTCATTTATTTCATTTTCCAGCCTAATCCATTTAGTCCTATGCTTATATCCAATGTCTATTAAATTTTTCAGTTGAAATGTTTCGTAATAAAATTCTAAGTTTGGTATTCCCCATCCCATCTCTTCTTGCAGTAAGTAATTTACTATGTCTGGGGTTCTAACTCTTTTGCTTCCAAAAATCCAATTTTTAAATACCTTATTCCATGTTTTGAACCATATTTTCCTAATGGGTAGTGCAATTACTTGAAATAAATATAATAATTTCGGTACCAGAAACATTTTAACTGCTCTAATCCTACCTAGAATAGATAAATTCTTATTTTTCCATGATTTTATATCCTTCTTGATCTTCCTCCCTGCTTCTTTGTAATTTACATCTGGAATCCTAGCAATATTTTTAATGATATTTACCCCCAAATATTTAATTTTTTTCTTATTAATATCCATCCTTGTCATTTTTGCTATTTCCTTCTTCTCCTCTTTATTTACGTCCCAGAACAGAATTTCAGACTTTTCCAAATTTACTCCCAATCCCGACTCCTCTTTAAAGTCCTTCAGGATTATCCTAAATTCTCTTATGCCCTCAAGGGGGTTTGTAAATAATAATAGGATATCATCTGCATACATATTCAACTTGATTTCCTCCTTTCCTTTCTTATATCCTTCTATCCTTACTGAATTTCGTATCCTGTCTGCCAAGTACTCCATACCCAACACAAATAGTAGTGGTGAGAGTGAGCATCCTTGTTTAACTCCTCTTTGTATATTAAATTGATCTGAAACCCACTCGTTCACTCTGACCACAGCCTTCCCTTCTCTATACACTTCTTGGATTGCTTCCACAAAGTTTTCTCCTAATCCTACCTCCCGCATGATATTCCATAAGAACTTATGTCTAATCGTGTCAAAGGCCTTAAACACACCCAATTTTAAGACTACCAGTTTACCTTTTACCCTGCTTGTTAGTACGTTTAATACGTTTCTTATAGGATGGCCTATGTATCTTCCCTTAACAAATCCATATTGATCTTCCTTAATTATTTTAGGTAGTACCTTTTCCAATCGTCTTGCCAGGATCTTTGTAAATATCTTATAGTCTTGATTTAATAGACTGATTGGTCTGTATGACCCCACCTCTGTAGGGTCCTTTTGTGGTTTTTCAATCACTACTATTTCCACTAGTTTCCAAGTATCTGGGGCTTTCCCCCCTTCTAGGATATTATTAAATACTTTTTTTAGTTCTGCGCCCAGGATATGAATTGTTTCTTTATAAAAGTCTGCAGTAATTCCATCCAATCCTGGCGATTTCTTGCTCTTAAATGATTTAACTACATTCTCTATTTCTTCCAGAGAGATTTCCTCATTCAGTCTCAATCTGTCACTTTCTTCAATTTTAAACCCTAAGCTTCCCCTGCTGATATTTTTATTTTCTTCTGTATATAAAGATTGATAGAATTCTGCAAATTATTTCCTTATTTCTTTAGAGCTTTGTGTGAATGTTTTCCTTCTGGTCTTAATGGCCTTCACTCTCTGTTTGTCCCTTCTTTTCTTTAAATAGTTTGCAAGTCTCTTATATGATCCTATTGAGGTTCTCTGAAAATCGTTTTTGATCATATTATCTCTCTTCCACACCGCAACTATATCCAACTTGTCCAATTCCTGTTTTAACTTTCTTAACTGCTCCTTCCTACTCCTTAGATATTTAACCTGTTGCTGTTGTTGCAAAATCTCTTTAATTTTTTCCTGTCTCCCCGAGTACCACTCCTTCTTAATAGCATTCTCTTTCAATATACAATGTCCTCTTATAACAGCTTTGAAAGCGTCCCACACTACCGGGATCTCGGCCGAGCCATTATT
Source organism: Lacerta agilis (assembly GCF_009819535.1). NCBI lineage: Eukaryota > Metazoa > Chordata > Lepidosauria > Squamata > Lacertidae > Lacerta > Lacerta agilis. The sequence continues at coordinate 10,691,165 of NC_046325.1, read as the reverse complement.
CTCTTTAAAGTACCAGTCAATCTGATTTCTAATATATTCCCTATCAATCTCTTTTGCCATTATTAGGTTATTATAACACCATCTCCTACTTTTCCCATCTTCTTCCAGCCCCAACTCCACAAATAGTGGAGCATGGTCTGATATCCATATTCCCATAGTCTTTGCCGTTTTAACACTAATTTCATTCCCGTCTTTAATTAACACATAATCGATATAAGAAAAACTCTTGTGTCTGTTGGAGAAAAAAGTAGGTTTAGTGCTGGGGTTTCCCATCTCAAAAACATCCTTTAATCCCCATTTAGATTATCTAAATGTGTTATCGTTTTTTATATTCCAGTTAAAATCTGCTGTAACGATAACTTCCCCTTCAGCGTAAAGCTGCAGTTTATTCAAGATTTTCTTTATAATTTTTTTCTGTCTTGTGTTAGGACTATATATATTAGCTATTTTAAAGATTTTTTTGTGACACTTTGATTTTTAAAAATATAAATCTACCATCATTATCTTTTTTCCGGCTCAGAACCTCTGGCCTGAGATTTGCATTACATAGTATAGCGACCCCTCTAGCCTTGTTCGTTGCTTTTGATTCTTCTATTAAGCCCCATTGCTGAGAGCATAACAAAGGTCTACTATTTGCTTTAGCTCTATGTGTCTCCTGAAGGCATAATATATCCACTTTCATTTTCTTTGCCAATGTCAGTACCCTATATCTTTTAATATTTGAGGCCAACCCGTTAACATTAAGAGATAAAACCTTTAAGGATCTATCCATTGTCCCGACTACCATTTATTTTTTGAACCCCTCTGTGTACATATTTTGTATTTCCAATTCTGTCCCATTCAATCCCCCTCTCCCTTCCCCCCTGAGACTCAGATAGGGATCTCCATGATCCCTGTCTCATGGTATCTTAGAGAACTGCACTCCTCTCCCTTCACTCCTGGAAAGTTTATGTCCTTAAATATATTTACAAAAGCCCATTTTAAATGTCTCTAGTATTTATTATTTCTTGCTGTTTCCTTCATCTCCCGACTGTCGTCTTCTTTTACTCTCTTGTCTCTGCACCGGAGATTCTTCACTCAGCTCTCCCTGTTGGTCTTGCTGTAATTCTTCAGAACTTGAGAGTTCTTGCTCTGTCCGTCCTTGTAATCCAACTCCTAGGTCAGTTAACATTTTTTTTTGCTATTTGGCCCTGTTCTTGTTGCCGATGGTTTTGAACAGATGGATTAGAATATTATGTTTGATTTGTGTTATAGTTTCATATACTTATATACTGGAATTTTGTTGACACTGTTGTTGTGTATTGACTTATCCATAGTGCTACAGATACATTTGTTCCTATTCTGTTTTAAATTAGCACACTGGTTGCCTTAGTTTGCTTAATGTGTTGCATACTATGCAACTTTAGGCAGAGCATGGTTATAAAATGGCCTGAAATAAATGGATGATATGAACCAAGATCAGGGTTTCAACTATTCATATTACTTTGGGAAACTGAGTAAAAATATTTTTGCAGACTTTTAAAAAAGTTGGAAGTGGACAGTGGAAGGAGCCTGGAAGATAGTCTGTGATAGTTTAGATGTATGGTTGGACTTTGTACAGTTCTAGAATGGTTCCATGCACAAACATTGGGCCAATCATCATGTGCTATGGTATCATTTTAGTTCCGAATATATCTGCTTCTTCACTGGGTCCTTATTCACATCTGGTAGGGATGAGGTAGAAAACTGATTCAATTCACATTTAATTTCCTGTTTCCTGAGAGTATTAAGAAGAAACCCCCTTAGCCTTGTCTTGATACTAAACTCTGAATCCACCTCAGGGTATTTTATAGATCTCTCATGATCCCTGACCCTTTTTATCCACACAAGGAGTGGTTTAGTTTGTTTGTTTTACCTTTATTGCCATAAGCACACATGCAGTTTAAGTATAAGGTAAGGGGACTCCTGACCGTTAAGTCCAGTCACGGACAACTCTGGGGTTGCGGGGCTCATCTCACTTTACTGGCCGAGGGAGCCAGTGTTTGTTCACAGACAGTTTTTCCGGGTCATGTGGCCAGCATGACTAAGCCGCTTCTGGCAAACCAGAGCAGGTATGGTGTATATTTCCAGAACTAAAAACAACCAAATTTTGCTTTGAAACAAACAAAAACAAAACAAAACAAAACAAAACTTTGTGAACATGGCACACACAAAAATATAGGAATAATAATCAAGCTTGTGAAAATATTTATTACAGCATTTATTCAAATAGCAATAAAAAACATGCAACATCTCTAATTCCATACAATAAAATGAACATATATATTTTAAGCAGTAATTCAAACTCACACCTACAGTTCATTGAGTTTCCTCCAAACTTTCTGTTAATGAGACTATATTTACAATAGCAAAGGCACAGAGTTTCGTAAGCAGGCAATGTTTGAAACCACAACATCTCATTAAAACATATGGAGCATGTTAGCAGATAGATGTTCACTTCCAATTGTTTTCACTCAGATATGCACAGTGCTAAACTCAGATTTACTTTACCATCCATGTTTAATTTCTTTATCTCTTTTTCCCCATTAGCTGTTCTCTGCTGTTCAGTTCAGGCCTCAGTAAAATAATATAGCATTTTGGGGAAAAGATGCAGCCTAATAAACCAGCAGTGGAGCCTAAAATGGAGAAGATCTCCACAGCCACCATGTATTTGCCCTTGGTACTCAAGTAAGTTGGAACAAAGGACAACCACACACTGCAAAAGACCAGCATGCTGAAGGTGATGAACTTGGCTTCATTAAAACTGTCAGGCAACTTCCTGGCTAAGAAGGCCACAGTGAAGCTGACAATGGCCAGGAAACCCATATAGCTCAGGACACAATAAAACATACTGACTGATCCTTGATTACATTCCAGTACAATTTCTTTAGTCATGGAGTGCATGTCCAAATCTGGGAATGGGGGAAAGGTTGAGAGCCACACAATGCAAATGGTGGTTTGAATCATGGAGCAGGAAAGAACAATGGAGGTGGCCAGTTGTTTCCCCATCCAGCTTCTTATTCTGGACCCTGGTTTGGTAGCCATGAAAGCTAAGACCACTATTGTTGTTTTGGACAACACACAAGAAACTGCAGTGGAGAAAATGACACCAAAAACAGATTGTCGAAGGAGACATACTACTTTTTCAGGTCGACCTATGAATAACAAAGTACAAAGGAAAGAGAGCAAGAGGGAGAAAAGGAGAGTGTAAGTGAGGCTCCGGTTGTTGGCTTTGACTATGGGAGTGTCCTGGTGCTTAATGAAAATCTGAAGTACCCAAACTGTGATGAAAGAAAAAGAGAGTGCAGCAATTGTCAAACTGATCCCCAATGGTTCTTCATAAGACAAATAACTTATGTATTTCAGAATGCATGAATCCTGGAGATTATTTGGATACTGGTCTTCTGGGCATTGTAAACAATCATTCATATCTGTAAAAGAAACATATTTCAAATGTCTTTCATTTTTAATAACAAGGGTGTAAATTGGCTGTACGTGGGGGCCAATGAAGAAAGGTTGTGGTCCCCCCTTTTAAATCAAGTGTAATGTCAATACCCCACCCCCAAATGCACCCTGGCCCTTATCACCTTTTTGTTTTCCTATGTGCCTATATTTCAATCGATCCATGGGTTTTGCTAGAAAACTAAAACAGCAAAATCCTCCTCATCCTATTTGTCTGCAAACTGACAGGCTAAATGCTCTCTGAAGGGGCTGCTGTGCCTGTATCCACTTTGGCAAAATAGGGGGAAGGTATAGCTATTTTTATATCCTTCATCACCGTGAATGGGAAACCACGGAGATGCTTTTTAAGCAAAGCAGCTCAGAATTCAAATCACAGATCAAATTGAAGAGAGCAGAGAATGGCTCAGGAACAGAATGGATAATATGCACACACTTGCAGAAAACCATGTGGAGGAAGCAATTCATCTCCTAGAAAACCATTTCCTTCACAACAACCTCATTGGAGTTACAGGTGGGTAGCCGTGTTGGTCTGCCATAGTCAAAACAAAATCGAAAATTCTTTCTAGTAGCACCTTAGAGACCAACTGAGTTTGTTCCTGGTATGAGCTTTCGTGTGCATGCACACTTCTTCAGATACACTGAAACAGAAGTCACCAGATCCTTAGATATAGTGGGGGAGTGGGGAGGGGTATTACTCAGAAGGGTGGTGGGAATGGGTGATAGGCTGATAAGTGTGGAAAACCTGTTGACGACTCTAAACGGCTGCAATTAGTCTAGCAGGGAAGGGGTGAGATGGCTAAAGATGGCTTTGTTGCAACTCATCACCAAACTTAAAACCATGGAGAAACCTGGTTTGAACAAAGACATTGGATTCTTATCTCATTATACATAACAAAGCCATCTTTAGCCATCTCACCCCTTCCCTGCTAGACTAATTGCAGCCGTTTAGAGTCGTCAACAGGTTTTCCACACTTATCAGCCTATCACCCATTCCCACCACCCTTCTGAGTAATACCCCTCCCCACTCCCCCACTATATCTAAGGATCTGGTGACTTCTGTTTCAGTGTATCTGAAGAAGTGTGCATGCACACGAAAGCTCATACCAGGAACAAACTCAGTTGGTCTCTAAGGTGCTACTAGAAAGAATTTTCGATTTTGTTTTCTGGTCCCAACAACATCAAACACACCATCTCAGGACTATTTAATTGCTCATCTTCCAACATTGTGTATGCAATCAAATGCCAACAGTGCCCTTCAGCTCTCTATATTGGACAAACAGGCCAAACCCTACGCCAAAGGATAAATGGACATAAATCTGATATCAGGAATCACAAGACAGAGAAACCAGTAGGAGAACACTTCAATCTCCCAGGACATTCTATAAAAGATCTCAAAGTAGCTGTCTTAATACAAAGAAATTTCAGAAATAGACTGGAAAGAGAAGTGGCTGAATTGCAACTCATCACCAAACTTAAAACCATGGAGAAACCTGGTTTGAACAAAGACATTGGATTCTTATCTCATTATACATAACAAAGCCATCTTTAGCCATCTCACCCCTTCCCTGCTAGACTAATTGCAGCCGTTTAGAGTCGTCAACAGGTTTTCCACACTTATCAGCCTATCACCCATTCCCACCACCCTTCTGAGTAATACCCCTCCCCACTCCCCCACTATATCTAAGGATCTGGTGACTTCTGTTTCAGTGTATCTGAAGAAGTGTGCATGCACACGAAAGCTCATACCAGGAACAAACTCAGTTGGTCTCTAAGGTGCTACTAGAAAGAATTTTCGATTTTGTTTTGAACTGGTCCCAACAACATCAAACACACCATCTCAGGACTATTTAATTGCTCATCTTCCAACATTGTGTATGCAATCAAATGCCAACAGTGCCCTTCAGCTCTCTATATTGGACAAACAGGCCAAACCCTACGCCAAAGGATAAATGGACATAAATCTGATATCAGGAATCACAAGACAGAGAAACCAGTAGGAGAACACTTCAATCTCCCAGGACATTCTATAAAAGATCTCAAAGTAGCTGTCTTAATACAAAGAAATTTCAGAAATAGACTGGAAAGAGAAGTGGCTGAATTGCAACTCATCACCAAACTTAAAACCATGGAGAAACCTGGTTTGAACAAAGACATTGGATTCTTATCTCATTATACATAACAAAGCCATCTTTAGCCATCTCACCCCTTCCCTGCTAGACTAATTGCAGCCGTTTAGAGTCGTCAACAGGTTTTCCACACTTATCAGCCTATCACCCATTCCCACCACCCTTCTGAGTAATACCCCTCCCCACTCCCCCACTATATCTAAGGATCTGGTGACTTCTGTTTCAGTGTATCTGAAGAAGTGTGCATGCACACGAAAGCTCATACCAGGAACAAACTCAGTTGGTCTCTAAGGTGCTACTAGAAAGAATTTTCGATTTTGTTTTGCTCATTGGAGTTGTTTCTCTCCAAGGATTTAAAATCATACAAAAACAAAGTACTGATGAGACCCTGGCAGGTGCATTATGTTACCCATGAGAGCAGCAAAATAACCAAATTGTAAAATGGGGATAGGATAAAACCAGACCAATTCTTTATTGACAGGCTGGGCATGGGCTGGCATGGTATTGGGTCCCAGGATCACTTCATCATTCCACAAGCCCCAGGTTGATGCAATACATCCATCAGGTTTCGATTGCTCCAAACCTGTACGACAGGAGTCGGCAAGTGTTGGACCTTGCTGTGGTGTATGCCAAGCAAGCAAAGTCTCCCTGGGGGACCAGGGTGCAGGTTCCGACCAGGCAGGTGCCGAACCCACACTTGGGTTTCCCATGGTCAATCCTCCCCTCCTGCCCTTTATGCCTCCCATACTATGTTGATCCTGACCAATGCCATTTCTGTCCTCATACAAACAATGTTCTTCTGCCTAACAAGGAAAGCCATAATTTCACTGAGGGAAAGGCAAAAACAAATAAAAAACCCAACCAAGTGCCAATCAGGTTGGGTGGGGGGGATCCTTTCCAGCCCTGTCTACCAACGACCGAAAATTGCTCAGTGAATGCTCTAACCAAAAGGTGGGTGGATGGGAAGCTCTCAAAGCAAAATGGCTGTGAGCTCCGAGAAAAGCATATATAGGTTTTCCCCTCCCCTCTTCAGCAAGGGCTCATGGGACAGCTTTTCCCCCATGATCCCATCACACAGGGAAGATACTGGGCAAAACCTTGCCCTCTATTTTGCTGAAATCTATGGGCCACAGCGCCGCCAGGAAAAAGCATCCCGTCCTTATTGGGCATGGAACAGGGCTAAATGCTATGTCCTGCATCTCTTACCTGACTGGTTTGAAATTTCCCCAGCTGGACAGGGAAAGCAATCATAGCAGCAAAATGGCTCCCCTTTCTTCATTGCTTTGCTATAACCCAAATGACATTTGTCATTACACAGAGAAATGGGATGTGCCTGTCCGTAAATAGAAGAGGTAGAACATTAAGTCTTTGGACTTCGTATATTACTAATGACCTATATTACTAATGGTTCTAGAGCAGTATTCTTCAACCCTGGGTCTCCAGATGTTGTTGAGCTGCACTTCCCCTCGTCACTGACCATTGGCTCAGTTGGCTGTGAATGATATCTGGGGACCCAAGGTTAAATGATACTATTCTAGAGAGCACTTTCTTTCAGTGGACTTTTGGAACAACTCCTACACCACAAGGAGAGTCATGCATTGCAGGAGGTTGGACTGGATGTCCCTCAGGAACCCTTCTATTATTGTATGTATCAGCAGGTTTAGGAAAAGGCCAACAATTGCAGAAGTAGCAAAAAGTGGGGCTTCTCTGAAGGGGGTGGGTGAGTTGAACCTCAGGAATAAAAATATGAGTTCCAAGACAACACTATTTTAAAGACAGCTTTTTATAGCATTTCTAACACGTAATTAAGCCTCAAGTATAGTGGTGCCTCGCAAGACGAATGCCTCGCTAGACGAAAAACTCGCTAGATGAAAGCATTCGTCTTGCGGAAGGCTTCCCCGCTAGACGAAAAAGTCTATGGGGCTGCCTCGCAAGACGTAAAATTTTCGTCTTTTTTTTTCGTTTAGCGAAAGCGCGGCTGTCATTGCCGTTTCACAAGACGAAAAAACCGCAATACGAAAAAATTCGTAGAACGAATTATTTTTGTCTTGCGGGGCACCACTGTAATCACATATTGACTTTTAAAACTGCATTAGGTGGTGTCCTGCGTGGAATCATTGGGATTTTGTTCCCTTTGAAATCTATGGGACCTGAGGGCCATTAACTTTATGCACTTCATTAGATTTTGAAGATAAAGAATTATCTGCCAGTATTAAGGCATATTATGAAGGCTGGAATAACATTTCATAAAGCTGAAATTGAAATGTTAAGAAAAAATGTTTCAAAGATGAACCAATTATTCTGTGATTGACATATTTGCTTCCTTGGATCCATGGGACATTTATTTCTTTTTTTTTTTTGGTCTATTGAAATGTTATTTATTTATTTATTTATTTATTGCTTATTATATGAAACTTAACTGCAGCTGATTACTTACATTAAATTCCCATGCAAATCCAAGGTTAGTTCAAATGAAAGAAAGGGCATGCAACATTTATAGGATTCTAGTATTCTGAGATCTGAGAAGTTGATACTGAAAATTGTGGTCTGAATTGCTTTTACCAGAGATAAAGACTGTTTTGGCCTCTGGGCACTGAACCCTTTCACAGCTAGTGTTTATACCACCATCTGTATGCCCAAGAACCTACCTGATTGAATGTTCTGGGCCACACAATCACATCTTCATGGATGGTGAATACTTTATCTGGGAGAGTCTGTGGCTCTATCTTTCCAACCTTGACTCTGTGGAAGGACTGGTTTGGGAATGTGATCCAGTTGATAATATCGAATCCAGCTTCTAAATTCCCATCTTGGTCAAAAGAAACCTTTTCTCCCGCACCGTTGTTAAAAGAGACAGATCTCAGAAAGGAATGGAGCTGAAAGAGGCAGAGAATGATAAGGATGCAACTATACGACAGGATGGTGATACTTTTCACTGCAGGAATGCAGTTAACAGCTTTGCTACAAGCTGTTGACAGGCTTATCTGTCTAGACCAATGGTGGCCAAACTTGGCTCTCCAGCTGTTTCTGGACTACAACCCCCATCATCCCTACCTATGAGGACCAGAGAGAGAGAAAGGGAAAAGAGCGTGAGGCGCCACGGCTGGGTGCCGTCGGAGGGCGTCCGTCGCAAGGGGGTGGTGTGTGGTGAGGTGGAGAAGAGAGGGGAGGGGGCGGGCTGCTCTGGGCCACTCCCGGGCCGCTAGTCTTTGAGGCTCGGATTTCAGCAGCGAGAGCGGCAGCGTGGCCTCCCTTCTCGGCATCCCCTCCTCCTCTGCAGCCTCGGTGTTCGGATTCAACCGCCTGCTTAAACTGCCGATGCTGCTCACGCCCGATCTCTCTCCATCCAATCCCTGTGTCAGTGGGGCACATGCGCAGTAGCGCAAAACCAGAGACACAGGGACTGGACGCAGAGACACTTGTGTTTTATATATATAGATATCGTTCTATAATGTTTAACATGCAGTTTCCCTATTGCTGCTCTGCAGCGGCATCTGTTGTCGCATATTAATAACACATTATTAACATTATAAACAACAAGTGTAGATCCACCCTCTGCCTCTTAATACCAGTGGGAACAGGATGCTGAAGGGAGAGCCCTCCTGTTCTTATGAGAAACCCAGATCCCAAGCATGGTATAAACCAGGGGTCAGCAACCTTTCTCATCTGTGGGCCAGTCCACCATTTCTCAGACCATGTGGTGGGCCGGACTGCATTTTTCTTTGGGGGGGGGGTGAACGAATTCCTATGCCCCACAAGTAACCCAGAGATGCATTTTAAATAATAGGACACATTCTACTCATGTAAAAACACACTGATTCACGGACCAACCTCAGGGTGGATTTAGAAGGCGACTGGACCAGATCTGGACCCCGGGCCTTAGGTTGCCTACCCCTGGTATAACAGAAGTTTTAAGATGGTATTTGGACTGTTGGTGAGCCTTAGTCTGTATTAGTATGTTCAAGACATTACCTTCCATGGCTTTTGATTCAGAAGCATACACTTCGTTTTATCTGCCCTTGCTCCATGTTTGCATTTGGATGTGTGCATGTTATGCAAAGCATGTGCCACAACATATACTGAAGTGTAGATGTTGTAGCTGTGGCCAGTCATGCTCATTTCAAAAACAGAAGCCGGAAGAGCCTCCAGTTTCTCCTCCCCAGTGCAGATTTGCCCATCCATTATTTCTGTATCAGATGTGGGGAAGAAGCATTCAAATGCATGTCCCCAGAAATGCCTGACAAAGCCATCTCCTTTTTCTGAGAGGTGGTTTCTGATCTGGAGAAATTTCTGGAATTCCAATATGTCCTTTGAATGAATGGCAAAGGATAAAGAGCCATGGATGAAATCTATTCCCCAGCCTCTTTGAAAGGGAAGAGATGAGAAATCCATTTGGGCTGTCATAATCCAGACTTTTGTTTTGACTGGTATATCTTCAAATTGCGGTAGCTGGATCAAGGCTCTCAAACTCATCATTGTGTGGACTTCACCATATACGACCACAGCAGTTACGCTGCTTCCCATAATGCGATGAGACAGTGGAATCCAGTCTGAGATTATTTCAGCGGTATCAGTAGAAAAAGCTTTTTTGGAGCATCTTTCTATGAACTCAAAGCAGATACCATTCTGGGAATACTTGGGAAGCACATTCTGTACAAACAACTCTCCATTTTCATCTTCTAGGGAAATGACCCCAATCCAAATCCAACTGAAATGCAACAACAACCTGAGGATGCCCATATACTGATGATTGCTATGTGGGAACAATTGGTGGAAGAAAACACCTTGGTTGCCATGTTTCATAATTGAATGAGAACCATATCTGAGCTATAGAAAATAAATGAAAAGGAAAACATGACATTTCCATGATAAATCTCCAGAAAGTGTTTTCCTTGTTACACTGTAACACTGTTTGAATAATTTGTTCATAGTATTTGACTGTGTCGACCACAGCAAACTATGGCAAGTTCTTAAAGAAATGGGAGTGCCGGATCCCCTCATTTGTCTCCTGAGAAATCTCTATGTGGGACAAGAAGCCACAGTTAGAACTGGATATGGAACAACTGATTGGTTCAAAATTGGGAAAGGAGTACGACAAGGCTGTATATTGTCTCCCTGCTTATTTAACTTATATGCAGAATTCATCATGTGAAAGGCTGCACTGGATGAATCCCAAACCGGAATTAAGATTGCCAGAAAAAACATCAACAACCTCAGATATGCTGATGATACTACCTTGATGGCAGAAAGTGAGGAAGAATTAAAGAACCTTTTAATGAGGGTGAAAGAAGAGAGTGCTAAATATGGTCTGAAGCTCAACATAAAAAAAAAACTAAGATCATGGCCACTGGTCCCATCACCTCCTGGCAAATAGAAGGGGAAGAAATGGAGGCAGTGAGAGATTTCACTTTCTTGGGTTCCATGATCACTGCAGATGGTGACAGCAGTCACGAAATTAGAAGGCGCCTGCTTCTTGGGAGAAAAGCAATGACAAACCTAGACAGCATCTTAAAAAGCAAAGACATCACCTTGCCGACAAAGGTCCGTATAGTTAAAGCTATGGTTTTCCCAGTAGTAATGTATGGAAGTGAGAGATGGACCATAAAGAAGGCTGATCGCCATAGAATTGATGCTTTTGAATTATGGTGCTGGAGGAGACTCTTGAGAGTCCCATGGACTGCAAGAAGATCAAACCTATCCATTCTCAAAGAAATCAGCCCTGAGTGCTCACTAGAAGGACAGTTCCTGAAGTTGAGGCTCCAGTACTTTGGCCACCTCATGAGAAGAGAAGACTCCCTAGAAAAGACCCTGATGTTGGGAAAGATGGAGGGCACAAGGAGAAGGGGATGACAGAGATGTGAGATGGATGGACAGTGTTCTCGAAGCTACTAACAAGAGTTTGGCCAAACTGCGAGAGGCAGTGAAGGATAGGCGTGCCTGGCGAGCTCTGGTCCATGGGGTCACGAAGAGTCGGACATGACTGAACGACTGAACAACAACAACAACAATCTCCTGTCCTGCCAGCAGCAACAACAGAATTATTATAAGTCTCATCTATATTCAGAGTCATGTTTACAGAGCACGCGCAGTGTGACTTCCTCAAAAATATCAGTCCTTCATGCCCACTTCCCATGAAGATCAGCATTAGGACAGAAGTGGGAAGTTTTATAAAAGCCCAATTTAAAAACACTGAAATTTGGATATTGCTTTCCACTGCAAAGAAATTCATATCCCATATTCTTCTCAAATTTAAAAAACACAGGGGCTGTAGTGCTGTGATATCTTAAAATGACCATGTACTGTAAGTTGTAGCTAATAAGTATTACAATGTACAGTGGTGGAAAATTGTAATGCCTGTACTGCTTGAAACTTCAAGTGTGTGAACAGTTAACCACAACAAAAATATAAACTAAACAGTAATACTCCCAATTGCACCAGAATTCTCTGCCTATTGACATTCTGAAACTTATTCTAAAATATTTTCACTCTGTTCCTTTGTCTAACACATTGTCCTCCCTACCAAGCATCATTGTTGACCCACTTAGGGTGCACACTCTGCTCTTCCCAACAGTTACCTATACCTTGAACTTGCTCAGAGCGGGACCCTTGCTCCCGAGGAACTATTTGATAGCAGCCAAAGAATAGACCAGCCAAAGATTAGAAACCGTGGGGAGGCAGTTTTCCCCATTGTAATGATTTCCCTGTGCGGAGATTCAGGGATGAATTTCATTGCAAAAGAAATTCTGGCATGTGATGATGCTGGCTGAAGTTTAACAGTTCCCCTATCCTGCTCATATTGGCTAGTCAATGGTTTGTTTGTCAGAATGGTAAAGCATCCAGTTGCATGAAGTTTTTCCTCCAATCTTAAGAACAGTGGGGAAATATATTTGTGAATGCATCCAGTTGCATGAAGTTTTTCCTCCAATCTTAAGAACAGTGGGGAAATATATTTGTGAATGCATCAAGTGGCCCTAAAACTGAAGCCTTGATTGACAATAATGGAGGTTACATAGTATAGGAATGTCCTCATTGTTATATTGGTTCCCTGAACAATCATAAATGAATTTATCAAATATTATTAAGGTTTCTGTGCTTGTTTTTCACACACAGTCTGTATGAGATCAGGACTTTTTATGGCCAGAATTTAAGCATAATAATAATAATAATAATAATAATAATAATAATAATAATAATAATTTATATGCTGCCCATCTGACTGGGTTGCCCCAGCCCCTCTGGACGGCTCCCAACAAAAAATATTAAAAACACAATACATCACAAACTAAAAACTTTCCTTCAGATGTATGCATTGTGATTCTTTGGTACAATCCTGCCAAAAGAGCAAAGCACATCTTATAGGAAAGAAACTTTTGAATAGCTTCTTAATGTTACAGATGCAACTCTTACCTGCGGAATCTTGTAGGTGGACAGAGTAGTTGCCATATGGAAACAAGTTTCAGAGTCTGGACCCCCAATGACTGCTACTGGGTTGTTCTTGATGCCACATTTATAGTTAGGGGTGAATATGCCTTGTGTGGAGAGAAGCTCCATTGAAGCAAGGTAAGTCCATCGTGCCCTGAACTCACTATTATAGACATCAAAGCCCAGGCTGACATTGGGCAATATCCAGGGATTTGCATTGATCTCCTTTACAGCAAATACCAAGGCCAGGATGTGTTGGTAGCCCTGAGTCAGTACCCTGTAGTGAAATCATCGTGCAGTGTCACAGTGCATTAGTTCAGAATATTTTATTCGCAAAATAAAGCAATTCAGTGTGCGACTGGGGAGAGTGGCATCTCCAACACCCACAAGAACCACCCATGACTCCTCCGCTCCTAGTTTTCGTGGCTGTACTATAATGGTCTGAGTGATGTTTCTAAATGCATGTGGCAGAACATGCTTAGACCCCTCTTTGGAGTCCGGAATTCTTCCTAATCACCAAACACATGTAGAAGTTAACCCTCTTCACTCTGTACACACAGAGTTGCTGGGGTGGGAGCATACAGTCCCTGGTCCCCAAAAGAGTTTTCACCTTCACCTCTTCCAACTGAATATGATATTCACAAACAAATTTAATATTCACCAGACCCCTCTTCAGATGTTCAGCCGGATCTTTATGAATTAGGTTTAGATATCTCACTTCAAGAAATGTTTGAGAAATAGACCGTACAACTCCCGTCTCAGAAACTCTTAAGCACCTATCAAGGCTCAATAGGTAATCATAACTAGCCCTCTCTCACACACACATGCATGGCATCCAGAATGAAGCCTACATTGATGTATTTACATTGGCTTGATGGTTAGGGACATGTAACTTGTAATGCATTTCTGTATTAGAAAATGAGGAATAAGAAGCAGAAAATCTTTTATCTTCAGTGTTCCCCCCCAAATGTTTAGGGGTGCTCTCATTTTCCTACTCATATTGAAATACTGCCCCTCAATGAGGCCAAACTTAGATTCACAAAATGTTTAGGGGTATGCGTCTCCCTGTGTCCCCACAGAAAAAAAGCACTGATTATCTTCATATTAGAAAACAGTAAAGAAAGAGAATTTTTTACCACCAGTAACCTACTTGATAACATTAAGTTTTTTAATACAGTTAAAGCAAACAAGTTTTTTTAATACATTAAAAAAACAAAAACAAAATCTATTTACAGGAGGCCATCAACGTCTTCATCAGATGGTGGTTTCTCAAAGGATAAGCAACTTGAAAGGATGTAGATCTGAGGAAGGATGACGGCAGTGATGAGGTCTCCTGACTGATAGTACCTGTGAAGTTCATGAACACGTTCCCTGGAAGTGCACTGAGGCAAAGGAACATTGCACCCCATCTGAAGGGGCAGTAAGAGCACCATAATGAGAACCATATTCCATGGAGATCTTTCTACCAGCAACTAGCTCATTTCTTCCAAAATAAAGATTTGAATTAAATGAGGACTCATCAGACATATTCAAAGCTAGGAGTGTACATTGTAAAGAAACAGCACTCTGAATGCTGTTGCTCTCTACTTCTAAACGGCACATAGAATATAAACTCTATGCTTCAGGCTTGGTTCATTGTTTTGGTAGTCACTGGAATTCCCTATGGACTGTATGAAGAGACAGAAACAATCCTATTTCATTTGGTAATTAGAGGGGAGATAATCACCTACTCAGAGATAAAAGTTCCCTGAGACATTTCAGGAAGGATGAAAAACAGCATGTTTTCCCCTTTCTCAGGAGAAATCTTATTTGGCCACCCTCAACAGGCATGTACAAAGTGCCAAACGGCTTTCAAAAAAATGAGGCCTTAAGAATAAGACAAAAGAAGAATCACATTTTTTTTTGCATTTTATTTATTAGTTTTCTCTTGTATTATAATACATTACATTAGAAATCTGTCAATTCCACCTCTATTTTCCCTCCCCCCCTCTTTCTATATCCTCAATCTCTCTTGTTTGTTCTTTTCTCTCTCCCCTTACTTCCCTCCACCCCCGCTCGATTTCCTTCCAGTACATATATTACAATATTCTTTGCATTCTGTGATCTTCCCCAGTTTTTTTAATTATTATTTCTATATTCTTTCTTTACTGAATTCTCTTCTGTCACATATTTCACATTTTAGTCTAGGCATACTAGCATATATATTTTTAACATTGTTTTGCCATATAGTCCTCATAGCATTTCCACTATTTTTTCAAATTTTTGGTTTGATTGATTTCTTATTATAGCAGTTAATTTTGCCAAGTTTAGATATTCATTTAGCTTACAAATCCATTCCTCCTTTGTAGGTATATTCTGTGATTTCCATTTTGTAGCTATCACTACTCTAGCAGCTGTGCTTGCACATAGAACCCCCCCCCCCCCCGGTAGCTATTCATCTAACAGTCCAAGGAGATATGCCTCTGGCTTCTTTGTTAATGATATTTTCAACATCTTCTTCATTTCTTCATGTACTACTATCCAAAATTACTTAATCTCCTCACACCTCTACCACATATGTATTGTTGTTCCTATTTCTCCGCCGCATCTCCAGTAGAGGTTGGATTTCATTTTGTAAATCTTGGACAGCTTAATTGGCATTAAGTACCACCTATGGAACATTTTAACAAAGTTTTATTTGATTGTATATGAGGCGGTAAATCTTATATCTTCCTTCCAGAATTTCCCCCACTGCTCTAGGTTTGCCCAAGATCTTGCGACCATTAAATCATTGTTTCCTTTACTTCTTCCTCCATTAATTCCCAGTCTAGAAACAGATTATATGTTTTAGATAACAGTTTCTTGTTATTCTTTATCACTATATTGTTAAATTTCGAATCTTCTTTTGAAAAGCCTTTCTTTTGATCTCAATTGAATATGCTTCTAAGCTGTATATAAGGCCATCTGTCCACTTCATATTCCTTTATTTTTTCATAGGTTTTTAATCTGAGTTTTCCTTGTTCCTCTTCTAATAATTGTCTATATGTTGGCCAATTGGCCTTCGTATTTAATTTTTTAATACTATATGCTTCCACTGGTGATATCCATCAAGGAGTTTGTGGTTCCATATATAGTCACATTTTAAGTTATTTCTTTATACCCAACAAAATACCAACTAAAGTGCCATCCACCAGAAACAATTGAAACTTTTGAATAATGTTTCATTGGTGATCACACATAACTGAGTAATATTGTCTTACATAAAGACGGTTTTAACAATGAGTCCGTAAGTGATTGTGGAGGCCAATTTTGTACCCTTCCACAGTGGGGACATTGGTTCCCTAGTAGGAGTTGTTCACGGTGTGGATTTGCCACGCGTGCCATCCTCTTAGCACGTTTCTCCCTTACGTTCTAAGTTCGAGTGTCTTCAAGTCCATGACACCTGGAGAACAGCCTAAATATATATAATGAAGGTGTCAGGTGGGCCTCCACAAATGGGTAGCACCACAGAAGTGGCCCATTCTCGTGGACCTCTCATGGAGGAAGCACACAAGGAAGAGTCTCAGATTATGATTGTCAGATCCGGGTCACTTCATATACATTAGAGAGAGGCAGTCCTTGATGTATTGTGGTCCTGAGCTGTTTAAGGCAATATAGGTCAAGACCAGCACTTTCAACTGTGTCCAGAAAAAAATTGGCAGCCAGTGCAGTCAGGCCAGTATCAGTGCAATATGCTCCAATAATCTTGGCCTAGTGAGCAACCTAGGCACTGAATTCTGCATCAACTTCAGAACCGAATTCAGAGGCAACCATATGTATAATGCATTTGTTCATTCACTAACAGGGAATGAGAATGCTGGCATAGAGAGAGAGCAGATTAGAATGGAATGCAGAGGGGAGGGAGAAGCAGCAAGGAGGAGTCGTGACTTGATCTCTGGGCAGAGGGATAATGGAAGTGTGAGCCAGAGTGACAGAATGCAGCTTGTCAGCCCAGACAGTGACTCAGACCCAGAAATACAAGCAGTGCCCTCTCCAAAATCTCATAGGATCACGAGACTTTTTTTTTTTTTTTTAAATCTTTTTATTGGGTTTATAACAACATCCACCAACATACAACCAAACAATCAAAACAAAATCAGATAGATTATACATACATCATTCAATCATAATCCTTTCTCTTCAAAAAAAATATATAATAAAGGATCACGAGACTTTATGAGAAGCGTGAAAAGGAAAGGAAGAGAAGGTGGAGGTTTTTCTGTTGGGGGAAAAGGGGACAGAGCTTAGTTCTGGCAACTGTGCTATCTGAGAATGATGAAGATTAGCTGAGCTCTGACCGGGGTTTGTTATTTGGCTAATAAATCTTAAATAATTAACTGACAGAGTTGTCTCGCATGTGTGGGAGAGACCCAAGCCATTACAGCATTACAGTAATCTAACATATAGGTTGCCAGAGCATAGCAACCGTAGTTAGGCTATCTCCATCCAGAAAGAGGAGCAGCTGCCCACCAACCAAGTGACAGCAAAGGATCCAGAAGTATCCCCAAACTACATATTCTCTTCTTCTTATGGAGTCAAGAGCATGTAACCTCCCATACATCTAGTCTAGGGACACACTCACTAGCAGTCCCTCAGTTTTATCTGGTTTGCGTTTATTGGATCTCATCCAATCCATTTCTGAAACAAGACATTGGCCCAGCACTTCCACTGCCTCACCTGCAGATGTAAAGGAAAAGTAGAGCTGTGGGTCATCAGCATATTGCTGACAATGTACTCCAAAACTCTGGATGGCCCTGCTCGGTGGTTTCATGTAGATGTTAAACAGTTTGGGGGATAAAATTGAACCCCGAGGAACTCCACATGGAAGGCTCCACAAGGCTGAAGAGTACTCCTCAAGCATCAATCTATGGAAATGACCCTCCAAGTAGGCACAGAACAACTGCAAAGTGGTACCACCTGCTCCTAACTCGGACAGCTGCTTCAGAAGGATACCAAGGTCAATGTTATCAGAAACTGCAAAAGGTCAAGGGGTATTAACAGGGACACATTATCTCTGTCTCTCTCTGGACAGAGGTCATCATGCAGGGCTACTGAAAGATACTCGGAGTCCAGTGTGATTTTCATGCTCTTTATTCAGCTCATAGTAGTGAGGAATGTAGTTCCCCCAAAACGTTTGCTTTATATACACTATTTACACAATGGGCCCCACGTGATTGGCTAATTCCGGGATACTCCTGTATGCCAATCAGAGTGCGGATTCACTTCCACCTGGAGCTGGATTGGGTGGCTCCTGCAGACCAATCAGACTCCTGCAATCTCAATCCTATTGTTCTGGGACCAGTCAAACTGCTGCAATCTCAATCCTATTGTTCTGAGACCAGTCAGACTGCTGCAATCTCAATCCTATTGTTCTAGGACCAATCAGACTGCTGCAGTTTGGATCCTATTCAACTCAGTACATAACACCCCTCCCCTCTAAGTTCCAGTCCTGCCTGGGAGGTTGCATCCATAGTCCTCAATCCATAGTGCGTTGCGGCCTGGGCTGTTCCATGGTCAGGGGTTCTGGTTCAGGCTCGTGTTCCAAGGCTGCTGGTTGTGATGGGGCTGTTTGGTCTGGCGCAACCAGCTCGCTCTGTCGTGGCTCTGGTTCCGGTGCCCTTTTGGCCTCACGGGTCCTCTCAGTATTTACTGATTCTGCCTCCCCTGCCGGCCCCTCCTGCTCTACGGGTCTCAATGCCCCACTGTTCCCTTGGGACTCCTCTGACCTGTCCTCCTCCTGGTTTTCTCCTGGGAATCGTCGCCGTAGCTGGTCGCAGTGGCGGCGCCAGCATTGCCCCCCCTCTGTTAGCACCTCGTATGAGACGGGGCCCGTCACCCTGGTGACTGTGGCGGGTACCCATGCTGGGCCTGCCCCAAAATTCTTTGCGTACACTGGATCCTGGGCCACAAAGGTCCGGGGGTTCCTGCCTTCCCCCACCACTACCTCATCCTGAGCTCTGTCAGGGTGGAGGCGGTCCAGTCTGATTGCGAGGCGCCGGCCCATTAGTAGTTCAGCGGGGCTCCGGCCAGTCGTTGAGCTGGGGGTGCTGTGCTGTGCTAGAAGGAATGTGGCAAGGCGGTACTCCCAGTCCCCTTGCGTCATGCGGCGTAGGGTGTCCTTGGTGGTCCGCACCATGCGCTCTGCTTGGCCATTGGTGGCAGGGTGGAATGGTGCTGAGCGGATGTGGCGGATGGCATTCTGCGCTGTGAAGGTCTGGAATTCTTCTGACGTAAATGCGGTTCCGTTGTCTGAGACGAGAGTGTCAGGGAGTCCATGGGTTGCAAACAGCCTGCGTAGTACCCGGATGGCTGCGGACGTAGAAGTGGATGGTACCAGTGCGACTTCCAGCCATTTGGTGTAGGAGTCCACCACTATGAAGAATGTTTTCCCCTGGAAGGGGCCCGCAAAGTCCATGTGCAGGCGTGACCATGGTGCTCGGGCGGACTCCCAGGACTGCACTGGGGACCTTGGGGGATCTGGGCGGGATTCTTGGCAGGCCTGGCAGTGTTTGACCCAGGTCTCTATCTCTCCGTCAATCCCTGGCCACCATACATAACTCCTGGCGAGGGCCTTCATTCTCACTACCCCTGGGTGTGTCTCGTGTAGGGCTGCAAGGACCCTTTTGCGAAGGGGCTCAGGAACGACGACCCTGCTTCCCCATAACAGGCACCCCTTGTGGGCCGACAGTTCATGTTTGCGGGTTGTGTAGCCAGCGAATTCTGGCCCGGGGCTGCTGCTGGGCCATCCCCTCCACACCCAGTCCAGGACCCGGGAGATGACCCTATCTTTCTTGGAATGGTGTGCAACTTCTTGTGCCTGAATAGGGCGGTCGGGAAGCAGCTCCAGGCTCATAACCTCTTGTGCGGGTGCTGGGTCGGGGCCTGTTTCTGGTAGTGGTAGCCTGCTGAGGGCGTCTGCGTGGCCCATCGCTTTCCCAGGGCGGTGAATCAGTGCATACTGGTAGCCGGCAAGGAAAATTGACCACCTGAGGACGCGAGGAGACAGCACTTGGGGGGTCTGCTTTTCGGGGGCAAACAAACCAAGCAACGGCTTGTGATCAGTCACCACGGTAAAGGGGCGCCCGTACAAGAAATCGTGGAATTTTTTTACTCCCTTCACGATTGCCAGACCTTCCTTGTCGATTTGCGAGTAGTTGCGCTCAGCTGTGGTGAGTGTCTGGGAAAAGTATGCCACTGGCACCTCTCTTTCATCTGGGAGTTGGTGTCCAAGGACAGCACCGATGCCGTAGGGTGAGGCGTCACATGCTAACACCACCGGCAGCCTCTCGTCGAAGTGTGCCAAGACCGAGTTTGAGACGAGCAAGTCCTTGACTGCCTGGAATGCGGCCTCCTGGCGCTGGCCCCACACCCAAGGGGCCCGCTTGTCCAGGAGTCTGTGTAGGGGCTCTGCTACTGCTGCCTTATGGGGAAGGAAGGCATGGTAAAAGTTCAATAGCCCCAAGAAGGCCTGAAGTTCAGTCTTGCCCTTGGGCGCTGGGGCATCACAAATGGCCCGTACCTTGTCCCCAGTCGGGTGGACCCCTTCTGCATCCACCATAAATCCCAGAAAGTCCACCTGAGGCACTCCCAGTAGACACTTTTCCCGCTTCACCTTGAGACCCGCTGTCTGGAAACGGTGCAGAACGGTGCAAAGGCGATCCTCAAACTCCTCTGCCATGGGCCCGGCAATCAACACATCATCGAAGAAGGGGGTGACGCCAGGAATCCCTTTAAGGAGAGAGTCCATTAGATTCTGGAATATGCCTGGTGCCACACTGACACCGAATTGCAGCCGCTTTACCTTGAACGCTCCCCTGTGTGTCACAATCGTCTGTGCCTCTGCTGTGGCTTCATCTACTGGCAGCTGTTGATAGGCTTGGGCCAAGTCCAGCTTGCCAAAAAAATTTGACCCAGCCAGGGTGGCGAGGACATGGCTGACCACTGGCACTGGGTATGCGTGGGCCGTGAGGGCCTTGTTTATGGTACATTTGTAGTCTGCGCAGATGCGGATCGAACCATTAGGCTTGACGGGTGTGACGATCGGGGTTTCCCAGGTGGCATTAGGCACAGGCTCCAGCACTCCTTGCTCCACGAGCCAGTCCAATTCCTCGTCTATGCGGGGTTTCAGGGCAAACGGGACCCGGCGGGCCTTGAGCCTCACAGGTCGTACTGTGGGGTCCAGCTGTAGGGCAATGGGGGGGCCTGTATTCCCATCGAATTTCCCATCGAAAACCCCCGGAAACTCCTTGCATATGGCATCCACATCCACTTGTAAACTAGTGCGGTTCACCCTGGTGACGGCTAGCCCCAGTGGTCCAAACCATGCCAATCCCAGTAAGCTAACGTAGGAGCCCTTGACCACGAGCAAGTCCAGTTGCCGCGTCCGCCCTCGATATTGCACCCTGAAGGTCCCCATCCCCATTGTGGGGACCTTACGTTTCTGGAAGTCCCGGAGGGTGAATGGGGCCGGCCTGAGTTTGGGACCCCCACTAGGGCACAGTTTCCTTAAAGTCCGTGCCGAGATTATGGATAGGGTTGAACCTGTGTCCAGCTCCATGCGGCACGGGGCCCCCTCTATCTGTACCTCTACATAAATTTTCTCTATGTTGGGGTGGGGCAACTGGTATACCTGGTAGTCCGTGGTCTCCGTCGAGTTGCCTTGGTGCGTTGGGCCCCGGGACCTGGGGCTCTTGGGGTGGTCATCTGATGCCTGGCGTCGGATGGGCCGAGCCCGGCACACCCGGGCGATGTGGCCTGATTTTCTGCACTGCCTGCACTCGGCATTGCGGAAACGGCAGGTCCTCCTCTCGTGATTCTCCCCGCAGCTTGCGCAGTTCCCTCCTTCTGGTCGAGGCAGCTGTGGTGTGTGCACGGCTTGAGTGCGCCGCTGTACTCTGTGCACCTCCTCCCTGTCTGATCCTGAATCGTCGATGAGGTCCTCGTGGTGGACCCTTGGTTGGGACGGCACGCTCGGCCGTGCCTCTTGCATCGACCTCTCGGCGGCTTCTGTTGCCAGGGCCTCCTCCAGAGCGACCTGGAATGTTAGGTCCTTCTTGGCATAGAGGCATCGTTGCAGCTTCTCATCCCTCAGGCCACCGACGAGGCGGTCACGCAGCATGTTCTCCAACTCTGAGAAGTTGCAGAACCGAGCGGCTTGGCGGAGGGAGGTCACAAACCCCGTTATGGTTTCCCCAGGGGCTTGCCGCTTTGCATAGAAGGCATTTCGACGAGCCACCACCGAGGGCTGTGGCGAGAAGTGCCCCTTCAGCCGTTCCACTATTGTTTTGTAAGGAACGGTAGCGACATCATCAGGCGCAAGGAGAGCCCGGGCGATTTCGAATGTCTCCTCTCCGCAGACGCTGAAGAATATCGCCTTCTTCTTGGCATCGTTGGTGACCCCTTTAGCTTCTAGAAGAAAGGTGAAACGGGTGGCGTATCCTTCCCAGTCTCCTGATGCTGGGTTGAATGGCGAGAAGCTGCTGTCCGTTGCCATCTTGAGTTCCTTGGGACCCGGAGCTGAAGCCTGGATACACGGTGCGAGGCAGCTGTGCGGCAGGTGGCGTTGCTGCGGTGCTGTGTGTGGCAGTCAGCTCAGCGGGATCCCATCCTCGTCGCCAGTGAAAGATACTCGGAGTCCAGTGTGATTTTCATGCTCTTTATTCAGCTCATAGTAGTGAGGAATGTAGTTTCCCCAAAACGTTTGCTTTATATACACTATTTACACAATGGGCCCCACGTGATTGGCTAATTCCGGGATACTCCTGTATGCCAATCAGAGTGCGGATTCACTTCCACCTGGAGCTGGATTGGGTGGCTCCTGCAGACCAATCAGACTCCTGCAATCTCAATCCTATTGTTCTGGGACCAGTCAAACTGCTGCAATCTCAATCCTATTGTTCTGAGACCAGTCAGACTGCTGCAATCTCAATCCTATTGTTCTAGGACCAATCAGACTGCTGCAGTTTGGATCCTATTCAACTCAGTACATAACAGCTACCAAAGCTGTTTCTGTGACAAAATCAGAGATTGATCTAGAAAACCAGTTTCCTCCAAGTCACCTGGATCTGGTCCATGACCACCGACTCAAGAACCTTGCCCAAGAAATGGAGATTGGCAACTGGCTGGTAGTTACTTAGATTTTCTGACTCCATGGCCACAGGTTGTACACCCCTGGTCTGGAAGTATGCCCTGCAATCCTGTACCTCACTATGCCCTGAAATAAGTACCATCAGACTGTGACCTAAACCAGTCAATGGATATACTTTTATTTTATTTTATTAAATCCAAAACTTATTCAGATCCACCTGGAGGAGAGTTCCTTGACCAAACAAAAACTCTATGACAGAGGTCCCTCTTCTTTAATTCATGCAGATCAGTTGAAGATTATTTATCCCTCTCCATACATCAAATGACTGACCAGATGACTGGAGAGGGAGAAGCTGAACCCCCAACAGATTTAAAAGCTGTGTGCATCCCAGGGTTGTCTTATTTAAGCTGGTGTCAAAATGGTGGGGTCTTGGAAAGGGGGGGGGATTAAAACACTCAGTAGGCAGGTACTGAGCCAACAAAGAAATAAAGATCAGGAAGAAAGGGGCATGTTTGTAAGCTACTCTGTTCATCACCCTCTTCTCCCATATTATGACCTCCCAGGACCAGCTCGTCTATGAGGCACTGTGAAGTGGTTGCCTCAGGGTGGCAGGCTCCCAAATATGTCAGGTGCTCATCATCTTCCTTTGTTCCTCTGCTAGTGCAGCGGTGCCCCCCTACCATGGCCTTGCCATGTCTTCCATTGCAGCTTGCCTGTTGCCTGTAGCACACTGGCGACAGCAGGCAGGCCATGGTGCAGCCTGCAGGAGTGATAGGACCTAGAAGCAGTGGGTGTGGGTGTCCACAATGGCCGAAGAGCAGAAAAAAGCACTAGGTAGAGGCAAACGCCCAGTAGTGGTGGGTGTTGGATGCTCAGAAGCAGGTGTCTGGTGGAGGCAAGGAAGAAGACGTGGCAGCAGGATCAGGGGTTGGGGGGGCACTGCCACAAGTTTTGTCTCAAGTGGCAAAATGACCCTGCCTGACCCTGCATACAAAGGGATAGCTGCCTCTGCTCCATGACAATTGAAGTTCCCATTTGAATTTTGATTCTTTCTCATTTTTTATATCCAGCCCAAGTTGTTTAAATTTTTTAAATCCATCCCAACCTCCTTCCTTCCTTCCTTCCTTTTTGCCTTATTTTTCTGTTGGCCTCATCTTGCTTTTTCTTCGTTCACCTGCCTCTTGCAATCCCATAAATGACCACAGGTGGCTTCTACTGAACTGTAATAACCATATATTCCTCTGTACTAGCACAGAAACTACAACAGTATTGACTCATGCAGCCCATAATCATCAAAATTGCCATGGTTAATTCTACTTCTTTTCAAGTCCCTATAGATTTCCAGTGAGCACGGCAAAACAATGAAGTCTGAATGATGTAGTTAATATTCCTTGCTCCATTTGGAGATGAGTCTAGAGACAGATTTACAGCCTTCCATCCACCAGATTATTTTCATTATCAGGGCTTCCAAATCAGCCTATGGTGTGATTGTTTTTGCTACTTCAGTAATCATGTTAGAAGAGTCAAACTGGTGGCTGGAAGGTAGATTTTCACTCAGTATGGTGCTATTTGTGGTCTCAACATTAGTGTTCCTGCCTTATATGATATGCAAGGCTCCTATTGCCACATGCACTGTTGGTACTCCTCTTTCTATCATGCACAAGTATTATCATTCAGGAGATCTCATCATTGCTGGAATTATTTCTCAGATCTACATGACATTTGATCCAATGGATTTCAGAGGACATCCATCTGAGAAACTGATTGATGATTTAATGTACGAAGTAGCTGTTTTCAATCATATCATAATATCCACAGGTGTGCTGATCTGATGTCTTTTGGTTTATATGGGTGGGGAGTGATTGGCAAAATGGCAGTCGATCTGCTTCTAGACTCTTCTTGGATGCGACTGCATCTCAATTTTTTTATGTTAGCTCTTCCCAGTATATGGGGCACAGGAACTCTAACGGCTCATCATTCTATTACCAATGACAGTTTTTCTGCTTCTTGCCGGAATGCTGTCCTTTGTTACACAATACACTATAAATCCCTCTCAAACATTTAGAAAAATCAGGATGCCTTATGTTACCCTTGTGCCAAATTTAAATATTTGATGCAAAAAATAAATAAATGCTGGTGCTAGCAAATTAAAACTATTGGTTGGTGGAAATTCATTGTTGGAACAGGATGTGGCATCCAAGCTGTGAGGAAGTTCATCCAAATATGTATATGTATCCTCCTTCTGGCAAGCCATCTGAACCAGAGTTACACACAATCAACACAGAAACAGTTAAATGTCAGAAAAGTAATGGAGGGAAGACCAGACCCAGGACCTTGATGTGGTTTTAGGAGTAGTAGGGAGTCTGCCTGGATGTTACAGAACTGACTGAGGGCCCCATCTCTATGTGTATACCTTTATTCTCTCATTATTTCACTAGATAATATTATTCATTGATTCTTCGTTCGCCAAGCTACTTCTCCTCCCTCCGTAAATTCAATGCATTATTGACAAGGATTCAGTTGTTTATTTAGTTGTACATTTGCTCCAGATGGCTGTTGTTTCTGTGGGTTTCCTTTCCATGTGTCCAGCTAGACATTTCAAACCACAGGCAGTGCTTGCAGTAACTCCCACAATACCCGTTCCAGTAAACTAGAATTTTCAGGCTTGTATTTAATCTATATAATCCTTATATTTAATCAATTGTGTGATATACAGCATATGCAAACTATATATGTAGATATGCAACTATATAAATATATAGGTATATATGCATAGCACTTTCTAAAATTCCAACAAGTTGAAATCTCCAATGCATGAACGAGTACCAATGCTTCTTCACAATTCTCTGCACTGCAATCATGTGTGTGTGTGTGTGTGTGTGTGTGTGTGTGTGTGTGTGTGTGTGTTTACCCACTCACCCACAAGCAATGTTATTAGCAAGCATATATTGAAATTGAATATTATGCATTTTATATTCAGAATCAGACACACTTTGACACAGCATGCCAATCTCATTGCAGACCCTTTTTCCAAAACTATCAGCATATCATGGCCATGGTATTTGCTGTAAAGGAGATCAATGAAAATCCACAAATGTTGCCTAATATTACCCTGGGCACACACATCTATAATAGCTATTTCCAAGCCAGCTGGACCTACCTTGCTTCAATGGACCTTCTCTCCACACAGGGAAGATTTATCCCTAACTTCAAGTGTGATGCCCAAGACAATGCAATAGCTGTTATCACAGGACCAAATTCTCACATCTGTCATTTCATGGCACACATTCTTAACATCTACAAGATGCCGCAGGTAGGATATGCATACAGTGGTACCTCGGGTTACATACACTTCAGGTTACATATGCTTCAGGTTACATACTCCGCTAACCCAGAAATAACACTTCAGGTTAAGAACTTTGCTTCAGGATAAGAACAGAAATCGTGCTGTGGTGGCGCGGCGGCAGCAGGAGGCCCCATTAGCTAAAGTGGTGCTTCAGGTTAAGAACAGTTTCAGGTTAAGAACGGACCTCCGGAACGAATTAAGTACGGAACCAGAGGTACCACTGTATCAAACTTGGATTTACAAATAATTTAAACCTCAATGCTATTTTATGTAATTTTTTGTGTTTGGAGATAGAAAGCACCAGGATTGAAGCTGTTCATAGGTCATAGGTAAAACTAATGTAATCAAGGAAAATAATTCTTCTCTTCATTTCATTTGGTTGGGGATATTGATGAATATTTCTTCCTATTGAGTGAGTAGTTCCCAACCAACTTCCGACATTTGTGGCTATGATTAATCTTCTAGATCTTAGTTTAGGGTTCAGGTGCAGTTGTGATACTGAAATTGTAAATTAGACACAAACCTTCCCATCTCTCAATTTTCTTTATTGTTCTTAGCTTGTATATGGCTCTGCTCCAATGACCAATGGCAACCCTGAAGCTGTTTTCTTCAACCAGATGTTCCCAAATGAGGACCATCAAATCTGGGGGATTCTTCAGTTGCTGTTGTATTTTAAGTGGACATGGATTGGGGTGGCTTATATAAGTACTGACAGTGGAGAGAAATTTATACAGAGTGTGCTCCCCGTGTTTTCACAACGAGGTATATGCTTTGATTTTATAGAACAACTGCCAAAAGAATCCTTTTCCAGTAACTTTGATGAAATAATGAATGGCTTTTCTCACATAATCAGTATTGTTCTGAGGAGTAGTGCCAGCACTGTGGTCATACATGGTGATGTTCAGTTCACGGTAATTCTTAGAGTGAGTCCAATGTTTGCTGAATCTGAGGGTATACAAATGAATAGTAAAGGTAAAGTCTGGATTATGACAGCCCAGATGGAATTCACATCAGTTCCCTTTCAAAGAACGGTGGGCTTAGAGGCCTTCCATGGAGCTTTATCCTTTGCAGTTCCTTCTAAGAAGGTATTAGGATTCCAGGAATATCTTCAGATGAACAAGCCTACCTTGGAAAAGGAAGATGGTTTTATCAAGGTATTTTGGGAAAAGGCATTTGAATGTTCTTTCCCCATGAATGACGCCACAGATGAGGAAATGTGTACTGGAGAAGAGAAGTTGGAGACCCTTCCTTCCTCTGTTTTTGAAATGAGCATGACTGGCCACAGCTACAATGTCTACAATGCTGTCCTTGCTGCAGCACATGCTTTGCAAGCCATGCATTCATCCAAATTTGGACGCAGAAAAATGGCGTACAATGGGAGAGAGATTCTTCTGAATCAGCAGCTGTGGCAGGTAATATTCTGAGTGTCTTAATGCAGGATAGGACAACATATCTTTCTAACAAGGGCCAAGAAAGTGCCATAGCACAATGATAGAGCATCTGCCTTTCAATGTTGTTTCCCAACTCCACAATCTTTGTAAAATAATAATAATAATAATAATAATAATAATAATAATAATAATAATAATAATAAATAGGGAAGTCAGCATTTGGAAGGTTAAGCTAGAGACTCAGCATACTGTTTGAAATGAGCATGACTGGCCAAAGCTAATATGTTTATGATGCCAGCCACACCTTTATTATGTAAATTCAAATGAACAGCAATGGATGGAGAGAGGTGGATGCTTCTGACTCTACAGCCATGGCAGCTAATGTCCTGAGTGCATTACTACAGAGGAATCCATCAGAAATGCATGTTCAACCGAGAGCCATTAAATGTCTATCTACATCTTAAGGCTGGAGTGTTGATATCTAAATGCTATTTTTGCCATAGTTTTCCTTTTGAGCCAATTTGATACTGCTCCCCTGTATTCAGTTCCCAGTGAAGACTATGAAACAACTCACAATTGTACAACTTATACTCTTATTTGCCAGTGTTGTGTAAAAGAGAGCTGTATTTTCCATTCGTCCAATTCATTTTGCTTGTTCCTTTGATTAAATTTCTGTATGCAAGACCGCTAACCATAGTTTCCAAAAGGTCATCTGCCATTGCTATATCTGCCTATTATTGTGTATTCTTGATTGTGTTCCTTTGCTTCCATTTAGATTCACCACTATCTGAGAAGTGCCTCGTTTAACAACAGTGCTGGGGAACAAATTACTTTTGATCAAAGTGGGCAAGCTGTCACTGGGTTTGATATTGTAAACTGGGTCACATTCCCAAACCAATCCTTTCTCAGAGTCAAAGTTGGAAAAGTAGACCCCTTAGCTCCCAAGGACAAAGGGTTCACCATTTCTATGGATGACATTGTTTGGCCAAGCATGTTTAACCAGGTAAGTCTTGTGCACATTTCCGTATTCAGAATCATTTCCACAACCTGGGGGAGAAGAACCAGAATCATTTTTTAAAAAAACACATGGGCCTAACTGTGGCTTCAACAGTTGAGTCAAAGCACAGCCATCATGGCTAGTAGTCACTGTTAGCCTTATCATCCATTATGAGAAACAATTCATAATTAAATAAATAGCTAATTATAATAACAAATTGTGTCATTATCTGCTCTGGCGTGTTTTGTGTTAAGAGTTGTTACCTGTCCTGGGATGAGCAATGGTGAGAAACAGGATGCAGAACTATTTAAATGTTGTAAATCAGTAGTAAAATATTTGCTCACACCATTTGCAACTGTGAAGAAACCACTGAAATATAAAACTGCCAAAATCGAATTTCTGCACCTTAGAACATTTCTGCTTTTGTTAATTGACAGGCACGACCCCTTTCTGTGTGTAATGACAATTGCCATCCAGGGAATAGTAAGATAAAGTTGGAAGGGAAGCCATTTTGCTGCTATCGTTGCCTCCCATGTCCTGAAGGGAAGATTTCAAATCAGTGTGGTAAGAAATTCAATGTAGAGCACTTCTTCAAATATAATAGGCAGTATCCAGCTACTTAGATGGGCTCGGACAATGACTTTTAACCTTTCCCTCCCTCGTCTCTCAGTGAACAGCATTGGAATGTTTTAAATCTGCTCTGACTTTCCCCTCTACCCTCCAGAGCAGATCTGAGGTGGGTGTAGAGAAAATACACAGAAAAAAGATATCCTTGCAATCCATTGCACAAGCAGAAATCCTTGCACGAGTGAATCTGCTTTGTTTGATACTGCCCATTGGAATTGATCCAAAATATTGATTTATATCTCAGGATCTGTAGCAAGTGATTATAATAGAATATATATAGAGAGAGAGAGAGAGTGAGAGAGAGAGAGAGAGAGAGAGAGAGAGAGAGAGTGCAATAACAAAGGTGATATAACCAATGCTTTTGTGAATTGGATGGGAGAAGAAACTAATTTTTTAAGCATGTTGAATCATTAGTTCCGTTGCTATCCCTTACTGTGAAGGGCTGGCATTAAATTTAAGTGAAATAAATCAATTATTATAAAGATAACAACAATATAATAGAGTATATGATTTCAGAGAAGTGTGGTGTATTTAATTATATCCAATCTGTTGACTGAAGGGCATTGCTGGATCACTGCTAATTTGGGTTTTTTGGCAGATATAATACTGGGTAAAGATATCATTCATAACTCAGTATTAGGGCACCTGATCTGCATGCAAAAGATGCCAGATTCAATCCCAGCATCATCTCTCTGAAATGCTGGAGAGCCATGGACAGTCTGCAGAGAGAATTATGAGCCAGAGAGATCAATAGTCTAACCTCGTATAAAGCAGCTTCCTGTGTTCCTATGAGAAGATTTCCCCAATATAAAGACACTAATTTAGTATAAGGAAGATGCTTCTTCCACAAAATGACTTTATACTATCAATGCTTAAAAACTGCAGTGCACTGTGTATTAGTGTTTTTATTTTAAAGAAAACCATGTTTTCCTTTCCAGATATGGATGAGTGTTTTCAATGTCCAGAAGACCAGTATCCAAATGACCAACATGATTCCTGCATTCCAAAATATATAAGTTACTTATCTTATGAAGAACCTTTGGGAACATGTTTTGCTGTTTCTGCTTCTTCTTTATCTGTTATCACGTTTTTGGTACTCAGAGTCTTCATTAAGTACTGGCATACTCCCATAGTCAAAGCCAACAACAGGGACCTCACCTTCGCACTCCTAATATCCCTCCTGCTCTCTTACCTTTGTGCTCTGCTCTTCATTGGCAAGCCTAATAAAGTGACCTGCCTCCTTCGCCAAATTACTTTTGGTCTCATCTTCTCAGCGGCGGTTTCTTGCATATTGGCCAAAACCACCATTGTGATTTTAGCTTTCATGGCTACCAGGCCAGAGTCCAGTATCAGGAGATGGGTGGGGAATAAATTGGCCATTACCGTTGTTCTTTCCTGCTCCCTAATTCAGGCCAGTCTTTGTTGTGTGTGGCTGGCAACATCGCCCCCATTCCCAGATCTAGACATGCACACAATGACTGAAGAGATTGTGCTTGTGTGCAATGAAGGTTCAGTCACCATGTTCTACTGTGTCCTGGGCTTCATGGGCTTCCAGGCCATAATCTGCTTCATGGTGGCTTTCCTGGCTAGGAGGTTGCCTGACACGTTCAACGAAGCCAAGTTCATCACCTTCAGCATGTTGGTCTTCTGCAGTGTATGGTTGACCTTTATCCCAACCTACCTGAGCACAAAAGGGAAATACATGGTGGCTGTGGAGATCTTCTCCATTTTGACTTCTGGTGCTGGCTTACTGATCTGCATCTTTTTCCCCAAATGCTACATTATTCTGCTGAGGCCTGACTTGAACAAAAGAGAACAGCTGATAAAGAGGCCAAACTGAAGGAACTTAATTTTTCTTATTCTTTACTTTGCTCATTTCAAAACTTTGCCTCCATAAACATCTGCAAAATACTAAGTCATGTTTAGATGATGAGCCCATCTTGGGCGTCTTCACTGTCTTTAGTTTGGTGACTGGTAAACAATGTTTTGTTTCCAGAAGCTTACCAAGACATGGAATTTTAATGTTGTATGCTTATTTTTAGAATGCTGTTTTTCTTCGTATCTTGATAAATTTCAGGTCAATTGGTTTTTAATGTTGTTTTTTTGGTGGAGTTTTTAATGCAAATTTTACATTCTCTACAAACAGCATAGAGATTTTAGTTGATTATGTAGTATATACATTTTGTTAAATTAATGAATGGTTGATTGACTGGTAACATCTGAACTCAAGGGACCTATTCCAATCATGGTTCTGGTTCTGTTCTTCCAGAGGATGGGCTGTTTTCATTCTGCAAGAACATTTTATAAAAATACGCAGCAGCACATTGCTCTTCAGAGAATGCCATACCCAAACTGTAACTGAGTGCATGCTTGACACACCCCAAGAGGATGAAATAACTGATTCACATCAAGTGACTTGCAAGAACCAACAGGATCAGAAAAGCGGGTTGGCAGGAGAAGACTTTCCCATGCTTTGTCTTGTGCCAAACAGGGAGAAGATCTGGTCAAACAGCGAGAACCCCTCATCACAACCCCCTCTACCCTGTTTATGAATTTACTGCAACCCGTGAAATTAGTTCCTTCTAGATATGAGAGTGTTAGAAATGAGATGAGACCACAAAGATAAATGAAGGAAGTGCATAGTAATGGCAGAAAATCTATGGCATTATAAGAAAAAAGATATGCAGTGCAAAAGTTACAGAAAATCAGTATATTCCATTTGGAGCAAAGCAGCAAAATAAAGTGCACAAATGTCCTATTATTGGCCTACTCCATGTGTGAAAATTCAGTTATCTGAACAGAGATAATTATGCCTAAACCTTGGTATACACACTGCAGTTTCAGATATCCACAAAGTGGATTTTGCCCACTTCCATTCTTGTTTGTCTTTTGCTGGTTGGTGGCAGAAACCATGAAGAGAGGGAGGGAAGGGGAGAGCTGGATATCAGGCAAATCAAGGAGCAGAAGACAACAGACAAACCAGTTGTTTCTTTGTCTCTCATTTACTAATTGGCTGCTGCCATTTTAAGAAAAAAACCATGGTTGTTGTTGTTCAGTCGTTCAGTTGTGTCCGACTCTTCGTGACCCCATGGACCAGAGTATGCCAGGCACCCCTATCCTCCACTGCCTCCCGCAGTTTGGCCAAACTCATGCCAGTCGCTTCGAGAACACTGTCCAACCATCTCATCCTCTGTCGTCCCCTTCTCCTTGTGCCCTCCATCTTTCCCAACATCAGGGTCTTTTCCAGGGAGTCTTTTCTTCTCATGAGGTGGCCAAAGTACTGGAGAAGGAACTGGCAAGCCACTCCAGTATCCCTGCCAAGAAAACTCAATGGACAAAGACAACAGAAACCATGGTGGGGAAGGGGAAAATCATGTATTAGAAATGTTCTCATGTGGAATAATGGGTATCATTGGCTTATTATGTAAACAATCTCCTAACAAATGATTACCTGGGAACTTACTGTGTTCAAAAGTTGGGACCTGCATATAGATTAAATCACTACTCACTTTCCCTGGATTTATACAGTCCCTCATCTCAACAGACTCTCAGAAGAATTTTACTCTCAAGCAACAACCCTTTTGTCTTTCTTTGCCTCTCAAACATTCCTGTCTATCCTTGGACTTTTATGTGGATGCAGAGCAAACTTGTTCCATTAGAATGAGCAGCTTGCATTCTTTGAAATCCCACTTGATTAGACAATGCATTCATACAATTTTGCGTGTAATTCAAAGGCTAGATTTGTATTATTATTAGTACACCCTGTTGGTGGTGTTACTCTTGGTTTGCTCCTATATTCCTCATTGTAAATGCCATATAGTTTTTAGGTGGGTGTTAGAGAAAGATCATGGTTGAAACACATTTTTGTACTGTGATATGTCAGGATACTTTCTGTGTTTGATTTTGCTTTGAAAATATGTAGATATACATTATTTGTTTTGGACAGAATATCATATGTCAAATTTATTAATGGTAATAATGGACGCTAGTATAGACGCTTCATTCCACCAAGCAGGTTAATTCTCGTGGAGACAAGTTGTGGGAATGTGGAGAAATAACCTGCGTTATTACTCTTAAATGCAAGTTTTAATGACAAGAAAATGCAAGTATTTCTAGTGAGTTTTAAAATAAAGCACAGAACTTGTAATGAACATCTGAGACTGGTGCTTCTTAATCACACTTGGGTCTTTAGTTAACAAAAAGCAAAAAACAAAACAAAAAACTCTAAGGTGCCAGATAGTCACAGTCTTCTTCCACATTTTCTGAATGCTGACCCCAAGAGATGGAAAAGAAGCATAGAATGGAAATAGAAGATATATTCAGGGGAGGATTATGTTTCTGAAATAGAGAGCATCTGTGTTGAAGAGTGAGCAGCCATCAGAAAGGAATTTTGCTTTGGAAATATGTAGATATACATTGGTTGTTTTGAAGAGAACATCATATTTCAAATGCATTAATTGCATTTTAAAACCGTCTATTTCTATTCCTTTTTTCATGGCTTCATTTTGTTGGGAATTCCCCCCCTTTGTTCCTGGTGCATTTCCACTACTTTGAATGCTCCACCCCCTCCACACTTTTAGCAAGCATTAGTAACTCATCTTCCAGGAAGCTAGTACAGAAGCTTCACCCCACCAAGCAGGTTAATTCTGGAGGAGACTAATTGTGGGAATGTGGAGAAATAATCTGCATTTTTGGTCTTGAAGACAAGTTTTAAAGGCAAGGTAATGCACACATTGTAAGTGAATTTCCCAATAATAAAAAATAATAATAAATAATAAATTTAATAATAATAATAATAATAATAATAATAAAGAATAATAAATAAAGAATAATAATGGAGAAATAATGTGCGTTATTAGTCTTAAATGCAAGTTTTAATGACAAGAAAATGCAAGCATTTCTAGTGAATTTTAAAATAAAGCACAAAATTTGAAATTAACACCTGAGACTGATGCTTCTTGATGGCACTTGGGTTTTTAGTTAACAAAAAAAAAAACCTAAGGTGCCAGATAGTCACAGTCTTTCTACATATTTTCTGAATCCTGATTGCTAGAAATGGAAAGGAAACACTGAGTTGAAATACAAGAGATATTCAGGCGAGGATTAAGTTTCCTGCAATAGAGAACTTCAGTGTTGAAGAGTGAGCAGCCATCACAAAGGTCTATTTCATTCTTCTCCAGCCCAAACTTGGTGTACAAACAACATCATAAAAAGTTTCTCAAAGTATTATTGATAGTTGAGAAACAGGATGAAAACTAGGATGGATGTTGTTGCTATCAGCTGTGTCCCCCTACTATGACAATTGAATTGTATTGGCTCATGTGGCCCATAATCATCAAAATTGCCATGGTTAATTCTACTTCTACTTAAGTCCCTATAGATATCCTGTGAGCACGGAAAAACAATGATATCTGAATAATGTTGCTAATATTCCTTGCTCCATTTGGTGCTGGGTCTAGAGACAGATTTATAGCCTTCCATCCACCTGACTTTTTTTCATTGTCAGGGCTTCCAAGTCAAACTATGGTGTGATTGTTCCTGCCACTTCAGAAATCATGTTAGAAGAATCAAATTGGTGGTTGGAAGGTAGATTTTCATTCAATATGGTACTATTTGTGCTCTTAGTATTTGTGTTCCTGCCTGATTTTGTATGTGGCACTCCTATTGCCACATGCACTGTTGGTACTCCTCTTTCTATTATGCACAAGTATTATCATTCAGGAGATCTCATCATTGCTGGAATTATTTCTCAGATCTACATGACATTTGATCCAATGGATTTCAGAGGACATCCATCTGAGAAACTGATTGATGATTTAATGTACGAAGTAGCTGTTTTCAATCATATCGTAATATCCAAAGGCATGCTGATCTGATGTCTTGGGTTTATATGGGTGGGAAATGATTGCCAAAAAGACAGTTGATCTGCTTTTAGAGAGTTCTTGAATGCGCCTACATCTCAATTTTTTCTGTTAGCTCTTTCCAGGAAATTTTATTGTAGTGCTCAGGATCTCAATGCCACATGTTATAATTGATGGAGGTTGGCTGGAATGATACATTAGTGAGGTGTAGAAAGGCAAAACTTTGATCAGGTTTTATTGCTGTTTGAAGTACTTAATTTAAAAATGGAATTCTGTTGTTGTTGTTGTTGTTATATCAATTTATACACCGCCCTATATCCAGACGTATTCGTAGTAGTAGTAGGAATAGCAGTTGTTCAGCAGAAGCAGCAGCTGATATAATAGTCAATTCAATAGCTAAAGCAAAACCTGTTGTCTTTGCCCATGGAGTTTTCTTGGCAGGGATACTGGAGTGGCTTGCCAGTTCCTACTCCAGGTGGATCACGTTTGGTCCAAACTCTCCACTATGACCTGTCCATCTTGACCTGTCCATAGCTTCCCTGAGTAATTCAAGCCCCTTCGCCACGACAAGGCAGTGATCCATGAAGGGTGCTGGAGGAGACCCTTGAGAGTCCCATGGACTGCAAGAAGATCAAACCTATCCATTCACTATGAAATCAGCCCTGAGTGCTCACTAGAAGGACAGATCCTGAAGTTGAGGCTCCAGTACTTTGGCCACCTCATGAAAAGAGAAGACTCCCTAGAAAAGACCCTGATGTTGGGAAAGATGGAGGGCACAAGGAGAAGGGGACGACAGAGGATGAGATGGTTGGACAGTGTTCTCGAAGCTACTAACATGAGTTTGGCCAAACTGCGAGAGGCAGTGAAGGATAGGCGTGCCTGGCGTGCTCTGGTCCATGGGGTCACGAAGAGTCGGACACGACTGAACAACAACAACAAAGCAAAACCAAAAATTCTTGCTGGCCATCTACCCTTACCCCAAAGCTCTTCCCAGCACAGGAACTCTAACGGCTCATCATTCCAGTACCAATTACAGTTTTCTTGCTTTCTGCGGGAGTGCTGTCCTTTGTTACACAATACACTATAAATGCTCCTCAGACTTTTAGAAAAATCTGGATGCAATAAGCTACACTTGTACCAAAATTAAATATTTAAAGTAAAAGAAAGTACAGGTTCTAGCGAATTAAAATTATTAAAATATTACCAGTTCCAGAAAACTGCAATTTTCAGGCTTGCTTGCATTTCACCCAATCTTTGTCACAGAGGCCTAAAGAGTGTACTGTATTCCTTATATTTAATGAATTGTGTGATATACAGCATATGTAAATTTGTAGGTAGGTAGGCAACTATATAAAAATATTTATGTATATATAAATAACACTTTCTAAAATTACAGCAAGATGAAATCTCCAATCCAGGAATGATTATGAATGGTCTGCACTGGAAATATATTATCTTTGTTTGTGTTTCTTTGTGTCTGCACATGCAAGCAATGTTATTAGCAAGCATATGTTGAAATTGAATGCTACACATTTCATATTCAGAAGCAGACGCACTTTGACACAGCATGCCAATCTCATTGCAGACCCTTTCTCCAAAACTACCAGCATATCATGGCCTTGGTGTATGCTGTAAAGGAGATCAATGAAAATCCACAAATGTTGCCTAATATTACCCTGGGCACGCACATCTATAATAGCTATTTCAGAGCAAGCTGGACCTACCTTGCTTCAATGGACCTTCTCTCCACACAGGGAAGATTTACCCCTAACTTCAAGTGTGATGCCCAAGACAATGCAATAGCTGTTATCACAGGACCAAATTCTCACATCTGTCATTTCATGGCACACATTCTTAGCATCTACAAGATGCCGCAGGTAGGATGTGCTTATCAAATTTGGATTTACAAATAATTTACTCCTCAATGCTCTTGTACGTGAATGTTTGTGATTGCAGATAGAAAGCACCAGGACTGAAGATTAAAGACATAACCTTGCCAGCTGTTCATAGGTCAAAACGAATGTAATCAAGAAAAATAATTCTACTCTTTTTGTTTTTCATTCGTGTGGTGATATTATAATGGATGAATATGTATTCTTCTTGAGTGGGTAGTTCCCAACAGGCTTCAGATGCTGTTGGATATGATTCATTTTCTAGATCTTAGTTTAGGGTTCAGGTGCAGTTGTGATACTGAAATTGTATATTACACAACAAACCTCTCTATTCTCTCCCAATTTTCTTTTTCTTTCTTAGCTTGTATATGGCTCTGCTCCAATGACCATTGGCAACCCTGAAGCTGTTTTCTTTAACCGGATGTTTCCAAATGAGGACCATCAAACCTGGGGGATTCTTCAGTTGCTGCTGCATTTTAAGTGGACATGGATTGGGGTGCTTTTTATAAGTAATGACAGTGGAGAGAAATTCATACAGAGTGTGCTCCCCATATTTTCACAAAGAGGTATATGCCTTGATTTTGTAGAACAACTGCCAAAAGAATCCTTTTCCAGTAACTTTGATGAAATAATGAATGGCTTTTCTCACATGATCAGTATTGTTCTGAGGAGTAGTGCCAGCACTGTGGTCATACATGGTGATGTTCAGTTCACGGTAATTCTTAGAGTGAGTCCAATGTTTGCTGAATCTGAGGGTATACAAATGAATAGTAAAGGTAAAGTCTGGATTATGACAGCCCAGATGGAATTCACATCAGTTCCCTTTCAAAGAATGGTGGGCTTAGAGGCCTTCCATGGAGCTTTATCCTTTGCGGTTCCTTCTAAGAAGGTATTAGGATTCCTGGAATATCTTCAGATGAACAAGCTTACCTTGGAAAAGGAAGATGGTTTTATCAAGGTATTTTGGGAAAAGGCATTTGAATGTTCTTTCCCCATGAATGACAACACAGATGAGGAAATGTGTACTGGAGAAGAGAAGTTGGAGACCCTTCCTACCTCTGTATTTGAAAGGAGCATGACTGGCCACAGCTACAGTGTCTACAATGCTGTCTATGCTGTGGCACACGCTTTGCAAGCCATGCATTCATCCAAATTTCGACACAGAGAAATGGCATACGATGGGAGAAAGAATTTTCTGAATCCGCAGCAGTGGCAGGTAATATTCTGAGTGCCTTAATGCAGAATAGGACATTATATCCATCTCACAATAAGCCAGGATAGTGCCATAGGTCAGTGACGGAGCATCTGCTTTGCACATAGGAGATTTCAAGGTCAATTTTTGACAACCTCGATTAGAATGGTAGGATCACCTTTATGAAATTCTGGGAAGAAGCTGCAGGTTTGTGTCGATAGCACACAGAAAAAGATGGTACAGTAGTCTGACTCAGTCTAAGCCAGCATTGTTATAGAAACCTTACCTCATAACAGCTTTATCTGTTTGGAATAGCATTTCATTGTTGTTCCTTAACTCAACAATTTATGGGGGTGGGGAAAAGGAAGTCAGCAGCGGAAGGTAGAAGCTAGAGAATCGGCATACTGTTTGAAATGAGTATGACTGGCCAAAGCCACAATGTCAGTAATGCTGCCTGTACCCTGGCACATGATTTGCAAGCCACACCTTTATTTATCTAAATTCAAAAGAACAGTAATGGATGGAGAGAGGTGGATGCTTCTGACTCTACAGCCATGGCAGCTAATGTCCTGAGTGCATTACTACAGAGGAATCCATCAGAAATTCATGTTCAACCGAGAGCCATTAAATGTCTATCTGCATCTTAAGGCTGGAGTGTTGACATCTAAATGCTATTTTTTTTTTGGCCAAAGTTTCCCTTCTGAGCCAATTTGATACTGCTCCCCTGCATTCAGTTCCCAGTGAAAACTATGAAACAACTCACCATCGTCAGAGTTATAATCTTATTTGCCAGTGATGTGTAAAAGAGAGCTGTGTTTTCCATTCTTCCAATTCATTTTGCTTTCTGCTTAGATTTAATTTCTGTATGCAAGACCACTAACCATAGTTTCCAAAAGGTCATCTGCCGTTGCTATATTTGCCTATTATTGTGCATTCTTGATTGTGTCTCTTTGCTTGCACTTAGATCCACCGCTATCTGAGAAGTGCCTCGTTTAACAACAGTGCTGGGGAACAAGTTACTTTTGATCGAAGTGGGCAAGTTGTCGCTGGGTTTGACATTGTAAACTGGGTCACATTCCCAAACCAGTCCTTTCTCAGGGTCAAAGTTGGAAAAGTAGACCCCTTGGCTGCCAAGGACAAAGGGTTCACAATTTCTGTAGACAAAATTATATGGCCCAGTATATTTAACAAGGTAGGTCTTGTGCAAATTTATGTACTCAGAATCATTTCTCCAACCAGCGGGGAAAAACCCAGAATCAATCGTTTACAAATACATGGATCTAACTTTGGCTTTAACAGTGAAGACAAAGCACTGCCATCATGGCCAATGATGACTGCTAGTCTTATCCTTCCTTAACTTTTCTAATTTTCTTTTAAAGTCATCATTGTGTCTTCTGCGAATGAGTGCCATTGTTTAACTAAGCAATGCAGGTAGAAATTCTTTCTTCTATCTGTTCTGAGTGTTTCAACATTTAACTCCATTGGGTATCCATGAGTTATAGTGTTATGAGAGCATTGGATTTGAATTTATTTGAGTTGGTAATTTCATATTTTATTTATACAACTCTCACTTTTATTAGCTATACATCCAGTTGTTCTTGATCTCTTTCCATAGTTTCAGGAAGCCTCATGAGAAGCAATTCATAATTTAAGAAATAACTAATAGTAATAATAACAATAATTTATTGTGTCTTTATCTGCTCTGGCTCATATTAAGAAGTGTTATCTGCCCTGGGATAAGCAATGGTGAGAAACAGAATGCAGAACTTCTTTAATAAAGTAAATCGGTAATAAAATATTTGGTCAAACCATTTGTAAATGTGAAGAAATCACTGAAATATAAAGCTCTCAGTATAGTATAGAATTTCTGGATGTAAGAACATTTCTGCTTTTATTTATTAACAGGCACAACCCCTTTCGGTGTGTAATGACAATTGCCTTCCAGGGTATAGTAAGATAAAGTTGGAAGGGAAGCCATTTTGCTGCTATCATTGCCTCCCATGTCCTGAAGGGAAGATTGCAAATCAGTATGGTAAGAAATGCAATGTAGAGCATTTGTTCAAATATAATGGGCAGTATCCAACTACTCCCCCCTATCAAGTCCTTGGATTCCTTTAATGGAATACCCTTCACATAGGGATGGTGAGACCATTCCCCCGTCCCTATCATCTGAACCAGTGCCTATCCGCAACCTTACAAGTTGTGACGATTTGCTACATAGCATGCAAAACTCAAATGACAACAGCCAATCAGCCAAGTGAGGGAAATTACTGCCATGCCCCTTTCCCAATGACAGGCGACATATGACGGCATAGCAAGGTCAAGCAAAAAAGGCCTAAAATTAGGGAGAGGTGGGCTGGTGTTCCAAATGCATGCACCGAAAGAGTAATCTCTGGTACACGGGCATGGGTATATACAGGTCTCTCGGTACATTTAGACTGCACCCCATTGGCCAGATTGAACCAACATTGAGGGACCTTCCAATCAGGTGTTGTGGCTTACCAATTGTACCCAACCACAACACAGGGTGTCGGTTTTCCAGGTCTCATCGCAATACGTGCCCTCTTTAAGGGAGGACCCGATTTATGAGACAGAGAGATGAATAGTCTAATCTGGTATAAGGCAGCTTCCTGTGTTCCCCAATATAAAGAAACTTAGTTAGTATAAGGAAGATGCTCCTTCCACCAAATGAAACAGCTTCCTCCAAGGGAGAACTCCCTTCAATGTAACACTTTTTTTGTAGAAAAAATAATGGTTTTTAGATTTATGTGAGCTTCCTTGATTCAAGACTTTATACTATTATTGCTTAAATACTGCAGTGCACTATATATTGCTGTTTTATTTTAAAGAAAACCATGTTTTCCTTTCCAGACATGGATGAGTGTTTTCAATGTCCAGAAGACCAGTATCCAAATGACCAACATGATTCCTGCATTCCAAAATATATGTTACTTATCTTATGAAGAACCTTTGGGAACATGTTTAGCTATTTCTGCTCATTTCTTATCTGTTATCACATTTTTGGTACTCAGAGTCTTCATTAAGTACTGGCATACTCCCATAGTCAAAGCCAACAACAGGGACCTCACCTTCGCACTCCTAATATCCCTCCTGCTCTCATTCCTTTGTGCTCTGCTCTTCATTGGCAAGCCTAATAAGGTGACCTGCCTCCTTCGACAAATTACTTTTGGTCTCATCTTCTCAGCGGCGGTTTCTTGCATATTGGCCAAAACCACCATCGTGATTTTAGCTTTCATGGCTACCAGGCCAGAGTCCAGTATCAGGAGATGGGTGGGGAATAAATTGGCCATTACCATTGTTCTTTCCTGCTCCCTAATTCAGGCCAGTCTTTGTGGTGTGTGGCTGGCAACATCGCCCCCATTCCCAGATCTAGACATGCACACAATGACTGAAGAGATTGTGCTTGTGTGCAATGAAGGTTCAGTCACCATGTTCTACTGTGTCCTGGGCTTCATGGGCTTCCAGGCCATAATCTGCTTCATGGTGGCTTTCCTGGCTAGGAGGTTGCCTGACACGTTCAACGAAGCCAAGTTCATCACCTTCAGCATGTTGGTCTTCTGCAGTGTATGGTTGACCTTTATCCCAACCTACCTGAGCACAAAAGGGAAATACATGGTGGCTGTGGAGATCTTCTCCATTTTGACTTCTGGTGCTGGCTTACTGATCTGCATCTTTCCCCCCAAATGCTACATTATTCTGCTGAGGCCTGACTTGAACAAAAGACAACAGCTGATAAAGAGGCCAAACTGAAGGAACTTAATTTTTCTTAGTTTTTCCTTTTTCAAAATGCAAGTAGGTGAATAGGTAATGCTCCAGCGGGAAGGTAAACGGCGTTTCTGTGCGCTGCTCTGGTTCACCAGAAGTGGCTTTGTCATG
This sequence comes from Lacerta agilis, assembly GCF_009819535.1. NCBI lineage: Eukaryota > Metazoa > Chordata > Lepidosauria > Squamata > Lacertidae > Lacerta > Lacerta agilis. Next base: position 10,648,829 of record NC_046325.1, on the reverse strand, counting down.
CTGGCCACATGACCTGGACGTTGTACGCTGGCTCCCTCGGCCAGTAAAGCGAGATGAGCGATGCAACCCCAAAATCGTCCATGACTGGACCTAATGGTCAGGGGTCCATTTGCCCCTTACCTTTACATTTTTTATTGCTTTCATTTCATGTATCAGTGGTCTCGTTGGATAGTAAAATTCATGTTAAATAGCTGTTTTAGGGGTTGTCTTTCATCATCTGGAACGAATTAATCCATTTTCCATTACTTTCTATGGGAAAGCACGCCTTGGTTTAACGACGGATTTCCAGAACAGATTAAGTTCATAAACCAAGCTACCACTGTAGCTGGCTGCAGAGCAGAATGTCTGATGACATCTAGCTGAATTAATTAAGACGTGTGTTCCATTGTAATGAGCAGCTTGTATTCTTTGAAATCCTACTTGTTTAGACAATGCATTCATTTATGTGTGCAATTCAAAGGCAAGATTTGTACTATTATTAGTACACCCAGTTGGTGGTGTTACTCTTGGTTTGTTCCTATATTCTTCATTGTAAACACCTTATAGTTTTTAGGTAGATATTAGAGAAAGTTCAACGTTGGAACACATTTTTGTACTGTGATATGTCAGGGTACATTCTGTGTTTGAATTTTGCTTTGAAAATTTGGAGATATACATTGCTTGTTTTGAACAGAATGTCATATTTCAAATTTATTAATTGTATTTTAAAAGTGTCTATTTCTATTCCTCTTTCCATGGCTTCATTTTGTTGCAATTTATTTCCTTTATTGCTGGTGCATTTCCACTAATTTGAACTCCTCACCTCCTCATCGCTTTTAGTAAGCATCAGTAACCCATCTTCCAGGAAGGTAGTACAGAAGCTTCATCCCACCCAGCAAGTTAATTCTGGAGGAGACTAGTGGGGGGGGAGGCTTGTTTCATTTCATTGTACACAGGTTGTACAATGACAATAAAGGTATTATTATTATTATTATTATTATTTTATGGGAATGTGGAGAAATAATCTGCATTTTTGGTCTTGAAGACAAGTTTTAAAGGCAAGGTAATGCACACATTGTAAGTGAATTTCCCAATAAAGCAGAGAACTTGAAATGAACATCTGAGACTGGTGCTTCTTGATCACACTTGGACGACACCTAAGGTGCCAGACAGTCACAGTCATTCTCCACATTTTCTGAATTCTGATTGCTAGAAAGTGAAAGGAAACATAGAGTTGAAATACAAGAGATATTCAGGCGAGGATTAAGTTTTCTGCAATAGAGAACTTCAGTGAGTGAGCAGCCATCACAAAGGTCTATTTCATTCTTCTCCAGCCCAAGCTTGGTGTACAAACAACATCGTAAAAAAGTTTCTCAAAGTATTATTAACTAGCTGACCCGGCCACGCGTTGCTGTGGTTTTTGAAATGTTTTTGTAATGCTTAGGTGTAATGTTGAGTTTAGGTTAGGTTAGGTTTTGTTGTTTGTATCATAAGGCTTGATGGTAGACTACGTTTTCTGTTTTGCCATTGTTTGTGTAGATATGTAAGTTTTGTGGATTCTAACTCTAGAGCATGGAACATAAAATTGTCCATGAGAGAAGCAATCAGTTTCTGGATGTATACCGCAGGAGTTCAAAGTTTGTCATTGGGATTTGTTGATAGTCATTTCATATGGTAATCTTATTGGAAATTGTAGTCTTCTAAATTGGAATGGTATATCTGATGGTATTATTGTTATTTGAGGAATTAGTGCGTATGATGTGGGCGTTGTTTTGGGGTTTTTTGTTGGTTTTTTTGTGATTTGTATGTTGGTTGGTTTGTTTTTGTTGGAGGATATAAATGTTGATGATTTTTTTTGGTTGTGTGTGGTTTGTGTGTGGTTTTTTTTAAAGTAAATATTTTATTTTTTGTTGTCAATTTGTTAGTGTTTTTTTATCTTGATTGTATAATTATGTAGTTTTTTTAATGTATTAGGGACTGTAGGGTATGTTTGTAGGGTTGGGTCTCACTTTTGGGTGTGGTTATTTTTTATTTTGTTATCTGATGGTCTAATTGAGGATTGTTAGGTACTGAGGAAGGTGTGTGTGTGTGTGTGTGTGTTTGTTTACTTGTTTTAAGGTGTGTGAAAGATGGTGGGTCAGTTGTGGGCTCGGGCTGGAGGCAGCAAATGTTGGAGCGGGTTATTTTTTGTTTTTTGTTTAACTGATTGTCTAATTGAGGATTATTAGTTTATTAGTTACTTTGGAAGGTGTTGTTGTTGTTTTTTACTTGTTTTAAGGTGTGTGAAAGCCGGCTCCTCAGGAGGTTTGTAGCGTGAGGCTGCTCATAGCATTTGTAGGCCCCCTTTTTCTCCAAGGAGTTCAAGTGGGTATAAATGGTTCCCTCCACCTCATCTATATATATAAAACGCAAGTGGCTCTGCGTCCAGTCCGTGTGTCTCTGGGTTTGCACTACTGCGCATGTGCCGCAGGGACACAGGGATTGGATGGAGAGACATCGGCCGGGGGCAGTTGAAGCGGGGCGGTTGAAGTGGAGCGTCGGCGCTCCAGAGGCCAGGGGAGGCCAAGAAGGGAGGCCACGATGCCGCTCTCGCCGCTGCACCTTCCTGCCCTCGGCTCCACCACCAGCCGGGCTTCCCGCCGCCCACTTGGCCTCCAGGGAACTGCTTTAGCGGGAGGTGGGGGGTGGAGAGGCAAGAAGCGGTTTCTCCACTTTTGCGGAGAAGCCGCTGCTTGCCTGCCCCGCCCCCCGCCCCCTGCCAAAGCCTGCTTTAGCGGGAAGTCGGGGGGTGGTGGACATATGTTCTAGTGCCCGTTATTTTAACGGGCTGAAACCACTAGTTTAATAATACGAATTATTATTATTATTATTATTATTATTATTATTATTATTATTATTATTATTATATTTGTACCCTGGGCTGACGTCTGGTTTGTCCCAGCCACAACAACCCTGTGTTGTAGCTTAGGCTGGCCCAGGGTCACTTGGTGAGCTTCGTAGCAAGATTCGAACACTGGTCTCTCTCTTAAATGGCCCTTTAATAGAATTAAACCCTTCCCCTAGATTTACTATCTCCTCCTCCCCTGAAACCTGATACATGGTACAGTCCGCTCTGGCATTGAGCCTTGGGTCAGAAGGGACCATAACGATGCAAGGAGGGGTGATGGGGAACTGGTAGGGTCCTTATACATTTGTGTGCGGCGCTTTTTCCTCTTCTGATAACTGGAGTTTCATTTGTAAAGTGATACAGCAGTGCAGAAAGGATTGTGTGTGGAGACAGGATAGGGAGCGAAGTGTAGTTGCTGAGCTTTCTCATCCTACACCCCCCCCCCGCCATAAGGAATGGTATGGCCTGGGCCTAAAAACCTTTTCCTGCCTGGAGCTGAAACTACTAAGAACGTTTCTGACTGGGCAACGAGAGTTTAGGCCTTCCTCTTAACTGTTTTTTTTAAAAGATGTTTTCTGAGTGCTGTAAGGCCTTTGGCAGAGGCTGGGGCTAGGGAGCTTAATAGGGGGCTGTCCCTGCGGTCGGTTCCTCCGGTGGTTGCACATGGGAAAATGGCAGACTGAGGTTAAGGAGGTTTTTTGGTTGGCGCACAGTCTGTGACACTGCCCTGCGATGAGTCTTTCTATTGGTTGTTGTTCAAGTCTTCCATTCTGTTGCTGGTGACACGTAATGTGTGCACCATTTTTTGGCCTTTATTCTATATTTTAGGCATGATAGGTGTGGTTTGTTTTAATTTTTATTATGGCAGATCCTTCCTTGATGGTCATGGCACGCTGTGTCCTAATTTGATGAGATTTAGTCTGGCGGTTACAGAGCAAGGTGGTGTCCGACGCGCACGCAATGGGAACATTTATATATATAGATAGATAGATAGATAGATACTTGAGAAACAGGATGAAAACTAGGATGGATGTTGTTGGTATCAGCTGTGTCCCCCTACCATGACAATTGAATTGTATTGGCTCATGTGGCCCATAATCATCAAAATTGCCATGGTTAATTCTACTTCTTCTTAAGTCCCTATAGATTTCCCGTGAGCACGGAAAAACAAGTTTCAATGATGTGGTTAATATCGGTTGCTCCATTTGGAGCTGGGTCTAGAGACAGATTTATAGCCTTCCACCCAACTGATTTTTTTCATTGTCAGGGCTTCCAAATCAATCTATGGTAATCATGTTAGAAGAGTCAAATTGGTGGCTGGAAGATAGATTTCCATTCAACATGGTACTATTTGTGCTTTCAGTATTTGTGTTTCTCCCCTATTTGGGATCTGACACTCCTATTGCCACATGCACTGTTGGTATTCCTCTTTCTGTTATGCACAAGTATTATCATTCAGGAGATCTCATCATTGCTGGAATTATTTCTCAGATCTACATGACATTTGATCAAATGGATTTCACAGGACATCCATCTGAGAAACTGATTGATGATATCATGTACGAAGTAGCTGTTTTCAATCATATCATAATATCCACAGGCATGCTGATGTGATGTCTTTCGTTTTATATGGGTGGGGAATAACTGGCAACATGGCAGTCGATCTACTTTTAGACTACTCTTGGATGTGGCTGCATCTCAATTTTTTTTGTTAGCTCTTTCCAGGTAATTTTATTGAAGGGCTCAGGATTTCCATGCCACATGTTATAATTGATGGAGGTTGGGTGGAATGATACATTAGTGAGGTGTAGATAGACAAAACTTTGATCAGGTTATGTTGCTGTTTGAGGTGCTTAATTTAATAGTGGAATTATTAGTAGTAGTGGTAGGAATAGCCTCAGTGCAGCAGCAGCAGCTGATATAATAGTCATTTCGGGTAATTTGATAGCAAAAGCAGAAATTATTACCATCCACCTTCCCTCACCGCAAGGCTCTTCCCAGTATATGGAGGGCACAGGAACTCTGGCGGCTCATCTTTCCCTCACCAATGACAGTTTTCCTGCTTTTTTCCTGGAGTGATGTCCTTTGTTACATAGGGATGCGGGTGGCGCCGTGGTCTCAAACACTGAGCCTCTTGGGCTTCCCAATCAGAAGGTGGGTGCTTCGAATCCCCACAATGGGGTGAGCTCCCATTGCTCTGTCCCAGCTCCTTCCAACCTAGCAGTTCGATAGCATGTCACTACAAGTGGATAAATAGGTATTGATGTAGCAGGACAGTAAACACTGGCTCCATCAGCCTGAAAGTGAGACGAGTGCCGCTACAATATAATCGCTTTTGACTGGACTTAACTTTTAGGGGTCCGTTTTTACCTCTGTTACACAAGATATTATAAATCCACCTCAAACTTTTATACAAATATGGGTGCCATAGGGCCTTGTGCCAAATTTAAATAGTTAAAGTGAAAAAATGCAGGAGCCAGGAAATTAAAACTGTTGGTTGCTGAAAATTCATGGTTGAAACGTTATATGGCATTCAGGTTGTGAGCAAGCTCATCCAAATATTTATATGTATCGTTCTGCTAGAAAGCCATCTGAATCAGTTGTTCACAATCAACACAGAGACATTAAAATGTCAGAAAGGTAATAAATGTCTTGCACATCCTGTCACACCACATGAACATTAAACACTTATAATATATGAAGCAAAGTAGGAGGGAAGACCAGATCCAGGACCTTGATGTGGTTTTAGGAGTAGCAGGGAGTCTACCTGGATGTTACAGAAGTGACTTAGTACCCCATCTCTATGTGTATAATTTTATGCTTTCATTATTGCACTAGATATTATCATTCATTAATTCTAAACCTGCTAACTTCATTCGCCAAGTTCCTTCTCCTCCCTCGATAAAGTCAATGTATTACTGAGTATGATTTAGTTGTTTATCTAGTACCTTTACCACAGATGATTGGAGTTTCTGTGGATTTCCTTTACCATATGTCCAGCATGAACCGGTGACCATTTCAGATGACAGACTGTGCTTGCAGTCACCTCCACAATACCTGTTAGAGTAAACGGGAATTTTCAGGCTTGTTTGCGTCTGACCCAATCTATTAAAAGGGGCCTATTGGGTGCACTGCATTCCTTATATTGAATCAATTCTGTGATATACTGCATATGTAAACTATATATGTAGATATGCAACTATATAAATATATAGGTACATATGCATAGAAGTTTCTAAATCCAAACAAGTTGAAATCTCGAATACAGGAATGAGGACCAATGCTTCTTCACAATTCTCTGTGCTGCAAACATATTATCTCTGTCTGTTTGCGTGGAGGGCCACAAGCAATATTATTAGCAAGCATATATTGAAATTACAGATTTTATATTCAGAAGCAGATGCACTTTGACACAGCATGCCAATCTCATTGCAGACCCTTTCTCCAAAACTATCAGCATATCTTGGCATTGGTATATGCTATAAAGGAGATCAATGAAAATCCACAAGTGTTGCCTAATATTACCCTGGGGACACACATGTATAATAGTTATTTCCAAGCAAGCTGGACCTACCTTGCTTCAATGGACCTTCTCTCCACACAGGGAAGATTTATCCCTAACTTCAAGTGTGATGCCCAAGACAATGCAATAGCTGTTATCACAGGACCAAATTCTCACATCTGTCATTTCATGGCACACATTCTTAGCATCTACAAGATGCCACAGGTAGGATGTGCTTATCAAACATGGTTTTACAAATAATTTATCCCCAATGCTCTTGTCTATGAAGATGCTATTTGGAGATAGAAAAACCAGGACTGAAGGCAATAAAGACACACCCTTACAAGCGGTTCATAGGTCAAATCAAATGTAATCAAGGTAAATATTTTTTTCATTATTTCATTTGAAGGGGGGTGGATATTATAATTGATGAATATTCTTTCCGCTTGACTGGGTAATTCCCAACATGCTCCAGGCACTTTTGGATAAGGTTAATTTTGTAGATATTCATTTAGGGCTCAGGTGCAGTTGTGAAACTGAAATAGTATTTCAAACAAAACAGTCCTATCTCCCAATTTTCTTTATTGTTCTTAGCTTGTATATGGCTCTGCTCCAATGACCAATGGAAACCCTGAAGCTGTTTTCTTCAACCGGATGTTCCCAAATGAGGACCATCAAACCTGGGGGATTCTTCAGCTGCTTCTGCATTTTAAGTGGACATGGATTGGGGTGCTTTTTATAAGTAGTGACAGTGGAGAGAAATTTATACAGAGTGTTCTTCCCTTGTTTTCACAAAGAGGTATATGCTTCGATTTCATAGAACAACTGCCAAAAGAATCTTTTTCCAGTAACTTAGATGAAATCCTAAATGGCTTTTCTCGAGTAAACAGAATAATTCTGAGGAGCAGTGCCAGCACTGTGATCATACATGGTGACGTTCAGCTCACGGTAATTCTTAGAGCCAGTCCAATGCTTGCTGAATATGACGGCATAAAAATGAACAGTAAAGGTAAAGTCTGGATTATGACAGCCCAGATGGAGTTCACATCAGTTCCCTTTCAAAGAATGACGGGCTTAGAGGCCTTCCATGGTGCTTTATCCTTTGCAGTTCCTTCCAAGGAGGTATTAGGATTCCTGGAATATCTTCAGATGAAAAAGCCTACCTTGGAAAAGGATGATGGTTTTATCAAGGTCTTTTGGGAAAAGGCATTTGAATGTTCTTTCCTCATGGATGACACCACAGATGAGGAAATGTGTACTGGAGAAGAGAAGTTGGAGACCCTTCCTTCCTCTGTTTTTGAAATGAGCATGACTGGCCACAGCTACAGTGTCTACAATGCTGTCTATGCTGTGGCACAAGCTTTGCAAGCCATGCATTCATCCAAAGTCAGACACAGAGAAATGGCATACGATGGGAGAGGGCTTCCTCTGAATCAGCAGCTGTGGCAGGTAATATTCTGAGTGTCTTAATGCAGAATAGGACAACATATCTATCTAACAAGGGCCAGGAAAGTGCCATAGCACAATGATAGAGCATCTGCCTTTCAATGTTGTTCCCCAACTCCACAGCTGTGGCTGGTAATATTCAGAGTGTCTTAATGCAGAATCGGACAACATATCTATCTACCAAGAGGCCAGGTCAGTGATGGAGCATCTGCTTTGCATATATCACTGGCATATAGGGTCAATTCTTGGCAACTTCAATTAGAATGGTAGTATCTCTGGTATAAAATTCATGCAACAAGCTGCAAGTCCATGTTGATAGTACACAGAGAAAGATGGTACAGTGACTCAGTCTAAGGCAGTATCATTGTAGAAACGCTTCCTCACAAAAACTTTCATTTCTTGGAATAGCATTTCTGTGTTGTTCCCCAACACCACAATTGTTGTAAAAAATAGCGAAGTCAGCACTGGGAAGGTTAAGCTGGAGAATTGGCACTCTGTTGAAATGAGCATGAATGGCCAAAGCCACAATGTCAGTACAGTGTTACCTTGGTTCTCAAACTTAATCCGATCCAGAAGTCTGTTACAAAACCAAAGTTTTTTTGTGTTGTTTTTTTGTCTTAAGGCTAGAATGCAGACATCTACATGCTATTTTCAATTTTTCCTTAGATTTGATTTCTGGAGGCGAGACCACTAAGCATAATTTCCACAAGGTCATCTGCTGTCGGTATATCTGCCTATTATTGTGTATTCTTGATTGTGTTCCTTTGCTTCCATTTAGATCCACCATTATCTGAAAAGTGCCTCGTTTAACAACAGTGCTGGGGAACAAGTTACTTTTGATCGAAGTGGGCAAGTTGTCGCTGGGTTTGACATTGTAAACTGGGTCACATTCCCAAACCAGTCCTTTCTCAGGGTCAAAGTTGGAAAAGTAGACCCCTTGGCTCCCAAGGACAATGGGTTCACCATTTCTGCAGATGTCATTGTTTGGCCAAACATGTTTAACCAGGTGGGTCTTGTGCACATTTCAGTACTAAGTAGCATTTCCTCAACCAGGGGGGAAAGAACCAGAATCACTTTTTTTGGGAGGGGGGGAAATACATGGGCTTTAACAGTGGAGTCAAAGCACAGCCATCATAGTCACTATAAGCATTATACTTGATTAATTTGTCTAATCCTCTTTTAAACCACCATTGTGTCCTGTGTGAACGAGTGCCACTGTTTAACTAAGCAATGCAGGTAGAAATTCTTTCTTCTACCTGTCCCGAGTGTTTAAATGTTCAACTCCATTGAATATCCCTGAGTTACAGTGTTATGAGAGCATTGGATTTGAAATGATTTTATTTGGGAATTTGTTGTTTTATTCATAAAAGTCTTTTCATTGTTATTATAGATCCGGTTGTTCTTGAATTGTTTTTATAGTATAGCAGATTGTTTCAGGAAGCCTCATGATTAGCAATTCATAATCAAAAAGATAACAAATAATGATAATTTATCATGTTTTTATCTGCTCTGCTGCATATTAAGAGGTCTTATTAAGAGAAACAGGATGCAGAACTTCTTTAACAAAGTAAATCAGCAATAAAATATTTGGTCAAACCATTTGTAACTGTGAAGAAACTGATGAAATATAAAACTCCCCAAATGGAAATTCAGGCCGTTATGGAACATTTCTGCTTTTATTTATTGACAGGCACAACCTCTTTCTGTGTGTAATGACAATTGCCATCCAGGGTATAGTAAGATAAAGTTGGAAGGGAAGCCATTTTGCTGCTATGGTTGCCTCCCATGTCCTGAAGGGAAGATTTCAAATCAGAGTGGTAAGAAATGCAATGTAAAGCATTTGTTCAAATATAATGGACAGTATCCAACTACTTAGATGTGCTCGGACAATAACGTTTAACCTTCCCCCTCCATCGTCGCTCCATGAACAGCCCTGTAAGCTTCTAAATCTGCTCTGGTTTTTCTCTCTGCCCTCCAAAGCAGACCTTAGGTGGGTGTGGAAAGAACACACAAAGAGAAGAGAAATCCTTGCACGGGCGTATCTATTTTGTTGCATACTGCCCATTCAAATTGTTCCAAAATATTGATGTATATGTCAGGTTACATCGGTAGTTGTTACCACACTTTTTTTTTTTTACTCTTTCAAAGATGATGTAACCAGTGCTTTTGGGGTGGGGTGGGGGGATGCAAGGGTATGCATACCCCTAAACAGTTTGTGAATCCAACAGGAGAAGAAACGATTTTTAAAAGAAGAAAATTAGTTTCTTCTCTACCACGGTGAATCATCAATTCTGTTGCTACTCCAGATGGTGGACTTTTGTCCATTTACTGTATTTATTTTTCCAGAACTATAAAATGGTGATTTTCTTGAGTCAAAAGGAGAGGACCCGTAAACAATTTTTTAAATAAAAAACACATAGGATATAATGATTGTTGATTTAACAAATGACGGCACTGTACCTTTTTGTAAGGGTTTTTAATAGTTGTTTTTTGTTGTTGTTAAGCTTTCAAAACTTTTAAAAATGTAATATTTTAATTTTTTGTAAGCCATATGTAACATTATGGAGAAGGGTTGGCAATAAATTTAAGTGAAATAAATCATAATAATTATTACAACAATAATATGATATAGTATATGATTTCAAAGGAGTATGGTGTATTTAATTATATCCAAACTGGTGACTGAAGGGCATTCCTGGATCAGTGCTGATTTGCGTTTTTTGCAAAGAGATCATCCATAACTCAATGTTAGGGCATCTGATCTGCATGCAAAAGGTCCTAGATTCAATCTGTCTGAAATGCTGGAGAGCCATGGACAGTCTGCAAAGAGAATTATGAGCCAGAGAGATCAATAGTCTAACCTCGTATAAGGCAGCTTCCTCTGTTCCTATGAGAAGATTCCCCCAATAGAAAGACACTAATTTAGAATAAGGAAGATGCTTCTTCCACAAAATGACTTTATACTATCAATGCTTAAAAACTGCAGTGCACTATGTATTAGTGTTTTTATTTTAAAGAAAACCATGTTTTCCTTTCCAGATATGGATGAGTGTTTTCAATGTCCAGAAGACCAGTATCCAAATGACCAACATGATTCCTGCATTCCAAAATATATAAGTTACTTATCTTATGAAGAACCTTTGGGATTATGTTTTGCTGTTTCTGCTTCTTCTTTATCTGTTATCACGTTTTTGGTACTCAGAGTCTTCATTAAGTACTGGCATACTCCCATAGTCAAAGCCAACAACAGGGACCTCACCTTCGCACTCCTAATATCCCTCCTGCTCTCTTACCTTTGTGCTCTGCTCTTCATTGGCAAGCCTAATAAAGTGACCTGCCTCCTTCGACAGATTACTTTTGGCTTCATATTCTCAGTTGCGGTTTCTTGCATATTGGCCAAAACCACCATTGTGATTTTAGCTTTCATGGCTACCAGGCCAGAGTCCAGTATCAGGAGATGGGTGGGGAATAAATTGGCCATTACCGTTGTTCTTTCCTGCTCCCTAATTCAGGCCAGTCTTTGTTTTGTGTGGCTGGCAACATCACCCCCATTCCCAGATCTAGACATGCACACAATGACTGAAGAGATTGTGCTTGTGTGCAATGAAGGTTCAGTCACCATGTTCTACTGTGTCCTGGGCTTCATGGGCTTCCAGGCCATAATCTGCTTCATGGTGGCTTTCCTGGCTAGGAGGTTGCCTGACACGTTCAATGAAGCCAAGTTCATCACCTTCAGCATGTTGGTCTTCTGCAGTGTATGGTTGACCTTTATCCCAACCTACCTGAGCACAAAAGGGAAATACATGGTGGCTGTGGAGATCTTCTCCATTTTGACTTCTGGTGCTGGCTTACTGGTCTGCATCTTTTTCCCCAAATGCTACATTATTCTGCTGAGGCCTGACTTGAACAAAAGAGAACAGCTGATAAAGAGGCCAAACTGAAGGAACTTAATTTTTCTTATTCTTTACTTTGCTCATTTCAAAACTTTGCCTCCATAAACATCTGCAAAATACTAAGTCATGTTTAGATGATGAACCCATCTTGGGCGTCTTCACTGTCTTTAGTTTGGTGACTGGTAAACAATGTTTTGTTTCCAGAAGCTTACCAAGACATGGAATTTTAATGTTGTATGCTTATTTTTAAAATGCTGTTTTTGTTCGTATCTTGAAAAATTTCATGTCAATTGGTTTTTAATGTTGTTTTTTTGGTGGAGTTTTTAATGCAAATTTTACATTCTCTACAAACAGCATAGAGATTTTAGTTGATTATGTAGTATATACATTTTGTTAAATTAATGAATGGTTGATTGACTGGTAACATCTGAACTCAAGGGACCTATTCCAATCATGGTTCTGGTTCTGTTCTTCCAGAGGATGGGCTGTTTTCAATCTGCAAGAACATTTTATAAAAATATGCAGCAGCACATTGCTCTTCAGAGAATACCATACCCAAACTGTAATTGAGTGCATGCTTGACACACCCCAAGAGGATGAAATAACTGATTCACATCAAGTGACTTGCAAGAACCAACAGGATCAGAAAAGTGGGTTGGCAGGAGAAGACTTTCCCACCCTTTGTCTTGTGCTAAACAGGGAGAAGATCTGGTCAAACAGAGCGAACCCCTCATCCCAACCCCCTCTACCCTGCTTATGAATTTACTGCAACTCGTGAAATTAGTTCCTTCTAGATATGAGAGTGTTAGAAATGAGATGAGACCACAAAGATAAATGAAGGAAGTACATAGTAATGGCGGAAAATCTATGGCATTATAAGAAAAAGATATGCGGTGCAAAAGTTACAGAAAACCAGTATATTACTTCTGGATAAAAGCAGCAAAATAAAGTGCACAAATGTCCTATTATTGGCCTGCTCCATTTGTGAAAATTCAGTTATCTGAACAGAGATAATTATGCCTAATCCTTGGTATACACACTGCAGTTTCAGATATCCACAAAGGAGATTTTGCCCACTTCCATTCTTGTTTGTCTTTTGCTGGTTGGTGGCAGAAACCATGAAGAGAGGGAGGGGAGGGGAGAGCTGGATATCAGGCAGATCAGGAGCAGAAAACAACAGACAAACCAGTTGTTTCTTTGTCTCTCATTTACTAATTGGCTGCTGCCATTTTTAGAAGAAACCATGGTGGGGAAGGGGAAAATCATGTATTAGAAATGTTCTCATATGGAATAATGGGTATCATTGGCTTATTATGTAAACAATCTCCTAACAAATGATGACCTGGGAACTTACTGTGTTCAAAAGTTGGGACCTGCATATAGATTAAATCACTACTCACTTTCCCTGGACTTAACCAGTCCCCCACCTTAACAGACTCTCAGAAAAATTTTACTCTCAAGCAACAACCCTTTTGTCTTTCTTTGCCTCTCAAACATTCCTGTCTATCCTTGGACTTTTATGTGGATGCAGAGCAAACTTGTTCCATTGTAATGAGCAGCTTGTATTATTTGAAATCCCACTTGATTAGACAATGCATTCATACAATTTTGTGTGTAATTCAAAGGCTAGATTTGTATTATTGTGGTGCTACGCTTGGTTTCCTCCTGTATTCTTCATTGTAAACACCATATTGTTCTTATGTGGATATTAGAGAAAGATCAAGGTTGAAACACATTTTTGTACTGTGATATGTCAGGATACATTCTGTGTTTGAATTTTGCTTTGAAAATATGTAGATATACATTATTTGTTTTGGACAGAATACCATATGTCAAATTTATTAATGGTAATGATTGACGCTAGTATAGAAGCTTCATCCCACCAAGAAGGTTAATTCTGGTGGAGACTAGTTGTGGGAATGTGGAGAAAAAAATGTGTGTTATTAGTCTTAAATGCAAGTTTTAATGACAAGAAAATGCAAGCATTTCTAGTGAATTTTAAAATAAAGCACAGAACTTAATCACACTTGGGTCTTTAGTTAACAAAAAGCAAAAAACAAAACAAAACAAAAAACTCTAAGGTGCCAGATAGTCACAGTCTTCTTCCACTTCTTCCATTTTCTGAATGCTGACTCCAAGACATGGAAAAGAAGCATAGAATGGAAATAAGAGATATATTCAGGGGAGGATTATGTTTCTGAAATAGACAACTTCTGTGTTGAAGAGTGAGCAGCCATCAGAAAGGAATTTTGCTTTGGAAATATGTAGATATACATTGGTTGTTTTGAAGAGGATATCATATTTCAAATGCATTAATTGCATTTTAAAACTGTCTATTTCTATTCCTTTTGGCTTCATTTTGTTGGGAATTTCCCCCCTTTGTTCCTGGTTCATTTCCACTACTTTGAATGCCCCACCTCCTCCACACTTTTAGCAAGCATTAGTAAATCATCTTCCAGGAAGCTAGTACAGAAGCTTCACCCCACCAAGCAGGTTAATTCTGGAGGAGACTAATTGTGGGAATGTGGAGAAATAATCTGCACTTTTGGTCTTGAAGACAGGTTTTAAAGGCAAGGTAATGTACACATTCTAAGTGAATTTCCCAATAATAAAATAATAATAATAAATAATAAATAATAAATTTAATAATAATAATAATAATAATAATAATAATAATAATAATAATAATAATAATAAATGAATAAAGAATAAAGAATAAAGAATAATAATGGAGAAATAATGTGCGTTATTAGTCTTAAATGCAAGTTTTAATGACAAGAAAATGCAAGCATTTCTAGTGAATTTTAAAGTAAAGCACAAAATTTGAAATTAACCTCTGAGACTGATGCTTCTTGATGGCACTTGGGTTTTTAGTTAACAAAAAATAAAAACCCTAAGGTGCCAGATAGTCACAGTCTTTCTACACATTTTCTGAATCCTGATTGCAAGAAATGGAAAGGAAACACTGAGTTGAAATACAAGAGATATTCAGGGGAGGATTAAGTTTCCTGCAATAGAGAACTTCAGTGCTGAAGAGTGAGCAGCCATCACAAAGGTCTATTTCATTCTTCTCCAGCCCAAACTTGGTGTACAAACAACATCATAAAAAGTTTCTCAAAGTATTATTGATACTTGAAAAACAGGATGAAAACTAGGATGGATGTTGTTGGTGTCAGCTGTGTCCCCCTACTATGACAATTGAATTGTATTGGCTCATGTGGCCCATAATCATCAAAATTGCCATGGTTAATTCTACTTCTTCTTAAGTCCCTATAGATATCCTGTGAGCACAGAAAAACAATGATATCTGAATAATGTTGCTAATATTCCTCGCTCCATTTGGTGCTGGGTCTAGAGACAGATTTATAGCCTTCCACCCACCTGACTTTTTTTCATTGTCAGGGCTTCCAAGTCAAACTATGGTGTGATTGTTCCTGCCACTTCAGAAATCATGTTAGAAGAATCAAATTGGTGGGTGGAAGGTAGATTTTCATTCAATATGGTACTATTTGTGCTCTCAGTATTTGTGTTCCTGCCTGATTTGGTATGTGACACTCCTATTGCCACATGCACTGTTGGTACTCCTCTTTCTATTATGCACAAGTATTATCATTCAGGAGATCTCATCATTGCTGGAATTATTTCTCAGATCTACATGACATTTGATCCAATGGATTTCAGAGGACATCCATCTCAGAAACTGATTGATGATTTAATGTACGAAGTAGCTGTTTTCAATCATATCGTAATATCCAAAGGCATGCTGATCTGATGTCATGGGTTTATGTGGGTGGGAAATGATTGCCAAAAAGACAGTTGATCTCCTTTTAAAGAGTTCTTGAATGCGCCTACATCTCAATTTTTACTGTTAGCTCTTTCCAGGAAATTTTATTGTAGTGCTCAGGATCTCAATGCCACATGTTATAATTGATGGAGGTTGGCTGGAATGATACATTAGTGAGGTGTAGAAAGGCAAAACTTTGATCAGGTTTTATTGCTGTTTGAAGTACTTAATTTAACAATGGAATTCTGTTGTTGTTGTTGTTGTTGTTGTTATATCAATTTATACACTGCCCTATATCCAGACGTAGTAGTAGTAGTAGTAGTAGTAGTAGTAGTAGTAGTAGGAATAGCAGTAGTTCAGCAGCAGCAGCAGCTGATATATTAGTCAATTCAATAGCAAAAGCAAAAGCAAAAATTCTTGCTAGCCATCTACCCTTACCCCAAGCCTCTTCCCAGCACAGGAACTCTAACGGCTCATCATTCCATTACCAATTACAGTTTTCTTGCTTTCTGCGGGAGTGCTGTCCTTTGTTACACAATACACTATAAATACTTCTCAAACTTTTAGAAAAATCTGGATGCAATAAGCTACACTTGTACCAAAATTAAATATTTAAAGTCAAAGAAAGTACAGGTTCTAGCGAATTAAAATTATTAAAACATTACCTGTTCCAGAAAACTGCAATTTTCACGCTTGTTTGCATTTCACCCAATCTTTTTCACAGAGGCCTAAAGAGTGTACTGCATTCCTTATATTTAATGAATTGTGTGATATACAGCATATGTAAATTTGTAGGTAGGTAGGCAAGTATATAAAAATAATTATGTATATATGAATAACACTTTCTAAAATTACAGCAAGATGAAATCTCCAATCCAGGAATGATTATGAATGGTCTGCACTGGAAATATATTATCTTTGTTTGTGTTTCTTTGTGTCTGCACATGCAAGCAATGTTATTAGCAAGCATATGTTGAAATTGAATGCTACACATTTCATATTCAGAAGCAGACGCACTTTGACACAGCATGCCAATCTCATTGCAGGCCCTTTCTCCAAAACTATCAGCATATCGTGGCCTTGGTGTATGCTGTAAAGGAGATCAATGAAAATCCACAAATGTTGCCTAATATTACCCTGGGCACGCACATCTATAATAGCTATTTCAGAGCAAGCTGGACCTACCTTGCTTCAATGGACCTTCTCTCCACACAGGGAAGATTTATCCCTAACTTCAAGTGTGATGCCCAAGACAATGCAATAGCTGTTATCACAGGACCAAATTCTCACATCTGTCATTTCATGGCACACATTCTTAGCATCTACAAGATGCCGCAGGTAGGATGTGCTTATCAAATTTGGATTTACAAATAATTTACTCCTTAATGCTCTTGTACGTGAATGTTTGTGATTGCAGATAGAAAGCACCAGGACTGAAGATTAAAGACATAACCTTGCCAGCTGTTCATAGGTCAAAACGAATGTAATCAAGAAAAATAATTCTACTCTTTTTGTTTTTCATTTGTGTGGTGATATTATAATGGATGAATATGTATTCTTCTTGAGTGGGTAGTTCCCACCAGGCTTCAGATGCTGTTGGATATGATTCATTTTCTAGATCTTAGTTTAGTGTTCAGGTGCAGTTGTGATACTGAAATTGTATATTAGACACAAACCTCTCTATTCTCTCCCAATTTTCTTTTTCTTTCTTAGCTTGTATATGGCTCTGCTCCAATGACCATTGGCAACCCTGAAGCTGTTTTCTTTAACCGGATGTTCCCAAATGAGGACCATCAAATCTGGGGGATTCTTCAGTTGCTGCTGCATTTTAAGTGGACATGGATTGGGGTGCTTTTTATAAGTAATGACAGTGGAGAGAAATTCATACAGAGTGTGCTCCCCATATTTTCACAAAGAGGTATATGCCTTGATTTTGTAGAACAACTGCCAAAAGAATCCTTTTCCAGTAAATTTGATGAAATAATGAATGGCTTTTCTCGAGTAAACAGAATAATTCTGAGGAGCAGTGCCAGCACTGTGATCACACATGGTGACATTCAGCTCACAGTAATTCTTAGAGCCAGTCCAATGTTTGCTGAATATGAGGGCATAAAAATGAACAGTAAAGGTAAAGTCTGGATTATGACAGCCCAGATGGAGTTCACATCAGTTCCCTTTCAAAGAACGATGGGTTTAGAGGCCTTCCATGGAGCTTTATCCTTTGCAGTTCCTTCCAAGGAGGTATTAGGATTCTTGGAATATCTTCAGATGAACAAGCCTACCTTGGAAAAGGAAGATGGTTTTATCAAAGTATTTTGGGAAAAGGCATTTGAATGTTCTTTCCCCATGAATGACAACACAGATGAGGAAATGTGTACTGGAGAAGAGAAGTTGGAGACTCTTCCTACCTCTGTATTTGAAAGGAGCATGACTGGCCACAGCTACAGTGTCTACAATGCTGTCTATGCTGTGGCACATGCTTTGCAAGCCATGCATTCATCTAAATTTCGGCACAGAGCAATATCATATGATGGGAGAAAGAATTTTCTGAATCCGCAGCAGTGGCAGGTAATATTCTGAGTGCCTTAATGCAGAATAGGACATTATATCTATCTCACAATAAGCCAGGATAGTGCCATAGGTCAGTGATGGAGCATCTGCTTTGCACATAGGAGATTTCAAGGTCAATTTTTGACAACCTCGATTAGAATGGTAGGATCACCTTTATGAAATTCTGGGAAGAAGCTGCAGGTTTGTGTCGATAGCACACAGAAAAAGATGGTACAGTAGTCTGACTCAGTCTAAGCCAGCATCGTTATAGAAACCTTACCTCATAAAAGCTTTATCTGTTTGGAATAGCATTTCATTGTTGTTCCTTAACTCAACAATTTATGGGGGTGGGGAGAAGGAAGTTAGCAGCGGGAAAGAGAAGCAAGAGATTCGGCATACTGTTTGAAATGACAAACACATTATTTGCAAGCCACACCTTTATTTATGTAAATTCAAAAGAACAGTAATAGATGGGAAGAAGTGGATGCTTCTGACTCTACAGCCATGGCAACTAATGTCCTGAGTGCATTACTACAAAGGAATCCATCAGAAATGCATGTTCAACCGAGAGCCATTAAATGTCTATCTACATCTTAAGGCTGGAGTGTTGATATCTAAATGCTATTTTTTTTTTTGCCAAAGTTTCCCTTCTGAGCCAATTTGATACTGCTCCCCTGCATTCAGTTCCCAGTGAAAACTATGAAACGACTCACCATCGTCAGAGTTATAATCTTATTTGCCAGGGATGTGTGAAAGAGAGCTGTATTTTCCATTCTTCCAATTCATTTTGCTTTCTGCTTAGATTTAATTTCTGTATGCAAGATGACTAACCATAGTTTCCCAAAGGTCATCTGCCGTTGCTATATTTGCCTATTATTGTGCATTCTTGATTGTGTCTCTTTGCTTGCACTTAGATCCACCGCTATCTGAGAAGTGCCTCGTTTAACAACAGTGCTGGGGAACAAATTACTTTTGATCAAAGTGGGCAAGTTGTTGCTGGGTTTGATATTGTAAACTGGGTCACATTCCCAAACCAGTCTTTTCTCAGGGTCAAAGTTGCAGAAGTAGACCCCTTGGCTGCCAAGGACAAAGGGTTCACCATTTCTGTAGACAAAATTATATGGCCCAGTATATTTAACAAGGTAGGTGTTGTGCAAATTTCTGTACTCAGAATCATTTCTCCAACCAGCGGGGAAAACCCCAGAATCAATTGTTTACAAATACATGGGTCTAACTTTGGCTTTAACAGTGAAGACAAAGCACTGCTATCATGGCCAATAATGACTGCTAGTCTTATCCTCCCTTAATTTTTCTAATTTTCTTTTAAAGTCATCATTGTGTCTTCTGCGAATGAGTGCCATTGTTTAACTAAGCAATGCAGGTAGAAATTCTTTCTTCTATCTGTTCTGAGTGTTTCAACATTTAACTCCATTGGGTATCCATGAGTTATAGTGTTATGAGAGCATTGGATTTGAATTTATTTGAATTGGTAATTTGATATTTTATTTTTACAACTCTCACTTTTATTAGCTATACATCCAGTTGTTCTTGATCTCTTTCCATAATTTCAGGAAGCCTCATGAGAAGCAATTCATAATTTAAGAAATAACTAATAGTAATAATAACAATAATTTATTGTGTCTTTATCTGTTCTGGCTCATATTAAGAAGTGTTATCTGCCCTGGGATAAGCAATGGTGAGAAACAGAATGCAGAACTTCTTTAATAAAGTAAATCGGTAATAAAATATTTGATCAAACCATTTGTAACTGTGAAGAAACTGCTGAAATATAAAACTCCCCAAAAGGAAATTCAGGCCGTTATAGAACATTTCTGCTTTTATTTATTGACAGGCACAACCCCTTTCTGTGTGTAATGACAATTGCCATCCAGGGAATAGTAAGATAAAGTTGGAAGGGAAGCCATTTTGCTGCTATCGTTGCCTCCCATGTCCTGAAGGGAAAATTTCAAATCAGTGTGGTAAGAAATGCAACGTAGAGCATTTGTTCAAATATAATGGGCAGTATCCAACTACTCCCCCCTATCAAGTCCTTGGATTCCTTCAATGGAATACCCTTCACATAGGGTTGGTGAGACCATTCCCCCATCCCTATCACCTGAACCAGTGCCTATCCACAACCTTACAAGTTGTGACAATTTGCAACATAGCATGCAAAACTCAAATGACAACAACCAATCAGCCAAGTGGGGGAAATTCCTGACATGCCCCTTTCCCAATGACAGGCGACACATGACGGCATAGCAAGGTCAAGCAAAAAAGGCCTAAAATTAGGGAGAGGTGGGCTGGTGTTCCAAATGCATGTACCGAAAGAGGAATCTCTGGTACACAGGCATGGGTATATATAGGTCTCTCGGTACATTTAGACTGCACCCCATTGGGCAGATTGAACCAACATTGAGGGACCTTCCAATCAGGTGTTGTGGCTTACCAATTGTACCCACCCACAACACAGGGTGTCAGTTTTCCAGGTCTCATCACAATACGTGCCCTCTTTAAGGGAGGACCCGATTTATGAGACAGAGAGATGAATAGTCTAATCTGGTATAAGGCAGCTTCCTGTGTTCCCCAATATAAAGACACTTCCTTAGTATAAGGAAGATGCTTCTTCCACCAAATGAAACAGCTTCCTCCAAGGGGGAAGTCCCTTCAATGTAACACTTACATTGTAGAAAACACTTACATTGTAGAAAAAATAATGACTTTTAGATTTATGTGAGCTTCCTTGATTCAAGACTTTATACTATTATTGCTTAAACACTGCAGTACACTATATATTGCTGTTTTATTTTAAAGAAAACCATGTTTTCCTTTCCAGATATGGATGAGTGTTTTCAATGTCCAGAAGACCAGTATCCAAATGACCAACATGATTCCTGCATTCCAAAACATATAAGTTACTTATCTTATGATGAACCTTTGGGAACATGTTTTGCTGTTTCTGCTCATTTTTTATCTGTTATCACGTTTTTGGTACTCAGAGTCTTCATTAAGTACTGGCATACTCCCATAGTCAAAGCCAACAACAGGGACCTCACCTTCGCACTCCTAATATCCCTCCTGCTCTCATTCCTTTGTGCTCTGCTCTTCATTGGCAAGCCTAATAAGGTGACCTGCCTCCTTCGACAAATTACTTTTGGTCTCATCTTCTCAGCGGCGGTTTCTTGCATATTGGCCAAAACCACCATTGTGATTTTAGCTTTCATGGCTACCAGGCCAGAGTCCAGTATCAGGAGATGGGTGGGGAATAAATTGGCCATTACCATTGTTCTTTCCTGCTCCCTAATTCAGGCCAGTCTTTGTTGTGTGTGGCTGGCAACATCGCCCCCATTCCCAGATCTAGACATGCACACAATGACTGAAGAGATTGTGCTTGTGTGCAATGAAGGTTCAGTCACCATGTTCTACTGTGTCCTGGGCTTCATGGGCTTCCAGGCCATAATCTGCTTCATGGTGGCTTTCCTGGCTAGGAGGTTGCCTGACACGTTCAACGAAGCCAAGTTCATCACCTTCAGCATGTTGGTCTTCTGCAGTGTATGGTTGACCTTTATCCCAACCTACCTGAGCACAAAAGGGAAATACATGGTGGCTGTAGAGATCTTCTCCATTTTGACTTCTGGTGCTGGCTTACTGATCTGCATCTTTTCCCCCAAATGCTACATTATTCTGCTGAGGCCTGACTTGAACAAAAGAGAACAGCTGATAAAGAGGCCAAACTGAAGGAACTTAATTTTTCTTAGTTTTTACTTTTTCAAAATGCAAGTAGATGAATAGGTAATGCTCCAGCGGGAAGGTAAACGCCGTTTCTTTGCGCTGCTCTGGTTCACCAGAAGTGGCTTAGTCATGCTGGCCCCATGACCTGGACGTTGTACACCGGCTCCCTCGGCCAGTAAAGCGAGATGAGCGATGCAACCCCAGAATCGTCCATGACTGGACCTAATGGTCAGGGGTCCATTTGCCCTTTACCTTTACATTGTTTATTGCTTTCATTTCATGTATCAATGGTCTCGTTGGATAGTAAAATTCATGTTAAATAGCTGTTTTAGGGGTTGTTTTTCATCGTCTGGAACGAATTAATCCATTTTCCATTACATTCTATGGGAATGCACGCCTTGGTTTAAGAACGGATTTCCAGAACAGATTGAGTTCATAAACCAAGCTACCACTGTAGCTGGCTGCAGAGCAGAATGTCTGATGACATCTAGCTGAATTAATTAAGATATGTGTTCCATTGTAATGAGCAGCTTGTATTCTTTGAAATCCTACTTGTTTAGACAATGCATTCATTTATGTGTGCAATTCAAAGGCAAGATTTGTACTATTATTGGAAGGGGTTAATTAGCTAACCTATATATTTACCTGAATGTATTGTTAGTCCAGTGAATGTATTAAGTATAAAAGTGCCCCTGTTAAGCTTTTCTGTATGAAACTGCTCTGTAAAGCTGTGAACTTTGATCT
The DNA here is from genome assembly GCF_009819535.1 of Lacerta agilis. Lineage (NCBI taxonomy): Eukaryota > Metazoa > Chordata > Lepidosauria > Squamata > Lacertidae > Lacerta > Lacerta agilis. Next base: position 10,626,312 of record NC_046325.1, on the reverse strand, counting down.
GCATTGTACTTCTCTCTGGCAAGCTTTGCCTTACTAAGTGTCTGGAGATAACAGTAGACCTTACGCAGAGAGTACTGTAGCTGTCCTTCATTGAGAGGAACTGTTGTCTAGGTCAAGAGATAGGATGGCCTTGCTGGAAGTGCGCAAGAACCAACACTGGGCTAAATGTTCTTTTGCCTTATATGTCCTTTGCCTTATATGTATAACAGGAAATGTACAACAGGAAATGTTCCTTATATGGACAAGAGGAAGTTTTCTGGGGTGGGAAGAGTGCCAGAGAACTGTCTATAAGAACTGTCTGAAAATTGGCTAGTTTTGTACTTGCTTGGCTATCTAAACACCGAAGTACCTCTGCATGCAGAAATTAAATCTTTCTCTCTCTGAAGCCAGAAGCCTCAGGTTTTTTTTTTTGCTTCCATGTTTTCTCACCGGGCGCAACAATGGGAACCCGTAGGGGCAAATAAGGCTCCATAACGTGGTGCATTGGCCGGGAACCCTTCGCTGTTCCCCGGGATTGAGAAAACAGGGAGTCCGAGGCGTCGCCGCACAGCGAAAAGGCTCTCCTGGTCTGGCGTTTGCTGGCCCCAAGCGCGCTTCCTGCCTGTTTGTGTGAAGGGACCTGCTCACCTGGCTGGAGAGCCAAACTGCACTGCAGGCGACGGGAGAAAGAGAAAGCGGCCGCAGGGGGGAAGGGAAGTAAGATCTGCAGAGGACAGGTAAGCTCCACAGGGGGAGCAGCTTCCCAGGGAAGGGGAAGCGCAGGATGCGATCGATCCTGCAGCGGCCGTGAGCCGTAGTGGGCCGCCGCTAAAATCCGGTAGTGTGCAAGTAGAGTTGCCACCGGAGCCTGGCCGTGAGCCGTAGAGGGCCGCCAGGAAGGGGGAAAAGAAGGGGGGTGCCCTCTCTGAGGAGAGAGAAGGGGGTTAAGAATTTTTCTGTGATTTTACTCTGTGTATGGGAATGGTGTATGGGGACGCTCCAGTGGATGTATTGGGTGAATGAGACGCAGGAACTCAGTGTCCCTAGCGAAGCGGAGAGTGTGTGCATGAGAAAAAAGTCTGGTTAGGTGGAAGGACTGTCCCAGGTTGAACCTGAGCTTGCTGAGATGGGGAATTGGAATTTTTGTTGCTGTGTAAAAATTTATGACTTGTAATAATTTTATGATTTTTCCTTCACTATGTGTGTGTTGTATGAGATCTGTGTTTGCAGTGATTGTGCAGTGTGATTTTTGTGAGTTTGTCTGTATCTGTAGTGCCTGTGTGTGTGTGTGTGTTGGTCCCTGTTTGAGGCTTGCATTCATTCTGGAAAGGTGGGGCAGAAAGCAGCCCTAATCTGTGTGTTCCCAAACTCTGTGTTCCCAAAATTGTTTCATTTCTTGCTGCATTGCCAATGAAGTCTGGGAAGTCTGTTGATATGTGGTTGCACAACGACAATCCTCTTGTATTTGTTGTTTTGTTTTGTTGTCCCTTCAAGGAATCTGTTTGAACCCCAGGGTTTGGTGAGTGTGTTTTGGAAATTGTTTGTGTGCCAAGGTATGTGCCTTCAATAGAATGGGCTGTAAAAGTATTTCTCTGCAATGTTAAGGTGAATGTAAAAGTGTGTCTGAAGCATTGAAAGGAGGGCTGCTCTTGCAATCAGGAATGTTTGTTAGTTTGTTTTTAAAGCTGGTACAGTCTTATTTTGTTTCTTAATTGACCTTTGGTAAAGCAATGAGAGTGGGGAGATGGACAGAAACAGAGAGAAGCCTTAGTTTAAACAGCAAGGATTTTTCTCTTTGCAGCAGTGAATCTTGCAAAGGAAGGGAATTTGCCACCCACAAGGGGGGGAGAGAAGATTATGTCTTCTGAGCAGTTTGATTGTTTCCAACAGAAGTTGATTAGAGGGGAAAAGTTTTATTTTATATCCCAGGTTTTAAGTTTTTCAGGGAAGGTTTTGAAACAGAAGAAATGGCTTCTTGGCAGAAAGTTATTTGGGAATGTAGATGTAGGTTTGTGGGATGTGTAATGAAGGAGAAGGGAATGTTGAAGTAGAATGGGAAGGGGCTCATGGTTAGCAACTGACAGTGTAGCCCTGACAGTGTAAGTTAGGATTTGGAGTAAGTTTGAACCTCAGGAGGAAAAGGGGACAGAAATTTTGGAATGATTGGAAGAAAAATTGATGATAAAGTGAAGGTATACATATCACAGAATCATAGAATCATAGAGCTGGAAGGGACCCCAAGGGTCATCTAGTCCAACCCCCTGCCCAGCAGGAAACAATATTGAAAGCAATACACCACCCTCCATGCCAAGGTTGCAGAGCACATCTAGGGGGGGGGGTGAATCCATTGTCCAAACCATGGAGAGGACCGCCAGGTTGTTGCCATGGAAGCATGAGACAATGAGAGAGGCCTGAAGATGGCTCTGATTCAAGAGGTGGTATATATAGTAAGCCCTTCAAAGATTGTTTTAAAAAAAGACAGGGGCTTTCCCTATTGCCTTGCCCATAATTTGTTATTACCTAAAAGAAACCTGAAAATTGTCACTATTTGAATGAGCACATCAAGGGTTCAACTCCATTGTCCTAATGAAACACCGTTGTGAGGAGTTAGCAATTTTGCTAAGCTGGCCGCCACGTGTGAGATGATGAGAGTGACCTACCGATGGCTCTGAAGCGAGATAGGCCAAGTTCTATTCTGTCTGACAACCCAACTCTGTCAGAATTTGTTCCCTACTGCCCTGTTCCCACCTTAAGTCCTCCTGAGGGTCAAAAATAGGTTGGAGGTGGTAAGTTAATTCTTGGACACAAGGTCCTGATAGGCTTGGTGAGGTGGTAAGTAGAAAATTAGGTACTGAGGATCAATGGCTGGTGCTTGGATGCAGGAAAAAGAAGAGGAGGGGAAGTTAGTTTCTGATATGGCTGTTGGAACTGGTAATATAATTGGGATGGAGAAATGGAACATTAGAAGAGAGAAGAAGACAGTAAGGAGAAAATAGCTATACCCAAATACCCTAGATCACTTGTACAATGTTATATTGGAGAGGATTAGTTGCTAGGAGAATGTTCTGAAGGATGTCAAGATAGTAAGAATTGCAATGGCTCTAGTAGTGTGTCTGAAAGTGATGTTGGAGAAATGGATTTTATTTGGGAAAAATTGTATCTTTCTGTTCCCTGACATTAGCAGAGTTTTATGTTAAATTGGTCTGAAATTGTGGTGATGCTAATGATGATAGTGTGTATGATTGTATTGTGTATTTGTTTATATTTGTGTGTATTCTAAGTTTAGAGTGTTTGCATGGATTGGAAAAATGAACTAAATTATTATTCTGGGCCAAAGAAGTAGACCAAGAAGCTATGAAATAATCATTGCGGAAGAATATTGTATTTCGAGGAGATAGTGATCTGGCATGGTCAGTAACATCTTGTGAGTGTATGGGAGGCTGTCCTTATTTGATTGGGTTATTCTAGCTTACCTCCAACAGGTAGGAGGACTGAGGTGTGATTAATATCTATACCTGTGAGGTTAATCTGTGAGGCAAAAGAAAGGCAGGAGGGGCCCAAGACACCACCCTCCAAGGGCAGATATAATCTCTGTAACTATCTCCTATTCTTTTAGCAGGTGCCCTAATGCCATGTAGCTTTGCTATGCCAGTTTTATCCCTATGCAGAGACTCTGAAACCTAAGTGGCAAAGATCCTACACAGTCTTTATGACAACACTGCCAGTGGTGTAGAGACAGGACCTGCCACAGTGTGCTGAAACATCCTTTGAAGCTGAAGATCCAGGGAAGCAACAAAGGCCAAGAAGCAACAAACCTGCTGCCAATGCACAGGGGAGGGGCCATTGGCCCTGTGCATGCCTATGGAAGAAAAGGAAGGAAAAGAACTCTGAATGGGAGGACTGAGTGATCATATTGCCTTAATTTGTGTTGACCAGTTACCAGATAATGTGACCAGTTGAACAGTTTCTGTAATTAGTGTTAGGAATATTTGAAGTAAAAGATCCTTAGTTGTATTTGTTGTATCTGTTGATATTGTGTCCCCCATTGTTATTTTGCCTTTGTATTTTCGGTTTAATGCAATGCATGCATATAAAGTTGTGTCATGGATTCTTTAGCTCATTGCCCTTGCTAGAGAATATCAGTCATTTCCCAGGGACGCGCTGGAGAAAGAATTCCAGCGGTCCAAGAGAACAGGAGGGAATGGAAGGGGTTAATTAGCTAACCTATATATTTACCTGAATGTATTGTTAGTCCAGTGAATGTATTAAGTATAAAAGTGCCCCTGTTAAGCTTTTCTGTATGAAACTGCTCTGTAAAGCTGTGAACTTTGATCTGCATTGTACTTCTCTCTGGCAAGCTTTGCCTTACTAAGTGTCTGGAGATAACAGTAGACCTTACGCAGAGAGTACTGTAGCTGTCCTTCATTGAGAGGAACTGTTGTCTAGGTCAAGAGATAGGATGGCCTTGCTGGAAGTGCGCAAGAACCAACACTGGGCTAAATGTTCTTTTGCCTTATATGTCCTTTGCCTTATATGTATAACAGGAAATGTACAACAGGAAATGTTCCTTATATGGACAAGAGGAAGTTTTCTGGGGTGGGAAGAGAGCCAGAGAACTGTCTATAAGAACTGTCTGAAAATTGGCTAGTTTTGTACTTGCTTGGCTATCTAAACACCGAAGTACCTCTGCATGCAGAAATTAAATCTTTCTCTCTCTGAAGCCAGAAGCCTCAGGTTTTTTTTTTGCTTCCATGTTTTCTCACCGGGCGCAACAATGGGAACCCGTAGGGGCAAATAAGGCTCCATTATTAGTACACCTAGTTGGTGGTGTTACTCTTGGTTTGTTCCTATATTCTTCATTGTAAACGCCTTATAGTTTTTAGGTAGATATTAGAGAAAGTTCAAGGTTGGAACACATTTTTATACTGTGATATGTCAGGGTACATTCTGTGTTTGAATTTTGCTTTGAAAATTTGGAGATATACATTGTTTGTTTTGAACAGAATGTCATATTTCAAATTTATTAATTGTATTTTAAAAGTCTCAATTTCTATTCCTCTTTCCATGGCTTCATTTTGTTGCAATTTATTTCCTTTATTGCTGGTGCATTTCCACTAATTTGAACTCCCCACCTCCTCATCGCTTTTAGTAAGCATTAGTAACTCATCCTCCAGGAAGGTAGTACAGAAGCTTCATCCCACCCAGCAAGTTAATTCTGGAGGAGACTAGTGGGGGGGAGGCTTGTTTAATTTCATTGTACACAGGTTGTACAATGACAATAAAGGTATTATTATTATTATTATTATTATTATTATTATTTTATGGGAATGTGGAGAAATAATCTGCATTTTTGGTCTTGAAGACAAGTTTTAAAGGCAAGGTAATGCACACATTGTAAGTGAATTTCCCAATAAAGCAGAAAACTTGAACACCTGAGACTGGTGCTTCTTGATCACACTTGGACGACACCTAAGGTGCCAGACAGGGCCGTCTCATCATAGGGGCTGGGTGGCGCGGTGCACCAGGGCGCCAGGCCCCCCGGGGCGCCCCTGCGAGCCCGCCGGCATACCAGGCGCCCCTCCCCAACCCGCGACTGCCCCCATGGGCGGGTGGGCGGGCGGGCGCTCGAGCTGCAAGCCGGCTGCCCTCCGGAGCCCCCGCTGGAGTGCTGGGAAGGGCTGATCCAGCGCCACGCCCCTCATCCCCCACTCGCCCACCTCCCTCCCGCACTGGCCACCCCTCGGGGGATGAGGGGTGTGGCGCTGGAGCGGCACAGGGCTTTGCGCGCCCTTCCCAGCGCTCCAGCGGGGGCTCCGGAGGGCAGCCGGCTTGCAGCGCCACGCCCCTCATCTCCCGCTCGCCCACCCCCCCCTCCCGAGGGGTGGCCAGCGCGGGAGGGAGGTGGGCAGAGAGGCGGCCCATGGGGGGCACTGAGGGATCGTCGCGCCAGGGCGGCTGATCCCCTTAAGACGGCACTGGTGCCAGACAATCACAGTCTTTCTCCACATTTTCTGAATTCTGATTGCTAGAAAGTGAAAGGAAACACAGAGTTGAAATACAAGAGATATTCAGGCGAGGATTAAGTTTTCTGCAATAGAGAACTTCAGTGTTGAAGAGTGAGCAGCCAACACAAAGGTCTATTTCATTCTTCTCCGGCCCAAGCTTGGTGTACAAACAACATCGTAAAAAAAGTTTCTCAAAGTATTATTAACTAGCTGACCCGGCCACGCGTTGCTGTGGTTTTTGAAATGTTTTTGTAATGCTTAGGTGTAATGTTGAGTTTAGGTTAGGTTAGGTTTTGTTGTTTGTATCATAAGACTTGATGGTAGACTACGTTTTCTGTTTTGCCATTGCTTGTGTAGATATGTAAGTTTTGTGGATTTCTAACTCTAGAGCATGGAACATAAAATTGTCCACGAGAGAAGCAGTTTCTAGATGTATACCGCAGGAGTTCAAAGTTTGTCATTGGGATTTATTGATAGTCATTTCATATGGTAATCTTATTGGAAATTGTAGTCTTCTAAATTGGAATGGTATATCTGATGGTATTATTGTTATTTGATGAATGAGTGCGTATGATGTGGGCATTGTTTTGGGTTTTTTGTTGGTTTTTTTGGTGATTTGTATGTTGGTTGGTTTGTTTTTGTTGGGGGATATAAATGTTGATGATGTTTTTTTGGTTGTGTGTGGTTTGTGTGGGTTTGTGTGTGGTTTTTAAAATTTTTATTTTTTATTTTTTTGTTGTAATGTTGTTAGTGTTTTTTTATCTTGATTGTATAATTATGTAGTGTTTTTTTTAACGTATTAGGGTCTGTAGGGAATGTTTGTAGGGTTGGGTCTCACTTTTGGGTGTGGTTATTTTTATTTTGTTATCTGATGGTCTAATCGAGGATTATTAGGTACTGAGGAAGGGGTGTGTGTGTGTTTGTTTACTTGTTTTAAGGTGTGTGAAAGATGGTGGGTCAGTTGTGGGCTCGGGCTGGAGGCAGCAAATGTCGGAGCGGGTTATTTTTGGTTTTTTTTTTTTAAACTGATGGTCTAATTGAGGATTATTAGATTATTAGTTACTTTGGAAGGTTTTTTTTTTTTTACTTGTTTTCAGGTGTGTGAAAGCTGGCTCCTCAGGAGGTTTGTAGCGTGAGGCTGCTCATAGCATTTGTAGGCCCCCTTTTTCTCGAAGGAGTTCAAAGTTCAAGTGGGTATAAATGGTTCCCTCCACCTCATATTATTATTATTATTATTATTATTATTATTATTATTATTATTATTTTATTTGTACCCTGGGCTGTTGTCTTTGTCCATACAACAAACCTATCCATTCTCAAAGAAATCAGCCCTGAGTGCTCACTGGAAGGACAGATCCTGAAGTTGAGGCTCCAGTACTTTGGCCACCTCATGAGAAGAGAAGACTCCCTAGAAAAGACCCTGATGTTGGGAAAGATGGAGGGCACAAGGAGAAGGGGACGACAGAGGATGAGATGGTTGGACAGTGTTCTCGAAGCGACTAGCATGAGTTTTGCCAAACTGCGAGAGGCAGTGAAGGATAGGCGTGCCTGGCGTGCTCTGGTCCATGGGGTCACGAAGAGTCGGACACGACTGAACAACAACAACCCTGGGCTGATGTCTGGTTTGTCCCAGCCACAACAACCCTGTGTTGTAGCTTAGGCAGGCCCAGGGTCACTTGACGAGCTTCGTAGCGAGATTCGAACGCTGGTCTATCTCTTAAATGGCCCTTTAATAGAATTAAACCCTTCCCCTAGATTTACTATCTCCCCCCCCCCGAAACCTGATACATGGTACAGTCCGCTCTGGCATTGAGCCTTGGGTCAGAAGGGACCATAACGATGCAAGGAGGGGTGATGGGGAACTGGTAGGGTCCTTATACATTTGTATGCGGCGCTTTTTCCTCTTCTGATAACTGGAGTTTCATTTGTAAAGTGATACAGCAGTGCAGAAAGGATTGTGTGTGGAGACAGGATAGGGAGCGAAGTGTAGTTGCTGAGCTTTCTCATCCTACATCCCCCCCCGCCATAAGGAATGGTATGGCCCGGGCCTAAAAACGTTTTCCTGCCTGGAGCTGAAACTACTAAGAACGTTTCTGGCTGGGCAAGGAGAGTTTAGGCCTTCCTCTTAACTGTTTTTTTTTGGCAATGTTTTCTGAGTGCTGTAAGGCCTTTGGCAGAGGCTGGGGCTAGGGAGCTTAATAGGGGGCTGTCCCTGCTGTCGGTTCCTCCGGTGGTTGCACACGGGAAAATGGCAGACTGAGGTTAAGGAGGTTTTTTGGTTGGTGCACAGTCTGTGACGCTGCCCTGCGATGAGTCTTTCTATTGGTTGTTGTTCAAGTCTTCCATTCTGTTGCTGGTGACACAAAATGTGTGCACCATTTTTTTGGCCTTTATTCTATATTTTAGGCATGATAGGTGTGGTTTGTTTTAATTTTTATTATGGCAGATCCTTCCTTGATGGTCATGGTACGCTGTGTCCTAATTTGATGAGATTTGGTGCGGCGGTTACGGAGCAAGGTGGTGTCCGACGCGCACGCAATGGGAACATTTATATATATATATATATATATATATATATATATATATATATATATATATATATATATATATATATATATATATATATATATATATATATATATATACTTGAGAAACAGGATGAAAACTAGGATGGATGTTGTTGGTATCAGCTGTGTCCCCCTACCATGACAATTGAATTGTATTGGCTCATGTGGCACATAATCATCAAAATTGCCATGGTTAATTCTACTTCTTCTTAAGTCCCTATAGATTTCCTGTGAGCACAGAAAAACAATGATATCTGAATAATGTTGTTAATATTCCTTGCTCCATTTGGAGCTGGGTCTAGAGACAGATTTATAGCCTTCCACCCAACTGATTTTTTTCATTGTCAGGGCTTCCAAATCAATCTATGGTAATCATGTTAGAAGAGTCAAATTGGTGGCTGGAAGATAGATTTCCATTCAACATGGTACTATTTGTGCTCTCAGTATTTGTGTTCCTGCCTGATCTGGGATGTGACACTCCTATTGCCACATGCACTGTTGGTATTCCTCTTTCTATTATGCACAAGTATTATCGTTCAGGAGATCTCATCATTGCTGGAATTATTTCTCAGATCTACATGACATTTGATCAAATGGATTTCACAGGACATCCATCTGAGAAACTGATTGATGAGATCATGTACGAAGTAGCTGTTTTTAATCATATCATAATATCCACAGGCATGCTGATGTGATGTCTTTCGTTTTATATGGGTGGGGAATGACTGGCAAAATGGCAGTCGATATACTTTTAGACTACTCTTGGATGTGGCTGCATCTCAATTTTTTTTGTTAGCTCTTTCCAGGTAATTTTATTGAAGGGCTCAGGATTTCCATGCCACATGTTATAATTGATGGAATTTGGCAGGAATGATACATTAGTGAGGTGTAGATAGACAAAACTTTGATCAGGTTATGTTGCTGTTTGAGGTGCTTAATTTAATAGTGGAATTATTAGTAGTAGTGGTAGGAATAGCCTCAGTGCAGCAGCAGCAACAGCTGATATAATAGTCATTTTGGGTAGTTTGATAGCAAATGCAGAAATTATTACCATCCACCTTCCCTCACCGCAAGGCTCTTCCCAGTATATGGAGGGCACAGGAACTCTGGCGGCTCATCTTTCCCTCACCAATGACAGTTTTCCTGCTTTTTTTCCTGGAGTGATGTCCTTTGTTACATAGGGATGCGGGTGGCGCCGTGGTCTCAAACACTGAGCCTCTTGGGTTTGCCAATCAGAAGGTGGATGATTCGAATCCCCACAATGGGGTGAGCTCCCGTTGTTCTGTCCCAGCTCCTTCCAACCTAGCAGTTCGAAACTTGTCAGTACAAGTAGATAAATAGGTATCGATGTGGCAGGACAGTAAATGGCATTTCCGTGAACTCTGGTTTCTGTCACAGTGTTCTGTTGCACTAGGAGAGATTTAGTAATGCTGGCCACATGACTCGGAAAGCTGTCTGTGGACAAACACTGGCTCCGTCAGCCTGAAAGTGAGATGAGTGCCGCAACAATATAATCACTTTTGACTGGACTTAACTTCAAGGGGTCCGTTTTTACCTTTGTTACACAAGATATTATAAATCCACCTCAAACTTTTATACAAATCTGGATGCCATAGGGCCTTGTGCCAAATTTAAATAGTGAAAGTGAAAAAAATGCAGGAGCCAGGAAATTAAAACTGTTGGTTGCTGAAAATTTATGGTTGAAACGTTATATGGCATTCAGGTTGTGAGCAAGCTCATCCAAATAGTTATATGTATTGTTCGCCTAGAAAGCCATCTGAATCAGTTGTTCACAATCAACACAGAGACATTAAAATGTCAGAAAGGTAATAAATGTCTTGCACATCCTGTCACACCGCAAGAACATTCAACACTTATAATATATGAAGAAAGGAGGGAAGACCAGATCCAGGACCTTGATGTGGTTTTAGGAGTAGCAGGGAGTCTACCTGGATGTTACAGAAGTGACTTAGTACCCCATCTCTATGTGTATAATTTTATGCTTTCATTATTGCACTAGATATTATCATTCATTAATTCTAAACCTGCTAACTTCATTCGCCAAGTTCCTTCTCCTCCCTCGATAAAGTCAATGTATTACTGAGTATGATTTAGTTGTTTATCTAGTACCTTTACCAGAGATGATTGGAGTTTCTGTGGATTTCCTTTACCATATGTCCAGCATGAACCGGTGACCATTTCAGATGACAGACTGTGCTTGCAGTCACCTCCACAATACCTGTTAGAGTAAACGGGAATTTTCAGGCTTGTTTGCGTCTGACCCAATCTATTAAAAGGGGCCTATTGGGTGCACTGCATTCCTTATATTGAATCAATTCTGTGATATACTGCATATGTAAACTATATATGTAGATATGCAACTATATAAATATATAGGTACATATGCATAGAAGTTTCTAAATCCAAACAAGTTGAAATCTCGAATACAGGAATGAGGACCAATGCTTCTTCACAATTCTCTGTGCTGCAAACATATTATCTCTGTCTGTTTGCGTGGAGGGCCACAAGCAATATTATTAGCAAGCATATATTGAAATTACAGATTTTATATTCAGAAGCAGATGCACTTTGACACAGCATGCCAATCTCATTGCAGACCCTTTCTCCAAAACTATCAGCATATCTTGGCATTGGTATATGCTATAAAGGAGATCAATGAAAATCCACAAGTGTTGCCTAATATTACCCTGGGGACACACATGTATAATAGTTATTTCCAAGCAAGCTGGACCTACCTTGCTTCAATGGACCTTCTCTCCACACAGGGAAGATTTATCCCTAACTTCAAGTGTGATGCCCAAGACAATGCAATAGCTGTTATCACAGGACCAAATTCTCACATCTGTCATTTCATGGCACACATTCTTAGCATCTACAAGATGCCACAGGTAGGATGTGCTTATCAAACATGGTTTTACAAATAATTTATCCCCAATGCTCTTGTCTATGAAGATGCTATTTGGAGATAGAAAAACCAGGACTGAAGGCAATAAAGACACACCCTTACAAGCGGTTCATAGGTCAAATCAAATGTAATCAAGGTAAATAATTTTTCTCATTATTTCATTTGAAGGGGGGTGGATATTATAATTGATGAATATTCTTTCCTCTTGACTGGGTAATTCCCAACATGCTCCAGGCACTTTTGGATAAGGTTAATTTTGTAGATATTCATTTAGGGCTCAGGTGCAGTTGTGAAACTGAAATAGTATTTCAAACAAAACAGTCCTATCTCCCAATTTTCTTTATTGTTCTTAGCTTGTATATGGCTCTGCTCCAATGACCAATGGAAACCCTGAAGCTGTTTTCTTCAACCGGATGTTCCCAAATGAGGACCATCAAACCTGGGGGATTGTTCAGCTGCTTCTGCATTTTAAGTGGACATGGATTGGGGTGCTTTTTATAAGTAGTGACAGTGGAGAGAAATTTATACAGAGTGTTCTTCCCTTGTTTTCACAAAGAGGTATATGCTTCGATTTCATAGAACAACTGCCAAAAGAATCTTTTTCCAGTAACTTAGATGAAATCCTAAATGGCTTTTCTCGAGTAAACAGAATTATTCTGAGGAGCAGTGCCAGCACTGTGATCATACATGGTGACGTTCAGCTCACAGTAATTCTTAGAGCCAGTCCAATGCTTGCTGAATATGACGGCATAAAAATGAACAGTAAAGGTAAAGTCTGGATTATGACAGCCCAGATGGAGTTCACATCAGTTCCCTTTCAAAGAATGATGGGCTTAGAGGCCTTCCATGGAGCTTTATCCTTTGCAGTTCCTTCCAAGAAGGTATTAGGATTCCTGGAATATCTTCAGATGAAAAAGCCTACCTTGGAAAAGGATGATGGTTTTATCAAGGTCTTTTGGGAAAAGGCATTTGAATGTTCTTTCCTCATGGATGACACCACAGATGAGGAAATGTGTACTGGAGAAGAGAAGTTGGAGACCCTTCCTTCCTCTGTTTTTGAAATGAGCATGACTGGCCACAGCTACACTGTCTATAATGCTGTCTATGCTGTGGCACATGCTTTGCAAGCCATGCATTCATCCAAAGTCAGACACAGAGAAATGGCATACGATGGGAGAGGGCTTCCTCTGAATCAGCAGCTGTGGCAGGTAATATTCAGAGTGTCTTAATGAAGAATCGGACAACACATCTATCTACCAAGAGGCCAGGAAAGTGCCCTAGGTCAGTGATAGAGCATCTGCTTTGCATATAGGACTTGCATATAGGGTCAGTTCTTGGCAACTTCAATTAGAATGGTAGTATCTCTGGTACAAAATTCATGCAACAAGCTGCAAGTCCATGTTTATAGTACACAGAGAAAAATGGTACAGTGACTCAGTCTAAGGCAGTATCATTGTACAAACCTTTCCTCACAAAAACTTTCATTTCTTGGAATAGCATTTCAGTGTTGTTCCCCAACACCACAATTGTTGTAAAAAAAATAGCGAAGTCAGCACTGGGAAGGTTAAGCTGGAGAATGGGCACTCTGTTGAAATGAGCATGAATGGCCAAAGCCACAATGTCAGTACAGTGTTACCTTGGTTCTCATACTTAATCCGATCCAGAAGTCTGTTACAAAACCAAAGTTTTTTTGTGTTGTTTTTTTTGTCTTAAGGCTAGAATGCTGACATCTACATGCTATTTTCACTTTTTCCTTAGATTTGATTTCTGGAGGCGAGACCACTAAGCATAATTTCCACAAGGTCATCTGCCGTCGGTATATCTGCCTATTATTGTGTATTCTTGATTGTGTTCCTTTGCTTCCATTTAGATCCACCATTATCTGAAAAGTGCCTCGTTTAACAACAGTGCTGGGGAACAAATTACTTTTGATCAAAGTGGGCAAGCTGTCACTGGGTTTGATATTGTAAACTGGGTCACATTCCCAAACCAGTCCTTTCTCAGGGTCAAAGTTGGAAAAGTAGACCCCTTGGCTCCCAAGGATAAAGGGTTCACCATTTCTGCAGATGTCATTGTTTGGCCAAACATGTTTAACCAGGTAGATCTTGTGCACATTTCAGTACTAAGTAGCATTTCCTCAACCAGGGGGGAAAGAACCAGAATCACTTTTTTTTGGGGGGGGGGGGGAATACATGAGCTTTAACAGTGGAGTCAAAGCACAGCCATCATAGTCACTATAAGCATTACACTCCATTAATTTGTCTAATCCTCTTTTAAACCACCATTGTGTCCTGTGTGAACGAGTGCCACTGTTTAACTAAGCAATGCAGGTAGAAATTCTTTCTTCTACCTGTCCCGAGTGTTTCAATGTTCAACTCCATTGAATATCCCTGAGTTACAGTGTTATGAGAGCATTGGATTTGAAATGATTTTATTTGGGAATTTGTTGTTTTATTCATAAAAGTCTTTTAGTTGTTATTATAGATCCAGTGGTTCTTGAATCGTTTTTATAGTATAGCAGATTGTTTCAGGAAGCCTCATGATTAGCAATTCATAATTAAAAAGATAACAAATAATGATAATTTATCGTGTTTTTATTTGCTCTGCTGCATATTAAGAGGTCTTATTAAGAGAAACAGGATGCAGAACTTCTTTAAAAAAGAAAATCAGCAATAAAAAATTTGGTCAAACCATTTGTAACTGTGAAGAAACTGCTGAAATATAAAACTCCCCAAATGGAAATTAAGGCCGTTAAAGAACATTTCTGCTTTTATTTATTGACAGGCACAACCTCTTTCTGTGTGTAATGACAATTGCCATCCAGGGTATAGTAAGATAAAGTTGGAAGGGAAGCCATTTTGCTGCTATGGTTGCCTCCCATGTCCTGAAGGGAAGATTTCAAATCAGAGTGGTAAGAAATGCAATGTAAAGCATTTGTTCAAATATAATGGACAGTATCCAACTACTTAGTTGTGCTCGGACAATAACTTTTAACCTTCCCCTCCATTGTCGGTCCATGAACAGCCCTGTAAGCTTTTCTCTCTGCCCTCCAAAGCAGATCTTAGGTGGGTGTGGAAAGAACACACAAAGAGAAGAGAAATCCTTGCACGGGCTTATCTATTTTGTTGCATACTGCTCATTCAAATTGTTCCAAAATATTGGTGTATATGTCAGGTTACATAGGTAGTTGTTACCACGCATTTTTATTTTTATTTTACCTATTTCAAAGATGATGCTTTTGGGGTGGGGGGATGCAAGGGTATGCATACCCCTAAACATTTTGTGAATCTAACAGGAGAAGAAACGATTTTTTAAAAAAGAAAATTAGTTTCTTCTCTAGCACGGTGAATCATCAGTTTCATTGCTATTCCAGATGGTGGACTTTTCTCCAGTTACTGTATTTATTTTTCCAGATTTGAACTATAAAATGGTGATTTTCTTGAGTCAAAAGGAGAGGACCCATAAACAATTTTTTAAAGAAAAAACACACAGGATATAATGATTGTTGATTTAACAAATGACGGCACTGTACCTTTTTGTAAGGGTTTTTAATAGTTGTTTTTTGTTGTTGTTAAGCTTTCAAAACATTTAAAAATGTAATATTTTAATTTTTTGTAAGCCATATGTAACATTATGGAGAAGGGTTGGCAATAAATTTAAGTGAAATAAATCATAATAATTATTACAAGAATAATATAATATAGTATATGATTTCAAAGGAGTATGGTGTATTTAATTATATCCAAACTGGTGACTGAAGGGCATTCCTGGATCAGTGCTGATTTGCGTTTTTTGCAGACATAATACTGGGTAAAGAGATCATCCATAACTCAATGTTAGGGCATCTGATCTGCATGCAAAAGGTCCTAGATTCAATCTGTCTGAAATGCTGGAGAGCCATGGACAGTCTGCAGAGAGAATTATGAGCCAGAGAGATCAATAGTCTAACCTCGTATAAGGCAGCTTCCTCTGTTCCTATGAGAAGATTCCCCCAATAGAAAGACACTAATTTAGAATAAGGAAGATGCTTCTTCCACAAAATGACTTTATACTATCAATGCTTAAAAACTGCAGTGCACTGTGTATTAGTGTTTTTATTTTAAAGAAAACCATGTTTTCCTTTCCAGATATGGATGAGTGTTTTCAATGTCCAGAAGACCAGTATCCAAATGACCAACATGATTCCTGCATTCCAAAATATATAAGTTACTTATCTTATGAAGAACCTTTGGGAACATGTTTAGCTATTTCTGCTCATTTCTTATCTGTTATCACGTTTTTGGTACTCAGAGTCTTCATTGAGTATTGGCATACTCCCATAGTCAAAGCCAACAACAGGGACCTCACCTTCGCACTCCTAATATCCCTCCTGCTCTCTTTCCTTTGTGCTCTGCTCTTCATTGGCAAGCCTAATAAGGTGACCTGCCTCCTTCGACAGATTACTTTTGGCTTCATATTCTCAGTTGCGGTTTCTTGCATATTGGCCAAAACCACCATTGTGATTTTAGCTTTCATGGCTACCAGGCCAGAGTCCAGTATCAGGAGATGGGTGGGGAATAAATTGGCCATTACCGTTGTTCTTTCCTGCTCCCTAATTCAGGCCAGTCTTTGTGGTGTGTGGCTGGCAACATCGCCCCCATTCCCAGATCTAGACATGCACACAATGACTGAAGAGATTGTGCTTGTGTGCAATGAAGGTTCAGTCACCATGTTCTACTGTGTCCTGGGCTTCATGGGCTTCCAGGCCATAATCTGCTTCATGGTGGCTTTCCTGGCTAGGAGGTTGCCTGACACGTTCAATGAAGCCAAGTTCATCACCTTCAGCATGTTGGTCTTCTGCAGTGTATGGTTGACCTTTATCCCAACCTACCTGAGCACAAAAGGGAAATACATGGTGGCTGTGGAGATCTTCTCCATTTTGACTTCTGGTGCTGGCTTACTGATCTGCATCTTTTTCCCCAAATGCTACATTATTCTGCTGAGGCCTGACTTGAACAAAAGAAAACAGCTGATAAAGAGGCCAAACTGAAGGAACTTAATTTTTCTTATTCTTTACTTTGCTCATTTCAAAACTTTGCCTCCATAAACATCTGCAAAATACTAAGTCATGTTTAGATGATGAACCCATCTTGGGCGTCTTCACTGTCTTTAGTTTGGTGACTGGTAAACAATGTTTTGTTTCCAGAAGCTTACCAAGGCATGGAATTTTAATGTTGTATGCTTATTTTTAAAATGCTGTTTTTGTTCGTATCTTGATAAATTTCATGTCAATTGGTTTTTAATGTGGTTTTTTGGTGGAGTTTTTAATGCAAATTTTACATTCTCTACAAACAGCATAGAGATTTTAGTTGATTATGTAGTATATACATTTTGTTAAATTAATGAATGGTTGATTGACTGGTAACATCTGAACTCAAGGGACCTATTCCAATTATGGTTCTGGTTCTGTTCTTCCAGAGGATGGGCTGTTTTCATTCTGCAAGAACATTTTATAAAAATATGCAGCAGCACATTGCTCTTCAGAGAATACCATACCCAAACTGTAATTGAGTGCATGCTTGACACACCCCAAGAGGATGAAATAACTGATTCACATCAAGTGACTTGCAAGAACCAACAGGATCAGAAAAGTGGGTTGGCAGGAGAAGACTTTCCCACGCTTTGTCTTGTGCTAAACAGGGAGAAGATCTGGTCAAACAGAGCGAACCCCTCATCACAACCCCCTCTACCCTGCTTATGAATTTACTGCAACTCGTGAAATTAGTTCCTTCTAGATATGAGAGTGTTAGAAATGAGATGAGACCACAAAGATAAATGAAGGAAGTACATAGTAATGGCGGAAAATCTATGGCATTATAAGAAAAAGATATGCGGTGCAAAAGTTACAGAAAACCAGTATATTACTTCTGGATAAAAGCAGCAAAATAAAGTGCACAAATGTCCTATTATTGGCCTGCTCCATTTGTGAAAATTCAGTTATCTGAACAGAGATAATTATGCCTAATCCTTGGTATACACACTGCAGTTTCAGATATCCACAAAGGAGATTTTGCCCACTTCCATTCTTGTTTGTCTTTTGCTGGTTGGTGGCAGAAACCATGAAGAGAGGGAGGGGATATCAGGGAGCTGGATATCAGGCAGATCAGGAGCAGAAAACAACAGACAAACCAGTTGTTTCTTTGTCTCTCATTTACTAATTGGCTGCTGCCATTTTAAGAAGAAACCATGGTGGGGAAGGGGAAAATCATGTATTAGAAATGTTCTCATATGGAATAATGGGTATCATTGGCTTATTATGTAAACAATCTCCTAACAAATGATGACCTGGGAACTTACTGTGTTCAAAAGTTGGGACCTGCATATAGATTAAATCACTACTCACTTTCCCTGGACTTAACCAGTCCCCCACCTTAACAGACTCTCAGAAAAATTTTACTCTCAAGCAACAACCCTTTTGTCTTTCTTTGCCTCTCAAACATTCCTGTCTATCCTTGGAGTTTTATGTGGATGCAGAGCAAACTTGTTCCATTGTAATGAGCAGCTTGTATTATTTGAAATCCCACTTGATTAGACAATGCATTCATACAATTTTGTGTGTAATTCAAAGGCTAGATTTGTATTATTGTGGTGCTACGCTTGGTTTCCTCCTGTATTCTTCATTGTAAACACCATATTGTTCTTATGTGGATATTAGAGAAAGATCAAGGTTGAAACACATTTTTGTACTGTGATATGTCAGGATACATTCTGTGTTTGAATTTTGCTTTGAAAATATGTAGATATACATTATTTGTTTTGGACAGAATACCATATGTCAAATTTATTAATGGTAATGATTGACGCTAGTATAGAAGCTTCATCCCACCAAGCAGGTTAATTCTGGTGGAGACTGGTTGTGGGAATGTGGAGAAAAAAATGTGTGTTATTAGTCTTAAATGCAGGTTTTAATGACAAGAAAATGCAAGCATTTCTAGTGAATTTTAAAATAAAGCACAGAACTTAATCACACTTGGGTCTTTAGTTAACAAAAAGCAAAAAACAAAACAAAACAAAAAACTCTAAGGTGCCAGATAGTCACAGTCTTCTTCCACTTCTTCCATTTTCTGAATGCTGACTCCAAGACATGGAAAAGAAGCATAGAATGGAAATAGAAGATATATTCAGGGGAGGATTATGTTTCTGAAATAGAGAGCTTCTGTGTTGAAGAGTGAGCAGCCATCAGAAAGGAATTTTGCTTTGGAAATATGTAGATATACATTGGTTGTTTTGAAGAGGATATCATATTTCAAATGCATTAATTGCATTTTAAAACTGTCTATTTCTATTCCATTTGGCTTCATTTTGTTGGGAATTTCCCCCCTTTGTTCCTGGTTCATTTCCACTACTTTGAATGCCCCACCTCCTCCACACTTTTAGCAAGCATTAGTAACCCATCTTCCAGGAAGCTAGTACAGAAGCTTCACCCCACCAAGCAGGTTAATTCTGGAGGAGACTAATTGTGGGAATGTGGAGAAATAATCTGCACTTTTGGTCTTGAAGACAGGTTTTAAAGGCAAGGTAATGTACACATTCTAAGTGAATTTCCCAATAATAAAATAATAATAATAAATAGTAAATAATAAATTTAATAATAATAATAATAATAATAATAATAATAATAATAATAAATGAATAAAGAATAAAGAATAAAGAATAAAGAATAATAATGGAGAAATAATGTGCATTATTAGTCTTAAATGCAAGTTTTAATGACAAGAAAATGCAAGCATTTCTAGTGAATTTTAAAGTAAAGCACAAAATTTGAAATTAACCTCTGAGACTGATGCTTCTTGATGGCACTTGGGTTTTTAGTTAACAAAAAATAAAACCCCTAAGGTGCCAGATAGTCACAGTCTTTCTACACATTTTCCGAATCCTGATTGCTAGAAATGGAAAGGAAACACTGAGTTGAAATACAAGAGATATTCAGGGGAGGATTAAGTTTCCTGCAATAGAGAACTTCAGTGTTGAAGAGTGAGCAGCCATCACAAAGTTCTATTTCATTCTTCTCTGGCCCAAACTTGGTGTACAAACAACATCATAAAAAGTTTCTCAAAGTATTATTGATACTTGAGAAACAGAATGAAAACTAGGATGGATGTTGTTGGTATCAGCTGTGTCCCCCTACCATGACAATTGAATTGTATTGGCTCATGTGGCCCATAATCATCAAAATTGCCATGGTTAATTCTACTTCTTCTTAAGTCCCTATAGATATCCTGTGAGCACAGAAAAACAATGATATCTGAATAATGTTGCTAATATTCCTCGCTCCATTTGGTGCTGGGTCTAGAGACAGATTTATAGCCTTCCACCCACCTGACTTTTTTTCATTGTCAGGGCTTCCAAGTCAAACTATGGTGTGATTGTTCCTGCCACTTCAGAAATCATGTTAGAAGAATCAAATTGGTGGGTGGAAGGTAGATTTTCATTCAATATGGTACTATTTGTGCTCTCAGTATTTGTGTTCCTGCCTGATTTTGTATGTGGCACTCATATTGCCACATGCACTGTTGGTACTCCTCTTTCTATTATGCACAAGTATTATCATTCAGGAGATCTCATCATTGCTGGAATTATTTCTCAGATCTACATGACATTTGATCCAATGGATTTCAGAGGACATCCATCTCAGAAACTGATTGATGATTTAATGTACGAAGTAGCTGTTTTCAATCATATCGTAATATCCAAAGGCATGCTGATCTGATGTCTTGGGTTTATATGGGTGGGAAATGATTGCCAAAAAGACAGTTGATCTGCTTTTAGAGAGTTCTTGAATGTGCCTACATCTCAATTTTTACTGTTAGCTCTTTCCAGGAAATTTTTATTGTAGTGCTCAGAATCTCAATGCCACATGTTATAATTGATGGAGGTTGGCTGGAATGATACATTAGTGAGTTGTAGATATGCAAAACATTGTTGAGGTTTTATTGCTGTTTGAAGTACTTAATTTAACAATGGAATTCTGTTGTTGTTGTTGTTATATCGATTTATACACCGCCCTATATCCAGACGTATTAGTAGTAGTAGTAGGAATAGCAGTAGTGCAGCAGCAGCAGCAGCAGCAGCAGCAGCAGCAGCAGCAGCTGATATATTAGTCAATTCAATAACAAAAGCAAAACCAAAAATTCTTGCTAGCCATCTACCCTTACCCCAAGGCTCTTCCCAGCACAGGAACTGTAACGGCTCATTATTCCATTACCAATTACAGTTTTCTTGCTTTCTGCGGGAGTGCTGTCCTTTGTTACACAATACACTATAGATGCTTCTCAAACTTTTAGAAAAATCTGGATGCAATAAGCTACACTTGTACCAAAATAAAATATCTAAAGTAAAAGAAAGTACAGGTTCTAGCGAATTAAAATTATTAAAACATTACCAGTTCCAGAAAACTGCAATTTTCAGGCTTGTTTGCATTTCACCCAATCTTTGTCACAGAGGCCTAAAGAGTATACTGTATTCCTTTATTTAATTAATTGTGTGATATACAGCATATGTAAATTTGTAGGTAGGTAGGCAACTATATAAAAATATTTATGTATATATGAATAACACTTTCTAAAATTACAGCAAGATGAAATCTCTAATCCAGGAATGATTATGAATGGTCTGCACTGGAAATATATTATCTTTGTTTGTGTTTCTTTGTGTCTGCACATGCAAGCAATGTTATTAGCAAGCATATGTTGAAATTGAATGCTACACATTTCATATTCAGAAGCAGACGCACTTTGACACAGCATGCCAATCTCATTGCAGGCCCTTTCTCCAAAACTACCAGCATATCATGGCCTTGGTGTATGCTGTAAAGGAGATCAATGAAAATCCACAAATGTTGCCTAATATTACCCTGGGCACGCACATCTATAATAGCTATTTCAGAGCAAGCTGGACCTACCTTGCTTCAATGGACCTTCTCTCCACACAGGGAAGATTTACCCCTAACTTCAAGTGTGATGCCCAAGACAATGCAATAGCTGTTATCACAGGACCAAATTCTCACATCTGTCATTTCATGGCACACATTCTTAGCATCTACAAGATGCCACAGGTAGGATGTGCTTATCAAATTTGGATTTACAAATAATTTACTCCTCAATGCTCTTGTACGTGAATGTTTGTGATTGCAGATAGAAAGCACCAGGACTGAAGATTAAAGACATAACCTTGCCAGCTGTTCATAGGTCAAAACGAATGTAATCAAGAAAAATAATTCTACTCTTTTTGTTTTTCATTCGTGTGGTGATATTATAATGGATGAATATGTATTCTTCTTGAGTGGGTAGTTCCCAACAGGCTTCAGATGCTGTTGGATATGATTCATTTTCTAGATCTTAGTTTAGGGTTCAGGTGCAGTTGTGATACTGAAATTGTATATTAGACACAAACCTCTCTATTCTCTCCCAATTTTCTTTTTCTTTCTTAGCTTGTATATGGCTCTGCTCCAATGACCATTGGCAACCCTGAAGCTGTTTTCTTTAACCGGATGTTCCCAAATGAGGACCATCAAACCTGGGGGATTCTTCAGTTGCTGCTGCATTTTAAGTGGACATGGATTGGGGTGCTTTTTATAAGTAATGACAGTGGAGAGAAATTCATACAGAGTGTCCTCCCCATATTTTCACAAAGAGGTATATGCCTTGATTTTGTAGAACAACTGCCAAAAGAATCCTTTTCCAGTAAATTTGATGAAATAATGAATGGCTTTTCTCGAGTAAACAGAATAATTCTGAGAAGCAGTGCCAGCACTGTGATCACACATGGTGACATTCAGCTCACAGTAATTCTTAGAGCCAGTCCAATGTTTGCTGAATATGAGGGCATAAAAATGAACAGTAAAGGTAAAGTCTGGATTATGACAGCCCAGATGGAGTTCACATCAGTTCCCTTTCAAAGAACGATGGGTTTAGAGGCCTTCCATGGAGCTTTATCCTTTGCAGTTCCTTCCAAGGAGGTATTAGGATTCCTGGAATATCTTCAGATGAAAAAGCCTACCTTGGAAAAGGAAGATGGTTTTATCAAGGTATTTTGGGGAAAGGCATTTGAATGTTCTTTCCCCATGAATGACACCACAGATGAGGAAATGTGTACTGGAGAAGAGAAGTTGGAGACCCTTCCTACCTCTGTATTTGAAATGAGCATGACTGGCCACAGCTACAGTGTCTACAATGCTGTCTATGCTGTGGCACATGCTTTGCAAGCGATGCATTCATCTAAATTTCGACACAGAGAAATGGCATATGATGGGAGAAAGAATTTTCTGAATCCGCAGCAGTGGCAGGTAATATTCTGAGTGCCTTAATGCAGAATAGGACATTATATCTATCTCACAATAAGCCAGGATAGTGCCATAGGTCAGTGATGGAGCATCTGCTTTGCACATAGGAGATTTGAAGGTCAATTTTTGACAACCTCAATTAGAATGGTAGGATCACTTTTATGAAATTCTGGGAAGAAGCTGCAGGTTTGTGTCGATAGCACACAGAAAAAGATGGTACAGTAGTCTGACTCAGTCTAAGCCAGCATTGTTATAGAAACCTTACCTCATAAAAGCTTTATCTGTTTGGAATAGCATTTCATTGTTGTTCCTTAACTCAACAATTTATGGGGGTTGGGAGAAGGAAGTCAGCAGCGGGAAAGAGAAGCTAGAGAATCGGCATACTGTTTGAAATGACAAACACATTATTTGCAAGCCACACCTTTATTTATGTAAATTCAAAAGAACAGTAATAGATGGGAAGAAGTGGATGCTTCTGACTCTACAGCCATGGCAGCTAATGTCCTGAGTGCATTACTACAGAGGAATCCATCAGAAATGCATGTTCAACCGAGAGCCATTAAATGTCTATCTACATCTTAAGGCTGGAGTGTTGACATCTAAATGCTTTTTTTTTTGCCATAGTTTTCCTTCTGAGCCAATTTGATACTTCTCCCCTGCATTCAGTTCCCAGTGAAAACTATGAAACAACTCACCATCGTCAGAGTTATAATCTTATTTGCCAGGGATGTGTGAAAGAGAGCTGTATTTTCCATTCTTCCAATTCATTTTGCTTTCTGCTTAGATTTAATTTCTGTATGCAAGACCACTAACCATAGTTTCCAAAAAGTCATCTGTTGTTGCTATATTTGCCTACTATTGTGCATTCTTGATTGTGTCTCTTTGCTTGCACTTAGATCCACCGCTATATGAGAAGTGCCTCGTTTAACAACAGTGCTGGGGAACAAATTACTTTTGATCAAAGTGGGCAAGTTGTTGCTGGGTTTGATATTGTAAACTGGGTCACATTCCCAAACCAGTCCTTTCTCAGGGTCAAAGTTGCAGAAGTAGACCCCTTGGCTACCAAGGACAAAGGGTTCACAATTTCTATAGACGAAATTATATGGCCCAGTATATTTAACAAGGTAGGTCTTGTGCAAATTTCTGTACTCAGAATCATTTCTCCAACCAGCGGGAAAAAACCCAGAATCAATCATTTACAAATACATGGGTCTAAGTTTGGCTTTAACAGTGAACACAAAGCACTGCCATCATGGCCAATAATGACTGCTGGTCTTATCCTCCCTTAACTTTTCTAATTTTTTTTTAAAGTCATCATTGTGTCTTCTGCGAATGAGTGCCATTGTTTAACTAAGCAATGCAGGTAGAAATTCTTTCTTCTATCTGTTCTGAGTGTTTCAACATTTAACTCCATTGGGTATCCATGAGTTATAGTGTTATGAGAGCATTGGATTTGAATTTATTTGAATTGGTAATTTGATATTTTATTTTTACAACTCTCACTTTTATTAGCTATACATCCAGTTGTTCTTGATCTCTTTCCATAGTTTCAGAAAGCCTCATGAGAAGCAATTCATAATTTAAGAAATAACTAATAGTAATAATAACAATAATTTATTGTGTCTTTATCTGCTCTGGCTCATATTAAGAAGTGTTATCTGCCCTGGGATAAGCAATGGTGAGAAACAGAATGCAGAACTTCTTTAATAAAGTAATTCGGTAATAAAATATTTGATCAAACCGTTTGTAAATGTGAAGAAATCACTGAAATATAAAGCTCTCAGTATAGTATAGAATTTCTGGATGTAAGAACATTTCTGCTTTTATTTATTAACAGGCACAACCCCTTTCGGTGTGTAATGACAATTGCCTTCCAGGGTATAGTAAGATAAAGTTGGAAGGGAAGCCATTTTGCTGCTATCATTGCCTCCCATGTCCTGAAGGGAAGATTGCAAATCAGTATGGTAAGAAATGCAATGTAGAGCATTTGTTCAAATATAATGGGCAGTATCCAACTACTCCCCCCTATCAAGTCCTTGGATTCCTTTAATGGAATACCCTTCACATAGGGATGGTGAGACCATTCCCCCATCCCTATCATCTGAACCAGTGCCTATCCGCAACCTTACAAGTTGTGACGATTTGCTACATAGCATGCAAAACTCAAATGACAACAGCCAATCAGCCAAGTGAGGGAAATTACTGCCATGCCCCTTTCCCAATGACAGGCGACATATGACGGCATAGCAAGGTCAAGCAAAAAAGGCCTAAAATTAGGGAGAGGTGGGCTGGTGTTCCAAATGCATGCACCGAAAGAGGAATCTCTGGTACACGGGCATGGGTATATATAGGTCTCTCGGTACATTTAGACTTCACCCCATTGGCCAGATTGAACCAACATTGAGGGACCTTCCAATAAGGTGTTGTGGCTTACCAATTGTACCCACCCACAACACAGGGTGTCAGTTTTCCAGGTCTCATCACAATAAGTGCCCTCTTTAAGGGAGGACCCGATTTATGAGACAGAGAGATGAATAGTCTAATCTGGTATAAGGCAGCTTCCTGTGTTCCCCAATATAAAGACACTTACTTAGTATAAGGAAGATGCTCCTTCCACCAAATGAAACAGCTTCCTCCAAGGGAGAACTCCCTTCAATGTAACACTTAATTTTTTTGTAGAAAAAATAATGGCTTTTAGATTTATGTGAGCTTCCTTGATTCAAGACTTTATACTATTATTGCTTAAATACTGCAGTACACTATATATTGCTGTTTTATTTTAAAGAAAACCATGTTTTCCTTTCCAGACATGGATGAGTGTTTTCAATGTCCAGAAGACCAGTATCCAAATGACCAACATGATTCCTGCATTCCAAAATATATAAGTTACTTATCTTATGAAGAACCTTTGGGAACATGTTTAGCTATTTCTGCTCATTTCTTATCTGTTATCACATTTTTGGTACTCAGAGTCTTCATTAAGTACTGGCATACTCCCATAGTCAAAGCCAACAACAGGGACCTCACCTTTGCACTCCTAATATCCCTCCTGCTCTCATTCCTTTGTGCTCTGCTCTTCATTGGCAAGCCTAATAAGGTGACCTGCCTCCTTCGACAAATTACTTTTGGTCTCATCTTCTCAGCGGCGGTTTCTTGCATATTGGCCAAAACCACCATCGTGATTTTAGCTTTCATGGCTACCAGGCCAGAGTCCAGTATCAGGAGATGGGTGGGGAATAAATTGGCCATTACCATTGTTCTTTCCTGCTCCCTAATTCAGGCCAGTCTTTGTTGTGTGTGGCTGGCAACATCGCCCCCATTCCCAGATCTAGACATGCACACAATGACTGAAGAGATTGTGCTTGTGTGCAATGAAGGTTCAGTCACCATGTTCTACTGTGTCCTGGGCTTCATGGGCTTCCAGGCCATAATCTGCTTCATGGTGGCTTTCCTGGCTAGGAGGTTGCCTGACACGTTCAATGAAGCCAAGTTCATCACCTTCAGCATGTTGGTCTTCTGCAGTGTATGGTTGACCTTTATCCCAACCTACCTGAGCACAAAAGGGAAATACATGGTGGCTGTGGAGATCTTCTCCATTTTGACTTCTGGTGCTGGCTTACTGATCTGCATCTTTTCCCCCAAATGCTACATTATTCTGCTGAGGCCTGACTTGAACAAAAGAGAACAGCTGATAAAGAGGCCAAACTGAAGGAACTTAATTTTTCTTAGTTTTTACTTTTTCAAAATGCAAGTAGGTGAATAGGTAATGCTCCAGCGGGAAGGTAAACGGCGTTTCTGGGCGCTGCTCTGGTTCACCAGAAGTGGCTTTGTCATGCTGGCCACATGACCTGGACGTTGTACGCCGGCTCCCTCGGCCAGTAAAGCGAGATGAGCGATGCAACCCCAAAATCGTCCATGACTGGACCTAATGGTCAGGGGTCCATTTGCCCCTTACCTTTACATTTTTTATTGCTTTCATTTCATGTATCAGTGGTCTCGTTGGATAGTAAAATTCATGTTAAATAGCTGTTTTAGGGGTTGTCTTTCATCATCTGGAACGAATTAATCCATTTTCCATTACTTTCTATGGGAAAGCACGCCTTGGTTTAACGACGGATTTCCAGAACAGATTAAGTTCATAAACCAAGCTACCACTGTAGCTGGCTGCAGAGCAGAATGTCTGATGACATCTAGCTGAATTAATTAAGACGTGTGTTCCATTGTAATGAGCAGCTTGTATTCTTTGAAATCCTACTTGTTTAGACAATGCATTCATTTATGTATGCAATTCAAAGGAAAGATTTGTACTATTATTAGTACACCCAGTTGGTGCTGTTACTCTTGGTTTGTTCCTATATTCTTCATTGTAAACGCCTTATAGTTTTTAGGTAGATATTAGAGAAAGTTCAAGGTTGGAACACATTTTCGTACTGTGATATGTCAGGGTACATTCTGTGTTTGAATTTTGCTTTGAAAATTTGGAGATATACATTGCTTGTTTTGAACAGAATGTCATATTTCAAATTTATTAATTGTATTTTAAAAGTGTCAATTTCTATTCCTCTTTCCATGGCTTCATTTTGTTGCAATTTATTTCCTTTATTGCTGGTGCATTTCCACTAATTTGAACTCCTCACCTCCTCATCGCTTTTAGTAAGCATCAGTAACCCATCTTCCAGAAGCTTCATCCCACCCAGCAAGTTAATTCTGGAGGAGACTAGTGGGGGGGAGGCTTGTTTCATTTCATTGTACACAGGTTGTACAATGACAATAAAGGTATTATTGTTATTATTATTATTATTATTATTATTATTATTATTATTATTATTATTATTATTATTTTGTGGGAATGTGGAGAAATAATCTGCATTTTTGGTCTTGAAGACAAGTTTTAAAGGCAAGGTAATGCACACATTGTAAGTGAATTTCCCAATAAAGCAGAGAACTTGAAATGAACATCTGAGACTGGTGCTTCTTGATCACACTTGGACGACACCTAAGGTGCCAGACAGTCACAGTCTTTCTCCACATTTTCTGAATGAATTCTGATTGCTAGAAAGTGAAAGGAAACATAGAGTTGAAATACAAGAGATATTCAGGCGAGGATTAAGTTTTCTGCAATAGAGAACTTCAGTGAGTGAGCAGCCATCACAAAGGTCTATTTCATTCTTCTCCGGCCCAAGCTTGGTGTACAAACAACATCGTAAAAAAGTTTCTCAAAGTATTATTAACTAGCTGACCCGGCCACGCGTTGCTGTGGTTTTTGAAATGTTTTTGTAATGCTTAGGTGTAATGTTGAGTTTAGGTTAGGTTAGGTTTTGTTGTTTGTATCATAAGACTTGATGGTAGACTACGTTTTCTGTTTTGCCATTGTTTGTGTAGATATGTAAGTTTTGTGGATTCTAACTCTAGAGCATGGAACATAAAATTGTCCATGAGAGAAGCAATCAGTTTCTGGATGTATACCGCAGGAGTTCAAAGTTTGTCATTGGGATTTGTTGATAGTCATTTCATATGGTAATCTTATTGGAAATTGTAGTCTTCTAAATTGGAATGGTATATCTGATGGTATTATTGTTATTTGAGGAATGAGTGCGTATGATGTGGGCGTTGTTTTGGGGTTTTTTTGTTGGGTTTTTTGGTGATTTGTATGTTGGTTGGTTGGTTTTTGTTGGAGGATATAAATATTGATGATGTTTTTTTGGTTGTGTGTGGTTTGTGTGTGGGCTTTTTTAAAAGTAAATATTTTATTTTTTGTTGTCATTTTGTTAGTGTTTTTTTATCTTGCTTGTATAATTATGTAGTTTTTTAATGTATTAGGGACTGTAGGGTATGTTAGTAGGGTTGGGTCTCACTTTTGGGTGTGGTTATTTTTTATTTTGTTATCTGATGGTCTAATTGAGGATTGTTAGGTACTGAGGAAGGTGTGTGTGTGTGTGTGTGTGTGTGTGTTTGTTTGTTTGTTTACTTGTTTTAAGGTGTGTGAAAGATGGTGGGTCAGTTGTGGGCTCGGGCTGGAGGCAGCAAATGTTGGAGCGGGCTATTTTTTGTTTTTTGTTTAACTGATGGTCTAATTGAGGATTATTAGTTTATTAGTTACTTTGGAAGGTGTTGTTGTTGTTTTTTACTTGTTTTAAGGTGTGTGAAAGCCGGCTCCTCAGGAGGTTTGTAGCGTGAGGCTGCTCATAGCATTTGTAGGCCCCCTTTTTCTCCAAGGAGTTCAAGTGGGTATAAATGGTTCCCTCCACCTCATCTATATATATAAAACGCAAGTGGCTCTGCATCCAGTCCGTGTGTCTCTGGGTTTGCACTACTGCGCATGTGCCCCAGGGACACAGGGATTGGATGGAGAGACATCGGCCGGGGGCAGTTGAAGCGGGGCGGTTGAATTGGAACGTCGGCGCTCCAGAGGCCAGGGGAGGCCAAGAAGGGAGGCCACGATGCCGCTCTCGCCGCTGCACCTTCCTGCCCTCGGCTCCACCACCAGCCGGGCTTCCCGCCGCCCACTTGGCCTCCAGGGGACTGCTTTAGCGGGAGGTGGGGGGTGGTGGAGAGGCAAGAAGCGGTTTCTCCGCTTTCGCGGAGAAGCCGCTGCTTGCCTGCCCCGCCCCCTGCCCCCTGCCAAAGCCTGCTTTAGCGGGAGGTCGGGGGGTGGTGGACATATGTTCTAGCGCCCGTTATTTTAACGGGCTGAAACCACTAGTTTAATAATACAAATTATTATTATTATTATTATTATTATTATTATTATTATTATTATTATTATATTTGTACCCTGGGCTGACGTCTGGTTTGTCCCAGCCACAACAACCCTGTGTTGTAGCTTAGGCTGGCCCAGGGTCACTTGGAGAGCTTCACAACGAGATTCGAACGCTGGTCTCTTTCTTAAATGGCCCTTTAATAGAATTAAACCCTTGCCCTGGATTTACTACCCCCCAAAAAAAAACCTGATACATGGTACAGTCCGCTCTGGCTTTGAGCCTCGGGTCAGAAGGGACCATAACGATGCAAGGAGGGGTGATGGGGAACTGGTAGGATCCTTATACATTTGTGTGCGGCGCTTTTTCCTCTTCTGATAACTAGAGTAAAGCGATACATCAGTGTTGAAAGGATTGTGTGTGGAGACAGGATAGGAAGCGAATGTAGTTGCTGAGCTTTCTCATCCTACACCCCCCCCCCGCCATAAGGAATGGTATGGCCCGGGCCTAAAAACCTTTTCCTGCCTGGAGCTGAAACTACTAAGAACGTTTCTGGCTGGGCAAAGAGAGTTTAGGTCTTCCTCTTAATTGTTTTTTTTTGGCGATGTTTTCTGAGTGCTGTAAGGCCTTTGGCAGAGGCTGGGGCTAGGGAGCTTAATAGGAGGCTGTCCCTGCTGTCGGTTCCTCAGGTGGTTGCACACGGGAAAATGGCACACTAAGGTTAAGGAGGTTTTTTGGTTGGCGCACGGTCTGTGATGCTGCCCTGCGATTGTTCAAGTCTTCCATTCTGTTGCTGGTGACACGTAATGTGTGCACCATTTTTTTGCCTTAATTCTATATTTTAGGCATGATAGGTGTGGTTTGTTTTAATTTTTATTATGGCAGATCCTTCCTTGATGGTCATGGTACGCTGTGTCCTAATTTGATGAGATTTGGTCCAGCGGTTACGGAGCAAGGTGGTGTCCGACGCGCACGCAATGGGAATATATATATATATATATATATATATATATATATATATATATACACACACACATACTTGAGAAACAGGATGAAAACTAGGATGGATGTTGTTGGTATCAGCTGTGTCCCCCTACCATGACAATTGAATTGTATTGGCTCATGTGGCCCATAATCATCAAAATTGCCATGGTTAATTCTACTTCTTCTTAAGTCCCTATAGATTTCCCGTGAGCACAGAAAAACAATGATATCTGAATAATGTTGCTAATATTCCTCGCTCCATTTGGAGCTGGGTCTAGAGACAGATTTATAGCCTTCCACCCAACTGATTTTTTTCATTGTCAGGGCTTCCAAATCAATCTATGGTAATCATGTTAGAAGAGTCAAATTGGTGGCTGGAAGATAGATTTCCATTCAACATGGTACTATTTGTGCTCTCAGTATTTGTGTTTCTCCCCTATTTGGGATCTGACACTCCTATTGCCACATGCACTGTTGGTATTCCTCTTTCTATTATGCACAAGTATTATCGTTCAGGAGATCTCATCATTGCTGGAATTATTTCTCAGATCTACATGACATTTGATCAAATGGATTTCACAGGACATCCATCTGAGAAACTGATTGATGATATCATGTACGAAGTAGCTGTTTTTAATCATATCATAATATCCACAGGCATGCTGATGTGATGTCTTTCGTTTTATATGGGTGGGGAATGACTGGCAAAATGGCAGTCGATATACTTTTAGACTACTCTTGGATGTGGCTGCATCTCAATTTTTTTTGTTAGCTCTTTCCAGGTAATTTTATTGAAGGGCTCAGGATTTCCATGCCACATGTTATAATTGATGGAGGTTGGCTGGAATGATACATTAGTGAGGTGTAGATAGACAAAACTTTGATCAGGTTATGTTGCTGTTTGAGGTGCTTAATTTAATAGTGGAATTATTAGTAGTAGTGGTAGGAATAGCCTCAGTGCAGCAGCAGCAGCTGATATAATAGTCATTTCGGGTAATTTGATAGCAAAAGCAGAAATTATTACCATCCACCTTCCCTCACCGCAAGGCTCTTCACAGTATATGGAGGGCACAGGAACTCTGGCGGCTCATTTTTCCCTCACCAATGACAGTTTTCCTGCTTTTTTCCTGGAGTGATGTCCTTTGTTACATAGGGATGCGGGTGGCGCCGTGGTCTCAAACACTGAGCCCCTTGGGCTTGCCAATCAGAAGGTGGGTGCTTCGAATCCCCACAATGGGGTGAGCTCCCGTTGCTCTGTCCCAGCTCCTTCCAACCTAGCAGTTCAAAAGCATGTCAGAACAAGTAGATAAATAGGTATCAATGTGGCAGGACAGTAAATGGCATTTCCGTGAACTCTGGTTTCTGTCACAGTGTTCTGTTGCACTAGGAGAGATTTAGTCCACATGACTCGGAATGCTGTCTGTGGACAAACACTGGCTCCATCAGCCTGAAAGTGAGATGAGTGCCGCTACAATATAATCACTTTTGACTGGACTTAACTTTTAGGGGCCCGTTTTTACCTTTGTTACACAAGATATTATAAATCTACCTCAAACTTTTATACAAATATGGGTGCCATAGGGCCTTGTGCCAAATTTAAATAGTTAAAGTGAAAAAAATGCAGGAGCCAGGAAATTAAAACTGTTGGTTGCTGAAAATTCATGGTTGAAACGTTATATGGCATTCAGGTTGTGAGCAAGCTCATCCAAATATTTATATGTATCGTTCTGCTAGAAAGCCATCTGAATCAGTTGTTCACAATCAACACAGAGACATTAAAATGTCAGAAAGGAAATAAATTTCTTGCACATCCTGTCACACCACAAGAACATTAAACACTTATAATATATGAAGCAAAGTAGGAGGGAAGACCAGATCCAGGAGCTTGATGTGGTTTCAGGAGTAGCAGGGAGTCTACCTGGATGTTACAGAAGTGACTTAGTACCCCATCTCTATGTGTATAATTTTATGCTCTCATTATTGCACTAGATATTATCATTCATTAATTCTAAACCTGCTAACTTCATTCGCCAAGTTACTTCTCCTCCCTCGATAAAGTCAATGCATTACTGAGAATGATTTAGTTGTTTATCTAGTACCTTTACCACAGATGATTGGAGTTTCTGTGGATTTCCTTTACCATATGTCCAGCATGAACCGGCGACCATTTCAGATGACAGACTGTGCTTGGAGTCACCCCCACAATACCTGTTAGAGTAAACTGGAATTTTCAGGCTTGTTTGCGTCTGACCCAATCTATTAAAAGGGGCCTATTGGGTGCACTGCATTCCTTATATTGAATCAATTCTGTGATATACTGCATATGTAAACTATATATGTAGATATGCAACTATATAAATATATAGGTACATATGCATAGAAGTTTCTAAATCCAAACAAGTTGAAATCTCGAATACAGGAATGAGGACCAATGCTTCTTCACAATTCTCTGTGCTGCAAACATATTATCTCTGTCTGTTTGCGTGGAGGGCCACAAGCAATATTATTAGCAAGCATATATTGAAATTACAGATTTTATATTCAGAAGCAGATGCACTTTGACACAGCATGCCAATCTCATTGCAGACCCTTTCTCCAAAACTACCAGCATATCATGGCCTTGGTCTATGCTGTAAAGGAGATCAATGAAAATCCACAAGTGTTGCCTAATATTACCCTGGGAACACACATGTATAATAGTTATTTCCAAGCAAGCTGGACCTACCTTGCTTCAATGGACCTTCTCTCCACACAGGGAAGATTTATCCCTAACTTCAAGTGTGATGCCCAAGACAATGCAATAGCTGTTATCACAGGACCAAATTCTCACATCTGTCATTTCATGGCACACATTCTTAGCATTTACAAGATGCCACAGGTAGGATGTGCTTATCAAACATGGTTTTACAAATAATTTATCTCCAATGCTCTTGTCTATGAAGATGCTATTTGGAGATAGAAAAACCAGGACTGAAGGCAATAAAGACACACCCTTACAAGCGGTTCATAGGTCAAATCAAATGTAATCAAGGTAAATATTTTTTTCATTATTTCATTTGAAGGGGGGGGGTGGATATTATAATTGATGAATATTCTTTCCTCTTGACTGGGTAATTCCCAACATGCTCCAGGCACTTTTGGATAAGGTTAATTTTGTAGATATTCATTTAGGGCTCTGGTGCAGTTGTGAAACTGAAATTGTATTTCAAACAAAACACTCCTATCTCCCAATTTTCTTTATTGTTCTTAGCTTGTATATGGCTCTGCTCCAATGACCAATGGAAACCCTGAAGCTGTTTTCTTCAACCGGATGTTCCCAAATGAGGACCATCAAACCTGGGGGATTCTTCAGTTGCTGTTGCATTTTAAGTGGACATGGATTGGGGTGCTTTTTATAAGTATTGACAGTGGAGAGAAATTCATACAGAGTGTGCTCCCCATGTTTTCACAACGAGGTATATGCTTCAATTTCATAGAACAACTGCCAAAAGAATCTTTTTCCAGTAACTTAGATGAAATCATAAATGGCTTTTCTCGGGTAAACACAATTATTCTGAGGAGCAGTGCCAGCACTGTGATCACACATGGTGATGTTCAGCTCATGGTAATTCTTAGAGCGAGTCCAATGCTTGCTGAATTTGACGGCATAAAAATGAACAGTAAAGGTAAAATCTGGATTATGACAGCCCAGATGGAGTTCACATCAGTTCCCTTTCAAACAATGATGGGCTTAGAGGCCTTCCATGGAGCTTTATCCTTTGCAGTTCCTTCCAAGAAGGTATTAGGATTCCTGGAATATCTTCAGATGAAAAAGCCTACCTTGGAAAAGGAAGATGGTTTTATCAAGGTCTTTTGGGAAAAGGCATTTGAATGTTCTTTCCTCATGGATGACACCACAGATGAGGAAATGTGTACTGGAGAAGAGAAGTTGGAGACCCTTCCTACCTCTGTTTTTGAAATGAGCATGACTGGCCACAGCTACAGTGTCTACAATGCTGTCTATGCTGTGGCACATGCTTTGCAAGCCATGCATTCATCCAAATTCAGACACAGAGAAATGGCATACGATGGGAAAGGGCTTCCTCTGAATCAGCAGCTGTGGCAGGTAATATTCAGAGTGTCTTAATGCAGAATCGGACAACACATCTATCTACCAAGAGGCCAGGAAAGTGCCCTAGGTCAGTGATGGAGCATCTGCTTTGCACATAGGACTTGCATATAGGGTCAATTCTTGGCAGAATGGTAGTATCTCTGGTACAAAATTCATGCAACAAGCTGCAAGTCCATGTTGATAGTACACAGAGAAAGATGGTACAGTGACTCAGTCTAAGGCAGTATCATTGTACAAACCCTTCCTCACAAAAACTTTCATTTCTTGGAATAGCATTTCAGTGTTGTTCCCCAACACCACAATTGTTGTAAAAAAAATAGGGAAGTCAGCACTGGGAAGGTTAAGCTGGAGAATGAGCATGAATGGCCAAAGCCACAATGTCAGTACAGTGTTACCTTGGTTCTCAAACTTAATCCGATCCAGAAGTCTGTTACAAAACCAAAGCGTTTTTTGCTTCTTCTTTTTTGTCTTAAGGCTAGAGTGCTGACATCTACATGCTATTTTCACTTTTTCCTTAGATTTGATTTCTGGAGGCGAGACCACTAAGCATAATTTCCACAAGGTCATCTGCTGTCGGTATATCTGCCTATTATTGTGTATTCTTGATTGTGTTCCTTTGCTTCCATTTAGATCCACCATTATCTGAAAAGTGCCTCGTTTAACAACAGTGCTGGGGAACAAGTTACTTTTGATCGAAGTGGGCAAGCTGTCGCTGGGTTTGACATTGTAAACTGGGTCACATTCCCAAACCAGTCCTTTCTCAGGGTCAAAGTTGGAAAAGTAGACCCCTTGGCTCCCAAGGACAATGGGTTCACCATTTCTGCAGATGTCATTGTTTGGCCAAACATGTTTAACCAGGTGGGTCTTGTGCACATTTCAGTACTAAGTAGCATTTCCTCAACCAGGGGGGAAAGAACCAGAATCACTTTTTTTGGGAGGGGGGGAAATACATGGGCTTTAACAGTGGAGTCAAAGCACAGCCATCATAGTCACTATAAGCATTATACTTGATTAATTTGTCTAATCCTCTTTTAAACCACCATTGTGTCCTGTGTGAACGAGTGCCACTGTTTAACTAAGCAATGCAGGTAGAAATTCTTTCTTCTACCTGTCCCGAGTGTTTCAATGTTCAACTCCATTGAATATCCCTGAGTTACAGTGTTATGAGAGCATTGGATTTGAAATGATTTTATTTGGGAATTTGTTGTTTTATTCATAAAAGTCTTTTAGTTGTTATTATAGATCCAGTGGTTCTTGAATCGTTTTTATAGTATAGCAGATTGTTTCAGGAAGCCTCATGATTAGCAATTCATAATTAAAAAGATAACTAATAATGATAATTTATTGTGTTTTTATCTGCTCTGCTGCATATTAAGAGGTCTTATCTGCCCTAGAATGAGCAATGGTGCGAAACAGGGTGCAGAACTTCTTTAACAAAGCAAATCAGTAATAAAATATTTGGTCAAACCATTTGTAACTGTGAAGAAACTGCTGAAATATAAAACTCCCCAAATGGAAATTCAGGCCGTTATACAACATTTCTGCTTTTATTTATTGACAGGCACAACCCCTTTCTGTGTGTAATGACAATTGCCATCCAGGGTATAGTAAGATAAAGTTGGAAGGGAAGCCATTTTGCTGCTATGGTTGCCTCCCATGTCCTGAAGGGAAGATTTCAAATCAGAGTGGTAAGAAATGCAATGTAAAGCATTTGTTCAAATATAATGGACAGTATCCAACTACTTAGATGTGCTCGGACAATAACGTTTAACCTTCCCCCTCCATCGTCAGTCCATGAACAGCCCTGTAAGCTTCTAAATCTGCTCTGGTTTTTCTCTCTGCCCTCCAAAGCAGATCTTATGTGGGTGTGGAAAGAACACACAAAGACAAGAGAAATCCTTGCACGGGCGTATCTATTTTGTTGCATACTGCCCATTCAAAGTGTTCCAAAATATTGATGTATATGTCAGGTTACATAGGTAGTTGTTACCACGCATTTTTTTTTTTACCTATTTCAAAGATGATGTAACCAGTGCTTTTGGGGTGGGGGGATGCAAGGGTATGCATACCCCTAAACATTTTATGAATCTAACAGGAGAAGAAATGATTTAAAAAAAAGAAAATTAGTTCCTTCTCTAGCACGGTGAATCATCAGTTCCATTGCTACTCCAGATGGTGGACTTTTCTCCAGTTACTGTATTTATTTTTCCAGATTTGAACTATAAAATGGTGATTTTCTTGAGTCAAAAGGGGAGGACCCATAAACAATTTTTTAAAGAAAAAACACACAGGATATAATGATTGTTGATTTAACAAATGACAGCACTGTACCTTTTTGTAAGGGTTTTTAATAGTTGTTTTTTGTTGTTGTTAAGCTTTCAAAACATTTAAAAATGTAATATTTTAATTTTTTGTAAGCCATATGTAACATTATGGAGAAGGGTTGGCAATAAATTTAAGTGAAATAAATCATAATAATTATTACAAGAATAATATAATATAGTATATGATTTCAAAGGAGTATGGTGTATTTAATTATATCCAAACTGGTGACTGAAGGGCATTCCTGGATCAGTGCTGATTTGCGTTTTTTGCAAAGAGATCATCCATAACTCAATGTTAGGGCATCTGATCTGCATGCAAAAGGTCCTAGATTCAATCTGTCTGAAATGCTGGAGAGCCATGGACAGTCTGCAGAGAGAATTATGAGCCAGAGAGATCAATAGTCTAATCTGGTATAAGGCAGCTTCCTCTGTTCCTGTGATAGATTTCTCCAGTATAAAGACACACTTACTTAGTATAAGGAAGATGCTTCTTCCACAAAATGACTTTATACTATCAATGCTTAAAAACTGCAGTGCACTGTGTATTAGTGTTTTTATTTTAAAGAAAACCATGTTTTCCTTTCCAGATATGGATGAGTGTTTTCAATGTCCAGAAGACCAGTATCCAAATGACCAACATGATTCCTGCATTCCAAAATATATAAGTTACTTATCTTATGAAGAACCTTTGGGAACATGTTTAGCTATTTCTGCTCATTTCTTATCTGTTATCACGTTTTTGGTACTCAGAGTCTTCATTAAGTACTGGCATACTCCCATAGTCAAAGCCAACAACAGGGACCTCACCTTCGCACTCCTAATATCCCTCCTGCTCTCTTTCCTTTGTGCTCTGCTCTTCATTGGCAAGCCTAATAAGGTGACCTGCCTCCTTCGACAAATTACTTTTGGTCTCATCTTCTCAGTGGCGGTTTCTTGCATATTGGCCAAAACCACCATTGTGATTTTAGCTTTCATGGCTACCAGGCCAGAGTCCAGTATCAGGAGATGGGTGGGGAATAAATTGGCCATTACCATTGTTCTTTCCTGCTCTCTAATTCAGGCCAGTCTTTGTGGTGTGTGGCTGGCAACATCGCCCCCATTCCCAGATCTAGACATGCACACAATGACTGAAGAGATTGTGCTTGTATGCAATGAGGGTTCAGTCACCATGTTCTACTGTGTCCTGGGCTTCATGGGCTTCCAGGCCATAATCTGCTTCATGGTGGCTTTCCTGGCTAGGAGGTTGCCTGACACGTTCAACGAAGCCAAGTTCATCACCTTCAGCATGTTGGTTTTCTGCAGTGTATGGTTGTCCTTTATCCCAACCTACCTGAGCACAAAAGGGAAATACATGGTGGCTGTGGAGATCTTCTCCATTTTGACTTCTGGTGCTGGCTTACTGATCTGCATCTTTTCCCCCAAATGCTACATTATTCTGCTGAGGCCTGACTTGAACAAAAGAGAACAGCTGATAAAGAGGCCAAACTGAAGGAACTTAATTTTTCTTAGTCTTTCCTTTGCTCATTTCAAACCTGTGTCTCCATCAACCACTGCAAAATACTAAGTCATGTTTAGATGATGAGCCCATCTTGGGCATCTTCACTGTCTTGAGTTTGGTGACTGGTAAACAATGTTTTGTTTCCAGAAGCTTATCCAGACATGAAATTTTAAGGTTGTATGCTTATTTTAAAAATGCTGTTTTTGTTTGATAAATTTCATGTCAATTGGCTTTTAATGTGGTTTTTTTTGGTGGCGTCTGTATGCAAACTTTACATTCTCTACAAACTGCATAGAGGTTTTAGTTGATTAAGTAGTATATACATTTTGTTAAATTAATGAATGGTTGATTGACTGGTAACATCTGAACTCAAGGGACCTATTCCAATCATGGTTCTGGTTCTGTTCTTCCAGATGATGGGCTGTTTTCATTCTGCAAGAACATTTTATAAAAATACGCAGCAGCACATTGCTCTTCAGAGAATACCATCCCCAAACTGTAATTGAGTGCATGCTTGACACACCCCAAGAGGATGAAATAACTGCTTCACATCAAGTGACTTGCAAGAACCAACAGGATCAGAAAAGTGGGTTGGCAGGAGAAGACTTTCCCACGCTTTGTCTTGTGCCAAACTGGGAGAAAATCTGGTCAAACAGAATGAACCCCTCAGCATGAACCCTCTACCCTGTTTATGAATTTACTGCAACCAGTAAAAATTGTTCCTTCTAGATATGAGAGTGTCAGAGATTTTACCAGAACTCTTAGAGATTTTACCAGATCTGACTTTGGCCTTAAGAATGTTTTTAACATTTTGTGTTTTTGTAGCATCATGCGAGAGGAGTTTTTCAAAGTTGAAATTATGATAAAGAGTTATCTTAGGTTAAGTATGGGTCAAACTCGGCTTTCTGCCTTAGCAACTTTGTCAATTGAAAATAAAGTAGCAAATGGGATTGATTTTGATGATGTAATTTCAAAATTTGCAGAGTTGAAAATTAGGAAAAAAGTTTAAAAAGTTTAAACAGCTAATGTTCACAGTGTGACTAAACCTATGTAAATGAACCATTGTAAGTATTGCAGAGAGGGTAATTGCTGTTAGTTTACCTCCAATAGTGACACTTTATGCTGCTCAAGCCAGGAAGAGAGCAGAGAGAATCGTTGCAGACCCTTTGCATCCTGGTCATTACCTGTTTGATCTACTTCTATCTGGACGTTGTTACAGGACTTTATACAGAAAAATGACTAGGCATAGGAATAGCTTTTTCCTTGTGCCATCAAACTGTTAAATTCGTAGTTGTGTGTTGAAGGGAGGTCAGTTGGTGGTATGGGATTCCGTTGCTGTGCTGTTGTATTGTGAGGGGAATAGTGTTTGTATGAGGTACGTTTTTCTTTACATTGCATTGTAGTCGAAGCAAAATTCCAAGTAAGATTGGTACTTGACCAATATATCATTCCTTATTCCTTCCTTAAATAAACTAGAATATAACACTTCTAACTGTAAGTATCTTATTTTTCCTTCTTTTAAGGGGATGTTGGGGTGTGTGTGACAAAAATTTGTTTGGCCCTGGGTACCAGTTTACCTTGCTACGCCTCTGTCTCTGAACAAATGATTACCTGGTTACTCACTGTGTTCAGAAAGTGGGACCTGCATAAAGATTAAAGCACCAATCACTTTCCCTGAACTTAACCAGTCCCTCATCTGAACAGACTCTCAGAAGAATTTTACTCTCAAGCAACAACCCTTTTGTCTTTGTTTTCCTCTCAAACATTCCTGCCCATCCTTGGACTTTTATGTGGCTGCAGAGCAGAACGTATGATGCCTCACTAGCTGAATTAATTAAGACACTTGTTCCATTTGAAGGAGCAGCTTGTATTCTCTGAAATCCTACTTGTTTAGACAATGCATTCATACAATTTTGTGTGTAATTGAAAGGCTGGATTTGTACTATTATTAGTACACCCAGTTGGTGGTGTTACTCTTGGTTTGTTCCTATATTCTTCATCGTAAATGCCATATAGTTTTTAGGTGGGTATTAGAGAAAGATCAAGGTTGAAACACATTTTTGTACTGTGATATGTCAGGATAAATTCTGTGTTTGAATTTTGCTTTGAAAATATGTAGATATACATTATTTGTTTTGAACAGAATATCATATGTCAAATTTATTAATGGTAATAATGGATACTAGTATAGCAGCTTCATCCCACCAGCAGGTTAATTCTGGTGGAGACTAGTTGTGGGAATGTGGAGAAATAATCTGCGTTATTAGTCTTAAATGCAAGTTTTAATGGCAAGGAATAATAATAATAATAATAATAATAATAATAATAATAATAATAATAATAATAATAATAATAATAATTTATTTATACACCGCCCATCTGGCTGGGTTTCCCCAGCCACTCTGAGCGGCCGCCAACAGAATATTAA
Source organism: Lacerta agilis (assembly GCF_009819535.1). Taxonomy (NCBI): domain Eukaryota; kingdom Metazoa; phylum Chordata; class Lepidosauria; order Squamata; family Lacertidae; genus Lacerta; species Lacerta agilis. The sequence continues at coordinate 10,585,472 of NC_046325.1, read as the reverse complement.
AATATAATAGTCTATTAAACATTAAAAACATTAAAATAGTCTATTAAACAGGGATGTCTTCTAAAAGTCTGGAAGTTGTTTTTCTCTTTGACATCTGGTGGTAGGGTGTTCCACAGGGCAGGTGCCACTACCAAGAAGGCCCTCTGCCTGGTTCCCTGTACCTTGGCTTCTTGCAGTGAAGGAACTGCCAGAAGGCCCTCGGCACTGGACCTCAGTGTCCGGGCAGAATGATGGGGTGGAGATGCTCCTTCAGGTATACGGGGCTGAGTCCGTTTAGGGCTTAAAATGTCAGCACCAACACATTGAATTGTGCTCTGAAACATATTGGGAGCCAATGTAGGTCTTTCAAAACGGGTATTATGTGTTCTTCTCGGCCGCTCCCAGTCACCAGTCTAGCTGCCGCATTCTGGATCAGTTGCAGTTTCGAGGTATCATGGAGCTGATAAACAGCTACCCTGGACACAGAATTAACTTGCGCCTCCATGGACAGCTGTGAGTCCAAAATGACTCCCAGGCTACGCACCTATTCCTTCAGGGGCACAGTTACCCCATTCAGGACCAGGGAGTCCTCCACACCTGCCCACTTCCTATCTCCCCAAAACAGTACTTCTGTCTTGTCAGGATTAAACCTCAATCTGTTAGCCGCCATCTATCCTCCAACCATTACTAGTGAATTTTAAAATAAAGCACAGAACTTGTAATGAACATCTGAGACTGGTGCTTCTTGATCACACTTGGATCTTTAGTTAACAAAAAGCAAAAAACAAAACAAAACAAAAAACCCTAAGGTGCAAGATAGTCACAGTCCTCTTCCACATTTTCTGAATGCTGACCCCAAGAAATGGAAAAGAAACATAGAATGGAACCGTCAATCTCTATTCCTTTTTCATGGATTCATTTCGTTGGGATTTCCCCCCCTTTGTTCCTGGTGCATTTCCACTACTTTGAACGCCCCACCTCCTCCACACTTTTAGCAAGCATCAGTAACCCATCTTCCAGGAAACTAGTACAGAAGCTTCATCCCACCCAGCAAGTTAATTCTGGAGGAGACTAGTGGGGGGGGGAGGCTTGTTTCATTTCATTGTACACAGGTTGTACAATGACAATAAAGGTATTATTATTATTATTATTATTATTATTATTATTATTATTATTATTATTTTGTGGGAATGTGGAGAAATAATCTGCATTTTTGGTCTTGAAGACAAGTTTTAAATGCAAGGTAATGTATGCATTTTAAGTGAATTTCCCAATAAAGCACAAAATTTGAAATGAACATCTGAGACTGGTGCTTTTTGATGGCACATGCACTTTTAGTTAACCAAAAAAAGAAAAGAAAAAAACCCTCCTAAGGTGCCAGACAGTCACAGTCTTCCACCGAATTTTCTGAATCCTGATTGCTAGAAATGGAAAAGAAACACTGAGTTGAAATACAAGAGATATTCAGGGGAGGATTAAGTTTCCTGCAATAGAGAACTTCAGTGCTGAAGAGTGAGCAGCCATCACAAAGGTCTATTTCATTCTTCTCCAGCCCAAACTTGGTGTACAAACAACATCATAAAAAGTTTCTCAAAGTATTATTGATACTTGAAAAACAGGATGAAAACTAGGATGGATGTTGTTGGTGTCAGCTGTGTCCCCCTACCATGACAATTGAATTGTATTGTCTCATGCGGCCCATAATCATCAAAATTGCCGTGGTTAATTCTACTTCTTCTCAAGTCCCTATAGATTTCCTGTGAGCACAGAAAAACAATGATATCTGAATAATGTTGTTAATATTCCTTGCTCCATTTGGAGCTGGGTCTAGAGACAGATTTATAGCCTTCCACCCAACTGACTTTTTTTCATTGTCAGGGCTTCCAAGTCAACCTATGGTGTGATTGTTCCTGCCACTTCAGTAATAATGTTAGAAGAATTAAATTGGTGTCTGGAAGGTAGATTTCCATTCAACATGGTACTATTTGTCCTCTCAGAATTTGTCTTTCTCCCCTATTTGGGATGTGACACTCCTATTGCCACATGCACTGTTGGTAATCCTCTTTCTATTACGCACAAATATTATCATTCAGGAGATCTTATCATTGCTGGAATTATTTCTCAGATCTACATGACATTTGAACAGATGGATTTCAGCGGACATCCATCTGAGAAACTGATTGATGAGATCATGTATGAAGTAGCTTTTTAAAATCATATCATAATATCCACAGGCATGCTGATCTGATGTCTTGGGTTTATGTGGGTGGGAAATGATTGCCAAAAACACAGTTGATCTGCTTTTAGACTGTTCTTGAATGCGCCTACATCTCATTTTTTAATGTTAGCTCTTTCCAAGTAATTTTATTGTAGGGCTCAGGATTTCCACGCCACATGTTATAATTGATGGAGGTCGGCTGGAATGATACATTAGTGAGTTGTAGATACGCAAAACATTGATCAGGTTTTATTGCTGTTTGAAGTACTTGATTTATCAATGGAATTATTATTATTAGTGGTAGGAATAGCATCAGTGCAGCAGCAGCAACAGCTGATATAATAGTCATTTTGGGTAATTTGATAGCAAAAGCAGAAATTATTACCATCCACCTTACCTCACTCCAAGGCTCTTCCCAGTATATGGGGGGCACAAGTACTTGGGTGGCTCATCTTTCCCTCAGCAACGACAGCTTTCCTGCTTTTTTCTTGGAGTGATGTCCTTTGTTACATAGGGATGCGGGTGGCGCCGTGGTCTCAAACACTGAGCCTCTTGAGCTTACCAAGAGGTAGGTAGGCAACTATAAATATATATATGTATATATGAATAGCACTTTCTATATTACAGCAAGATGAAACATCCATTCCAGGAATGATTATGAATGGTATCTTCACAATTCTCTGTGCTGCAAACATATTATCTCTGTCTGTGCGCGTGCAGGGCCACAAGCATTATTATTAGCAAGCATATATTGAAATTGAACGTTACACATTTCATATTCAGAAGCAGACGCACTTTGACACAGCATGCCAATCTCATTGCAGACCCTTTCTCCAAAACTACCAGCATATCATGGCCTTGGTCTATGCTGTAAAGGAGATCAATGAAAATCCACAAATGTTGCCTAATATTACCCTGGGCACGCACATCTATAATAGCTATTTCAGAGCAAGCTGGACCTACCTTGCTTCAATGGACCTTCTCTCCACACAGGGAAGATTTATCCCTAACTTCAAGTGTGATGCCCAAGACAATGCAATAGCTGTTATCACAGGACCAAATTCTCACATCTGTCATTTCATGGCACACATTCTTAACATCTACAAGATGCCACAGGTAGGATGTGCTTATCAAACATGGATTTACAAATAATTTATTCCTCAATGCTCTTGTATGTGATTTTTTGTGATAGCAGGTAGAGAGCACCAGAATTGAAAGGAATAAAGACATAACCTTGAAATATGTTCATACAGTGGTACCTCGGGTTGTGGACACGATCCATTCCGGGGTGCCGTTCGCACCCTGAAAAGTTCACAACCCTAGCGGCGATATCGCATATTAGGGTAAGCGTGATATCATGCTTTTGTGCATGCATGAACTGCGCAGGAGCCTTCTGCGCATGCACAAACCGTGCAGAACGCTTCTACGTGTGTGCACATGGAGAAACCTAGAAGTAAACACTTCCGTGTTTGTCACGTTCGCAACCCGCAAAAATGCAACCCGCAGCAAACGTAACCAGAGGAAGGACTGTAGGTCAAAACGAATGTAATCAAGGAAAATAATTCTTCTCTTTTTTCATTTGGGTGGGAATATTATAATGGATGAATATGTTTTTCAATATAACATGAGCTGGAAATCCCAAGTTCAACATCTACTTAACAAGGGCAAAACTCTATCTCATGCACTTCTCCAGTTCTTTTTCTCAGACGGAGCCCTACACGTGCCCTCGGCTTTAAAGGTGTACAATGCAAAAGTTATTACCACTCTTACTTATGCTGCTCCGCTTTGGGCAGCTCTGGTAAATCCGGCCCCGCTGGAGGTGCTACAAAATCAGTTTCTTCGTCGGCTTTTAAAACTCCCTACGTGTGTTAGTAATGCAGCTATACGACTAGAATTGAAGATTCCTTCACTAGAGACTCTCTTATGGAAACGAATATTCACCTACTGGTTAACTCTTTGGCATAGATTACCCAGCCATTATCTCGTCCAATGTCTTTGGCGTGACGAATTTGCAAACCCTTGGACTGGGAAAATCCACGCCAAACTTCTGTCCTTTGGAATCTCTCCTTCAGATTCACTTAAGTTAGACCTTGCTTCAGCAAAAAGACTAATCAATCAAAGACTGGACGATTTGGAGCTGCAGCGTAATCATATGCTGGGTGGGGGTGTCTGCTCGCCTCGGAATTTTGGAGTTACTCCAATACATCATGTCCCTCTATACCGATCCTCGCTCTCCACTGCTGGGCACCGATTCGCTTTCACCAAAGCGAGGTTTAATGTCTTTCCTTCTAATGTCCTGAGACATAGATTTTCCAAGGGCCTAGTTTCCGCCTTTTGTGATTGTGATAAACAGTCGACGGAATCTCTCCATCATATAATCTTTATCTGTTCCCTGCATAGTGAGGCTCGGGCAAAATTACTAAGACCAATAACTCAAAAACTTACAGGTGCACCAGCTGAGTCACACCTTGCCTTACTCCTGCAAGACAACGACTCCTATACAACCTTGCAGGTGGCAAGGTTTCTAAACTCGGTCATATCTCAAAAAAGGCGCTGTGGCCAACTACACGACCACTAATACTTTTGTTTTCTGCTTCCTGGTTGCAATTTTAAAACTTGTATTTGTGCTGTGGTTTGTTTCCCTATGACTCCAGGGTCTATGGTTTGCTGTAATTTTATGTCATATATTCCATATTTTATGTTTTTATGGGCTTATAGCCGCAATAAATTTGAATTTGAATTTGAAGTATTCCTCTTAAGTGGGTAGTTCCCAACAGGTTTCAGATGCTCTTGTATATGATTAATCTTCTAGATCTTAGTTTAGGGTTCAGGTGCAGTTGTGATACTGATATTGTATTTCAGACACAAACGCTCCCATCTTTCTATTTTCTTTATGTGTCTTAGCTTGTATATGGCTCTGCTCCAATGACCATTGGCAACCCTGAAGCTGTTTTCTTCAACCGGATGTTCCCAAATGAGGACCATCAAACCTGGGGGATTCTTCAGTTGCTGCTGTATTTTAAGTGGACATGGATTGGGTTGGCTTATATAAGTAATGACAGTGGAGAGAAATTTATACAGAGTGTGCTCCCCATGTTTTCACAAAGAGGTATATGCCTTGATTTTGTAGAACAACTGCCAAAAGAATCCTTTTCCAGTAATTATGCTGAAATATTGAATGGCTTTTCTCACATAAACAGTATTGTTCTGAGGAGCAGTGCCAGCATTGTGATCTTACACGGTGATGTTCAGCTCTCGGTAATTCTTAGAATAAGTCCAATGCTTGCTGAATATGAGGACATAAAAATGAACAGTAAAGGTAAAGTCTGGATTATGGCAGCCCAGATGGAATTCACATCAGTTCCCTCTCTAAGAATGTTGGGTTTAGAGGCCTTCCATGGAGCTTTATCCTTTGCAGTTCCTTCCAAGAAGGTATTAGGATTCCTGGAATATCTTCAGATGAAAAAGCCTACCTTGGAAAAGGAAGATGGTTTTACCATGCTCTTTTGGGAAAAGGCATTTGAATGTTCTTTCCCAATGAATGATGCCACAGATGAGGAAATGTGTACTGGAGAAGAGAAGTTGGAGACTCTTCCTACCTCTGTTTTTGAAATGAGCATGACTGGCCACAGCTACAGTGTCTACAATGCTGTCTATGCTGTGGCACATGCTTTGCAAGCCATGCATTCATCCAAATTCGGTCACAGAGCAATGGCATATGATGGGAGATGGATTCTTCTGAATCAGCAGTTGTGGCAGGTAATATTCTGAAAACCTTTCAGTGTTGTTCCCCAACTCCACAATCTTTGCAAAAAAATAGGGAAGATGGGGAAGGTTAAGCTTGATAATTGGCATTCTATTTGAATTGGGCATGAATGGCCAAAGCCAATATGTCAATAATGCCATCCAAACCTTTATTATGTAAATTCAAATGAACAGTAATGGATGGAGAGAGGTGGATGTTTCTTACTCAACAGACATGGCAGCTAATGTCCTGAATGTATTACTACAGATGAATCCATCATAAATCCATGTTCAACAGAAACCCATTGAATGTCTATCTACATATTAAGGCTGGAGTGTTGGCATCTATTTTCTATTTTTGCCATAGTTTCCCTTCTGAGCTAATTTGATACTGCTCTCCTGCATTCAGTTCCCATTGAAGACTATGAAACAACACACTGTTGTCTGACTTATAATCTTATTTGCCAGTGATGTGTAAAAGAGAGCTGTATTTTCCATTCTTCAGTTCATTTTGCTTATTCCTTAGATTTGATTTCTGTAGGCAAAGGCAAACTCTTTATTTCATTAGCATTTATCCATAGCATAAACCCAACAAACAAAAACAAACAATGCCGAATACAAACAACAGAGTACATCAATCACACTGAACTGCAGACATGGCATGGCATAATAAAACTAAAATTACAATAAAGCAAATAGAACCAATATTTCAAACACCAGAGGCCGATTATCTAAAATTATCAATAGATACCAAGCAAATAGAAACCTGGAGCAGGCTCTGAAGGTTGAACTAAAACAAAATAAGAACAGTAATGATAGTCCTCGGCTAGGTCGCACACCCTGTCAAGGGAACCCCGAGTTTCAATGCCTGCAGAATAAAGATGGCCACTCCACGTGTGACTTGGGGGTTTGCGTCTACTAGTAGGGATTTCAGGCGGTCATCCTTAGATATAATGGAGGACGGGATCATGAAAAGAAGTTTGGGTCTTATTGAATCATATAGGGGACACTGAAAAAAGAAATGTAAAAGGTCCCCTATCTCTTTCTTGTTGCAAGGGCAGAGGCGCTGATCAATAGGGATCTTGAGGTGTATACCCTGGAGGAAGGCCGTGGGTAGGTTATGGAAGCAGGCCATAGAGAAAGCTCTACTTAATGCAGGCTCCGTCAGATCACTCAAGTAATTGGTGAATGTTCTTACAGCCTTCACTCTAGGGAACCACATTGAGAGGAGGGCTGACTTGGACCATGCCAAGTCCATAGCTTTGTCTTTAGCTAGAATCCAGTCATGAATTTTATCTTGATCCCAGCATGACAGCTCGGGAAATTCCAGAAGGGAATAACGAATAAGGATGGCCTCCATGCCCTTGGTCCATGTGTAACTACGGGAAATTTTTTTAAAGCCTGCTTGGCTAGTAGGGAATTTGGAGCACCTGCTAATTCTTTATAAAAGCTGATGATCCTAATATGAACTCTCGCTACAATGGAGGGAAGGCCCAGTTCCATTCTTAACTGGGCGGCTACAGATCCCTTGGGAAGACGGAGGATCTTTCTCACAAAGGAATTTTGCAGGGTCTCTATTCGTTGTAGGATTTTTAGATTCCATCCCCAAATTTTGACCCCATAAAGTAAAATCAGAAGTACTTTGCTAATGTAAGCCTTTCTAATTGGCAGAACCAACTGGCCACCTTTTGCATAAAAGAATTTCTCCAGGGCTCTGATGGTTCTGCGGGCAGTCAATATGCTCGTTTTTTAATGAGCTGACCAACTGAGCCTATACTGAAATACGATACCTAAGCATTTAAATGTCGCACATTGGCTGATGGAATGGCCCTCTATATTCCAGAAAGCCTTCCGTTTTGGCATGCCAAAAGACAGAACTTCAGTTTTAGAGAAGTTAATTTTGAGGGAATTGGATTCGCAATATGTCATAAGCCCTCTCAGCATGTTGTTAGGACCCTATTTAGTTAGTGATAGAATAACCATGTCATCCACATATAATAATATGGGGATCTTGATCTGTTGCAGGGAGGGAGCAGATTGATTGAAGCCCTTAATGGATGTTACTAAGTCATTTATATAGAAGTTAAATAGAAAGGGGCCCAGAAGGCAGCCTTGTTTAACTTCTTTATCCAAGGGAAATGTGTCAGAGAGAGCTCCATAGGGACCAAATTTTATTCTGGCAGAGATGTCTGAGTTAATTTCCCTTACAAACAAGAGTAACCTTTTGTCAGTATTAGTATTACTAAGCTTCTGCCACAGCCTGTTTCTAGAAATGGAATCAAAGGCCAAGGACAAATCAACAAAGGCTGCATGTATTTTGCAATTAAACGTATTTAAGTATTTATCAATCAAAGTGCGCTTTCCGTCTGACAAGGATAGAGGGGAGTTTTGATGACCGAAAGGAGAACAGTACTTTTTGGGACCTATTAAGGTGATTTAAAGACACCACTGATCTTAGTGGGAACCGAATCCAAAGCAGTTCATTTAAGTGATCTTTAACCAAACTTGGGTTATTCCATCTTGGGGTCCGGGGGATTGCTGCTACATGTTGTTGTTGTTCAGTCGTTCAGTCGTGTCCGACTCTTCGTGACCCCATGGACCAGAGCACGCCAGGCACGCCTATCCTTCACTGCCTCTCGCAGTTTGGCCAAACTCATGTTAGTAGCTTCGAGAACACTGTCCAACCATCTCATCCTCTGTCGTCCCCTTCTCCTTGTGCCCTCCATCTTTCCCAACATCAGGGTCTTTTCTAGGGAGTCTTCTCTTCTCATGAGGTGGCCAAAGTGCTACATATAGTTAGGCATATTTTATTTGGTTGGAGAGCCAGTGTGGTGTGGTGGTTAAGAGCGGTAGACTCGTAATCTGGGGAACCGGGTTCACGTCTCCGCTCCTCCACATGCAGCTGCTGGGTGACCTTGGGCTAGTCACACTTCTTTGAAGTCTGTCAGCCCCACTCACCTCACAGAGTGTTTGTTGTGGGGGAGGAAGGGAAAAGAGAATGTTAGCCGCTTTGAGACTCCTTCGGGTAGTGAAAAGCGGGATATCAAATCCAAATTCCTCCTCCTCCTCCTCCTCTTCTTCGTCTTCTGAGATTGAGAGCCCAACCAAGTTGTTAAAAGATGCCCACCAGTGACTCTTTTGGGCTTATTAAGGAAAGTGTTCCGCTGTCCCTTTAATTCCCTTGCAGGCGGGGTGCGAGCATGCTGCAGAGCGGGCAGGTGAGCTGCAAACTCATGTGAGAGCTTGTCCACCTGCATGGAGATCCCGTTTATGCTCTTAAAGATACAGCATAAGGTCCTGATTATTAATTGGAACTGAATAGGTCCCCAAACTTCACTTGGGTCCAGACAGGACTCTTCTGGCTCCCCTTGTCTCCCAGAAGTAGCCCCATGAGGAGACGAGCCTGGGACTGATCAGCCATTTTGTGATGGAAAAGTGGATATGTAAGTGGCTTTCCCCTCTTGATTTTTATTCATCTCCTCCATGCTCCACTTCTCTGTCGGCTGCAGAGTCAATTAGTGGGTTAAACTGGTTAAACGTTTGCACCATTATGTTTCCTCATTATTTCTGCAGCAATTAGAAAAAAATGAATTAATCTTTGACTGTTTAGGCCTTGGGGGGGCACTGCCTCTTCAGAGTCTCTAGGTTGCTTACTGTAGCCCATGGCGAAGACTAAGTTAAGTTAAACCACTTAAGTTAAAACAAAATCGAAAATTCTTTCTAGTAGCACCTTAGAGACCAACTGAGTTTGTTCCTGGTATGAGCTTTCGTGTGCATGCACACTTCTTCAGATACACTGAAACAGAAGTCACCAGATCCTTAAATATAGTGGGGGAGTGGGGAGGGGTATTACTCAGAAGGGTGGTGGGAATGGGTGATAGGCTGATAAGTGTGGAAAACCTGTTGACGACTCTAAACGGCTGCAATTAGTCTAGCAGGGAAAGGCAAGGGGTGAGATGGCTAAAGATGGCTTTGTTATGTATAATGAGATAAGAATCCAATGTCTTTGTTCAAACCAGGTTTCTCCATGGTTTTAAGTTTGGTGATTAGTTGCAATTCAGCCACTTCTACTAGAAAGAAGTGCTACTAGAAAGAATTTTCGATTTTGTTTTGACTATGGCAGACCAACACGGCTACCCACCTGTCACTTAAGTTAAAAGTTTCTTATCTCTCCTCAGAGAATTATTATAGTACAGGGGTGGCTGCGATCTACCTACATTGCGATCTACTTACAGAGTTAAAAACTGGCAGTGATCTACCCCCTTTTGGGGGGGTTCTGGTCAAAGTTGTTGAGCTTTTTTAGGGAGGGGGAAAGCCCCATTTTGGGGGGGGGGTGCAGGGCAAAAAATTGAGCTTTTTAGGGGAGCCAAATTTGTTGAGATTCTTTGGGGGGGAGCCAGTGATCTACCATTGATCTACCACAGACGTCCAGTGATCTACTGGTAGATCATGATCTACCTGTTGGACTTGCCTGTTATAGTAGACAGGGGAGTAAAAGATCTTATAGCAACAAAGAAAAAGTTTCCTATCTTGTCTTATCTTATCTTGGCACTGCGAGAGTTCCTCAGCTTCCCTCCATCTTGCTTCCTCCTCCAGAAGTCCCTTTGTGTAGGCAAGACCACTAACCATAGTTTCCAAAAGGTCATCTGCCGTTGCTATATTTGCCTATTATTGTGCATTCTTGATTGTGTCTCTTTGCTTCCATTTAGATCCACCACTATCTGAGAAGTGCCTCGTTTAACAACAGTGCTGGGGAACAAGTTACTTTTGATCAAACTGGGCAAGTTGTCGCTGGGTTTGATATTGTAAACTGGGTCACTTTCCCAAATCAGTCCTTTCTCAGGGTCAAAGTTGGAAAAGTAGACCCCTTGGCTCCCAAGGACAATGGATTCACTATTTCTGCAGATGACATTGTTTGGCCAAGCATGTTTAACCAGGTGGGTCTTGTGCAAGTTTCAGTACTAAGAAGCATTTCCTTAACCTGGGGGGAAAGAACCAGAATCACTTTTTGAAAGAATACATGGGTCTAACTGTGACTTTAACAGTGGAGTCAAAGCACAGCCATCATAGTCACTACAAGCCTTATCCTCTATTAATTGGTCTAATCCACTTTTAGAGCCACCATTGTGTCCTGTGTGAATGAGTGCCACTGTTTAACTAAGCAATGCAGGTAGAAATTCTTTCTATGTGTCCTGGAATGTGTCAACATTCAGCTCCATTGAATATCCCTGAGTTCTAGTGTTATGAGAGCATTGGACTTGAATTTATTTGAAATGGTAATTTGTTATTTTATTTATACAACTCTCTCGCTTTTATTATATATCCTTGGAAGTACATTCATTTTTATTGCTGCAATTCTTCCCAATAGGGAAAGGTTCATCCTAGTCCATATTTCCATATTTCTTTTAACTTCATGCCAATTTTTTTCATAATTGTCTTTATAAATATTTATGTCTTTTGCTGTTATCCATACGCCCGAATACTTTACCTTTTTATGTGCTTCTATCCCTGTCATTTCTATTATTTCTTTCCTTTCAGGTTCTTTAAGGTTTTTTTTTAATGACAATTTGGTCTTACTTTTATTTAGTTTAAATCCTGCTACTTGTCCAAACTCTTGTTTTATATTATATTCATTACTTTTGGGAGAGAGTTTTTCGGATCTTCCACAGTGATTACCATGTCATCTGCAAATATTTTCAACTTATGCTCACTTTTCTTTACTTTTACTCCTAATACTTTTCTATGTTCTCTTATTCTTCTTGTCAATACTTCCTTTTTTAAAAATAATAATAATAATATTTATTTAAAAAATTCCAATTAATTCCAAATTCCAATACATGATTAAATTTTTCCCAACTCCCCTTTCTCTCACCAAGGGGAGCATACCAAACAAACCCCCCTCTCACTGGGGTGATCAACAGTTCTTTCCCAATTTAACCACTTGCTTTACACTTATCATCATTGCTTTTACAGACTTCCCCGATCCCCCCCCGTTGATTTCAATTTAACCCTAAATCACAGTTATTGCCAATTGATCCCCATATTACTTTTCCTCCTTCTCACATTTTCCTTATACACTCTTTTACTAAATAATTATTCATCTTACACATTTTATTTATCATTTTAACCTATCCTCTGCATTCACTATATTCCTGAACCTCCCTTACTTAATTCCAAATTTCATTACAACATCCCATTTGAAATTAATTTTATTCAAACTCTTCCCCCCTTCCCTCCTACACTCCCTAAAGTTAAATTCTTATTCTATAACCGTTATCCATTACCAAACCGTAGGTCTATACCAGGCATAGGCAACCTTCGGCTCTCCAGATGTTTCAGACTACAATTCCCATCATCCCTGACCACTGGTCCTGTTAGCTAGGGATCATGGGAGTTGTAGGCCAAAACATCTGGAGAGCCGAAGGTTGCCTATGCCTGGTCTATACCATGACACAAGAAGAATTTCCATAAAAATATTCGTTCTTCAACCCACACCCACCCTCTCAAATTCCAAAATCCCATAGTCGTGGGAAACTGGCTTCTGCTCCTTTCTTATCTCATATGTCCTTGAGATTTTTTCAACATTGTCCAGACTCTGTACAGCCTTCCGATGAACTCTCTTCTTTACTGCAGCCCCCCCCATACTTACTTCTTTTTGTTTTAACCCTTCTGTATTTTCTCTTTTTCTTTCGCGGGTTGAATCCATAGATTTTATCCTGGGTTTTCTCCTCTTCTGTAGTTGTAACCTCAAACCTCATAGCTTTTACAAAAAATCATAAATCCATTTTCCTGCAAAGCCAAGTCCAAAGGTACCACTGTCCCCGTTAGCTGGTTTAGCTGGTTAACTCTCACTGTTAAATTGTACAGCAGTTCCAAAACCTTTGTTTGAATGTCCTTCGACCATTTCCTTTTACACATCCTTAAAGTCTAAATAGCTTATGCAGTCCAAATATTTTTCTTCGCTGCCAAAGCAGCCATCCAAAGTTTCTTCAAAGAGAGGGTAATAGTATCTTAAAGGGTTCAGAAATTTCCTTGTCACAAAGTTAGTCAATAGCTTCGGAATTGAAAGTTACACTGTTTCCTTTTGTTTCAATGCTCAGGGAACCGACTTCCGTTTTTAAAGTTCCCAAAACAGCCGAATTTTAAGATCACTTTTTTTTCCTTTTAAAAAGTCAATACTTACAAATCCAAATTAGCCGAATCTTGGAAGAATTGGACGCTCTCTCTGTCAGCAGCTGCTACTTCTCGCAGCGAGGCTAGTGTTGAATCCACAGCCCCCACGCCTCAAACTCGCCCGTCACAGCAGCCCTTACTAGGGCTTACCGGAGAGCAAGGGAGGCGCCCCAGGGGACCAGCCGGATCCCATGGCTCCAGGACGCTCTACCTGGAGTTTCTTGGAGGGTCGAGGCGCAGTCTCGACTCCCCCCTCCCCCGCAGCGACATAGAAACATCGGAGCCGAGGCTTCTATCGACTGAGCAGAATGGCGTGCAACCGGAAGTCCTCTTGTCAATGCTTCCAGCACCAGAATGAGCAACAGTGGTGACAACAGACATCCTTGTCTTGTTCCCTTTTGTTTATTACATTTGTCTGTTATCACCCGATTTACAAATATTTTTGCATTCTGTTCAGAGTAAACAGCCTGTACCCCCTATTAAACTTTAGTTCCAATCCCATTTCCTTCATCACTTTCTTCATGAAGTTCCAAGAAACATTATAAAGTTGTTCTTCATCTGTTTTGGTAGTACAGCAAATTTCTTCAAGAAGCCTCATGAGTAGCAACAAACAAACAAACAAACAAACAATGATAATTTATTGTGTCTTTATCTGCTCTGGTGTGTATTAAGAGATGTTACCTGTCCTGGGATGAGCAATGGTGAGAAACAGGATCCAGAACTTCTTTAATAAAGTAAATATAGCAGCAGCAAGATGCGTACACATGCAATCAATTAAAAGTTGGTTTTATTCCAGAAAAAACATGCCACTTGTCCGGAGCTCCCTGCCCCCATGACTTATGGCTACCCTGATGATGACTCAACTAAATCCTCAGTGTTGTTCCTCTTCCTCCGGAAACAACGCTTCTGTGATGTCAATTTCCCCTTTTCTTTTACCCCTCCTCTCCTGCGTTCCTGCACACTGAGAGGCTTGGAAACTGGCTCAGACAAGCTATTGTCTGTTAAGTCCTGTATTTCTCTGGGCTGTGAACTCCCTGCTGTACTTTCCTCTTTCTTTCCATAACAATCCTCCCTTTGTCCCCTCTGCTGCCGTCCAAGTCTGGCAGCTGCTGTTGCTCTCTTGCTGGCTCAGTCATAAAATATTTGGTCAAACCATTTGTAACTGTGAAGAAATCACTAAAATATAAAACTCCCAAAATGGAATATCTGGCCATTATAGAACATTTCTGCTTTTATTTATTGACAGGCACAGCCCCTTTCTGTGTGTAATGACAATTGCCATCCAGGGAATAGTAAGATAAAGTTGGAAGGGAAGCCATTTTGCTGCTATCGTTGCCTCCCATGTCCTGAAGGGAAGATTTCAAATCAGAGTGGTAAGAAATGCAATGTAGAGCATTTGTTCAAATATATTGGGCAGTATCCAACCACGTAGATGTTCTTGGACAATGACTTTTAACCTTCCCCTCCCTCGTCTCTCTCTCTATTATTATTATTATTATTATTATTATTATTATTATTATTATTATTATTATTATTATTTCTATACCGCCCTATACCCGAAGGTCTGTTCATGAACAGCCCTGGAACCTCTTAAATCTACTCTGGATTTTTCCTCTGCCCTCCAGAGCAGGTCAGAGATAAATGCGGAGAGAACACACACAGAGAAGAGATCCTTGCATTTCATTGCACAAGCAGAAATTATTGCACCAGTGCATCTATTTTGTTGCTGACTCCTCATTGGAATTCATGCAAAATATTGATGTATATATCTTAAATGATTTTTATTCATTTTGATATACACATATAACTACATATAATTACATATAGTAATTACATATACATAATTACATAGAATAGCATATATTCTATAACTAGTGTCGACTTCCAATCTTCCATGTTCTGTCTTCTTTAAATCAAACCTTTATATTTCACATTCTTACTCAAGTTTCATATTTTAATGTCTATTCTCTCAAACTTATACATCTAATGTCATCAAAATATGCACAATATATTTCCCTTTTCAAACATCTACAAATTACCTTTCAGTTCTATTTCGATTTGCTGAATTTCCTTTCACGTTATGAGGTTTATTTCCATATTATTCTACTTTACACATCTTGTCTATATATGTCATATAATTTCCCCATTCTTTTCGAAAGGTTTCGTCACCCTGTTGCCTGATTTTTTATGTCAATTTAGCAATTTCCATGTATTCCATAATCTTTTGTTGCCATTGCTCCACCGTTGGGATTTGTTGAGACTTCCAAACCTGTGCCAACAAAGGTCTTGCCCCGGTCGTTGCATACATAAACAATTTTCTATCATTTTTTCCTATATCGTCACTAACCATTCCTAAAAGAAAGGCCTCTGGTGTTTTCCTGAAGTTGTATCTAAAGATTTTCTTTAGTTCGTTATAAATTTTCCCCCAGTAAACTTTTACAATATCGCATGCCCACCGCATATGAAAGAAATTGCCTTCTTTCTTCCCACACTTTCAACAACTTTTATTTCCTGTTCTATACATTTTAGCTAGCTTGATGGATATTGATGTATATATCAGGTTCCATAGGCACTGATTGATTTTTTTTATTGTTCTTTTTGCTAATTCAAAGGTGATATAACCATTACTGATATAACGCTCAAATACTGCAGTGCACTATATATTGACATTTTTATTTTAAAGAAAACCATGTTTTCCATTCCAGATATGGATGAGTGTTTTCAATGTCCAGAAGACCAGTATCCAAATGACCAACATGATTCCTGCATTCCAAAACATATAAGTTACTTATCTTATGAAGAACCTTTGGGATTATGTTTTGCTATTTCTGCTTACTCTTTATCTGTTATCACGTTTTTGGTACTCAGAGTCTTCATTAAGTACTGGCATACTCCCATAGTCAAAGCCAACAACAGGGACCTCACCTTCGCACTCCTAATATCCCTCCTGCTCTCTTTCCTTTGTGCTCTGCTCTTCATTGGCAAGCCTAATAAGGTGACCTGCCTCCTTCGACAAATTACTTTTGGCCTCATCTTCTCAGCGGCGGTTTCTTGCATATTGGCCAAAACCACCATTGTGATTTTAGCTTTCATGGCTACCAGGCCACAGTCCAGTATCAGGAGATGGGTGGGGAATAAATTGGCCATTACCATTGTTCTTTCCTGCTCCCTAATTCAGGCCAGTCTTTGTGGTGTGTGGCTGGCAACATCGCCCCCATTCCCAGATCTAGACATGCACACAATGACTGAAGAGATTGTGCTTGTATGCAATGAAGGTTCGGTCACCATGTTCTACTGTGTCCTGGGCTTCATGGGCTTCCAGGCCATAATCTGCTTCATGGTGGCTTTCCTGGCTAGGAGGTTGCCTGACACGTTCAATGAAGCCAAGTTCATCACCTTCAGCATGTTGGTCTTCTGCAGTGTATGGTTGACCTTTATCCCAACCTACCTGAGCACAAAAGGGAAATACATGGTGGCTGTGGAGATCTTCTCCATTTTGACTTCTGGTGCTGGCTTACTGATCTGCATCTTTTCCCCCAAATGCTACATTATTCTGCTGAGGCCTGACTTGAACAAAAGAGAACAGCTGATAAAGAGGCCAAACTGAAGGAACTTAATTTTTCTTAGACTTTCCTTTGCTCATTTCAAACCTGTGTCTCCATCAACCACTGCAAAATACTAAGTCATGTTTAGATGATAATCCCATCTGGGGCATGTTGAATAGTCAGGCATCTTCACTGTCTTGAATTCGGTGACTGGTAGACAATGTTTTGTTTCCTGAAGCTTACCGAGACATGGAATTTTAAGGTTGTATATTGTAAAAATATTCTTTTTGTTCATATCATGGTAAATTTCCTGTCAATTGGCTTTTAATGTGGGTGTTTTTTGTGTAGTTTTTAATGCACAAACTCCATGCCAACTGCTTAGAAATTTTAGTGAACAATCAATAATTACATTTTTGGTAAATGAATGGGTTACTGATTGATTAGTAGCATCTGAACTCCAATGATAAAGGGTACTTATTCATACCATGGACATAGTTATTTTATCCAGAGGTTCAGGTGTTTTCATTCTGCAGAGGCAGCCTCAATACAAGAAAGGTTTACCAAAATTTGCAGCAGCACAATGCTCTTCAGTGAATATTGTCACTAAACTTTAATTGGGTGCATATTTACTGCATCCAGATAAAGTGGAGACATTATTTTTACAAGTGGATGAAATTTATTGCTTCTAGGTATGAGTGTGTTAATCCAGAATGCGGGAGCTAGACTGGTGACTAGGAGTGGCCACCGAGATAATATAACAACATTCCTGAAAGACTTACATTGGCTCGCAATATGTTTCCAAGCACAAATCAAAGTGTTGGTGCTGACCTTTAAAGCCTATTCTTGTTTGTGTTTTGCTGGTTAGTGGCAGAAACCATGAAGAGAGAGAGGGGAGGGGAGAGCTGGATATCAGGCAAATCAGGGAGCAGAAGACCACAGACAAATCTGTTGTTGCTTTATCTCTCTTTTTCTGCTTGCCATTTTACGAAGAAACCATGGTGAGGCAGGGGGAAACCACTTATTAGAAATGTTTTCATAAGAAATAATGGGTATCATTAGCTTGTTATATGATCAATCTCCTAACTAATGATTACCTGGGAAGTCACAGTGTTGAGAAAGTGGGATAGGACCTGCATATAGATTAAAACACCACCCACTTTACCTGGATTTAACAGTCCCTCACCTCAATAGATTCTCAGAAGAATTTTACTCTCAAGTAACTACCCTTTTGTCTTTCTTTGCCTCTCAAACATTGCTGCCCATTCTTGAACTCTTAGATCTCATGCCTTAAGAAATCCTCTGATTTTACCATTGAGTGTTAGGTCTAGCTTCTGGGGCTTGAAAGTGCCCGAAGGGGATATTATAAGGAGAATATTTTTTTTGCCTAGGTCTATCAATAGTGTGGATGTGGCATCTTTGGGGCCTAAATTTAGCTCTATGATATGTCCATGGAAATGCCCTAACCTTGGAGGCAGCAGAACTGTTTATACATCCATAACTTGGCTCCACTTGCCTGAGCAAGTTCCTTCTGAATTCAATGTACGAACCAGAGCCACTCTCCCTCCCTTCTCAACTTTTGGAGCAAAGCTGGATATTATTGGGGTAGGTCACCATTGCCAAGATCTTTTCCCTCAAACTCTCCCATTCCCTACAGCTCTGACAATCTTTCTAGATCTGCTCATTCATGCCTATATTATATATTTGTGATCATCTTCTGAACAATCAGTTGCCTGAGTTGTTATGATGACCTTTCAGCAACTCTCTATTCACAAATAGGTAAATCAGTGATCAGAACCTATCCCAAACCGTTGAGTCTTGAAAGCTTGATTCAATACTACCACATGGTTTGTGTGTCCACATATTTGCAGTGGAAACCCTTACTAACTTTGAGAGATGCCCCTAATATGTATTGTAGACACACCTGGATTTCAGCCTCAGTTAACAAAATACCACTAGGCCTCATTACTGATCAGTTATGAATGACCACTTGCAGAAAATATTTGTTAATATGAGCTACAGGAATTGATAAAATATTCTGAAGCAAAAGAAACTGAAAATGGGTGTGCTAAATGGCAAACCATTAAAAGTAATTATTAAATATTATATTAAACTGAAAACCATGGGATACACCATACCTTAGAACAATAAATACTGATAGTATAAATGACAGTTTTAATCAGTATTAAACCAACATATAGGTAAAGGTAAATGGACCCCTGACCATTACTGGCCAAGGGAGCCGGCGTACAGCTTCCGGGTCATGTGGCCAGCATGACTAAGCCACTTCTGGAAAACCAGAGCAGCGCACGCAAATGCTGTTTACCTTCCCGCTGGAGTGGTCCCTATTTATCTACTTGCACTTTGACATGCTTTCGAACTGCTAGGTGGGCAGTAGCTGGGACAGAGCAACAGGAGCTCACCCAGTCGCAGGGATTCGAACTGCCGACCTTCTGATCAGCAAGCCCTAGACTCTTTGGTTTAAGCCACAGCACCACCTGGGTCCCTTCTCATGATAGTAGCAGCCCTTTATTAGTTGCCAAGTGGGTCTGACTCCATCTGCCTCTGCCTCTGCCTCTGCCTCTGCCTCTGCCTCTGCCTCTGCCTCTGCCTCTGCCTCTGCCTCTGCCTCTGCAAGAAATGGTTCTTGGGCTAGGAGGTATATTCAGCATTTTTATCAAATGCTGGCAGGATGGAGCAATGGTTGGCAATCGCTGCTGGAGAATCAGACAGATTTTCCACTCTCGAAGCAGAGACGTGATCAATATACAACAACCTTGGGTCTGAGGATGTTAGGTCAAGGGTATTGAACTATATCTACTTGGCTTCAATTGTTCATGTTGCTACAGTTCTGATCTTGAAATAATTCCTGTGTTTGCTGTAGCACCGATTCACTGCATATCCCATCTGGCACCTGCCTCTCCATTTCTTGCTTCAACATCAGATCAGCAGTCTTTGGAGTCTCAGCAGGCAGGCCTAGGTGTTGGGGTGGCCATCAGTATGCCATTCTCCACCAACCCAACCAGTGTCCCAATTATAGCAGGTAGGCCCAAAACCTTCTTCTACAGCAACACCATTCTCCTGAAGATTCCTTCCACTGTATTATGTTGATCACATAAGACCTCCCACCAAGTCAATCTTGGTTGGAGTTTGTTTGTCCGTGACAGGATCTTCATTACATAAAGATGTGGGTTCCATTGCTGGAGAGCACTGTGGTTGCTAGGTATGGGAAATGCCTACACCAGGCATCCCCAAACACGGCCCTCCACTTGTTTTGGGGCTACAATTTCCATCATCCCTGACCACTGGTCCTGTTAGCTAGGGATGATGGGAGTTGTAGTCCCAAAACATCTCGCGGCTGAGTTTGGGGATGACTGGTCTACACCATAAAAGTCCAGGTCAATGGACCCATTTGATGCACCTTTAACTGAGGGGTGTCTAATCCAGCCAACCTCATAATGGAAAGCAGCACTTGACCCATTTGTTGCAGAATTGTTGCAGTGGGGGTGCAGGACTATCAGGTAAGAGCTTGTCTATTGCTTCTTTCTGCCCTTGACCTGTGGGTTTCTTCACCCACCTAGCACCATTTCCTGCCTTGAAATAACCCAATATATATACCCTGCTTCAGGGTAGCTCTGAGACTACAGCTGGAGTGTGGGGAGGGACTTTGTGCCTGAGTTTCAAGGAAACAGCAGTGTAAGAACAGATTTATCAGCCCCACAGAGCAAAAGTGAAGATTTACCAGCCCCACAGGACAGAGACACTGATTTATCAGCTCCACCATGTAAGACTTGCAGTGTGAAAAGAGGCAGGAGTTTTAGAAAAGCCTCTTGTGGGGGGTCTCTGGCTGAGTTATTAAATTCTAAGAAACCACTTGATCCCCTTTTGCAAAGTTGGAGTCGAAGAGGGAATGAAACAGCTGCTTAAACTATATTTTGCTTGATGTCAACTCCTTTGAGATTTATGTGGCAGCTGGCTTTCTTTATATCCAAAAGCGCTGAATCATCCTGATAGCACATGACAACTCCATGCAATTCATATTTAGCTTTGATTACCCCTTTGCAGCTGAAGTTTTCATTTGGATCATGAAGTATTCTAGCTTCAGGGAAAACAACACCTATTCCCCTTTTAGAAGTTGTGCAAAAATATATTCCACCTCTACAAGCCTTTGGCTAATTAAGCTATCTAAGGCCTTTAAACTGGGGTGGAGGGTATTGTTTTTGCTTGCTACTATGTTACGTATATTTTTTTTTAATATTGTAAACTGGCCTGTGCAGTGTAGAAATTTAAATAATAAAAATGATAATGGAACATCAAAACTTTTCTGTTCTTTTTTGAGAAGTGTGTATATAAAAGAAGTTAGCAATATGATACACACATTTTTCCTTTTGAAGTGTTGTCGAAAACTTAAACCCAAAGCAGTCAATTATCTCACATGTAATTACCAAATTAACCACAATCACTTCTTCTTCTGCTTCCCATCCTTGGGGGTGGGCGGTGTTCCAGAAGGGGGCCACTTGCAAAATGATGAACCAAGTTGGGAAGATGTTGTTAATATCCCTGTGATATTCAGAGCTTGGGCTATAGCTAACAGAGAACTCTGCCCATCCGATCAATGATTCCTTTTGCATTACAAATCTGGTGTTGAATGAGCTGTCATTCAGGTTAGGCTGTGGAAATTAGGAATTCTTGAATGGCAGTGTTTGAAGAGCTGAACTGTGGCCTGAACTTAAGAATTTCCTGCAGGATGGCAGTATTTGCAATGTTGGTATTAGTGCTGTTGCCCTGGGCTGTATGCAAGGTTCCTATTGCTCAATGCTCCATCAGACACCCCCTTCCCTTTCTTCACAAATACGATCGGTCAGGAGACGTCATCATTGCTGGCATTATGTCACAGGTGTATATAACTTCTAATATACTAACTTTCCATAGACTTCCCTCTTCTGACCTCTTTGGAGAAATTCTGTAAGGAACTGTATTTCTTTGAATCATAGTGTGGATCTGTACTGAATGTTTAGCGATATTTGGTGTATGATCATCACCATCGACCTTTACCTTCTCAAAATTTCTCTTTTTCTAGGGGAGCAGATCTAATCCTGAAATCCATTTCTCTGTCTTCTAAGTCATTGTTTTCTATTGCCCCTTGTTCAAAGAGACATTAGCAGCACTTTTGTTTGTTTTTGCGTTTATTATTATTATTATTATTATTATTATTATTATTATTATTATTATTATTCCACTGTTCTTTCGAATAGAAATGTTTATGGGGGACTGTGAGATCTGATGACTTAAATTGCTTTCTGAAAGGAGTGTCATTTATTCTATCAGTATTTATTGTTCTAAGGTATGGTGTATCCCATGGTTTTCAGTTTAATATAATATTTAATAATTACATTTAATGGTTTGTCATTTAGCACACCCATTTTCAGTTTCTTTTGCTTCAGAATATTTTATCAATTCCTGTAGCTCATATTAACAAGTATTCTACAATATGCGTGACTTGAGAGCCTAGCAACAGTTTAAGCAGGATGTTCATATTCAACCCCAGTTCTCCAGAAGTTATATATGAGAAAATAGATGGTTTCAGACTCCTGTTCATAGGAATGAAGTCTGATCTACTGCCAGTGACTGGTCTTTCCATTGTAGTTTTAATCAGCATTAAACCAACATATAGGTAAAGGTAAAGGGACCCTTGACCATTACTGGCCAAGGGAGCCGGCGTAGAGCTTCCGAGTCATGTGGCCAGCATGACTAAGTCACTTCTGGCAAACCAGAGCAATGCACAGAAATGCCGTTTACCTTCCCACCGGAGTGGTACCTATTTATCTACGTGCACTGGCGTGCTTTTGAACTGCTAGGTGGGCAGGAGCTGGGACCGAGCAATGGGAGCTCACCCCGTCGCGAGGATTCAAACCGTCGACCTTCTGATCGGCAAGCCCTAGGCTCTGTGGTTTAACCCACAGTGCCACCCGTGTCCCTCAAATCAACATATAGTCAGGACAAAACCATTATGAAGCAAAGTAACATTACAAAGAAATAAAAAATTAATAAATCACAATTAATAAATGGCCAAGGGGGATAGGGGGTGGTTTCTGTTAAACTCATCATTATAGAAGTAGAAAAGCGTGGATTTTTTTTCCTTTGTAAGAAAACAACAATTTTCCTAGCATTATTTAAAACTTTTAGCTTCTGTACAAAATCATTATTCCACATATTTACACAAAGGAACCATTAATTCACATGTACCCCAGACTTCTCAAGAGTTGTCTGAAGAGGAATCTGGATGAAGTTATGCCTCTGGAAAGATACTTGTGTGATTTTAGAAAAATCTGGACAATGGGGTCCACCATTGTCGAAATAGTGTTGAAATAATAATGTCTTGGGCAACTGATGATCTTCTCTATGACACTTACAATTCCATATGATTATGACACAGAACTAGCATTTTATTTTCTTTAACCTGGAGACAGCTTTTAATATATTTAAATTTTAATAGATTATATTATTCTTATGTGAGGTTCAAACTCCACTATTTTTATTTATATTTTATTTCCTATATGGCGGACACCAGATTGATATCCAGCAACACACATCCAAAGCCACAGAAGCATCACTTTGTATCAGTGGCTCTCTTCTTCTCTTAAACTAAAATGCCTTGCACTTAGTACAGCTGGGATTACGTAGCAAACTTTTAAACTAGAGAACTGAGTAAAGTTAAATTGGATAATACTAAATCTTGCATACAGAAATTCTTGCATATAATAACTACCTTATTGTTTCTTAGATTTGTCTTTCCACAATAATTATTTTTTTTGCTTTTGATTTCTCTTTGATAAACTAAAATGGTTCCTCTTGCCTTATACTGATGTATTTAAAATAAATATTTCCAATTGATTGTAGTCTCTTGGGTCTAATCTGATCACTGGAATATCAGCCACTGGAAGAAATTAAGAGCCTCAACTTTACATGGAACTTCTATATACATTGTACATGTATCTGTGTGTGAATGGTATTAGTTAATAACATCGTTCAAAACCAGGGCAGGAATTGACTCTTCAAGGAAGACAAATGCCCAGGTTTGTGTGACAATATATGCACACATTTCCCTGGACTCTAGGCATATAATCTATTTTTTATGAAGGTGCACTATTATCCAATATATAACTCTCTTTGCAGGCCAATGACACAACTCTACCAGCATATCCTGGCCATGGCATTTGCTGTAAAGGAGATAAATGAAAAACCCCAAATCCTACCCAATGTCACTCTGGGATTCCACATCTATAATAGCCATTTCAGTGCAAGATGGACCTATCAAGCCTCCATGGAACTTCTCTCCAGGAGAGGCAGATTCATTCCAAATTACAAGTGTGGTGTCAAGAACATTCCAACAGCAGTCATTGGGGGACCAAACTCTGGTTTATGTCTCCACATGGCAACAATCCTGTGCATATACAAGATGCCACAAGTAAGACACGTGCATGAAGCCCGGATGATTATGAAAATATTTACATTTGTTTTTGAATACAGGCGTCTCCCCAGTGTGGTGTAGTGGTTAAGAGTGGTAGGCATGTAATCTGGTGAACCGGGTTGGCGTCTCCGCTCCTCCACATGCAGCTGCTGGGTGACCTTGGGCTAGTCACACTTCTTTGAAGTCTCTCAGCCCCACTCACCTCACAGAGTGTTTGTTGTGGGGGAGGAAGGGAAAGGAGAATGTTAACCGCTTTGAGACTCCTCAGGGTAGTGATAAAGCGGGATATCAAATCCAAACTCTTTTTCTTCTTCTACATGGGGGTTATGTTCTGGGCCCCCATGTGCATAAGTAAAAGGGTGTAAAGTGGGGAGCACACCACTTTATAGGGAGGGCATGTGGAGAGGAGAGGAGAGGAGAGGAGAGGAGAGGAGAGGAGAGGAGAGGAGAGGAGAGGAGAGGAGAGGAGAGGAGAGGAGAGGAGAGAGAAATGGCACAGGAGTAGGGTGGGCAACTCTCCCCCAGAGAGTGGAGAAGCAGTGGTGGGGTGGGGGTTGTTTGTGTGAGGTGGACCAGGCGAGTGTCGGGGGGGGGGCAGCAAGACTGGTCTAGGCAGGTCGACCTTCCTGCCCTCCCTTTCCATCCTTCCCCTGCCCAAGTCCAAACCCAAGCAAGGTCTGGGAGAGACAGAGCCATGGTGTCCAGCTGCAAGCAAGTGCCTGTATACCCATTCAGCCGGAGAATTGGTGCTTGAATATTGGTGTATGTCACCATCTTTAAGAATTTGAGGAGCATGGAACAGGGGACAGGGTGATTAACAAGCTATTTGCTT
The DNA here is from genome assembly GCF_009819535.1 of Lacerta agilis. Lineage (NCBI taxonomy): Eukaryota > Metazoa > Chordata > Lepidosauria > Squamata > Lacertidae > Lacerta > Lacerta agilis. The sequence goes on along the minus strand of NC_046325.1, from coordinate 10,560,513 downwards.
GCCTTTACTATCTCTCTCTCTCTTTTGGCAGGGGAAACATGTCCCTAAGAGACAAAACATTTTTATTATTATTTCTCATGTAGAAAGGACAAACTGCAGTGGTACCTCTGGTTACATACTTAATTCATTCCGGAGGTCCGTTCTTAACCTGAAACTGTTCTTAACCTGAAGCACCACTTTAGCTAATGGGGCTCCTCCTGCCGCTGCACAGCCAGAGCACGATTTCTGTTCTTATCCTGAAGCAAAGTTCTTAATGTGAAGCGTTATTTCTGGTTAGCGGAGCATGTAACCTGAAGCGTATGTAACCTGAAGCGTATGTAACCCGAGGTACCACTGTAATTTTTTTAATCAGATAATGTATTTTAAATGTATATAAACAGCAAAATATTTTCACCAGCTGAGAACATAGAGCAGGCTTCAAATAATGTTATTGCCCCTCCCCATATAGTCAAATCAGTTCCAAACCCCAGAATCCAATAAATTAAATGTAAAAACAAAACAAAACAAAAACCCGTGACAGCTGTTATTTGATCAAATAGAAAATTGAAGTAAGATTAGGCTAGTTACAGGTGGGTAGCCGTGTTGGTCTGCCATAGTCGAAACAAAATAGGAAACAAAATAGGAAATTCTTTCCAGTAGCACCTTAGAGACCAACTGAGTTTGTTCTTGGTATGAGCTTTCGTGTGCATGCACACTTCTTCAGATTAGGCTGTTTCTTTTGTATGTGTCCAGTGCATTTGTGTATTTCTAACTGACTCTATGGAGGATGGGAAACATGTTGAACTGTATGGATTCTTGTTGATTAACTAGACTTGTTTGGTCCTATAGAGCATCAACACAGCATGTGATATACACACAGGTGCATGGTCCCCTCTTGATAGTTGTTGGCATATCTTGAGAGATAAGGGTGGGTGAAGTCAAACTGCATTGTTTTTGCTGTGTTAGCAGCAACAAAGTGACCACTCTGGAGCACAAACCTGGGCAGTGTATGTGAAAATCCTGGGTTGCCCAGGTGACAAGACCTCTCAGCCTCACTGCTATGGTCCAAAGGAAAGCAGAGCAATATATTTGGCACCAGTTGGGCTGGATTTGCGTAGGGTTTACTCCTTAGCCTTTTCTTCTCTTGGTTTATATATATATTAGTAACTGTATTAATGTAACAGTTATTTTTATATAACTGTAATTTTGTAATATTTTAAGTTGTGTTTTGTTGCTTCAGTTTTTTTGCATGTCACTTAGAGATAGTTTTAATATCCTAAGCAGTGCCAGATTTACGTATAAACTAAACAAGCTATAGCTTAAGGTCCCACTCTCTTGGGAGTCCCCCCAAAATATACTTCTTCTTTATTGTATCACCCTATTAATATACTTCTTCTTAACTGTATTTCAACAATTACTTTGATAAAATACATATTTTGTTATGTGCAAATGGCTTTAGATACCTATTAGGTTCATAAATTACCATATAGTATATATTCAACAACAACAACAAAAAACAGCAACAATTTGTTGTTGACAAAGGACAGCTAGACATATAAAGGGCCCCATTACCTTCAGTAGCTTAGGGCCTCATCAAACCTAAATCCGGCCCCGATCCTAAGTGGTATAACAATTCACTAATAATTCAATCCATCAATCAAATCCTGATCTGAGTTTGTTGTTCAAAATCAATAAAGGGTTTCGTGTTTTTTTCTTCCTTTTTTGTAAATTATTACCCTCAGCTTGTTTTTGGCTCTTCTCCCATGCTGAATATAAATATGCAAGCTGTTTTCATGCACCAAATGTTCCCAGATCAGGCTCAACAATATGAGGGGATTCTTCGATTACTGCAGCATTTCAATTGGATATGGATTGGGGTGATTTGTCAGGATGATGACAGTTCAGAGAGATTTGTACATAATGTTCTACCCATGTTTGAGCAGAAGGGGATCTGCTTTGATTTTGTAAAGAGATTCACTAAATTGAATGTTTTTCGAGGGATCACTGCAATGATGGCTGCAGGACTTGAAATAATCAATGTTATTGTGCGAAGCACTGCCAATGTTGTGATTGTGCACGGTGAAATTCATACAATAATGGAAATGAGAGTGTACTTCAAGATGCAAGGGACACAGGATATGCCAAGGCAAAGCCTAGGAAAAGTTTGGATTATGACAGCCCAGATGGATTTCACTTCATATCCCTTTCAAAGCTGTTGGGACATAGGTTTCCTCCATGGTGCTCTATCATTTGCAATTTACTCAGAGGATATCCTAGGATTCCAGAAATTTATTCAGAGAAGACGTCCTGCCTCAGAAAAAGAAGATGGCTTCATCAGAGTTTTCTGGGAAGAGGCATTTAACTGTTCTTTTCACAAACAATCTTTAGATAAGAGACACAAGGAATCCTGCACTGGGGAGGAGAGGGTTGACACACTTCCTGCATCTGTTTTTGAAAAGAGCATGACTGCCCACAGCTATAGCATCTACAACGCTCTATATGCTGTGGCACATGCTTTGCATTCCATGCATTCCTCCAAATTTAAACATGGGACTATGGAAGATGGAATAAGATCAGGCTACGTGGACCAACAGCCATGGCAGGTAATGTTCAAACTCAACTAATGCAGAAGTTTGCAGTAAACTCTGAAACTGAGTGAAAGGGGAATACCTCATTACAACATTGGGGGGGGGGACTTTCTTCTTTGATTGATTTTTTTTGGAGGAAATATGATTATCCAGTGAGGTTCAAAGCAGGGGAGATCACAAATCAGCAAATTAAAATAAATGGTGGACCATAATCAGAGAAGTCAACTCAACTCAACTCATTTTATTTCGGCTTTAAGCCCATAAACGTAACAACCGAAAACAGAAACAGAACATCACAGGCTGGTTTACAATTACTAACAATAAAATAGCTTTAAAAATACTCAGCTGAGTAGAAAATGATAAAAGTTAAATTAAAATTTCAAACTGTATATAGCAAACTATTGCGTTTCTTAAGTGACAGGACTGAGGTCAGAAATTTTGCCACATGTAAAGTTACAATCAGGTCTGTATCTTGCAACAGAAGAGCAAGGTAAGTCTCTTCCAAATACCCCGGTAATTTTTGAATTAATGGAAGTAGTAAAGTCTTTCGGGCATCAGAATACAAGGGGCAGACAACCACTATATGGTGCAAAGATTCAATCAAGCGGTTATCACAGGCACATAAGACTGACACTTGGCCCCCTGAAAATCTGTGAAAAAGAACGTTTGAAGGGAAGACATTAAACTGTGCTTTAATAAAAGCGAAACGGTGACTAGCAATAGAAAGAGTTGATAGATAGGCAGGTGTTTGAAGTGGGGGTACAATGCCCAGAGATCTCGGTGAGCATGTCCCCCCGCCCAGCATAATATTGTGCTGCAGCTCAATATCATCCAGTCTTTGGGAGATGGTCTTTTTTGCTATACTTAGATCTTGATTCAGAATCTCTAAGGGCGAAATTCCAATAAGCAAAAGTTTGGCGTCAATCTTACTAGCCCAAGGGCTCATGAACTCATCGCGCCATAAGCATTGGGCCAGATAATATTCAGGCAGTCTGTGCCAGAGTGTCAACCAACAGATAAAAACACGCTTCCACAGGAGCGACTCCAAGGAAGGCATCCTCAATTCCACGCGTATGGCCGCATTGCTCACACAGGTGGGGACTTACAGGAGACGACAAAGGAATTGGCTTTGTAGGGATTCAAGCGAGGAGAGATTTGCCAGAGCAGCCCATAGTGGTGCTGCATAACTTAGTGTGTTTACTCTTCTCGACTTATAGACCACCATCCCTGAAGGCACATGCAGGGCACCATCTGTGAAGTAGAATTGCTACTGAATCTGCGCTGTCCACCTCATGTTTTGTTGGAACAGTATGCCTAAATATTGGAACTTAGTGACTTGTTCTACAGCCACTCCATCTAGTTTCCAAGTGTATTGTTTAGGGCTTCTGGGGGGAAAAAACCACATTATTTTTGTTTTGGCGTGATTAATAACTAGCTGATTGGATTGGCAGTATGAAGCAAAAATCTTCAGTGCTCTATTTAAACCAACTCGCGAGTAGGATAAAATTACCGCATCATCAGCATATAATGGTAGTGGACACCTATAATCCGCAAGGTGAGGAGCGTGGATATTGGCAGATGACTCGGCTAGAGGTTTTCTCATATCACTTATATATAAGTTAAAGAGATAGGGGGCCAATATACAACCTTGCCGAACGCCTTTGTTTATGGGCACTCTATTCGTGAGTTCACCTAGGAGGGTTAATCTCACTCTGGCAGCTGATCCCTCATGGAGTTGGATCATGAGCCAAAGCAGTCTTTTATAATCAGAGAAGCATCTACAAATCAGTCTTTCATTTCTCTAGGCCTTTGGCTGATTAACATTCTATGTCCTTTTAAATGTGTTTGTGGGAGGGGGGTCATTGATTTGTTTTTGATTTTGTTTTTATTATGTCTTTTGTGTTCTCATTTTGAATTTTGTATAATTATTTTGTTAATAATAATAATAATAATAATAATAATAATAATAATAATAATAATAATAGGTATGTGATAGCAGAGCAGGCAGCACAGCAGCAGCAACAGGACACGGTGGCATTCTCATTTCTCTTCAAACAGCAAAATCGGATGTGCCACCCCTGATGAGAACCATGCTGGTTTCCTGCCCTTTTCTCACGTGAGCCACTCCACCAGCAGCAGCCATCTCACTAGTGCAACTTGGACGCCCCTAAGGGACTTTAACTTACTGTGACATTCTCCATAAGTATTTAAAGCAACCATTCCTCATTATAATGCGCTATCGCCCTGTGCCATACTTGCATTTCTTTATCCATCCTTAGGGGGGGGGGATAATATTTGGTTCTACCCAGTACCCTAAGTACCCTAATTCAAAAAGTACGAAAATAAATACTGTCATGAAGGAGTGATTCTGTAAGCAAGTATCGCTGGGTAGGGCCCCTCAAGCAGGTGTTACAATTGGTCCTCAAAGCGGAAGCAGGTGATGGGGCTGCCAGCATTTCTCAGCCCCTATAAACCTTGGAGTTAACCTGCTTTGGGGGGGGGTGTGGAGAGAGAGAACATGTCATAGATTAGACTGCTGTTTCATGTCTGTAGCTGGTGCCAGAGAAGATGCCAATAAAGCCTGATAACACGTTCTGTGCTTACATGTGAGTTATTAGAAGCTTGGAGGGAGGACTTCGGAAAGCCACCCCCTCCTTGACATATACTGCTTTTAAGTAGGTGATAATCCAAAACCCTCAAATGCAACCAACAACCACCATTTTGCAATGTTTCAATTCTTTGGATGTTATATTAATTCCTTCCCTCCTCCCACAATTTAGCTCCACGAATTTCTGAGAAGGGTCTCCTTTAACAATAGTGCTGGGAAAGAGGTTTCTTTTGACAAGAATGGGGAATTAAAAACTGAATTTGATATTATCAACTGGGTCACCTTCCCAAATGAGTCATTTCTTAGAGTCAAAGTTGGAATGATGGACCCACTGGCTCCTCTTGAAAAAGGGTTGACCATTAAGGTTAATGCCATTGTGTGGCCTAGCAGGTTCAACCAGGTAAGGTCTGTTTCATGTGAACTCCAGTCGTGTATGCAAAACTGTTTCAGATATATATGTATGTGTGTGTATGTATGTATGTATGTATATATATATATATATATATATATATATATATATATATATATATATATATATATATATATATATATATATATATATATATATATATATAATGTGAAAGGCATGATCCCAGGCCTGCCTTGATGTAGAGCAAAATATTAAGTTATTGCCAACTAAGGTGGTAGAAGATTTAGATGAGGGGAAAGGTAACATTCAAAAAAGTTCTATAGGTCAGCCATTAGTTCATTACAATTATCTTAAGAAATGAAGAAGAGCACAGTAGATACATATCACTCATTTCTGGTACAGTGGAACCTCGGTTTTCAACCATAATACGTTGCGTGTTGAGGAAGCGAGCAGAAAGGAAGCCCTCTGGCTCGCACTTTTGCCTTTAAAGGGGAGTCCCAGCCATGCCCCCCAGCCGGCCAGTTGGCCAGCTGTTTGCTGACGTGGCCAGGAATCCTCCGGGCAGTGAGGGACAAAGTCCCCCGCCCACCTGGAAGTGAGAGGGCAACCACGCGGTCCACCGCAACTCCTCCCCACAGGTAAGTGGAGCGGATTTTCGGAAGACAGTTCGACTTCCGAAATGTTCAAAAACTGAGGGGCAATGGGTGGTTGGCAAGATTCATTGAGAAAAAAGAAAAACATGCAGCGGAAGCTGATCAACTTCTGGGGCGTGTTCGAAAACAGATGCAATTACTTTCGGGTTTTCGCCATTTGGCTTTCGAAACGTTCAGCTCCTGAGATGCTCGAAAACCGAAGTTCCACTGTATTATGGAAAGGGTGCAAGCAACATTGTTCCCCACTGTTTTGGTCTCTGAACTAATAACATTCTAAGTCAATAATATCGGGACCCCCTAGTTGCAAACTAATATGTTGAGGAACTGACCAAGCAAAGGTCACAGCTGAAAATAAAACTAAATTGAAAAATCTAAAGATAGTAAAGCAGAGGCTAATTCTGCAAGGATGCAATATGGAGAGATTGCATGAACGGCAGAGAATTTTGGAAAATATCATTCAGATGTGATTGACAATACACTGTGGTAAGTTTTGAGGGAGTTGTTGTATAATCAATATGACTATGATAAAAGTTTTTATGAAGGCACAGTTGCTGGAGAAATGACAAAGATTCCAATACTGCATCTTTCCTGGAGGTGAAAGGCATCACAGGGCAGTCTACAACAAAACACACATGCACAAAAACACACAACACAGTAACAAATAGAGGCTATAACTCTAGCCTGCACATTATCAACAAATAAACTGTAGTTATCTAAAGATGGGCCAGTGAGTGGCACACTTCAACATTATTTTCTTCTTTCATTAATGGACAGGTACAACCCCTTTCTGTGTGTAATGAGAATTGCCTTTTAGGTTATAGTCGGATGGAAAAGGAAGGAGAGCCATTTTGCTGCTATGGTTGCCTTCCATGTCCAGAAGGGAGAATTTCTAACCAGAAGGGTAAGATTTGTTGTGTACACTATTTATAAATTATGCCAGATATGATCCAGTACATTTACACCAGAAATTAGTTTCCTTGATGTTTTAAGTGTAAGAACAGGGCAGATAATAAGATGTTGTGTCATATTACTGTTGCCTGTCTACTTTGGTGCAGAAGTATTTCATGATAGGTCTGGAGGAAGGATTTCAGCAAAACTAGAGAGAAGAAAGTAATTGATACCTTTGTTTAGTTATATCTTGGGAAAGAATCTTTCTTGTAAGACCAGTTGGTCCCAATAAGTGCAGTACTGTAAGGGCTGTAGCTTGTTAAGGTTCTCTTGAACACAATGTCCTGAGAAGAAATCAGTCATGTATTTCAATAGCACCATAGAAGCAGTCATTTAAAGCTATCATAATGTTATGCTTGTTTTTAACCAGAGTTTCCATGCATAAAAATGACTCTTTTCTTTTCCAGATATGGATGACTGTTTTCAATGCCCTGAAGATCAATATCCAAACAATGGCCAGTATGAATGCATTGTGAAAGCAATAACCTTCTTGTCTTATGGAGAACCTTTGGGGGTTAGTTTGGCTGTTTTTGCTCTGCTTTTGTCCTCCGTCACTGCTTGGGTGCTGTGGATCTTCATTAAGCACCAAGAGACTCCTATAGTCAAAGCCAATAACCGGAACCTCACCCACACTCTCCTCATCTCACTCCTGCTCTCATTCCTTTGCCCTTTGCTTTTCATAGGCCAGCCTGAGAAGTTTACATGCCTCTTTCGACAAACTGCTTTTGGCATGATCTTCTCAGTTGCAGTTTCTTCTATTCTGGCCAAAACCACAACAGTGGTTGTAGCTTTCATGGCCAATAAACCAGGATCTAGGATAAGGAAACTGGTGGGGAAACGGTTGGCCACCTCCATTGTTCTTTCCTGCTCCCTTATTCAAGCTACAATTTGTAGTGTGTGGCTGACAACCTCTCCCCCATTTCCAGTCCTTGACATGCACTCAATGACTGAAGAAATTGTGCTTGAATGTAATGAGGGTTCAACTATCATGTTTTACTGTGTCTTGGGATTTATGGGTGTCCTTGCCACTGTCAGCTTCACAGTGGCCTTTTTAGCTAGGAATCTGCCAGACAGTTTTAATGAAGCCAAGTTCATCACCTTCAGCATGTTGGTCTTTTGCAGTGTGTGGTTGTCCTTTGTTCCAACCTACTTGAGCACCAAGGGGAAATACATGGTGGCAGTGGAGATCTTCTCCATCTTGTCCTCCAGTTTTGGGTTACTGGGTTGCATCTTTTCTCCTAAATGCTATGTCATTTTGATGAGACCTGAGTTGAACAACAAGGGGCAGCTAATTAGAAGAAATGACTAGAGTGTCAGTATGTCCAATGTTAACTAAATCTTTTCCCACTCAAAAGTATGCACTTAATGATGAGTGATACATATAAGGAGATCACACACATACTGTTCTGTAGAAAATAAACAATTTATTATTAAATAAATAAATAATAAAGAAGAAGAAGAAGAGCTTGTCTGTCCATTTATGTCAACATTCTTCCCCCAAAGTATTATATTCTCTCTGATTACAAGCCTAACGTGTGAGCTACATTGCAGCTTTCCCTACCCTGGCATTTTCTATATTTTCTCCATAGGAGAGGAATATGTCCTCCTTGAGGGCTTTTGAGGAGCATCTGATTGGCCACTCTGAAAACAAAATGTTGGACAACATAGGCCTTTGGTCTTATCCAGCAGCACTTCCTTTCCTTTCCTTTCCTTTCCTTTCCTTCCCTTCCCTTCCCTTCCCTTCCCTTCCCTTCCCTTCCCTTCCCTTCCCTTCCCTTCCCTTCCCTTCCTTCAAAAAACTTGGAGATTATTTTGGGTTTTATCAGGTTATACAAGAGCTGGCCAATAGACTTTTAATCTAGTATTGTCCATTGACCATCAGTGGGTCTAATCTGTGAATGACTTAGGATACATCTTATATTTAACAAACAAAAAACAAAAACAGATTGCTCATGCAAAAGTTTTTCCCTTAAAGTTTGCTTATCCCCTGAAAGTTGCTCATATTCTTCTATAAATACTTTATTAGGGGAAAGATGATCTAAGCAATGCAGGGGAGCAGAACTGGGTTATTAACATCAAACATGGAGAAATGTATATTAGTATCCTAGCCAATACTTGGACTTGAATGTGGAATCACATCTGAAGAAGTGTGCATGCACACGAAAGCTCATACCAAGAACAAACTCAGTTGGTCTCTAAGGTGCTACTGGAAAGAATTTCCTATTTTGTTTCGACTATGGCAGACCAACACGGCTACCCACCTGTAACTGAATCACATAAATTTTTGGGGACGGGGTAAAAAGTAATTGAAATTTAATGATTCCTGTGAGCTCAAAATGCATTAGAAAACTTTTATGTACACTCTTCACTGAATTGCCCCTCTTGTGCTCATTTTTGAGAGTTTTTATTTTTCTGGACCGAAATTTTTGTGATTTAAGAATTACAATTATTTTACTATATTAAAAAAAAAACAGGACACAGAAAACAGCTTACTGGGAAACTGATTACTTGCAGACAATAGAAGTTTTCATTTGAATAGCTGATGTATTTCCAGTCTTGATAAACTGGCAATGTTCATAAGTTGTGCACAAGTTTTTACATCAATAGTTACCAGCGAAGTGGCTATTCTATAAGGTATTTTTCTTTTCTAAGATACCAGCTTTCTGAGTTATTTTCTAGATTGTGTGCTGAAGCTCATTAGAGCTTTCTTCGTACTCAGGAGGACCAGCTGAAACTTTTTCCGGGATGTAACACACATTTTTCTTTTGCCATGTTATAGAGAGTAATTACAAGGAATTATATTTTCTGCAATTATCAAATTAATCATAATCACTACTTCTCTGTATCTCTAGAGGGTTCCAGTACCAACATGGAAAACCATGAGCTAAGACTGGAAGATTAATATACCCTGTGATATTCAAGCTTGGGCAGACAGACACTCAGTGCTCTGTCAGTCTGATCAATGAATCTTTACACTCATTCTAGTGACTTCTTACTGCTCAGAAACGCTCAAATGGCAGTGTCCAAAAAGAGGAATTATTTCCCAAAAAAATTCTGCAAGCTGGTACTCTATGCAGTATTGAAATTAGTGCTATTTTCTCTAAATGAGGGCAACATTCCGATTACTCAGTGTTCCATCAGGCATCCTCTTCCTATTCTTCATGAATATTATCAGTCTGGAGACATCATTGTTGCTGGCATTATTTCTCAAATCTATGTAACTTCAAGTGTAGCCTTCAATATACCACCCTCTCCTGAGTTCCTTGAGGACATTCTGTAAGGAATTGTTTGTGTGAGCACGTGAGCTTGTGAATTTAAAACCTTAGGATCTTTCTGTAATGATTATATAATCTGCATTTGCCATATGATGAGGGTGATGATCACCAGAACCCTTTTCCTTCAGTCCTGATTTTTATGAAGGGTGGGGTTGGGATTTAAGCAGGGTCTGTTCATCTTAGTTTAAGAATTTCTGATTATAATGAGATCTAAAACTAGTATTTCATAATCATTTAATGAACATGAGGCAGGGGGAAAAAAAACATAACACCCACATCCAGTTTCTTAAGGCTTTCTTGCGATTTGCCATGATAATATTTGTATTTCTAGATTTCACACTTAACTTTTATCATTGCAAAGTGGTTAATCACTCAAATCTGGAGGTGGTTTCATGATCAGCTTTGAACAATACTCAGAAGACTGGATACTCAGTTCAAATATCTGATATTAGTAGTAGCGGCAGCAAATATAATAACAGCAGTACTGTTAACAACTGCTTAGATTTTGCAAAGAGAAGCACAAAATAGGCCTATATGGCAAATTCAGTTTTGTGATAAGTCCATGGAACTTTTAATCGCTAACAGGGGCTTATTTGCCTTCTACAGTAATTATAATTATAGTGATAATTGTAAATGGTATAAAGTCTGTGGCAGCCTTTGAGTGACCCTGGAGGTAAAATAACTGTATGAAACAAATTAAGGCTGTATCCGGGTTTCAGAATGTATTGGAAATAAGCTAAAGGATAAAATGAAAATGTTAAGTACTTTCACAAGCAGAAAAGGTATGTTCATCGGAAAAGATTGGAAGTCTATAATTTATTTAATTTTTAATTTTGTTTTTTATTTATTTATTTTATTTATTTAATTAGTATATATATGTTAGTTTTTTTGTTTTGTATTTTGTTATTCATTGTTATTATTATTATTATTATCATCATTATTGTTCTTGGTTTTAAACGATTTATTAGTATCTGGAATGGAAAGGTATGATATGGAAAGCTTGTAAATTTGTAAACTATGTAAATGTTGATGATATTGTTAATAAAGGAATATTCATTATTTTTTTAAAAAAAGATAATTGTAGTGTCCCTTACAGCTATGAAATATTCCAAAGGATCAGGCACAGATTCTTCCATCAGAGGAATCTTCCCTGGATACAACTTAAGTTTATTCTGAGGTTCAAACCTCTAAAAAACACATTTCCCTTTCTGAGTTTTCTGGAAGCTGATAGTGAGCTTCCAGAATGTGGATAGTGAGGGATGGTTCTTGTGATCAGAATTAAAAGTAATGCCATGAGCTGGCTATTCAGGAAAGCCAAATGTGCAGCTTTGTGTTTCAATATTCTCACGTACTTCCCTATACTATGGGTAAATAATAGAGTATGATGCTGATAATGGCAAGGTGGCAGGTTTGATCCCTTTATAGGACAGCTGCATTGCAGGGGGTTGGGCTAAATGAGTGGTTCTCAGAGAAGGGTCACCATCTGTTTTTGGGCTACAACAGCCACCATCCCTAGCTAGCAGGACCAGTTTTCAGGGATGATGGGAATTGTAGTTCAGAAACAGATGGAGACTCAAGTTTGGGAAGCACTGGGCTAAATGATTATCAGGGTCCCTTCCAACTCTACAATTCTATGATTCTATGATGTGCTGTTGTTTAATATGTAGTTCTCATTGCAGGCCAATGACACATCTCTATCAGCATATCCTGGCCATGGCATTTGCTGTAAAAGAGATCAGTGGAAATCCCCAAATCTTACCCAATGTCACTCTAGGATTTCACATCTTTAATAGCCATTTCAGTGCAAGCTGGACCTATCAAGCCTCCATGGAACTCCTCTCTAGACAAGGACGACTCATCCCTAACTATAAGTGCGATTTGTTGGACACACCAGTTGCAGTCATTGGAGGATCGAACTCTGAAGTAGGCCTTGACATGGCAACAATCCTCTGCATGTACAAGATGCCACAAGTAAGATGTGTACTTTGGTTTATTACTGATGGGTCATAAGCAAACCAATTACAAATATAATCAGACTGAATGTGGGTACTTGAATGACTGAATGATTCACCATGTTTGAGATTTTTTTAGGACTAGCAAGTACAGGTACAGTCAAACCTCAGTTGACAAACATTATCCATTCTGGAAGCCTGTTTTGCTTCGAAACATTTGACAACCGAAGCACAGTTTTCGATTGGTTGCAAGAGAAATTGGCCAAAGTCAGAGTACAGGCAAAAAATAGGCAGTGGGAGATTTTTCTAAGTTGGTTCCATAAATTGTTAAAGGACATGCAAATACTGAAGCATCCCCATGTAGACAGAACATATGGAATCATTCCTCATTGAACCTTATAATGAAGAATAATATGAACTGTGGAGACATATGGACTAAACATAACAGCTGTGGCAGGTGCAGGGAAGGCCACAAGAATGGACACAGTAGACTGGTATTGGGTTGCATTAGGCCACAGCTTTATTGATTCCAGGACAGAGTAGGTTTGGCTAAGGCAATGGGTGTGTTTCCAGCATCAGGCAGTACACCTACTACCTGATAGGAATCTGGTGGCGTTGAACTCATGTTGGGGAGTCAATTGCAACATGGATTGGGTGCTACAACCCAGCACAGGCTGCCATTGAAAGAGGTATATTGGCCCATCGGTCCCCCAGTGGACTCCTGGACTGAGTCGCCACTCCTAGACCCCTCTAATGGGGTGGCACCAGGTGACCAACCCCTCCCCTGGCCATGCCAGAAGATGGTGGCCTCTCTGAACCCACCATGGCTGCTCCATGTTGCCCTCACCCACCCAGAGCCCCAGACATGAAATGCCAACGTGGAAGTCACTGTGAGCTGTCAGCTGTCTAATATGAGGTAATGCATGTTCTTTGTACATTAATTGTATTTATTTTCCCCGATTTGAACTATAAAATGGTGGTTTTTCTTGAGTCAAAATGAGAATATCCCTAAACATTTTTTTAAAGAAAAAAGCACTGTCTATATCTATATATCTGCAGATTCCAAATCAACACAAATAAATAACAAATTGAATAGCCCCTGTCAATCAATACTCATTAATTGAAAGTTGAAATCTTGTTTAGAGTTTATTTGGTATTTGGATCTCAACATTTAGTATCTCCTTTCCCTATCTCTTTATAAAAATGATCATCTTTAGCTCATCTATGGCTCTTCTCCTATTTTGAATAAAGACATGCAAGCGGTTTTCTTCCATAAAGTATTTCCAGATTGGGTTCAACAATATGAGGGGATTATCCAGCTACTGCTGCATTTCAGTTGGATGTGGATTGGAGTGCTTTTTCTCTATGATGACACTGGAGAAAGATTCGTACAAAAAGTTCTTCCCAGGTTTGCCGAGAAGGGCATCTGCTTTGATTTTATAGAAAGTTTTCCTAAAGTATCTTTTTCTGATGATTTGGATCACCTGGTGGAGGAAGGTTCTAAAACAACCAGCATTTATGTGGGAAGCACCACCAATGTTGTAGTTGTGAATGGTGAAATTCATACGATTATGGTAATGAGAATGATGCCCAGCCTTGCAGAAGCAAATGGTTTAAAAATAGAAGGCAAGGCAAAAGTCTGGATTATGACAGCTCAGATGGACTTCACATCGTTTCCCATTCAAAGAGGTTCGGACATAACTTTCCTCCACGGTGCTCTATCCTTTGCACTTCATTCAAAGGATCTTCTAGGATTCCAGAAATTTATTCAGATGAGAAACCCGATCTTGGAAAAAGAAGATGGCTTTGTCAGGATTTTCTGGGAAGAGGCATTTAATTGTTATTTTACTGATCCTACTTTGGAGGAGAAAGACAAACAGATCTGCACTGGGGAGGAGAATATCGAGAGCCTTCCTGGGTCTGTTTTTGAAATGAGAATGACAGCCCACAGCTACAGCATCTACAATTCTGTATATGTTGTGGCACATGCTTTGCACACCATGCTTTCCACCAAATTCAAATACAGAGGAATGGCAGGAACAGTAAGGTGGGAACTTCTGAATCAACAACCATGGCAGGTAAAGTTCTATTCCAAATAATACAGAATTTTGTTGCTAAATCTGGCTAGTTAGAGGTACCATTGTGGGAATACACTTCGTGGGTTCCTTTGAACCCGCGGTTATTTGCTTAATTTAATGATTATTTATGTACTATTTTATGTGTTCTTCCACGTAAAAGTGAAAGCAAAAGCAGGGCTCAGTAGGCATCTTGCCACTGAGATCCCTCCACCTAAAAAGTTAGTTCCAGAGGTTTTGAAGTTGTCAATGGTCATTTATTTTGCTTCCCGCCTTTTTTGGGGGCAGCAACAGCGTTTCTATTGGTAAATATATCGATCATGACGTTGCACTTGGTTATCAATAAAAGGCTGCGGCTCCCCACTCTGGGCATTATTAGATTAAGTTCCGTTCAGATAGCCAGGGTCTTTTGTTGCTTATCTTCAGTTTAGTTCAGTTTAGTTAACGGGGTTTTTGGGGAGCGGGTTGGATGGGTTGGACGGGTTTGAAGCGCGTGCAGATGCAGTTAGGTCTTAGCTTGCGGAAGATTTGGCGGTAAAGGTTTAGATAGCTTTAGTTTTAGCATAGGCTTAGATCGCGGAAGATTTGGCGGTACAGATTTAGTTAGCCTTAGCATTGCGGAAGATTTGGCGGTGCAGGGTCTGTTAGCTTAGGAAAAGCTTAGAATAGGGCTAGGAATAGTGAAGTGTAAAAGCCTATGCGGGTCAGCCAAAGCCATTCAAAGAAGTAACGTTGTCTGTCTTTATTTCATCTTAATTTAAAATTTTCGGGGTCTATTTAGCCTTTATGCTTGGGTATGTAACTTTAGAGTAACTCAGGAGGTCGCAAGTGTTTGTAGATATTTTCACGAGGCATTTTCATCCGAACCACTCACGCACCTTCAGATTTAGCCTGGCGGACAGCGGTACGGTGCGAGTTTATGCTCCAGAATAATTGGCCGCTCTGTTCGCAGGCTCGGCCGGCGCCCGTGCATTTACGCATGTGAGGTGCTGGCCGCAGATCCCCAGCAACTGGAATACCGTGTGTAGGTGGCCTAAACTTACACGCGGGAAGCTCCAGCAAAGAATCCCCGCATACCATGATATCATAATTCATATGAAGTCAGCTCTTGAATTCCAGTAAAGTGAAGAAGCCCTAAATATTGTGCTAAAGCTTAGGACCCATCTACAAAACAAAAACAAATGAACATTCAAGTAAATCATATTGCTTAAAAGAATCAACACTATCACCCTTTTTATGTGCCCATAAATCATCTCTCCCTCTTTCAGCAACCTCAATTATCTAAGAAGGGTCTCGGGGGGGGGGAGCTTTTAAACAGACCACAAACCATTACTGTATATCAATCATGAAATATTATCACAGTCATTGTGTTAGGGCACATATTTGTGAATTCTTTCCCACCTCCTATATAGCTCCACCACTTTCTGAGAAGTGTATCGTTTAATAATAGCGCTGGGGAAAAAGTTTCATTTGACCAAAATGGACAATTAGTATCTGGATTTGATATTATCAACTGGATCACATTCCCAAATGAGTCATTTCTTAGAGTCAAAGTTGGAAGGCTGGATTCCCAGGCTCCTCTGGACAAGGGGTTAACCATTCATGATGATGCCATCATGTGGCCAGAAAGATTTAACCAGGTAAGTTCCATTTCAGAAAGTCCGCTGATATTTTTTTTTTTTTCCAGAGGGCCATAACAATTTCACTCTAACATATTAAAGCATCCATTCTCAGATCAAACTAGATGTAACACTAAGAGATTGCATAAAGGGCAATGAATAATGTAAAAAAAAAACGAAACAAAACCACTTAATGGTTTCTCTATATATAATACACTGAACTCAGTGCTTTTGTTCTAGAAAAAAATGGTTCTGGTACTGCATACCTTTGAATACCCCCAGGAAAAAGCATTAGCTGAACTATTAAGCTTTCACTTGAATGTTTTCTACTTCACTAAGACTCTGGACTTCTAAAAGTTGATGTTGTTGAAAAATTTACCAATATGGTTTTCATGAAAGCAAAGGTATAGGAGTAATGGTAGAGGTAAGGTAAAGGTAAAAGGACCCCTGACCATTAGGTCCAGTCGTGTTCGACTCTGGGGTTGCAGCGCTCATCTCGCGTTACTGGCCAAGGGAGCTGGTGTACAGCTTCCGGGTCATGTGGCCAGCATGACAAAGCCGCTTCCGGCGAACCAGAGCAGCGCACGGAAATGCCATTTACCTTCCCGCCACAGCGCTACCTATTTATCTACTTGCACTTTGACGTGCTTTCGAAATGTTAGATGGGCAGGAGCTCGGACCGAGCAACAGGAGCTCACTGCCAACCTTCTGATCAGCAAGCCCTAGGCTCTGTGGTTTAACCCACAGTGCCACCCGCGTCCCTAATGGTAGAGGTACTGATTCCAATACTGGAGTTTGTTGCAAAAAAGAAAGCACTCTCACATTGCCATAAGGCAAGCTACCTATGGCTTAAATGTACGTAGATTTCCTATCATGGGGTTGTTATGTGAGCTGCAGATTACCAACCCTTCTTTTCTTTCATTCATGGACAGGTACAGCCCCTTTCTGAGTGTAATGAGAAGTGCCTTTCAGGTTATAGTAGAACCAAGAAGGAAGGGCACCCATCTTGCTGCTATGATTGCCTCCCATGTCCAGAAGGGAAGATCTCAAACCAGATGGGTAGGAGATTTATTTTATGCTACGTAACATATCAGTCACTATTTCCTAGGTGCACACCAGAACTTACCGTATTTTTCGCTCCATAGGACGCTCCGGACCATAGGGCGCACCTCATTTTTAGAGGAGGAAACAAGGGAAAAAATATTTTTCTGGTTTTCCTCCTCTAAAAGCCCTGTTTTGTTTTGTTTTTTTGTTTTGTTTTTGAGGATCAGCTAAAAGTTTTGCAGCTTTTTTGCAAAGGGAAAAGCCTTGGGGTTTGGGGTTTTTTTTTTTGGAGGATCAGCTAAAGGTTTTGCTGCTGTTTTTGCAAAGGCAAAAGGCCTTTTTTGAGAATCAGCTAAAAGTTTTGCAGCTTTTTTTTGCAAAGGGAAAAGCCCTGGGGTTTGGGGTTTTTATTTTTATTTTTGAGGATCAGCTAAAGGTTTTGCAGCTTTTTTTGCAAAGGGGGAAAAGCAAAGCTTCTTTTGCAAAGGGGGAAAAGCAAAGAGGAAAAGCCCCATTTTTATGGGGTTTAACTCACATTTCTGAAAAATCTTGAGGAAAGGGAGCCATTTCTACTGTTTCCAGACAGATAATCTAATCAGCCAGTCACATGTCCTGGGGAAACAAACAACCTCCCTCTGCAGCACATTCAACAAAGGAGGGCGGGGCTGAAAGGGAGCCGGGGACTCTTATCTCTCTCCCGATCTCTTGCTGATCAGCTGCTGAGCGGGTCCTTTCAACACTCCCTTTTCTCTTTGTAAAATAAAAAGCACAATCTGCTTTTGGCCCCTGGGCAATTCAGCTCCAGGGACCACCATTCGCTCCATAAGACGCACAGGTATTCCCCCTTACTTTTTAGGAGGAAAAAGGTGCGTCTTATGGAGCAAAAAATACGGTATATACTGTGTGATATTACCATTGAGAAGTATGTCATTTACTTTTTAAAGTTTGTTGGATGGGCCAGATAGCACTTAACTTGTATAGAAAACAATATTTTCTTTTTCAGACATGGATGACTGTTTTGAATGCCCTGGAGACCAGTATCCAAACAGTTACCAGAATGGATGCCTTCCGAAACAAATAACCTTCTTGTCTTATGAAGAACCTCTGGGGAGCAGTTTGGCTACTCTTGATCTCACTTTTTCTTTCATCACAGCTTTGGTGCTTCAGATCTTCATTAAGTACAGGGATACTCCCATAGTCAAGGCCAACAACCGGAACCTCACCTACGCTCTCCTCATCTCCCTCTTGCTAGCTTTCTTTTCTGCTTTGATGTTCATTGGACAGCCTGAACAGCTAATGTGCCTCCTTCAACAAACTGCTTTTGCCATGATCTTCTCAGTGGCAGTTTCTTGCATATTGGCCAAAACCACCATTGTGGTTCTAGCATTCATGGCCAGCAAGCCAGGGTCCAGGATGAGGAAATGGGTAGGCAATAGACTATGTATCTGCATTGTCTTTTGCTGCTCCCTTATTCAGGCTGGTATTTGTATGACCTGGCTGATAACTTCTCCCCCATTCCCAGATTTTGACATGCACTCAATGACTGAAGAAATTGTACTAAAATGTAACGAAGCTTCAACTATAATGTTTTACTGTGCCCTGGGATTCATGGGTTTCTTGGCCATTGTCAGCTTCACTGTGGCTTTTCTGGCTAGGAATCTGCCAGACAGTTTTAATGAAGCCAAGTTCATCACCTTCAGCATGTTGGTCTTTTGCAGTGTGTGGTTGTCCTTTGTTCCAACCTACCTGAGTACCAAGGGGAAATATATGGTGGCAGTGGAGGTCTTCTCCATCTTGTCCTCTAGTTTTGGATTACTGGGCTGCATCTTTTTACCTAAATGCTTTGTTATTTTGCTGAGGCCAGAGTTGAACAGCAAAGAGAAACTGATAAGAAGAAAGAATTAAAGAATCAACATGTCTCTGTCATGCTGAGATGTATGTACTGTTTTTATTCCCAGTAAAGAATCATATATAGTGATATGGAACATCAGTTTGGGGACCAAAACAATCCTCCAGGATTCTTTACTTGACTTGTGGATCCCTGCCCAGACTTTTCCTGCATCCTGCCACACACCACTCAGTGACTTTGCATGACACTCCTTTACTTTTTTTTTCCTAGGTTGCAGTGTGTCCTTGAGGCCTAATAATGCTTCTCAGTTTTCTAGATAGAGGAAAGAAAGGGTTGCGTGAGCATGTGTATAAACCACACTTCTGTAGAAAAGTAAAATTTAGATTTGCAGTTCTTCCCACTTTTTTGAAATTTTTATTTATTTATTTTTATCATTAAAAATTTACGTTCCAACAGTTTGTATAATCATTTTGTGAGATTCTCTGAATCTTGTGACTACCCCCTCCCCATCCCCTACATGGGTCCTCAAAACAGAATTCGAAACTACATGTCAGTACATTCTCCACAATTTTCAATAATCTTCGTTACTTTACAAGTGTTTCTTAGAGTCCAGCTAGGGTTTTAATTTGCTTACAGTGGTCTCCTAGGCAAGCTATAAATAGTTCTTCCCATTTTTGCCCTTGGCCCTGTCCACAATTGCCATTTGGCTCCCAGGAGGTTGTCCAAAGGTTAAGTGGCCTATCCCTGCTTTACAACAAGAACTATTTGAGGAAATCTTGACAAAATTTGTAAGATTGGCTGAAGAGGTTTTACTGTTTGAGAGGAGGGGGGGGGGGTTGCTTGCTGTTGGAGGAGGTTTTCCTATTCTGTTCAAATGAAAATATATTTCCCCTCATATTGACTACCAAAGATCCTTTAAAGAACCTGCAGAGTTAATTGGCAAAACAGCTGGCTAAAAATAAGCCTCTGTAAATTAAGCTGGTTTATATTCATACAAGATCTAAAACCCATTCATTATCATTGCTACTACTCTGGCTATCCCTGGGGGAGGGAAAACAAGCCTTTGAAATAAAGTTGGAATAGATTACCCTTGTTGGTCCCTTCCAACTCTACGATTCTATGATTCTAGGTTTTACAAAGAGTTCCCAGGTCACCAAACCAAGCTGAGCAGGCTAAGCATGCAGGCTAATTACCCTTTATCCAGTCCCACAAATTAAAATAAATAGAGAAAACCAAGAATGCCCTCGTATAACAGATACATTTAATTTCATAGAATAGAGCGGGAATGGGGAATCTTTTACAGCTAAGGGCCAGATGAAAAACCACCTGATCTTCCATAGGCGATTTTTGATATGTGGCAGTTTTGAGAAACTGGCCCCATTTTGGAATGTGTTCAAAACTTTATCCAGCCATTTTTAATAGCTTCTGACACATTTTATTTAAGGCCTGCTATCTGGAACCTGTCACACACATGTTCATGCATGTGCAATACTCCGTAGCTCATTGTAATTTTCTTGCTAAGAATTACCAAGAAAAGTTTAGCTCAGGTGTGGTAAACATCTTTTGTTTTTCATACTGCAATGTTGTCAAGAACCAAGAAGAACCAAGTAGGTGGTGATCTCTTGTGTAATTGTCCAATTAACCATAATAATAAATTCAATTCATTCTCCCCATCCCTAGGGAGTTCCAGTAGCTACATGCAAAACTATGAAGATAAAAAATTGCTACTAAAACCTGTTGCTAATATATCCTATTCAGAGCCTGTAGGTTAACGGAACTCTGTCGGTCTAATCAGTGACTCTTTACGTTTAATAGTTCTGACTTTACATCTGCTGAATGAGCAATCATCCCACTGCAGCTTTGCTAATCACGGTCCCTCTAACAACAGTATGGAAAACAATGAATGCTTTTAAAAAATGAAGGCTTTCTTCAAGATGGTACTATTAGTTATCTTGGTATTAGCATTGCTGCCTCAGGCTATGTGCAAGGCTTCTATTGCTCTGTGCTCCATCTTAGACCCTCTTCCAATTCTTCACCAATACTATCAGTCAGGAGACCATGTAATTGCTGGCATTACATCTCAGGTTTTTATATTATCAAATAGCATCAGCTTTAAAATACATCCATCTCAGAAACTTTCTGATGACCGCATGTATGTACCGGTAACTGGGTTTTACAACTATTTGAAACTGTATTCAATATATTTCCCACCTTTGCATCATTTGTTTTATTGCTTGTTGCTACTATACTTTTTCTTCCTATCGTTCTGAATTTGTTGTTTTTAGGTGTGTGTGTGGGGGGGGGAATATGTTCTTGGTTCCTTCCTGTGAGGAGTTGTATCCATCCTTAAAGGGTTTATTGGTTTTATAGCTTTCCCCACTCTATTGAATAGGAACAATTGCAACATAGTCTCCTATTTACATTACTTTTTCTAGGCTAGTTTTGACATATTACAAAGTGATATTTAAAACCTATGCCTTGGTTGTGTCACTTAGTCCTTCATTCCCTTTGTTCTCCAACCCCAAACTCTAAATGCCAGGATGTTCATAACAATTGCTTTGGAATGCACACTCAACTGGCCGTTCCTTCTGCAACATTATTGGATAATCATTTCAAACCATAGTTAAATCAAACCATGATTTAAATGTGAATGTACAGTGTGATAGTACATGCTACTGAAATGGTGGGTTTTAGAACAATCCCCATAGGCACCTGGCTGTTTACTGTGTAAACCATGGGTAGGCAAACTAAGGCCCAGGCTGGATCCGGCCCAATTGCCTTCAGTACAGCCCACGGACAGTCCGGGAATCAGCGTGTTTTTACATGAGTAGAATGTGTCCTTTTATTTAAAATGCATCTCTGGGTTATTTGTGGGGCATAGGAATTCGTTCTCTTTTTTCTTTTTTCCAAAATATAGTCCGGCCCCTCACAAGGTCTGAGGGACAGTGGACCGGCCCCCTGATGAAAAAGTTTGCTGAATCCTGGTGTAAACTGAAATCTGGTCTGGATGGGACTGTGGCTTTAGTCCTATTTTATTCCTGCTGCTGCCACAATGCTGGGTGCTAAGTTAATAGCCTGGTTTTGCTTGACTTCTGAACTTGGGTTGCTCCCAAATGAGCCATGAATGGTAGGGATTGCTCTTCGCTTGCTTTGTGTTTCCCTTAAACCACCAGGTAGCTTCAGAAAGAAGCCACACCTGTCCAGATCACAATTTCACTCTCAGCAGCACAGCAATAGCTGGAGCAGGAAAGAAGGAAATAGCCCACCAGCAGTTATGCATGCATAATTTTGTTTAAGTATTATGTGTATCTTGCCTGTACCTGGCAAGATACCCTGTATCTGAGAGGGCATATGTCATTCACTGGCTGGATGCAGAGTAGTGGGAGGCACCGGCTGCGGAATCCCCAAGGGAACCTCCAGGGGAAGAAGGCTCAGAGCTAGGAGATGGGGTGGGCGACAATGAGTGGTCAGAGGGAGAAGAGGGAGCAGACTGGGAGGAGGACGTGTAGGAAACTGAAGAGGTAACAGGGTTTAGTGAGCAGGAAGACACTGTGGCAGAGAGCAGCCCAGAATCAGGGGTAGAAATGGAAGCTGGAGAGGAGGGGGACCAAGAGACAGAGATCAGGTGGGCTGCTGAAGAAGCCAGAGTGTCTCCCCCTCCTGTGACCAGTTCCTCTCCCTCCTGGTCTCCCAGAACTGGGAGAGGTATGAAGAGGGAGCAGCAACGAGAGGCGAGACAAAGGAGCCTGAAATTGCTTGGGAATGACATGGGGGGGGGGGAGAGAGTCTTTGAGTCTTGGAGAGCGTTCGGAAGGCAGGGACCATCAGTCCTCACAACTGCCTCATTTGGGCACGGCCTACTGGGAAGAGTTGCTGTGAGCACTAGGCCTGAGCTGTTTTGTTTCTTTGAATAAAGAGTTAACTTCACTGACAAGTTGTGAGTTATTGCTGACCTACTCCCAACTCCCACCTTGGCAGCAGGGAATCTTCGTTAACATTTCTGTGAGATGCTCTCACCAGGAAGATGTACCTAGTGTCATCCCTGTCAATCTTTTTATTTACGTAGACCTTTGGAATGATTAATGCTGCCTCCTATTCTTGTGCTCATATTTTAGTGGGGTTATTAGGGCTTGCCTTATTAATATGTTGCTGGATGAGCATTTTATGTCTTTCGTACAGATAATTTTCTATGGCTTTAAATTGCTTTTATGTGTTGCATTTTGCCTTGTCAAGTCACTTTGAGACTTTTTATTGTATAAAGAGAATGATAAATGTAAATAATACTAGAGATGGTTATGAATAAATTATTATTATTATTATTATTATTATTATTATTATTATTATTAAATATAATCTTATTCCTAATTTAATATTGTGTTTTCAACTGAGGTTTGTGAGCTGTGGGTATTGTTAGGGGGATAGGGAATCCTTTGACTAAATAGATTTCCTCTCCCCTCCCCCAGCAGTTATTAACACAATCATCTTGGCATTACTGAATAAATTATTACCATTGGTGTGGAGAAGTTAATATTTCTTTATACCTTGTGTCTGCAAACATAAATGCAAGCCATTTTAGTGTTATACTTTATCAATTATATATCTATATCCATAACAAACATCCTAATCTGAATATCATGAATATTTTGCACCATGTAACCCTTTTTGCAGTGTTCTAACTCAGACCTACCAGCACATCCTGGCCTTGGCATTTGCTGTAAAAGAGATAAATGCAAATGGACAGATCTTACCCAATGTCACCTTGGGCTTCCATGTCTATAATACCCAGTTCAGTGAAACATGGACCTATCTGGCATCAATGGAACTTCTCTCCAGGAGAGGCAGATTCATCCCCAACTACAAGTGTGATGCTGAGAACACTCCGGTCGCAGTTATTGGGGGACCAAACTCAAATGTCTGTCTCCACATGGCAACCATCCTCTGTATGTACAAGATGCCTCAAGTAAGGGCAAACTCTAGGAAAAGAACCTTATGATTCATGTGAGATTTTGAAGGGACATTGCAGGGCACATATGGTAGTATGCATATTGTCCATGGATAGGCAAACTAAGGCCTGGGGGCCGGATCTGGACCAATCGCCTTTAAATCCGGCCAGCGGACGGTCCGGGAATCAGGGTGTTTTTACATGAGTAGAATGTGCCCTTTTATTTAAAATGCATCTCTCAATTATTTGTGGGACCTGCCTGGTGTTTTTACATGAGTAGAATGTGTGCTTTTATTTAAAATGCATCTCTGGGTTATTTGTGGGGCATAGGAATTCTTCTTCTTTTTTCAAAATATACTCCGGCCCCCCACAAGGTCTGAGGGACAGTGGACCGGCCCCCTGCTGAAAAAGTTTGCTGACCCCTGATATTGTAACTCCCAACCTTTAGTTGTGGGTAGGTTTAGTCATCCCTATGAAAGAGCTGGTGATCATCAAAGAATTGA
Organism: Lacerta agilis; assembly: GCF_009819535.1. Classification (NCBI taxonomy): domain Eukaryota; kingdom Metazoa; phylum Chordata; class Lepidosauria; order Squamata; family Lacertidae; genus Lacerta; species Lacerta agilis. The sequence continues at coordinate 10,536,108 of NC_046325.1, read as the reverse complement.
TGCTTTTGAATTATGGTGCTGGAGGAGACTCTTGAGAGTCCCATGGACTGCAAGAAGATCAAACCTATCCATTCTTAAGGAAAAATGAGCCCTGAGTGCTCACTGGAAGGACAGATCCTGAAGCTGAGGCTTCAATACTTTGGCCACCTCATGAGAAGAGAAGACTCCCTGGAAAATACCCTGATGTTGGGAAAGATGGAGGGCACAAAGACAAGGGGACGACAGAGGATGAGATGGTTGGACAGTGTTCTCGAAGCTTCCAACATGAGTATGACCAAACTGTGGGAGGCAGTGGAAGACAGGAGTGCCTGCCATGCTCTGGTCCATGGGGTCACGAAGAGTTGGACACTACTAAACAACACAACAACAACAACAACAACAACAACAACAACAACAACAACAATGAAAGAGGAACTCCTGTATTGCCTTCTCCTGAGGAGAGGAGCATTTTCTCACCATCATACAGACTTCAAGTAGGAGGTTGCCTACAATAGGTTGTCCCTCACCCAAGTCCTCCTTCTGCTTTTTAATAGTATCTCACCCTCTCACCATTGAATAGTTTGGGATTAGCCACTTGCCAATTCAGGGCTGAACAGGATTTTTTGGTTGGCTTTTGAGTGCTCCCTTTTCCACCTACTTCTGTTCTGTTCTGACTTGTGGCTTGCCGTGGGATTTGGCCATTTGGCTTAGCTGGTTTTTAGTGTAGACAGGTAAGGGGTTCAGATAATGGCCTTCACTGAGGCATGTTAGGTGAAGGATACCCCAATAACTGTCTCCAATTGCCACCTGGTTTGAGGAGCTGCTTGGATTGGTGATATCTTGGGTTCTTAATTTTAAATTATTGTTTTAGAACTTTCTCTCTCTCTCTCTCTCTCCCCCTTTTCCTTAGTTCATATATGGCTCTGCTCCAGTAATAAATGAGAAAAATCAAGCTATTTTCTTCCACCGGATGTTCCCAAATGGGACACATCATTTCATGGGTATTCTCCACTTACTGCTGCACTTCAGGTGGATGTGGATTGGAGTGGTTTCTCAGGATGAGGAGAATACAGAGAAATTTGTTGAAAAGGTGCTTCCCATTTTTTCCGAAAGAGGTATATGCTTTGACTTCATAGAAAGATTCCCCAAACTTAAATTTTCAAATGAATTTGAGGATGCAGTGAGGGAGGGCTTTGAATCATTCATTGTTGCGATGCGAAGCACTGCCAATGTTGTGGTTGTACATGGAGAAATTCAGGACATGATAACGTTGAGAATTATACCTCAGGCTGCAGAATTTGAAGAAATACCGACACAAGCTGCTGCGAAAGTTTGGGTGATGACAGCCCAGATGGAATTCACATCACTTCGCTTACAAAGAAATTGGAGCCTACAGTTCATCCATGGAGCTCTATCCTTCACTACTCATTCAAAGGAGGTGTTGGGATTCCACACCTTTCTTCAGAGGAAGAGTCCTTCAGAAAAGGAAGATGGCTTCATTGAAGACTTCTGGGAAGAGGCATTTAACTGTTCATTCCACAAGTTTGTGGTGGATGAGATGGGAAGGAAAATCTGCACAGGGGCAGAGAATCTGGAGACTCTTCCTACATCTGTTTTTCAAATGAGCATGACTGGCCACAGTTACAGCATTTACAATGCAGTCTACGCTATAGCTCATGCATTGCAACAACAAACATGGGCCAGTAGGGAGAGGCAGACATTTCTGAATCAACAACAACATAAGGTAATATCTGGAATGGCATTATAAATGAGAATGCATTATAACTGTATAGAAAATGCTCCCTCCTAGAGCTTTTTATCCCCCAAGATTTAAGTCAGGAACAGCCAATGTTGTGCCTTCATTGTGATTTGTCCATGTGATGTTCAGTCCTAGTGAGCATGGTCAATGAATAGATATGATGGAGTTGTACTTCACATCAGCTTTAATTATAATAGTATTTTATACGTGTTATTGTTGCTGCTTCAAATACTACTGCTAATATATTTAATCTGCATTCGGCTTTTAAATGGAACTACAGCCCTCAAGTGTGAAAGATGTCGTGTTGAATCCATCTGTGTATATTTATGAATTGCTTTGTTCTCTCCCTCAATCTAGCTACAACACTTTCTAAGAAGTGTCTCATTTAACAACAGTGCAGGTGAAAAGGTTACATTTGATCAAAATGGTGAAATCGTAGCCGGCTTCGATATTATGAACTGGATCGTATTCCCAAACCAATCCTTTCAGAGAGTCAAAGTTGGAAAGATGGATGCCCATTCTCTGGGTCCTCCAGAAAATGTATTTTCTATCCAAGAGGATATCATCATGTGGCCCACGAGGTTTAACCAGGTAAGATCCAAGGTTATTTAGGGTGTGACCAATCATTTTCTCAGTGTTTAAAAGCTGGCACAACTACAGAAGTGACTCAGTTTGAAGGCCAATTATAGAGAAGAGGAATGTTCTACAATGTTATCACATGTGATAACAATGTTATCTGTGATCGGTGGCTGCGTAAAAAATGATCTCTGTAAATGATGTCACGATTCCACTATGACATTGGCCAGTTTCTTAACTTCATATTCCTTAATTGTTGATTGAACTGTGAGCTACCAACTAATAAAACTTATTTTTTTTCTGAATTGTAGTATATTGTCCTCTTTCATTTATGGACAGGCACTTCCCCATTCACTGTGTAATGACAATTGTCAACCTGGTTATAGGAGAGCCAAGAAGGAAGGGGAACCATTTTGCTGCTATGATTGCTTTCCATGTTCAGGAGTGAAGATCTCCAACCAGAAGGGTAATAAATGCCATGTACAATGCTTTCTGCCACCCTGTGGCTGAAATGAAAACATGAGACACATATTTATATTGAAACACAGTCAGAAACAATTTAACTTGCAACATATTTCATGATAGTTACTGTTTCTGTCAAGGTGGGAGTTGAGAAACAGTTCTTCCAGCTAAGTGAGATGTTCAGAAAACACAATACAGTGGTACCTCAGTTTTTGAATGTAATCTGTTCTGGAAGACCGTTCAAGTTCTGAAACGTTCGAAAACCGAAAACTCAGTATGGAAGCCTCAGTACGTAAAACTCAATACGGAAGCTGCAATATGTTCAACTTCCAATGCGTGTTCGAAAACTGAAGCATTTACTTCTGGGTTTATGGCATTTGAAAACCGAAATGTTCATCAACGGAGACATTCGAAAACCAAGGTACTACTGTACCACTGTACTGCCTATAAGTATTGTCATTCAGATGAACTACACCCTCCTCTACCTTGCTCAAACAATTTTAAAATGTTACGGGTAGTTGGCCGTGTTGGTCTGCCATAGTCAAAACAAAACAAAATAAAAAATTCCTTCCAGTAGCACCTTAGAGACCAACTAAGTTTGTTCTTGGTATGAGCTTTCGTGTGCATGAGCACTTCTTCAGATACCTTCTTCAGATTCCTTTTCAGTGTATCTGAAGAAGTGTGCATGCAGACGAAAGCTCATACCAAGAACAAACTTAGTTGGTCTCTAAGGTGCTACTAGAAGGATTTTTTAATTTAATTTTATTTTAAAATGTGTTGACAGAGTTCTACCAGCATTATCTTGCCCCTTCCCCAATACCTGGCAAGAAGAACCTTGCTGGATCAGACCCAAAGTGCATCTAGTCTAGCATCCTACATGCAGACCCTTATCAGCACAAGTAGTAGAAAAGAAGAATTGCTGCTCCCCAAAAGCATTGTAGGTATAATAATAAACTTGTCATCCACGGATAGCAAATGGAGCAACTTCCCTATAAGAAAAATGTTACATGATAAAAGAAGAGGACATGGTGACATTATAGAACTATATAAAATTATACCTGGTGCAGGGAAAATGGAGAGAGATAATTTTTACACCCTCTCTCATAACAATAGAACCTGGGGACATTAAATGAAGCTGAATGTTGGAGGATTCTGAGCACAGTGCATAATTAAACTGTCAAGTTCATCCCTACAAGACGCAGTGATGACCATTAACTTGGACAGAGTCCAAAGAAGTTTAGACAACTCATAGAGAATATAGCTATCAATGGCTTCTAACTCTCATGGCTGTGGTCTGCCTTCACTGCCAGAGGCTTTTAACTGCAGCAGAGGAGAGTGCCATTGCACTTATGTCCCGTTTTTAAGATTCCCATGGACTTCTGCTGGGCCACTGTTAGAACAGGATGCTGGGCTAGATGGGCCACTGGCCTGATCAAGCAGGCTCTTCATGTGTTCTTTAAATTATCAAATCCCTCTTTTAAAATTGTTTTAGTTAGTCTTGTGTCAGGTAATTCCATACTCTGGGGTTATGCTGCATGAGGAAGCGATTACTTTCATATGCCCTTAATATCCTACCAGTTGTACTATTACTATCAAAGGAAGAACACTTCTCTCTGTCAATGTGCTTCATTTTATTTTACAGCTCTATCATCTCCCTCTCCCATTAGTCAAATTTATTTTCTAACCTTCTCCAAATGTTTATTTACCCAGAGAAGGTTGCGGTCTCATTTTTGAAACTATTGCTGCAAGGGTGTTGCATATATGTCACCCAAGGCAAAAGAAACAAAAAGAAACAGGATTTCATCATATCCAGATAACATGGAAGTAGGGATGGTGCCTACTTTGTGATTTCTCAGCTGAAAAGTCAACTTCAGTTGTTTAGGTTGGAACTAATACCACCCCTGACAATGATATCTTCCAAATAGGATGACATTAGAAGGGTCCAATTGTCTCTTTTAGATACTGACTTGCAGCCCCCATTCAGAAAATGTAACTGTACTGGGAAGTATTCAATAATGGTCCTACTCAGAGTACACCAGTTGAATACATGACTACTTCAGGCTCATTACTTTTAATAGGTCTTCTCTGAGTAGGACTTAGCTGAACACAATGTGTTATAGCTACTGGGGTTTTTATATGTACAGAGAACCATGTTTTACTTTTACAGATATGGATGATTGTTTTCAGTGTCCAGAAGCTCAGTTTCCAAATCGCAACAAGGATGCATGCATTCCAAAACGTATAAGCTTCCTGTCTTATAAGGAACCTTTGGGGATCACTTTAGCTCTATTTGCAGTATTCTTTTCTTTCATCACAGCTTTAGTGTTTGGGATCTTCCTTAAGCACCGGGACACGCCCATTGTCAAAGCCAACAACCGGGACCTCACCTACACTCTTCTCGTCTCCCTCCTGCTCTGCTTCCTTTGCACTTTGCTATTTATTGGTCAACCTGAGAAAATGATGTGTCTTCTTCAACAAACTGCTTTTGGCATCATCTTCTCAATGGCTGTTTCTTGTGTTTTGGCCAAAACCACCATTGTGGTTCTTGCTTTTATGGCAACAAAGCCAGGGTCGATCATGAGGAAATGGGTCGGGAAAAGACTGTCAATCTTCATTGTTCTTTCCTGCTCATTTATTCAAAGTACTATTTGTACTGTTTGGCTAGCAACCTCTCCCCCTTTCCCAGATTTTGATGTGTACTCAATGACTGAAGAAATTGTACTACAATGCAATGAAAGGTCCAGTGTCATGTTCTACTGTGTCTTGGGGTTTATGTGTTTCCTGGCTGTTGTTAGTTTCACTGTAGCTTTCCTAGCTAGGAAGTTACCGGACAGTTTTAATGAAGCCAAATTCATCACCTTCAGCATGTTGGTTTTTTGCAGTGTGTGGTTGTCTTTTGTTCCAACTTACCTGAGTACTAAGGGCAAATATACGGTAGCTGTGGAGATCTTTTCCATCTTAGCCTCCAGTGCTGGTTTACTGGGCTGCATCTTTTCCCCTAAATGCTATGTCATTTTGTTGAGGCCTGACTTGAACAATAGAGATCAGCTTACAAGAAGAAATATTAAATAATGAACTCACTAATGATCAAGCTTATAATTCTGGAGCAGGTTAATTTAGCTGCAAGTCTTATTGTCTGCAAGGGGACTTGCTGGTCTGTTTTCAGATTTTAGGCTATTAATTATTTTTTGGGCATAGTTGTCAACTTTTCCCTTTTCTTGCGAGGAATCCTGTTCGGAATAAGGGAATTTCCCTTAAAAAATGGGAAAAGTTGACACCTATGCTTTTGGGACTGACCATGGAATAATGGAATAGCATTATTTTTTTTATTTTTAGGATGCTGTCACAAAATGACTCATGGGGGCATGCCCATTCCCATATTGGTAGCTTTTTCAATTGCTCAGTCACAAAACAACCAAAGCTGGTACCTCTGTATTCAGATAAACACGATTTCTTCAAAATCTTTAGTAATTGATTTGAAATCTATACAAAAAAACATTGCAATGCAGCAATTACTCTGTTCTTCATTCTACATTCATTATACGGTAGCAATTTTTCTCATTTTCAAGTACTAACTCAGCACTACCAGCACATCCTGGCCTTGGTAAAGGTAAAGGTACCCCTGACCATTAGGTCCAGTCGCGGATGACTCTGGGGTTGCAGCGCTCATCTCGCTTTACTGGCCGAAGGAGCTGGCGTTTGTCCGCAGACAGCTTCCGGGTCATGTGGCCAGCATGACTAGCCGCTTCTGGCGAAACCAGAGCAGTGAACTGAAACGCCGTTTTCCTTCCCACCTGAGCGGTACCTATTTATCTACTTGCACTTTGACATGCTTTCGAACTGCTAGGTGGGCAGGAGCTGGGACCGAACAACGCGAGCTCACCCCATCACGGGGATTCGAACCTTCTGATTGGCAAGCTCTAGGCTCAGTGATTTAGACCACTGCGTCCCTATCCTGGCCTTGGTATTTGCTCTAAAAGAGACAAATGTGTCGAACTGTCCAGTATGATGGCTCATCCTTGAATGGCTGCCATATAAAGAGTGAGGTGAAACAGGGCTGTGTTTTCATTCCATTTGGCATATTCTTTTCCCTATTGCTTTCACAGGCTAGTGTGTTCACCAGTTCAAGGAGTGCTTGGGTTCTAGTCAACCTGGCATGACTCCAGTCCAAGGCAAAAGTGTTGTGGGTCCTTATCTGAGAGATTTTTTTTTTGCAGATAATTCAGCCTTGACCTCACACTCTGAGGAAGCTCTATAGAGACACACCAACCATTTTACCCAAGCCTGCATGGAGTTCAGTGTTATCAGCAGTCTGGTGAAGACCAACATCCTGGGTCACCAGCACTCCATGCATCAGCATTAGTGATCACATACTTGAGGTGGTAGACAATTTTGTATACCTGGGTTCCACTATAATCTTAACCACTCCATCAATACTGAGCTGCACAATTTATTGGGGAAGTATTCCATTGATGAAAAACTAAGCACTGCTTTAGTTTGTACCTTTTGCAAAACATTATGCCACTTTGACAAATAAAGACCATCCATACTGCCCATTCCTTTGTGTTCCACTTTCTCCATTATCTGGGACTTGCTACGGGTCATTGCAAGCCTTTGTGTCTCTTGTTGACCTGCTGCAGATAAACATTGAAACTTTCTGAAGATGTGTGACAAACATGTTTTCTTCTGCAATGTTCCACACAACCCCTAACTCTGAGCAATGAGCATGCAATTTTCTCCCCTGCAATTATTTCAAGTTCACAATTGTTCATTCAACTTCTTCATCATGTCCCAAAGGATTCCTGGTAGCCAAAAGCACAACTATAAACCACGAATGAAGGACTAATTCAGAGCTGAGACTTGGTAAAATTGAGATTCCATTATGCTGGACACTAAGGCTAAATCCTGACTTCAGATCATGAAATGATACACTATATGTGTGGTCATGCAACTTGAGATGTGTTATACTCAAGGACAATTGAAGGACAATGTGTGAACTGTTGATTAGTTCAAGAAGGAATGTTGGTGTGCAAAATGTTGGCTTTGATAGTGCTTCAATTACTGCTGCTGTTTCAGACAGTGAGCAGCATTCCTACGGCCAAATGTGTGATTGGTAAACCTGCTCCTATTCTTCACAGGTATTACCAGTCAGGGGAGTTCACCATTGGTGTTATAATGTCTCAGATCTTCATCATTTACGACCATATAACATTCAGAAGACATCCCTCTCAGGAGTTGATTGATGACCTTATGTAAGGAGCTGAGTATGTTAACCATACCATACTTCTGTCCAAGTATTTTTGGATAGGGTGGGTTCGTTTAGTTACAAAAATATATATAAATGATGTTTGTGTGTGTGTGTGTGTGTGTGTGTGTGTGTTTTAAAAAATCTAAATAGTGTATAGAAAATAGTATAAGGTAATTATATTTTTTAAAATCAACACATTATATATAAATAACTTATGATAGCGATACAGGTTAATTTTTTAAAAGAAAAAATGCTTTCAAGCAAGCATCTAAAAGAACAACAACAACAACAACAAGAAGAAGAAGAACAACAACATATGCAGCCCATCTGACTGGGTTGCCCAGCCACTCTGGGCAGATCACAACAAAAAATAATAAAAACATGGCACAACATCACACTAAAAACTTTAGTGCCTTCAGAAGTCTGTTAGAAATCATGTAGCTGTTTTATCTTCTTGACATCTGCTGGGAGGGTGTTCCACAGGGCAGGCGCAACTACCGAAAAGGCCCTCTGCCTGAGTATTGAGGATGCCTGCTTAATGTAAATAAGGGAGTTCCAAAGTATAGCTGCTGCCGGACTGACTCCTCACAAATGTGACATTTGTAAATGTGCACGTTCAATAGTAGTTGATCTATGTATCGTGGAACTGAAGAAACAGGCAATCCACCTTTTACTCCGAAACCATAAAATAACACTCCTACCCAGAATCTGCACACAAGTAGGCAATAGATTATCCACAGCCAAGCACTTTATCTCTGAAGGTAGTTTTGCTAGATTGCCTCTGCTTCATAAATAAAAAGTTTTCTATGGGATGGAGGACTACTCCCATAAGGAGTAAACAAAATTATATTTACCGTAGGTTGTAATGGCTGACTATGGATATTCAATTGCCTTCTCAAACAGTAGGATGTATATGCATCCATGTCTGCAGAATGACTTGACCGCGAACTTTGTGCAACATCTAAAACCAAGAATTTCCTGTTTTTCAGTCTTTGAAAAATCAGCTTTATGTGACCAAAACAGTCTTATATGTCATATGGAGGGAACCTATCTATGCTATTAACACAACTGAGTCAGTGAGTATGAGTTGTTTTGAACATTGAGCATGTGTGTCCATGTGCTATTGACTTCTAAACAAGCTATGTCATTGAGCTAATATTTCTAGAAGTCACATGTTCAGCTCTGTGGGTCAAGGTTCCATCACATAAACTGGAGGATACAATATGCCTTAATGTATCAGGAAACACATTTTGAACCAAAAAATAGTAAGTACTGGTCTCTGAAAGTGCTGCATTCTAATATTTCACATGATTCACATTCCAGGATACTGACACAGAACTACCAGCACATCTTGGCCTTAGTATTTGCAGTGAAGGAGATCAATGGCAACCCCCAAATCTTACCCAACATCACTCTGGGTTTTGATGTCTATAATAATAATTTTAATACAAAATTCACATACGAGGCCTCATTGAAAGTTCTTTCCACACATGGCAAATTCATCCCTAACTATAAATGTGATGTCCAGAACAATCTGGTAATGCTTATTGGAGGTCCTAGTTCCAACATCATTGGAAAGGCCGCAACAATACTGGGCATCTACAAGATCCCACAGGTAAATTGTGTTTATGGAAACTATTTTTAAGAAGCAGATTTTGAGTTGGGAAGTGGAATGTGATATGGCTGAAATTAAGAAGAGCACTATGCATGCTGCTTAAAGGTCAAATTCTGAGTGAGGCATCTCAATTTGAGTGTGATTTCTTTCACACATACATGTGAAATGAGAGACTATATCTGAACAGCATGATGAGCAATCTTCATTTTGCTGGACACCAAAATGACAATATACAAAATGCAGCAAAATACAAAATACAATTGTAGTTTACTCAGTGTAGACCCACTGTAGTTAATGGATATGACTAATGTAGATCCATTTATCATAGCGGTTCTGCTTTAACTTAAATGTTTGGATCAAGGGTTCCGTCTGCAGAATCACCCCAAAATAAATAGCCAAGTAGCCAATTTACCCAAGATCTCCCCGCCTTTTTCCATTCAGGCTTGCAAGTGTCAGCCTCCTCAACTTTCTCCTTGCCGTGCTTAACAGACTCCCTATACAGCAGGGAGAAGGCATCAACATAACCCCCCCCCTTTCCAAATTCTCTCTTTAGTGGCCTGTAGAAGGTCACAGAAGTTTCTGCAAAAGAAAGTGCCTCTCTCCTAAATGACCCATGGGGGTTAGAGGGGATGCAGCTGGTCCTGCAGCAATGACCCTAAGGTGGTGGGAAGAGCAGACAGGAAGGGCCTGATAGCTGAGGCTTGGTCTGATTCAGTGTAAGGCAGCCTTCAGTGTTCCTAAATACAGCTTTACTTCCTACCCGCTGCTGTTTTGCTTTATTTTATTTAGATCGCATATGCTCCTGCTCCAGAGACAAATAGCAAGCCCCAAGGTGCTTTCTTCCACTGGATGTTCCCAAATGGGGCCCAGCAGCATAGGGGGATCCTCAGGTTGTTGCTGCACTTCAGATGGATCTGGATTGGAGTGCTTTACCTCGATGTGCACAGTTCCAAGATTTTTGTACAGAATCTGCTTTCCATGTTTTCCCGCAATGGCATTTGCTTGGACTTCGTCAAAACCATACCAGATATAGGATTTTCTAATCAACTACCTGAAATGGCAGAGCAGGCATGTGGGATTATAAACATTACCATGGAAAGCAGAGCCAATGCAGTGATCTTCCATGGTGACTATCAGGCCATAATGAATTTAAGAATTTTCCTCGAGCTCTCGAAGTTCGAAGGTCTTTCAGTGAAAACAAAGGTCTGGATTATGACAGCAGATGTGGATTTCACATCAATTCCCATTCAAAGAAGCTGGGACATTCATTTCATCCATGGATCTGTATCCCTTGCAATCTCCTCAAAGGAAGTGGCGGGATTCCAGGGATTTCTGCAAATGAGGAACCCAACATTGGAAAAAGAGGATGGTTTCCTGTGGGACTTCTGGCAAAAGGTATTTGATTGCTCGCTCCCCAGCTCTGATGAAGACAAGAGGGATAGAAATAATTGTACTGGGGAAGAGAAACTGGAGTCTCTTCCTGGATCTGTTTTTGAAATGAGCATGACTGCCCACAGCTACAGTGTCTACAATGCCATCTATGCTGTGGCACATGCTTTGCATGCCATGTATTCTTCCAAATCAAAGCACAGGACAGTGATGAATGGAGATAGATGGAAGGACCAGAATAAGAAGCTACAACAGGTAATCCAACTCACTGAGTTCTAGCAACTTGAAATTCCAATTTCTATGGCATTTCCCCCATCAGACAAAACAGGGATATGCAACCTATTTCGTCAGACACAAATTAGCACCCAAAGATGCCATTTTATATATTTCTTTTTTTCAGCTTCCTCACTTTCTGAGAAGCACCCCATTTAACAACAGTGCTGGAGATGAGGTTTCTTTTGACCATAATGGTGAATTAGTAGCTGGATTTGATATTATCAACTGGGTGACGTTCACAAACCAGTCCTTCCTTAGAGCAAAAGTTGGAAAGATAGACCCTCTGGCAACTCCAGATAAACTGTTCACCATTTCTGAAGATGCCATCATATGGCCCACCAGGTTCAACCAGGTAGGACCCATTTGCATTTATACATATATTTAATTCCCTTGCCAATATCATTAGTGGTTTAGTCTTTAGAAATGGAAAATTGTTGGCCCTGCCTGCTTTTGATCAAATTTGGTATCCTTTGGGAGGTAATGTATGATATGTAGACTGAATGAACAAACGAACCTCAATTTCCAATTCAATATTTGATTTCACATTTGAGGCATCTATCTTCACAGAAATACCATGTGCAATTGTATAAGCTTATCAACACCAAACCAAAAGGCCAATCAGAAAACAAAAGTTAAAGTAGCCTTCATCATCTGCTGTGCTCCAGATGGCTTAGTCTACAACTCCTGTCAGTCCCAGGCAACAAGATTGCACTGATGCTCTGATTGAGTTGCAGTCCAAAAAGTCTGGTGGGCAACAGGTTGGCAAAAGCTATTGTAAAGCATAAGGCCATAGTTATTGTTGTTGTTGTTGTTCAGTTGTTCAGTCGTGTCTGACTCTTCGTGACCCCATGGACCAGAGCACGCCAAGCACCCCTATCCTCCACTGCCTCCCGCAGTTTGGCCAAACTCATGCCGGTCGCTTCAACAACACTGTCCAACCATCTCATCCTCTGTCGTACCCTTCTCCTTGTGCCCTCCATCTTTCCCAACATCAGGGTCTTTTCTAGGGAGTCTTCCCTTCTCATGAAGTGGCCAAAGTACTGGAGCCTCAACTTCAGGATCTGTCTTTCCAGTGAGCACTCAGGGCTGATTTCTTTAAGGATGGATAAGTTTGATCTTCTTGCAGTCCATGGGACTCTCAAGAGTCTCCTCCAGCACCATAATTCAAAAACATCAATTATTCGGCGATCAGTCTACTTTATGGTCCAGCTTTCACTTCCATACATTACTACTGGGAAAACCATAGCTTTAACTATAGGGACCTTTGTCGGCAAGGTGATGTCTCTGCTTTTTAAGATGCTGTCTAGGTTTACTCCTTCATGGATCACTGCCTTGTCATGGCGAAGGGGCTTGAATAACTCAGGGAAGCTATGAGCTATGCCATGCAGGGCCACCCAAGATGGACAGGTCATAGTGGAGAATTTAGACTAAATGTGATCCACCTGGAGGAGGAACCGGCAAGCCACTCCGGTATCCCTGCCAAGAAAACTCCATGGACAAAGACAACAAGGCCATAGTAACGAAAACCAATTACAAATGGGTAGAAACATTGAAAACTGGCTCAATGTTGAGCTGCTGAAATAAAAGAACTCTATTTACCCTCACATTTTCACATTTGTGTGTGTGTATTATAAACATTAGCTTCTTTCATTTGTTGACAGGCACACCCTCTTTCAGTGTGTAATGACAATTGCCTTCCTGGCTATCACAAGACAAAGAAGGAAGGGAAACCATTTTGCTGTTATGATTGTCATCCCTGTCCAGAGGGGAAGGTTGCAAACCAGAATGGTAAGAAATGCTGTGTAACCATTATATCTGGCATTTATATGTCCTGGTGCTTAGACGAGTTACCATAACATTTCAGGTTATTCATGCTTCTGGTGATGACTGAATAAATGCCACATATTGTTAAAAAGGATGTGTGCCATTATGGGTAGTATGAGTAGGTACCATTGCTGAAAGCAAGGGCCATTTGCCTTTTGAGAAACCTTGTGGGTCACATGCAAGTGGTGGGCATGGCTAGAAGTAATTGTGGGGCGGAGCAAGAAAAGATATTGTAGCACATCCAGACAAAATAGGGCATGATAACTCTAACCATGTAAAAGCTACTGCTGACACAGGAACTGAGTTATTGGTGCTCTGAATCTATTATGATCACATTAAAAGCTTAACTGCATGAAAATAATGGAGCATTATATTTCAGTTTTTGGTTCAAGCTACGTACAGCTGAGCATTGATTACTGAGATTATCTATCTATTTATTTATCCATCCATCCATCCATCCATCCATCCATCCATCTATCTATCTGGAATTTCATATGTATTTCTTCCAGATATGGATGGCTGCTTCCTATGTCCAGAGGGCCATTATCCAAATATTAACAGGAATTTCTGCCTCCCAAAAACGATAACCTTCTTGTCTTATGAAGAACCTTTGGGAATAGGTTTGGCCATTGCTGCCCTCTCCCTTTCTCTCATTACAGCTCTGGTGCTGGGAACCTTTATGAAACACCACAAGACGCCCATTGTCAAAGCCAATAACCAGAGCCTTTCCTACACTCTCCTCGTCTCCCTCCTGCTTTCTTTCCTTTGTGCTTTTTTATTCATTGGTCGACCCAATGCAGTGACATGCCTCCTTCGACAAACTGCTTTTGGCATCATCTTCTCGGTGGCTGTTTCTTGCATGTTGGCCAAAACCATCACCGTGATTCTAGCTTTCATGGCCACCAAGCCAGGATCCAAAATGAGGAAATGGATGGGGAGGAAAGTGTCTGCCTCTATTGTCCTTTCTTGCTCCCTTATTCAAGTCACTCTTTGCACTGGCTGGCTGGCATCTTCTCCACCGTTCCCAGAATTGGACATGCATTCAGCTGTTAGTGAGATCATTGTGCAATGCAATGAAGGGTCAGGTGTAATGTTTTATTGTGTATTGGGCTTCATGGGTTTCTTGGCTACTGTCAGTTTCACTGTGGCTTTCCTAGCCAGGAACTTACCAGACACTTTCCAGGAAACTAAGTCAATCACCTTCAGCATGTTATTGTTTTGCAGTGTTTGGTTATCCTTCTTTCCCACATACTTGAGCACCAAAGGCAAATACATGGTGGCTGTTGAGATCTTCTCCATCTTGGCTTCCAGTGCTGGGTTACTGGGTTGTGTCTTTTTCCCAAAGTGCTACATTATTTTGCTGAGACCTGATTTGAACAAAAAGGCACATCTAATAAAGAGAATGATTTGACCAATTTTTTTCCTGTATCATTTGCTTTGGCCTATCCTTGAGCTCACTTCCCATTGTTCTTGTTTGAGGTTCTCTTTCTGCAGGGGTGGTATTAAATAATAGGAAATCGGTAGCAGATGTCCTCAGCACATTTTAGGCATTAATTGGAGAGAAGTAAATGGCCAGTTGTTATATTTTCATAATGATAATAATGACAATGGTTATGATACAGCATTTATTATGATGGTGATCCAGACTGTTGATTTGGAGCTGTCTCCAACTGCCTCAGGCAAAGCAAGAATCCCACCAAACTGGCATAATTTGGTTTCTGTTTCAGGCTGTGGCTAAATCCTGTGCACAGCCCTGTCAGTTTACACCTTGTGTAAAACATTATGCCATTTCAACACGAGGGCATTTCTCATCTGCCGCATCTTTTCTGGTATTTTACCTTGCATCTTTTTTTCTGGCATTGTTTATGGGTCATTGCAAGCCTTTGTGTCTCTTGCTATTTCACTGCAGCGAATCAGTGAAACTTTCTATGGACGCACAGTAAACATATTTTATTTTGCTTTGTTTCATACAGTGTCTAACACTGAGCATGCAGAGTGTGCATGCACACGAAAGCTCGTACCAAGAACAAACTTAATTGGTCTCTAAGGTGCTACTGGAAGGATTTTATTATTATTATTATTATTTATTTTGTTCTGAGCATTCAGTTATTTCCCCTGTAATTATTCAGAATTAACCATTATTGATTTGACTTTGTCCTCGTGTCCCAAAGGAGTCCCGGTTGCCAACTGTAAAAAATAAATAAAAAAATGAAGCAAGATAGAAGAATGTCATTAACACACCCTGGTATATTCAGAACCTGGACTTGGTGAAATCAGGACTCCATTATTCTGATAACTGAGACTTCATCCTAGCTTCAAACCATAGCATAAAACACTGATTTTGTGGTTGTCAGTGAGGACTATGCTCAGGGGCACTCGAAGGACAACGTGAGAACAGGTGAAGGTTTCAGGAAGGATTGCCATTGTACAAGATGCTGACATTTTTGGTGTTGGGGTTACTGCTTCTCCCTCAAGCAGTAAGCAGGATATCTGCTGTTAAATGCACAACGAGTGAGCCTATTCCTATTCTTCACAAGTATTTTCAGTCAGGGGAGCTCACTATTGCTGGCATAATTTCTCAGATCTACATCCTTTATGATCCAATCAAATTTGAAAGACATCCCTATCAGGAGCTGATTGATGATTTCATGTAAGGAACCGAGTCTGTTAGCCTTCCCATGCCCCTTTCCAAGTAATATTTTGGAGTAGTGTGGTTTGGCATTTCTGCAATAGATTGGAGGTTTATTTAAACAAATTCATTTATGTGTTGGAGCTATAAACTACTTAATGAAAGTTCTGTAATACTGTACATAATAAAAAAAATCAGCTTAACTAAATAATATTGTGAGGGCCATATTTAAGAGCTGGGGTGACTTTGCTATCTCTGATAAGCAGAAAGACTATATTTTGTAATAATATAAAACAGTGCAATGAAGATGCCTGTCTAATATTAAAAGGCAGCACATTCTAAAGCACAGTTGCTATCACATGGAAGATAAACTCCTACATGGAAACGCAGAACGAGTATTATATGACATTTGTAAATTTGCAGGTTCCTACCAATGCATACTTCTTTGTTCAAAAAGTTTTCCAAACTTTCCCTATGCTACATGGCATTGTAATAATAATAATAATAATAATAATAATAATAATAATAATAATATCATCATCTGTGGTAGTTGAGGTAGATGTAGCACCATTCTCAAAGAAACAGTCAGTACACCTAGCACTCCACACAGTTAGATGCATATATCTACCTGGTATTGACACATAATCTTGTGTGAGCAGAACGAGAATATCCACAGCCAAACACTGTGCGTTCATTAATGAAACTGACCCACTTCACAGAGAAAGTGCCATTACAGTTGTGAACATATCCCTGTTTGTCACTCAACCCAAAATCAGCTGCATCTGCTTTCTATATAATAAGTAAGAACCATATCTATGACAGTACCCCCTGTGAGTTAGTGAGTAGCAATTGTATTGAACATATGGGTCAATATGCTTCCAAACTAGTGGCTCTGGGCCAATGTTATTTCCATTGAGCTGGGGCCTACACTCTTTCTTAATGCAATTTTGCTTAGCAACCATATGTTGAATAGAAATGCAGCTACTATTTTTTTCCTGAAATTGCCGCACTCTTGCATTTCATGTGATCCTCATTTCAGGCTACTGACACAGAACTACCAGCACATTTTGGCCTTGGTATTTGCAGTGAAGGAAATCAATGACAACCCCCAAATCTTACCCAACATCACTCTCGGCTTTGACATCTATAATCATTACTTTAATCCACAATTCACAAGTCAGGCAGCATTAAAAGTTCTCTCCACACACGACAAATTCATCCCTAACTACAAATGTGATGTCGAGAACAATCTGGTAACTGTCATTGGGGGACCCAATTCCAACATCATTGGACATATTGCAACCATACTGGGCATCTACAAGTTTCCACAAGTAAGGCATGCACATGGGGATTATTTTAAGATGAAGGTTTTGAATTTGGAAGTGGAAAACGATGTGATTGAAATTAAGAAAGACACTGTGCATGCTGCTTAAACATCAAATTCCGAGTGAGGAATCTCGATTTGGCAATTTGATTTCTTTCTCATATGTATAGCCTCTGATACGAAATGGGAAATCCTCTCAGAACACATGGTAAATAGCCTAGTTGGCTGGATTCTAAAAACTTCCAACAGTAACATAATAGAACAATATGATAGATTGTGATTCCACAAAATTCAAAGGATGAATGCAATTCAAGTTTACACAGAGTAGATTCGTAATAATTAATGAAAGTCACTAATGCAGATTTATTTATTTCTATGGAACTGCCCTGAGTAAAACATAACTGCATACAAGTCTAGTTACTTATTTACAAATGAAATGTCAGAACAACAGGCTTGGAGTGAGGATGGCGGAAGAGAGAAATAAATTCTACCTGACAGAAACTGCTGGGAGCCAGAGTGGTAGCCTTTGGATTTGTGTGCAGTTGACCCACCTAATAAGTCATAGGACTGCAGTTTACAGGATCTACTTTGCCAGTGACTTCTCTCAGTCTGTGGACTGAATCTGTCCACCCTGACTGTCTAGTGAACCAGTCTGTGGCCTTTAGTGCTTTGAGCAAAAAGAGTATTGATCAGCTTCACTGTGTTCCTGTACCTCTCAAAGTCATGAGTTACATTCGTTTCAGGGATAGATTGAGATAATTAAAGAAAGGAAGGTTTGCATACTCTATTTGTCCATTAAATAGATCCCATACATGGCCTCTGGGCACAATCTTGGTCTCCTTTTAAGTCACCCACACTCATCCAGCAGCATATCAGTCTCCCAACCTAGGCAGTGGGTTTTTCAGAGCATCAGAGGTTCATACTGCTAGAGTGAATTTTTATAGCTAAGATTTATGCCTTGGCTATAACCAAGCAACATGTAATCATCTCAGTTGGTGAGCTGCCGACAAAAGACGGTCAGTCTGCCATGATATCCTCTTCCCAGAACTATCACTTGCCCTCCAGTTGTGGCTTCCTTCCTCCACTTTGATCCCCAAGGATAACTCTTGGTTCCTTTTTCCTGCCCTGACTCAATCTTATTGACTCCAACCAGCCATGTCTCTAGCCTTCCCTCCTGTATCTCTATTTAGTTTTCTATTCATACATCCAGCCTCAATACTTCATGATGGCTTATGAAAGGTTTGATGCTGAGGTCTTTGAAAACTCTCGTCGGAGAGATACTCCATTGGGCCAGGTGCCCTTTCCTTCCAAGAAGTAGTGAAGGGATTTTGGGTGTCCGGAAGGCGAGTAGAACCTTGGTGAGCCTGGGGGTGGAATTTAAGGGAGCCACAGAGGTAAGGTCTATTTGTGATGTGGGGATATGTAAGAGGGCACATAGATGCCCTTTTGCTGAATTCTGAGTGGTCCATCTTGGGGGCCCAAGGCCACCACTGTGAATGGTCAAGCATATCCTGTCCAGTAAGAGGAGGAGAGATTGTATGCCTGGTGAGCTTGTAGGGAAGTATCCACTTTCATTAGGTTGTTTTAGCTGACTCTGGAGGCCCTTTGAAGGCTCAGCATGCAAGTAGTGGAACTGGTGTGAGTTAGGCAGGTCAGTCAGGAAAGGTAGACGGGTTGCAAGTGCTTGTAGGAACTTGTCCATCTGGGTGGTTAGCCCATTAATGCTTTTAAAGATGCAGTGTAGAGTCCGGGTTATTAGATCAAGTTGATATAGACCCAAACCGTCACCTAAACCTGTCCCTGCCCCTGTTGGGAATACTTCAGTCGGTAGAGCAGGAAACTCTTAATCTCGGGGTTGTGGGTTCGAGCCCCACATAGGACAGCATATTCCTACATTACAGGGGGTTGGACTAGATGCTCCTTGTTGTCCCTTCCAACTATAAAATTCTAGGGTTCTTTGATACTATGAATATATGCTGAAGACAGAAAAAAATCTTTTGGAACTGAACTGATGCTTTCAGGATAGTACCAGATTTTGATAATACACATACACAGAAGGGCTGTGGCTCAGTCACAGTGCATCTGTCTTGCATGTGGAAGACCCCAGGTTCAATCCCCCAGCTTCTCCCTGTAGGGCAGGGAGAAACCTCTGCCCAAATGTATGGCTCAACAGAAGGCAGCTGCCTATGTTCCTAAATAACACCACTTCCTACCTGCTCCTTTTTTATTTCTTTCCTTTAGCTGATATATGCCTCTGCTTCAGAGACAAATAACAATGCTGAGGATGCTTTCTTCCACTGGATGTTCCCAAATGGGGCCCATCAGTATAGGGGGATCCTCCAGTTATTGTTGCATTTCAGGTGGACATGGATTGGAGTCCTTTACCTTGATGTGGACAGTTCAAAGATATTTGTACAGAAGGTGCTTTCCACGTTTGTCGATAATGGTATTTGCTTTGACTTCATCAAAACCATACCAGATATAGGATTTTCTAATCAACTATCTGAAATGGCAGAGAAGGCATGTGAAATTATAAATATTACCATGGAAAGCACAGTCAATGCAGTGATCTTCCATGGCGACTTTCAGGCAATGTTAAGCTTAAGAATCTTGCTCAGGTTCTCACAATTTGAGGATGTACCAGTGAAGATGAAGGTCTGGATTATGACAGCAGATGTGGATTTCACATCAATTCCTATTCAAAGAAGCTGGGACATTCATTTCATCCATGGATCTGTATCCCTTGCAATCTCCTCAAAGGAGGTGGCGGGATTCCAGGAATTTCTGCAAATGAGGAACCCAACATTGGAAAAAGAGGATGGTTTCCTGTGGGACTTCTGGCAAAAGGTATTTGATTGCTCGCTCCCCAGCTCTGATGAAGACAAGAGGGATGGAAATAATTGTACTGGGGAAGAGAAACTGGAGTCTCTTCCTGGATCTGTTTTTGAAATGAGCATGACTGCCCACAGCTACAGCGTCTACAATGCCATCTATGCTGTGGCACATGCTTTGCATGCCATGTATTCTTCCATATCAAAGCACAGGACAGTGATGAATGGAGATAGATGGAAGGACCAGAATAAGAATTCATGGCAGGTAAGCATATTCAGTGTGATCCAGTAACCTGAGATTTCAACTTGCATGATATTTCCCTCCTCGGAACAGGGACATGCAAACATATCTCAAATGGCAACAATTTGCCATCTAAATATGTATGTTTGCATCTCTTACTTTTCTTTTCAGCTCCCCCAATTTCTGAGAAGCACTCCATTTAACAACAGTGCTGGAGATGAGGTTTCGTTTGACATTAATGGGGAATTAGTAGCTGGATTTGATATTATCAACTGGGTGACATTCACAAACCAGTCCTTCCTTAGAGCAAAAGTTGGGAGGATAGGTCTTCAGGCACAGTCAGAGAATCTGTTCACCATTTCTGAAGATGCCATCATATGGCCCAGCAGGTTCAACCAGGTAGGATTCGTGTAAAGGTAAAGGTAAAGGGACCCCTGACCATTAGGTCCAGTTGTGTCCAACTCTGGGGTTGCAGCGCTCATCTCGCTTTACTGGCTGAGGGAGCCAGCGTACAGCTTCCGGGTCATGTGGCCAGCATGACTAAGCCGCTTCTGGAGAACCAGAGCAGCGCACGAAAACACAGTTTACCTTCCCGCTGGAGTGGTACCTATTTATCTACTTGCACTTTGACATGCTTTTGATCTGCTAGGTTGGCAGGATCAGGGACTGGGCAACGGGAGCTCACCTCATCGTGGGGATTTGAACTGCCGACGTTCCAATCAGCAAGCCCTAGGCTCAGTGGTTTAACTCGCAGTGCCACCAGCGTCCCTTGACTCATGTGTACTTAAACACATAATTAAATACCTGTGCAATATTCCAAAAATGTTTCAGTCTTAAGACATGAAAATAGGTCGGTTTTGTGTCTAGTGCTTCCTGCTTTCTATCACGTTGGCTCTTTTGGAAGGAAGGGGGAAATATTGATTAAATAAATAATTAAGCAAGTCAACCCTAATTTTCTTCTACAGATTAAATTTGGTATCTAAGGGACCTGTTTTTTTCAGGAACACCATGGAAACATGTACATATTTAGCAACCACCAATGTCAAAGGACAAATCTGAAAACAAAATTGTACAGCAGCCTTCACCAACTGATGCCTTCTGATGATGGTGCTGATGAAATGATGAGAATTGACATATAAAGTATCTGGAGGCCACTGGGTTGGTGAGGGTTGCTGTAAAGCATAATAACATAATGCTGAGTAAGAAAAAAACACAACCAATTAAAGATAATTCAGAAGATTGGAAAAATGGTTCATTTTTTGTGTTCTGAAATAAATGTAAAAAATCAGTATCCTCAGTTTCATATATTTTGTCTTTGATGAACGTCATCTTAATTTATTGGCAGACAAACCCTCTTTCAGTATGTAATGACAATTGCCTTCCTGGCTATCACAAGACAAAGAAGGAAGGAAAACCATTTTGCTGTTATGATTGTCATCCCTGTCCAGAGGGGAAGTTTGCAAACCAGAAGGGTAAGAAATGCCATGTCTATATTATATCCATCATTTATACTTTAAGGTGTATGGACATTTTTGGCTCAGCACCAGCAGTTCCATACTATGTACAACTTAGCTTTAATTATTTATCTATATACAGGATGTGCGGGTGTGGATGAGTGTACACATAACTACGTATTTATTCAGGAATTTCACATTAATTTCTTCCAGATATGGATAGCTGTTTTCAGTGTCCAGAGAGCCATTATCCAAATATTAACAGGGATTTCTGCCTCCACAAAGCTATAACCTTCTTGTCTTATGAAGAACCTTTGGGAATAGGTTTGGCCATTGCTGCCCTCTCCCTTTCTCTCATTACAGCTCTGGTGCTGGGAACCTTTATGAAACACCACAAGACGCCCATTGTCAAAGCCAATAACCAGAGCCTTTCCTACACTCTCCTCGTCTCCCTCCTGCTTTCTTTCCTTTGTGCTTTTTTATTCATTGGTCGACCCAATGCAGTGACATGCCTCCTTCGACAAACTGCTTTTGGCATCATCTTCTCGGTGGCTGTTTCTTGCATGTTGGCCAAAACCATCACCGTGATTCTAGCTTTCATGGCCACCAAGCCAGGATCCAAAATGAGGAAATGGATGGGGAGGAAAGTGTCTGCCTCTATTGTCCTTTCTTGCTCCCTTATTCAAGTCACTCTTTGCACTGGCTGGCTGGCATCTTCTCCACCGTTCCCAGAATTGGACATGCATTCAGCTGTTAGTGAGATCATTGTGCAATGCAATGAAGGGTCAGGTGTAATGTTTTATTGTGTATTGGGCTTCATGGGTTTCTTGGCTACTGTCAGTTTCACTGTGGCTTTCCTAGCCAGGAGCTTACCAGACACTTTCCAGGAAACTAAGTCAATCACCTTCAGCATGCTATTGTTTTGCAGTGTTTGGTTATGCTTCTTTCCCACATACTTGAGCACCAAAGGCAAATACATGGTGGCTGTTGAGATCTTCTCCATCTTGGCTTCTGGATCAGGATTACTGGGTTGTGTCTTTTTCCCCAAGTGCTACATCATTTTGCTGAGGTCTGATTTGAACAAAAAGGCACATCTAATAAAAAGAATGTGTTAAAAAAAATCCTTTTGTCTTCTGTGATTGAAAACTACTGTATATTATTTAAGGTTTTATAATATTTTCATACTGTAGGGGTAGCTACAGCATGAAGCACACCCCCACATTCAGAAATTTGAGGGCTAACTTAGAGCAGGGGTCAGCAACAAAAATGTCCTAATGAAACCCATGTCTTCTAATTTTAAAACTAGGCCTCAAGCTTAGAAATAAACCCAGAATTGTTTCTTTTACACCCATAATAAAAACTTTAAAAATAAAAATGGCACAGCTCTCATATCATTATGGGTTAATTTAATGGTTGTGATCATATACACAACTATTCAGAAATAAGTTCCATTGAGTTCAATTGTGCTTACTTTTGAGTAAGTGAAAATAGAATAGCAGCCTATGTGTGCTTAACTTTGGCTGGATCATGCCCATGTTTACTTCACAGTTCTGCTACACCTGATGCCTTACTGAACACAATACTTTGGGGAGGATGGTTTCTCACTCTGCCTAATTATCTTATGCCATAATTATTCACTCACTGCAGCCACAGTCCGAATGACATTGGAGGTTTTAATTTTAAAATGCTATTATAATAGCCTCTGAACTTGACAGAAAAAGGCTGAGGTACACACAGTGCTGTGTCACCCTTTGGGCAGACCACTTTCCCCTATATATTAAGGCAGAAGCCAACAGATCAGTTGAGCATCAGACTGTAAATCCATTGATAACAGGATGTGGTAAATAGATAGTCACTAGAAGATAATGATCAAGATAGGGACAGTGAATTCTTTATCAAGGGACAGCAGCTTTGCCTTCTGGATGACAGGGTACTTTCAGTCCTTGCGACTCATGGTATTGTTGCTATTGCCTCAAACTGATTGCAAGTTGGATCCTGTTGTGTGCACCATGAATGACCCCCTCCAGGTGCGATATCAATATTTTCAGCCAGGGGACCTCATCATTGGTGGGATCACTTCCCAGCTCTTCTCCTTTTCTGAGGGCGCAGACTTCAACACACACCCCATACCAAAGTATGACGTTGAACCTGTGTAAGAAAATCATATATTCTTCCCTAAATTATATACCTGGAGGTTATATACAATCACTGTGCATATAACTGGTAACAAAGGGTAGATTATATAAGTAAATGATAGAAGCAATGGTTTATATAGAAAACATGCCACTTATGTTTGTCCATGAGAGAGAATGGTGTTCATATTTTTGAAGGAAAACACACTTGCAGTTTCCTTGTTTCAACAATTTCTATACAACAATTTGAGGGAGGGTTGTGGCTCTTGCATGCAGAAGTTTCCAGGTTCCATCCATGGAATCGCCAGGTAGAGCTGGTGGAAAATCCCACCCTAAAACCCGGTGAGCTGCTCCCAGTCAGTTTTGACAATACTGATCTCAACGGACCAGTGCTCTAGCCTAGTATACGGCAGCAGTTTATGTTCCTATGTACTGTACATATCTGTACCTCCAGGATTTATAGTATCCCCGAATTTCATCTGCAGTTTCCCACTCTATGACCTTGAAAGCTATTTTCTCTCTCTTTATCTGAGCTGTCAGACAGTATCTGAGCACTCAGTAAGGGTGCTCATAGCAGAGGATGTGTTGCATGCAGAGGTCCCAGGTTCAATCCCTAACATCTCCAGTTAGGTCAGGGAAAGATTCCCGCCTGAAACACGGGCAGCTATGGATCTCTCCAGGGGGAAAGAAGTTGAAAATAAATTCAGAAGTACAGGAACAGGATTCCTGCAGAAGCAAGCTGTTGGCATTGTCTTAGATCAGGCATGTCCAACAGGTAGATCGTGATCTACCGGTAGATCACTGGACGTCTGCAGTAGATCACTGGTAGATCATTGGCTCCCTCCAAAGAAGCTCCAAAGAAGCTGAACAACTGTGGCTCCCCTAAAATAAGCTCAACATTTTACCTCCTCCCTAAAAAACTCAACAACATTGACCTGCCTGAACCCCAAAAAAGGAAGTAGATCACTGCCAGTTTTTAATTCTGTGAGTAGATCGCAGTCTCTTGGGAGTTGGCCACCCTTGTCTTAGATAAAGGCAGATAAGAGTGAAATGCCTCAAAATATCATACCCATGTTTTCCTTTTAATTTCCTTATGATCCCCAGCAATAATAAATATGGGTTGCTGCGGCACATTATATAATATATTCCAAGAGACACTGAAGCAGACATTGCCACAGAAGCAGAAAAGTGTGAGGAAGTAGTTAACTATCACTTCTTACACATTACCTGTCTTTTACATTAGTGCAATGCTGAAAAAATATCAACATGCCCTGTCCTTTGTATTTGCTGTGAAGGAGATCAATGAGAACCACAAGATCTTACCCAACATCACCTTGGGGTTCCATGTTTATGACAGCCACTTTGATGCACAGGTAACTTACCAGAACACTTTGAACCTTCTATTTAATCAGAAGAGAACCGTTCTCAACTTCAACTGTGACATGAAGAAGAACCCCGTTGCTGTCATTGGGGGACTTGATTCAGAAACATCCCTCCACATAGCCACGATCTTAGGGCTTTACAAGATACCACAGGTAAGAGACATCAACTTTACCTGTTTCCCATTTACGAGACTCAATGGCTCTGCTGTGCTCTTCTCATGAGAGAATTGTCCTACATTATCCATTGTTTACATGAAGGAGAACTTGCACATAGGAAGGGCCATAGTTCATTGATCGAGCAGCTGCTTTGCATGCAGAAGTTCTCAGGTTCAATTCCTGGCAACTTCAAGTAGGGCTGACAGCCACTGCCAGTTACTACAGTCAATACTGAATAAATGGACCAGTGGTCTGAGACTCACTAGGAGGCTCACTGGATTTCCAATTTCCTTATGGATAGGGCTACCCAAAAATTAATGTGAATAGTAGCATCCATTTCCCCACCATATGTTGAAATATATGATGTAAATTATGCAGGGAATATCTGATAAATGAAGATGGGGGGGGGAAGAAGTGGGTATACATCTTGTACTAGTGCAGTTTTAACCATATACAGTGATACCTCAGGTGACATACGCTTCAGGTTACAGACTCCACTAACCCAGAAATAACGCTTCAGGTTAATAACTTTGCTTCAGGATATGAACAGAAATTGTGCTCTGGCGGCACAGCGGCAGCGGGAGGCCCCATTAGCTAAAGTGGTGCTTCAGGTTAAGAACAGTTTCAGGTTAAGAACGGACCTCCAGAACAAATTAAGTTCTTAACCCGAGGTACCACTGTATATGGTCATGGTATCAGATTTCTTTCCATCATGTGAGCGCTTCAGTCATTTTATAATAAATTCTACCAGATCCATTGTAGGATACAGCATTCTGTAAGCCAGGGCAAGACAGACTTCAAGCCTGAGAGTAAGGATGACGTAAATTCAATCCAATTTCCTCTTAAAGATGAATCCGTTAACAATATATTAAATGAAACTTATTTTCACTTATCCAAATTGTGCAAAGCAGTTTATCAGCCAAGTAGTGTGTAAAAAAATGCATATGAAGTCCTTGCAGAAATACATTAATATCTTAATGTGAATTTTAACTAAAATGCATATTTCTGTACACAATTTTGCCTAAAATCCACATTTTTTTGCAAGCAGATTTCCCTAGTATATCCCACTTTTGCATGTAGTTTTTCTCAAATTTGTTATGCACACTTTCTCCTAATATGTGCTTCCTTGTGCACATTTTGATGGGAGAACTGCATTGAAAAATATCCGAGTTGTGTTTTGACAGACAGCTCAATTTCAGGAATAATTAACCAGTAACTCAGAACACAGGATGGTATGGCATTGTGGTTAGTGTGTTGGGAGTGAAAACCAGGAGATCCAGATTTGAGTAAGACATAGAATTCATGAGGTTATCTTCAACAATCACTGCCCCCCCCAGTCTGTTCCAATTCACTGGAGTCTTGTAGGGTTAAAATGTGGAGGCAGCCCACAAATATATCCTTGGGTGGTTGTTGTTGTTTTAATGAGAAAAGCAAAATTAGTATTGTAAATAAGCAAAGGTTTGACTATATACATTTATTAAAGGAAAACTTATTTTTCTTGCTTAGGTTACTTACTGTATATATACTCCAGTTGTGAATGACGTAACCTATCACTTCTCCTTGTACCGCATGGTCCCCAATGAAGAACATCAGTACAGTGGAATGGTCAAGCTGCTGCTATATTTTCAATGGAAGTGGGTCGGGATCATGGCCATGGGTGATGACAAAGGAGAAAAGTTTGTCCAGACGATGAAACAAAGATTTTCTCAGAATGGTATCTGTACAGGCTTCACCAAAAGAATGCCGATCCAGAGCAACATTTTAGGTGTTATTAACTTTTTTGACATTTTTATGAATATGGCAACATTGCTGAGCAAGACAAGTGTCAATGTAGCTATCGTAAGTGCTGACACTCATATGATATTAGATCTGCAGGTGGTTCTCAATCTGGGTGTTACTAATGTCATGCCTATTAACAAGGTGTGGATAATGACAGCCCACTGGGATTTTTCCGTTCATCCGTTATTCAAGAAACTGGACATTCAGATTTTCCATGGCACCTTGTCCTTTGCAGCTCACTCCAAGGAGTTGCAGGGGTTCCAACATTTCCTTCAGGGCCATAGTTCCCACTCTGATGGAGATGGCTTTATCAAAGTCTTCTGGGAGCAAGCTTTCAGCTGTTTATTTCCAGATACTGGCACGGGTGAGGAGAGTAGCGGGAGTTGCAGTGGTAGGGAAAAGTTAGAGAGCCTTCCTGGACCTTTTTTTGAAATAAGTATGACCAGCCAAAGCTACAGCATCTATAATACTGTCTATGCTGTGGCCCATGCATTGCATGCCCTGCATTCATCTGGAAAGAGACATGGAGAAATGGTGGTTGGAAAGCATCTGAAGACTTCTAAGCTACAACATTTTAAGGTAATTTCTTACGCAGAAAAAGTAGAATCATTGGGGATGGGTGGGAAGTTAGCATGTTCATCCATGCTGCCCCTTTTGTGTTTACTTCCTTGTTTATATACTACCTAAAGTGGGATACACTTGGGCACACATCAGGTAAAATGCCACATGAATACGTAAGAACAGCTCTGTAGGATCAGATGAAGTCACTGGCGGAGGAACAGGGGTGCGGGGGGGGCCACCGCCCCTGGCGGCACGATCCTGCTGGGTGCTGTGCCCCTGCAGGTGGCGCTCCACACTCCCAGGACGTGTGCCATGCCTCCAGGACATGTGCCAGCCACACCCCCGCCTGCTCTCCATCCCTCCGCCGGAGCTTGAAGCTCCGCCACTGGATGAAGTGTCTATCTAGTCTAGCATATTGTTCTCAAAGTGACTGAAACAGATGCCCGTAGGATGAAGAATCAGAATGATATTGATCTGATCCACCAGGGCCAATCTTTTGTATCTTCGCCATTCCCAATAATGGTTGAAAAACTGTGATGATACGTTTTAAAAAAGGGTAAAGGACCCCTGGACTGTTAAGTCCAGTCAAAGGCGCTCATCTCACTTCAGTTCCTGCCAACCTAGCAGTTCAAAAGCATACCAGTGTGAGTAGATAAATGGGTACCACTGTGGCAGGAAGGTAAACAGCATTTCCGTGAACTCTGGCACTTGTCACAGTGTCCCATCACACCAGAAGTGGTTTAGTCATGCTGGCCACATGACCCGGAAAGTTGTCTGCAGACAAACATCGGCTCCCTCTGCCTGAAGCAAGATGAATGCCGCACCCCATAGTCGCCTTTGACTGGACTTAACTATCCAGGGGTCCTTTACCTTTTTTACCTAGTATGAGGGAAAATAACTAATAGCTTCAGAAGCCAGATAAATTTTACAAAAGGGACGGAAAGAGACAATACTAATTTAAACTTCTTTCATTCTAGCTATACCCTTTTCTGAGGCGTATCTCATTTAACAACACTGCTGGGGATAAGGTCTCATTTGATGAGAAAGGTGAATTGATAGCTGGATTTGATATTATCAATTGGGTTACTTTCCAAAATAAATCCTTCCTAAAAGTGAAAGTAGGGAGGATGGATCCTCAGTCTCCGCTGGGCAGAGAGTTCTCCATTAATAAGGCCATCATTACATGGCACAGCCAATTCCAAAAGGTAGGACCAGAATGGTGCTTCTTATACATAAAGCTTAATGATTGCCCTCCATGTCATTGTTGGATCCAGTTTGTAGCATTGGATTTTACATTTAGGGTTGTGTGCTAGAAATGGACTAAATCCTTCCCTATTTGACTCAGAATGGACCTCATCATTCTGGCTCTATTCAGGGCATCTCGGCTAGCCCTTAGTTATCCACGTTGTCTCCTGGCACTGCCCTCCCCCCAACATTTCAGCCCACATACTTCCTGAAACCAAACTTGCCATGGTGCAGGAGATAAACTTTCATTAGAGACTGATATGGGTAGCAAAAGGGCCCAGTTGGAGAGTTTTTTATTTACAGTTTTATGGGAAACAATATAGAACTTCCATTTTGAAAATACTCCATCTGGTTAAATGGAAAGAAACCATTTGATTTTAACCTTTTATTTTATTTTAGTGATGAACATACTGTTTTTTGTAGTATTCTACAAAACTCAGATGACTGAAGGTAAAGAAAGCAAACTTAGAATAATAGCAATTGATTAGTTTAAAGGGCGATCAAACAATGTTAAGGGTCAAGAAGGGGAAACAAGGCCAAAGATTCCTAAATGACTCAAAATGTGAGGTCCTTTAACAATATTTCATAACCCTGCCCAAAAAAAAAGACTGCCAAAAGGAAAGGGCAACTTTTAACTGTGCTGTAACCCTACCCTCTTCAAATGAGCTGTTCTGAGCAGCATGCAAAATCCTCTTAGTGATATACAATGCTCTTTGTTGACACCAGCAATTTCTTGATCATAAGAGGGTTTTTTATTATTATAAATGTTGTATCTTCTTTTTCTGTGAATAGGCTGTGCCCCTTGCATTGTGCAATGCCCCCTGCCACCCGGGTTCCAGCAGAAAAAAGAAGGAGGGAGAGACATTTTGTTGCTATGATTGTGCTCTATGTCCAGAAGGGAAGATTTCGGACAAGAGAGGTTGTACACATTATTCTGTAAATCAATCATGTATACTGACATTACAGGGACTGTATGATTGTTTTAGCAAGATAGATAGAACCCTATAAATGTCTCAAGCTTCATGGTTAAATGAGTGAAAGAAATAAACACTCTACTTCTACAAGAATTATAATTATGCTGAAGAGCACATGACATTACCTGCAATTCGCTGGAGAGTAGTCTTTCTTTTAAGGAAAAACCAACAAAAACCTAGAATTATAAGTGACCCAACTTAAATTCTGGGGTTTGTAAGATGCTTTTGTGCTTATGCAAACCTCAGTTGAACAGAAACATAGCAGAACTATATGGTGATGTGCATAATCTCTAATAAAGAAGTCTCCTTAGTGGACTTCAGTATCGTTTATCTCTGAGACATTGAAGTACATTTCTGTTTTATTTTATTAAAACAAGACATGGATGATTGTTTCCACTGTCCAGAAGATCAATATCCCAACAAAGAGAGAAACCAGTGTCTTCCCAAGGACCTAAACTTCTTGTGTTATGATGAACCTCTGGGCATCACTTTGACTGCTTTGGCTCTGGCTTTTTCTATAGTCACTGCTTTTGTCCTTGGACTCTTCATCAAGCACCGGAAGACTCCCATTGTCAAAGCCAACAACAGGAACCTCACTTACACCCTCCTCATCTCCCTCCTGCTCTGCTTCCTCTGCTCCTTGCTATTCATTGGCCAGCCTCAGATCGCAACCTGTTATTTACGACAAACTGCTTTTGGTATCATCTTCTCAGTGGCTGTTTCTTCCGTCTTGGCAAAAACCCTCACTGTTGTTTTGGCTTTCATGGCAACTAAACCAGGATCCAAGATGAGGAAGTGGCTGGGGAAAAGATTTTCAACCTCTATTATTCTCTGTTGCTCATTTATCCAAGCGAGTATTTGCATGCTATGGCTGGGTACTGAGCCTCCATTCCCAGATCTTGACATGCACTCTCTGCCTGAGTATATCTTAGTCGAATGCAATGAGGGCTCACCCAATATGTTCTACTATATTCTTGGTTACATGGGATTTCTGGCTCTTGTCAGCTTCGTTGTCGCTTTCTTTGCTCGGAAGCTTCCGGACACTTTCAATGAAGCAAAATTTATAACTTTCAGCATGCTGGTGTTTTGCAGTGTATGGCTTTCATTTGTCCCCACTTATCTGAGCACCAAAGGGAAGTATATGGTGGCTGTGGAGATCTTCTCTATCTTGGCCTCCAGTGCTGGAATACTCGGTTGCATTTTCTCCCCTAAATGTTACATAATTAT
Source organism: Lacerta agilis (assembly GCF_009819535.1). NCBI lineage: Eukaryota > Metazoa > Chordata > Lepidosauria > Squamata > Lacertidae > Lacerta > Lacerta agilis. The sequence goes on along the minus strand of NC_046325.1, from coordinate 10,505,045 downwards.
CCTGAGGCCAGACCTGAACAGTAAAGAGCAGCTAAAAAAGAGAAATAAGTAAAAAGATTACAAATGAGATCATAATATTCAAGAGTAAACACAACTGTTTCTAATATGCTTTACCCCCATTTATGTATACAAACCAAACATCTCAAATGTGCCCCATGATATTCTGAAACATGACGTTTACTTTGAATCAGATGTGGCATATTTAGGGATGCATCTCATGTCCCAATGAACTCCATTAAATAAAGTTGCTGTAGTTTGGTTGAATTATTTAATCAGTGCTAAATTTTTAAGTTTTCTATTTCGTTTTCAATCCTAAATATGTTTTACTCTGTACACTTGTTTCAGGGTTGACATTTTTACAAACTTACAGTGGGTCTATTTTAGCTCTATGACATATGTATTCTCTAGGTACCTTTGAAAGCTGAGGTTAGATGGCCACAAATAGCATGTGAAAGGGGAAAGGGGAAAGACAGCAAATGCACACTGTGAAGTACGGTGAATAGATTAAAAGGGAAAGTAGTGTTCACATTGTCACTCCAAAAGGTCAAAATAAAGCCCAGCTCCCAATAAATTTGTTTTCTTGATTATTATTATTTTTTTGCATTCTCTCTTATGTAAGTTTTATCATTGAGATAGTTTGGCAGGGTTTTCTTAACTAATTGTTATAGTAAGAGGGTCTTTATTTTTCCATTTTCGTGTTTTGTTTTCATTAGCAGTGTTTTAATCAGCTGCAAATCAGTATTAATGACTTCAAAATAAAGGAGAGTTATTGTAGGATTTCTCGGAAGATTGTAGCCTGTGCTTGTTTGTATAATAATCAGTACTTCTGTCCAGAAAGGTGTTTCTTTTTCACAACTCCAAAAGGTATGTATTAAATCTGTGCTAATTCTGTAGCTATTCATGTTTTGGCCATAAACTTTACTCATTCTGTGTGGAATTTAGTATCATTGGAAAATTGCCTTAAGATAATTCTCATTCAGGTTTAGATTAATATATGTTTTGGGGATATTTTAAATGCCCATGTCCATTCTGCTTTGAGGATTGTTAACCCAATATTTGCTAAGTCCCATTCCTGTTTCCTTTTATATGAAGGACAGAGAGATTGTTTGGTATATATTTAGAGTATTAAATATATCTTTGTTATTATTTTGGTTTTATTATTTTGCTCAAGAAGAATTTCAAATGAGGTTATTTGACATGTTAACCCCCCAAAATTCTCATTCTTACATTTAAGGCCCATAAAATCTTGGACCAAGCTATTGAAACATTGCCTTGTCATATACATCTCCAACTGATCATGAAGTTCCTTGATAGAGGCCCTGCTCCAATTTCCGTCACCAAATAAATTAAAAGTAAAATGGGTGGCTGGCTACTAGATATTTTGGTGGTGCCTTCTCAGTTCTAGAACAACCTCTCCAGAGGGCCTTGCCAGATGCTATCCTCATGGCTTTTTGCAAAACTTGGCTGCACTCCACTCACAATCCAAGGACCCACAGCAGACCTTCCAAACTTTGCCAACCTTGTCAGTTGTTCACTCTGTGAAACATCTCAAACTCATATCATTGAGTAGCAACATAGAGTTTCCAGCCTTTCCTGATCAGATCTGAACTCCAGCCCTTCATTGTGACCATACTGGCCAATATGATCACCACCTTTGTCTATCAGATTTGGACCATATCTGACTTGGAGCCTACTGCAGTCTATCAGAAAACTAGGATCCAGGCCTAATGGATACATAGGATTCAACCACACCTTCACTTGCCTCACCAATTTCCCCCAATGAAAACACATGGTTTAGAGCTGAATTTGAAGAAACAGCATTTGTTCCAAATTAGGTCTAAAGAGTGGGTTTTCAAGATGAGGCGGCTTACCTAATTTAGAGAGCAAGGGTTTATTTGTGGGGAGTGTCTATTTTACACCTTGGGGGGCATCCTTGTCAAATACTACCATCATTACTATAGTCACCTTGCACCCAAACTGAAGCTGAAATATGTATACTGCAATCAGTACCTGGCAAAAAAAAAATAATTGCTTTTTTTTTTAAAAAAAAAGAAAGATGTTTCAAATAAAATAAAATAAAATAAATCTGAGCCACGAAAGCAGGGCAAACTCACCCTACCCAATCCTATAGATTTCTTCCGCTCCCCTTGCCCAGGCGTCAAAAGCCTATGCTAATTCCAGGGGGAACAAATGGTGCTGCAATAACAGTGGAGGTTACATTTGTTCTAGCATTATAAAACTAATTAAGAACTGTAATGGTCTATATTTATTTTGCAGTCCTGCAACAGCTGATGCCTTTCTGAATGCAATACTTTGGGGAGATGCTTGTTCATCCTGTATAATTATCTAAGATCCCAATTATTCACTGTCCTTACTGCAACAGGCCGTATTATTCTTTTAAATATTTATATATAATAGCCCTTGAACTAGTCAGAAAGGGGGGAGAGTTCATACAGTACTGTGTCACCCTTTGTGGGGACCTTTCCCCCCTTAAAGTTTAGAGGGCAGGTAGCAGATCAGTTTATTAACAGGCTCAATAAGACTATGCTTTTGTAACCAGGTTGGTGACAGATGAGAATGATCAAGAAAGGAACCGGGAGTTCTTTGCCAAAGGAAGACCATTTTTCCTTCTGGATGACAGGGTATTTCTTGTCCTTACAACTCCTGTTGTTGCTTCTGTTGCCTCAGACTGATTGCAATGTGAATCCAGCTTTGTGTACCATGAACGATCCCCTCTGGGTGAGATACCAGTATTATCAGCCAGGGAGCCTTATCATTGGTGGGATCACTTCCCAGATCTTCTCATTTTCAGAGGGTGCAGACTTTGAAACAGAGCCAAAACCAAAGTATGATGTTGAACCTGTGTAAGGAAGCCATTGTCTTGTTTTCCATTGCACACATTTGAACCTGAATGTATAATGTAGCTATAGTGACTAATAGTGATAAGCTGCCTCATTCTCCTTGGATAAATTATATAAAAAGGTCATACTAGCAATGGTTTGTTTTTTTAAAAAAATAACCACTAGGGTTTCTATACTGGAGGGAATGGTGTTCACTTTTTTGTGGCAGGGATGCACATGTAGTTTCCTTTTTAGACTTGGTTCTATAATTTATCTCACACCACATACTTCTAGAATTTAAACCCAACCCTATGAGTATGTATTCAGCTTTCCCCTCTCTGGCCCAATGCATACACTCCAATTATCATTGCTGTCAGACAGGATCAAAACAGCAAATAAGTTCCAATGACTATAATGGTTAGACTGACTGGAGAGAACTGTGAAGAGCTTCTTGTTCAGTATTGCATTGGTTGTAGTGAGACCAAGAGATCAAATGATGATTGTTAGCTTAGCTATTAAAAAACAGGGGTTAAGTGAATCTTCATCAGTTATATTATTAACTGGAGAGAGAGAGAGAAAGAGAGTTTACAGTCATACCTCGGGTTACGTACACTTCGGGTTGCGTATTTTTCGGGTTGCGAACTCCACTAACCTGGAAGCGCAACCTGAAGCGCGCGTGATTTGCACATGTGCAGAAGCATTTTCGTGGTCTGCGCATGCACAGAAGCAATTTTGGGGGTTTTTCAGAACGAATTATTCGGGTTACGTCCTTTTCAGGTTACGTACTGTAACCCGGAACGAGTTAAGGATGTAACTGTATAAGGAAAGCATTTAGAAAGGGGTCCATGCAATATTCTGGAAATTACTCAAGTTTTCAAAACAAACAAGTATTGACTTTACCAAAGGCTTCTGAACAAATTAATTAGTCATGGGATAATAAGAATTTAACTGGTTGACAAACTGAAAACAGAGTGTAGGAAGGAGAAATGTAGCTCAGTGTCACTCTGGGGCAAATAATCTATCAATGAACACACACAGAGAGATGAGATCTGGTATGACAGTGACTGACTATGTCATGATTCAGTTAAAATGTCAGTCCTCTATGTGACAGTTTTGAAAAGGCTTTATTAAATATTATGGATCTGGGAATATCATAATGCCTTTGTACACTTGGGATGGTCTGCAGTTCTGGGAGCCAGGTCTTGAAAAGGATATTGTAGAGTTATTTTTTTTAAAAAACAACAACCCAGAAAAGAGCAACCTGAATCATTTTGGGACTGAAGCAATTCCATTATAAGGAAAAGGTTGTAACTTTTGAAACCTTTTACTTTAGAGGGGGAAGAAACGTTGAGGAAGGCAAGGGCATTACAGAGGTTTCTAAAATTATTCATGGTTTGGATTTAATGAGGAGACATTTCTTTTCCTCCTTGTCTCATAATTTTAGAACTGAGATCTAATGAAGCTGAATGGTTAGATATTCTGGGCAGACAATATATAATCACCACCTACCCAAACATAAGCTATGGAACTAACTATCACAATATGTAGAGATGGCCACCAACAAAAATGTTTTCAAAAAGGCTATTGAAACCTACTAGTCTATGATGACCAGGGCTTTCTTTTCAGCTGGAACTCACAGGAACTCAGTTCTGTCACCTCTCAGGTGGATGTCATTGCCATTATAAGAGAACAATGGAGGCGTTTATAGCGAGTCCCAGCACCTCTTTTTCTAGAAAAATAGCAGTGATGATTACTAGGTGTTACATCCAGGTTTAGAGCCAGCACGCAGCGGAATAATAATCTGCTGGGAAAGAGGCAGTGGGAAAGAGCTATTGCTCACATGTTTTCTATGTGGGTTTCCCACGGATATCTACTTAGACACTGTAGGAAAAAAAAAGATGCTGGACCAGATCGACCCAGCAGGGGTTTGCTGATGGTGAGATGATGTAGGTACAGGAGACAATGCTGAAAGCTGCTCCTACAAATGCAGTCATGTATAGAAGGGAGATATCAAGACAGAATGCCAGTTAATACATTATGAGTCTATATTTTTCTTCTTCTCTACTATAGTGTGATGGTGAAAAAATATCAGCATGTCTTGTCCTTGGCGTATGCTGTAAAAGAGATCAATGAGAACTGCAAGATCTTACCCAACATCACTTTGGGGTTCCATATCTATGACAGTCACTTTGATGCACAGATAACTTACCAGAACACTTTGAATCTTCTCTTTAATCAGAAGAGGATTGTTCTCAACTACAACTGTGATATGCAGAAAAATCTGATTGCTGTCATTGGAGGCCTTGACTCTGAAACCTCCTTCCACATAGCTACTGTCTTAGGCCTCTACAAGATTCCACAGGTAGGATGACATAGGAAAGGTTCCAGATTTAATCCCTGGCAAGTCCGTGTAGTGAACTCTGTCTAAAATCCTTGAGAGACACTGCCAGTCAGTATAGTCAATTCTGAGCTAGATGGCCTAAGAAAGACGGGCCATTCACAGGGTAGGAAAGAAGCACCAAAAAGAAAATGCACACACTGGTGTAAAATTTTGTTGTTCAGTCGTTCAGTCGTGTCTGACTCTTCATGACCCCATGGCCAAACTCATGCTAGTTGCTTCGAGAACACTGTCCAACCATCTCATCCTCTGTCGTCCCCTTCTCCTTGTGCCCTCCATCTTTCCCAATATCAGGGTTTTTTCTAGGGAGTCTTCTCTTCTCATGAGGTGGCCAAAGTACTGGAGCCTCAACTTCAGGATCTGTGTACAATACTACTGTAAATTAATGCTGTATTGTGTTAATATGTTAAAAGAGGAATTATAAATAAGTAAATAAAACTCCTATATTCTTATATACTATATTGGAAGGCATCGGATTAATGTTCAAGGAATGAAGGCATTACAAATGAAGGAGAAGGCGGCAGAACTCTAATTTAATATCATCTCTCCAACCCAGTGACATAGACTCTCCCTTCAGGATAGGCAGCCTTGTCATGTCTCAGGTATGATAGAACCTCCCATTGTTGGCCCTATCAGATATTGTTTTAGGACAGTGCAACCGGTTCACCTGCATTGAGTGCCGGTGCCACACAGGGTGCCGCAACAAGGATGTGGAACGGAGGACAAGAGGTGGAGGGCACCAAATTTTAGCATCGGACAGGTTGCCACTAATATTTCACAGCAATAACAGCAGCAGCAACAACAACAATTTTACTATTGATACTCCATCTATCTGATCGAGTTGCCCCAGCAACTCTGGGTGGCATCCAACATATTAAAAACAAAGCAACTGTCCAACATTGAAAGCTTCCTGATACAGGGCTGCCACTGGCTCTGGTCTACTTACCTGCAAGTGTAACAACAAAGAATACCAAATCGATTGGTGGATTCTCAGCTACCTTCACCTAAATCTGTAAGGATTAAGAGATGGGGCTGTTTGAAATTTGCCATTCATTTTTATAAATGATCCTTGTATTTTGCAAATAAGATTGGACTCTTTGCTTTTTGAAAATATTCCATACATTATTGAATAAGCAGGAAAACCCTGCGAACCAACATCACAACTACCAGCAACAACAAGAACAGAGGAAGGAAGGGAGGGAGGGAGGGAGGGAGGGAGGGAGGGAGGGAGATTTGAGGGGTAGATGTTCTGATATGTTGTGTGAAGTTAAAAGTGGTGAGAGATCCCACATGCATAAAAACATAAGAAGAGCCTGCTAGGTCAAGCCAGTGGCCTGTCTGTTCCGGAATCTTCTTTTCACAGCAGCCAAACAGATGCCTATTGGCAAACCAAAATACCAATGAGCAAACAAACTGCCTTTAGGGTTTAGCATGGACAATTTTGAGTAGCAAATATGAAAGCAACGATTACTATTACAATTAAGCGAACATTTCCCCCAATGGAAACAAACATTATTTTCCTTGCTTAGGTCACCTATTGTTTATATGCACCAGGTGTGAGTGATGTAACTCAGCGCTCTCCCTTATATCGCATGGTGCCAAATGAAGAGCATCAGTACACCGGAATTGTCAAGCTGCTGCTCCATTTTCAATGGAAGTGGGTTGGGATCCTGGCCATGGGTGATGATAAAGGAGAAAAATTTGTCCAGACCATGGACCACATCTTTTCCCAGAATGGTATCTGTACAGCCTTTGATAAAAGGATGCCAAAACAGAGCAACATTTTAGGTGTGATTAACTTTTACGACATTTTTATGGATATAATAGCTTCACTAAAGGAGACAAGCGTCAATGTCTGTGTTGCAAGTGCTGATCCTCACATGATGTTGATTTTGCAAGTAGTGCTCAATCTAATTGAAACGAATATTATGATCCCGATAAGCAAGGTGTGGGTTATGACAGCCCATTGGGACTTTTCAATGGAGCCATTTTTCCACAATCTGGATGTAAAGATTTTCCACGGTGCCTTGTCTTTTGCCATTCATTCTACTGAGGTGAAAGGGTTCGAAAATTTCCTTCAGATCCAGAATCCCTCCATCTCTGATGAAGATGGCTTTATCAGGGCCTTCTGGGAACAAGCATTCAGCTGTTCATTAACTGCAGATACTGACATGGGTAATGGACGATGCTCGGGAAAGGAGATGCTGGAGAAACTTCCTGGACCTTTTTTTGAAATGAGTATGACCAGCCAAAGTTATAGCATCTACAATGCTGTATACACAGTTGCGCATGCACTGAATGCCTTGTATGCATCTAGAAACAGATACAGAACCATTGTGGATAGAGACCTTCTGGAGATTTCAAAGCCAAATCTTTTAAAGGTGATGTACAACAGAGCCTAGGGCTTGCTGATCAGAAGGTTGGCAGTTCAAATCCCCACGACGGGGTGAGCTCCCGTTGCTTGGTCCCAGCTCCTGCCCACCCAGCAATTTGAAAGCACGTCAAAGTGCAAGTAGCAGCTTAGTCATGCTGGCCACATGACCCGGAAGCTGTACGCTGGCTCCCTCGGCTAGTAACGTGAAATGAGCGCCGCAACACCAGAGTCGGACATGACTGGACCTAATGGTCAGGGGTCCCTTTACCTTTTTACCACATATTACTGCATATTTATATTTTTAGGAACTGACTATGAAATTGACAATATTTGTTTGTTTGTTTGTTTGGGACCACCCAATGTACATTGAATTGTATGATGTGCACTTTATTATTATTATTATTATTATTATTATTATTATTATTATTATTATTATTATTATTATTATTTTATACCCTGCCCATCTGGCTGGGCTTCCCCAGCCACTCTGGGCGGCTTCCAACAAAAGAGAAAAAATACATTAAAACATCAGTCATTAAAAACTTCCTTAAACAGGGCTGCCTTCAGATGTCTTCTAAACATCAGATAGATGTTTATTTCTTTGACATCTGATGGGAGGGTGTTCCACAGGGTGGGCGCCACTACCGAGAAGGCCCTCTGCCTGGTTCCCTGTAACCTCACTTCTCATAGTGAGGGAACTACCAGAAGGCCCTCAAATCTGAACCTCAGTGTCTGTGTTGGATGATGGGCATAGTGATGCTCCTTCTGGTATACTGGGCCGAGGCAGGTCCCCCCCCCCCAGGAATGCCGAACTTATGGCTCCCGGTATGCTCTTGGACTTCAGCTCCCATCTTCCCTTAGCATGGACTATACTGGCTAAGGATGATGGGGTTTGTAGTCTGACAACGTTTAAGATTGCCTTGTATTTATTCCTTACAGTTGCCAAAATGCATACATTCATTATGCTACTAATTTCTAGCTTTGGGGAAAGCTTTAGGGAAAGCTTTGGGTGGGGTATAAAAATGGAAGCATTTGCAGAAAATGGATTATTTCTGCACATCAGTGATTTACACAAAACATCTAAATCGAGGACAGATCCAGACTGGGAAAGGTTTCAACTTAAAAGGCTTGTTGGAAGAAGAAACGTTCAGTAGTCACAGAAAAGGCAAGTGAGATTTATTTATTGAATTTGATGGTGCCTCCTGCAATGGATATTCCAAAGCAGATGAAATTCCAAAGACTAAAGGGCAATTTCTTAGATTGTTTGGAATGCACCTCCTGATAAGATGGTTTCTGCAGGAGCCCCTCCAAGAAGAGTGCAGTGATTGACTGAGTATATGAGGCGTGGGTAGGCAAACCTATGCCTTATATACCCGGGGACTGGATCCGGTCCAGTCGCCTTTTATATCTGGCCCACGGATGGTCCAGGAATCAGCCTGTTTTTACATGAGTAGAATGTGTCCTTTCATTTAACATGCATCTCTGGGTTATTTTGGGGGCATAGGAATTCGTTCATGGATTCCCCCCTCCAAAAAAAGATAGTCCGCCCCCCCCCAAACAAGGTCTGAGGGACAGTGGACCAGCCCCCTGCTGAAAATTTTTTCTGACCCCTGATATAAGGGGTAAGAACATTTTTCAGGTATCATGGTCCTAAGCTGTGTAGGGTTTTATACGCCAAAACCAGTACTTTGAACATAGCCAAGTAGCTAATTGGCAGCCCATGCAATTTTTCAAAAAGTGGGATAATATACAGTGGTACCTCGGGTTACATACGCTTCAGGTTACATACGCTTCAGGTTACAGACTCCGCTAACCCAGAAATAACGCTTCAGGTTAAGAACTTTGCTTCAGGATAAGAACAGAAATCGTGCTCTGGCGGCACAGCGGCAGTGGGAGGCCCCATTAGCTAAAGTGGTGCTTCAGGTTAAGAACAGTTTCAGGTTAAGAACGGACCTCCGGAACGAATTAAGTACTTAACCAGAGGTACCACTGTATAGGCAATACTCTGCCCCAGTGTATGGGGTATTTTGCACCAGCTACAGCTTGCAGACCGATCTCAAGGGCAGTGCCACACAGAGCACATTGAATATAAAGCACATTTCACACCTCAAAAATCTGACTTAAACATCTTTTACTCTAGCTTCATGCTTTTCTTAGGAGCATCTCATTCAACAACAGCGCTGGTGACAAGGTGTCCTTTGATGAGAAAGGCGAATTGTTAGCTGGATTTGATATTATCAATTGGGTCACTTTCCCAAACAAATCCTTCCTAAAAGTGAAAGTAGGAAGAATGGAGCCTCAAGAACCACTGGAGAGACAGATCTCCATCAATAAGACAATGATTACGTGGCACAACCAATTGAACCAGGTAGGATCAGACTGGATAGTCTAGGGTAGGGTACAAAGTTGATCAGTTAATTCTACTCTTGGAAGCCATTTGTGAAAAGCTGGAATGGAACTAAAACATATGAATGAATAAGGGAGTAAACATCAAATATTGTTTGCCCTTCCCCACCCCTTTTGTAAAATCAATTTTAGGTAGTGCCTGTTTTTCCAAGAAAAATGGTGCTGGTACTCAAAAGTGGCTCCTACCCCGACCATCATGAGCGCCACCAAAAGGATGTGTCAGTGCTTAAAACATTCCTCTTCTTTATTTATTGATTATTGATACTTGGGTTAGTATTAAAAGCACCCTGAATCCAACCTCCCTGTGAAGCATTCAATCTTTTGTTACAATTTAGCAACCTGTTCTTTACAATATGAAATTCCACAAATGACATATCTTCTTTCTGTAATGGTTTTACTCAACAAGGCTTCTCCTCCCCAATGTGATCCCAGCCTACCAAGTATTTAACGGTGCACATGCTGGCATCACAACTCTACAAAGTTCTGTAAGAGGATAATGGGTTAATTCAAAGTGTGATCATATGACGAAACCTCAAATTATTTCGAGTGAGGGCAAAGATTCCCGAATGACTCAAAACATAGATCCTATCTTTTCAGCAATTCATCTACCATGACCCCACCAAAAAAACCACCCTGCTAAAAGGAAGTGATATCTTCCCCACCCTTTCATGTTAGCTCTGGTTGAATAAACACACAAAACCCTATCAGAGGCACATAATGCTCTTTGTTAAATTCAGCAACCTCACTGTTATGTTTTATTATTATTATTATTATTATTATTAATTTATTTAATCATTTTTTCAATACAAACATCAACCGCAAAAGACACATACAACAAAAACCATAATAACAATAATTTGACAATTCATATTTGAATACACTGATATACCTATGACTACACCTTTATTAACAATATTTTCCCACCTCTCTCTCCTCCCCCTTATCCACCTTATTGCTTAAATACTTGTTCCAGATTTCTTCATATTTATCCATTCTTATTTTGCATTGACATGCAATTCATTCGTAGTTGCTAATCTGTCCATATTATCAATCCATGTGCTCAATGGAATCTTTTTGCGGCTCTTCCAATCCATCCAAACAAGTTTGTTTTGTTTTGTTTTTTTGCTTCTAATATCCATATTTTATTTTATTTTTGGACCCCTTGAAATCTCCCACGTTTCGGGAATATAATTTGGAATTAAATTCAGTTCCCCTAAATAACCATTTCTTTTTATTACTCTTGCTATAAATATCCTCACTTCGCACCAAAATGATCTCATCATCGGGCAATTAGTCAACCTATGTACTAAGTTCACATTTTTACTCCCACATCTCCAGCAATTGCCCGCACTTGTTATTTTCTTCTGGTATAGTTTTGCTGGAGTCCAGTGGACTCTGAATATTATTTTCTGTTGAATAAGTCTTAAGTCTTCGATCCATAGAGGCTATTTCTGTTGATTTTATAGAGAGAAAAGAGAGAAAGCAACCTCACTGTTACAAGAGATTTTACCAATGTTATCTCTTCTCTTTCATGAACAGGCTATCCCCCTTGCCTTGTGTAATGACTACTGCTATCCAGGTTTCAGCAGAAAAAAGAAGGAGGGCAAGCCATTTTGTTGCTATGAATGTCTTCAATGTCCAGAGGGGAAGATTTCAAATGTGAGGGGTAAGGAGACATCGTTTTCTAAAGGATGTTCAGAAGCATTTTGTATATCATAGGGTTATGCCACAAAATAATAATAATACTTCCATTTTTTATTTTTTAAAAAACTTTGCTGATCCATTAATGAGAAATTGCATTTGAAAATGATTAAAGGAGAGAGAGAAACTTTGCTGAAATTCTCATCTGCAAGGTTTATTTACATTCCATTTGTGATGGACAAAGAGTATTTGTGAGTGTATTTTATTTCAGTTTTCCAGTAATCTTACCAGTTGTCTGCTTCAATAAAAGCCGGGGGGGGGGGATAACATGGGGCTTTCTCAGATCAGGAAGCAAGGGAAACTGGGAAGGCTATAGAGTGCTGGATGAAACTTTCATTGAAAGACAGAAAAACCACACACAAACACACACCACCCTAGGACACCACAAGGAATATTAGATAGAAATTTGCACAGCCCACCCCATCTACCCTGAGGCTCCCACTCCTTCCTATCAAGTGCCAACCAAGGGACCACCTGCTCCACTTTGCATCCTCTGGTCAAATAGCTCAGGGGTGGGGCTAATGCTAAATAAGAGGGTTTTTTATTTTCCCTAAACCTAGATAAGCATATGGCCAGGAAGCAGGGGCAAGAAGGAGACATATCTTCTAACTCCTTCTAACTTAAATTGGGGGGGGGGGGGTTAAGCTTTCATGGTGCTGCTTTACAAGGGTCTTTCCTGCATTTGAAACAAATGAACTTCTGGGCTAAGCATTTCCTCATACTAGCCACAGGAAAACTAAATAGTTCTATGGTAATCTGCCAGCATGTTAGATAATCAACAATAACATCAGTCCATGCAATATCTCCATTAAAGTTCAGTAATACAGTATAATATGGAAGAGCTGGTTGATTAAAATACTATTACATTTTTCTTTCTTTTTGAAGATATGGATGATTGTTTTGAATGCCAAGAACATAAATACCCTAATAAAGAGAGGAAAGAGTGCCTTCTGAAATATCTGAACTTTTTATCTTATGATGAACCTTTGGGCATTGGTTTGGCTGTTTTGGCTCTGTCTCTATCCTCAATGACAGTGTTGGTGTTTGGAATCTTTGTCAAGCACCGGAAGACTCCAATTGTCAAAGCCAACAACCAGAACCTCACCTACACTCTGCTCATCTCCCTCTTGCTCTGCTTCCTCTGCTCCTTGCTATTCATTGGCAAGCCTCAGACACTAACTTGTCAGTTACGACAAACTGCTTTTGGTATCATCTTTTCATTAGCTGTTTCTTCTGTTTTGGCAAAAACCCTCACTGTGGTTCTGGCTTTCATGGCTACCAAGCCAGGATCCAAAATAAGGAAATGGGTGGGGAAAAGATTCTCAAACTCTATTATTTTCAGCTGTTCAGTTATCCAGGTAGGTATTTGCATGCTGTGGCTATGTACAGACCCTCCCTTTCCAGATTTAGACATGCACTCTCTGCCTGAAGAAATCGTAGTGGAATGCAATGAAGGTTCAGCCAACATGTTCTACTATGTTCTTGCTTACATGGTATTACTGGCTCTTGTCAGCTTCGTTGTGGCTTTCTTTGCTCGGAAGCTGCCGGACACTTTTAATGAAGCCAAATTTATCACCTTCAGCATGTTGGTGTTTTGCAGTGTGTGGCTTTCTTTTGTTCCAACCTACTTAAGCACCAAAGGGAAATACATGGTGGCTGTGGAGATCTTCTCCATCTTGGCCTCCAGCGCAGGGATACTGGGCTGTATTTTCTCCCCTAAATGTTATATAATTGTCCTCAGACCTGAACTGAACAGTAAAGAGCAGCTAAAAAAGAGAAACAACTAAAAATCAAACAACTGAAATCATGATACTCAGAAGTAAATCCAGTTGACTGAAATAGGCTTTATTACCATTTAATTTTGCTGACCAAATTGCTGGTCCAATGAGAGTCTGAAGACAGGATATTGACCATTAATCAAATACATCTTTGGTCCCCCAAATATGTGATGCTTTTCTCCACATAAAGATGCCTTGGTTTAAATGTTAGGTTAATGTTGTCCATCAGTTATGTTTGCTTAAAAGGTTTCCAGTTCAAAGAAACATGTTCCCTCTACAATTGTTCCAGTGCCATCATTAAAACTAACTTACAGTTGATCCATGTGAACACTGTGCCATGTCATATATAGATTATCACTATTGTTATTTTTTAAATTTATATACAACCCTTCATCAAGAGACCACAGGGTGGTTTACAGAATAAAACACAAATTAAACAATATTATACTAGTAAAAGTGGGGGGAAGACAAAACTCATCCTGCTTTAAAAGGCCACAGAATCATTAACAGCCAAAGAGGAATGTTTTCATGTGGTGCCAAAATATATGCTGGGGAAATCATTCTGCAAACAGGGACCCACCACAGAAAAGGCCTGTTATGATGCTGTCACCCTCCAACCCCCCCTTCTTCATATGCCTCCTCCTCCATTACATATTTTTAGGTGGTAGGCATTTGATTCTGGATTGTTTTATTGATGTTTAATATGCGGTAAACCGCTTTGAGATTTTCCTTAAAAATATAAAGTGGTATAGAAATGAATATGTGTGTGTGTGTGTGTGTGTGTGTGTGTGTAAACTGTCCATGTCCATTGGTTTCCACTTTTCACCGAAACCGCTTCAGCGACAGCGATGAAATTTGGACACAATGCCACATGCCACTATGGGAGTGTTCCTAGCTACATGTGGTATACAAATGTCACACCTACACAAGGTAAAAAAAAACCCACCATTTTTGGGACCTCAAAACTCAGCCAGCAGACCCTGCCGGGCATGCTGGGAAAAGAACCAACAGGAGAGGTAATGAAACATCGCCCTCTAGCGACGGTTATACTGGTACTGCAGCTACAAAAGCTTCCCCCAGCCGAACTCCGCCGTATTGGAAGATTATTAAACTTTGAAACATCAACTACCTTAATCCTTTCTTCCTAATTTCACACACATGGCCACAGCAACGTGTGGCCGGGCCAGCTAGTAAACTAATAAAACCATTGTCCCAGGCCTTTGGCTCATTAAACAATCTATGGCCTCCTAGACTGTCTCTGTGGGGGTGGGAGTGGGAGTATTGTTTTTGTTTGTCACTATGGTATGTATTTTTGTGCTTTTATGTTGTAAACTGTCCTGTGATTCTCAGATGAAGGATGGTACAGAAATTTTATTTTTATTAATCACCATCATGATCATCACATGGTCGTGGCCAGCTCAAATGGGGAGAGGCTGTCTTTGAGATATTGTGCTCCTGAGCTGCATAAGGCTTTATAGAGCAAAATCAGTACTTTGAGATGGGGCCAGAAGCTAATTAGTAGCCAGTGTGGTTGGGCCAGAGTTGGTGCTTTTTGTTCAAACCATCTTGCCTCAGGGAGCAACCTGGCCACTAAATTCTGCACAAGCAAAACTGTTCTGAACTGTCTTCAGAGGCAGCACCATGTACAACACATTGTGGTAATCTAACCTAGAGGGTACCATAGTATAGACAACAGAGTTAGACTATGTCTGTCCAGATAGGAGTGTAGCTGGGCCATCAGCTGAAGAGGATGGGAGGCACTCTGTGCCACTGAGGCCAACTGAGCCTCAAGCGACAGGAATGGATCCAGAAGTACCACCAATTACATACCTGCTCCTTCAGAGGGAGTATAACGCCATCTAGAGCAGGTCATATCCCATCCATCCTGGCTAAATGTTTTGCTGTCCATTTTATATCTTATATCTTGCCCTATGGAGGCTGCTATACAAATTTAATAAATCATCATCATCTATTGTTGAAATCTCACTTCATAGTTCTTTTCAGCTATTCCAGCTCTAAACTACACAGATCTTCATAAATCCCTTTCTTTGAAAGTGTACCAGAGAATAACATACCCAATACCATACAATGAGCTATAGCAGAGAGCAATAGTTTTAAATTAGGTCTCCATAACTTAAAGTGAGTTGTTTGTTGTTTGTTTTGCTTAAGGTTTGAATGCAAAGCTCTTTCCAATTAGCTTACTGAGAAGGGAAATGTACAGGTATTGTCCAGCGAAATCAAAGTGTGGAACAGCCTAAACTTGAGCAATGGGAGCAGTGGTGGCCCTTGGCATCTCAAATTTCAGTGGCACACTTGGTGACATCAAAATCCAGCGCCCCCCACCTCTCACCTTCTGTTGGACTTCATTGTTGTGGTATCTGCTGCAGTGCCTCAGAAGCTTCACACTCAGTGTGACCAAACTGTATGATCAAGCCAGTAGTTTGACTGCTCACTCAAGAAGAATATTAACAACAGATTATGTCACTGCAATAAGACTTACATTGGCTGCCAATGAGCTAATAATAATAATAATAATAATAATAATAATAATAATAATAAATTTTTATTTCTACCCCACCCTTCCCAATCCAAAAACTGGGCCCAGGGCGGATAACAACAAATGTAAGACAATGATTAAAAACAACTTAAAAAACAGCTAAAAAACAGCATAAAAAATAAACATCAGTGGGATCACCAGGGCTAACTGGCCAGGTTAGTCATGCTAGGCTAGTAGGGAGACCAGGGAGGAATTTTAATGTGGGGGACCCAGAAGAGTCTCTTCAGAAAAAAGGGAATGGGAAAAGGAATAGGGGATAAGGTAAGATGAAGGTGATGTTGCTGGCGTAGGTTTAAAAAGCACTTTGCAGTTGGGGACAGGGTAAAAGGTCATTTCACTTATCCTTATCCTTATCCTTACCATTCATAATATTTCCCACCTTTCCCCCAGTCTGGGACTCAATGTGTGGCTTACACACATAAAGTAGAACAAGCTAAAGACATAGAAAAGAGAACAATTAAAATTCAATTAAACCACAATAGAATTAAAATAAGATTAAAAGATCCATTTCAAATTGACCCCTTATATGTCAAACTAATTACTACACTGTGCAGGAGAGGTTCTTCTGTATTGACCATCTCATCAGGTGGTCCTTTCCTTTGAAATGGAGCTCTTACAAAATGGACCTGGGCCATTCTGCAAGCAAAGCAGGTTCATTGTGGTCCATCTGTGGGTGTTAGATTTTCTCTCTAGTTTTGTGGAACATAGGCATTTATTGCCTGTCTCACAAGAGAGGGCAGAAGAGCTTTGTCAAGAGGGGTAAAACATGATTTCTTCAATGCTTCTATTACACATAATGCCAGCTGGATTGCAATGCACCAGGGACTATGAACCGTACAATTATCTCAAAGCACTGTGATCCAGCCTTCCTCTGGCAACATCCACATAGCATTTTGGTGTCAACAAGCATATGCCAGAGTGAAATTCAGGATGTTTATAAAGATCGCCCAGTTCCAATGAGAACTAATCTATCACTTGTACCCACAGCCTGAGCTGCACATAGCAACAGATTTCAGTGAAGGCTGACAGTGGAGAATGATAATGAGTTTAGACTGAAACAGGTGCTTTAATGTTAAGAAGAGTAGACTTTCATCTCATGATATTAGAGGTACTCTTGATGCTGCTACCCATCATGTCCCCTCTATTTTCGGCACATCCTGCTTTGCGTTGTGTGACTGACCCCATCCATGTCCAACACCAATATTATCAGCCTGGGCACTTCATCATTGGTGGCATCACTTCACAGCTATTCTCACCCTCCCTCACTCCACTATACTTCAAGGAGAAGCCAAATGAAATGCTTGCTGACGAATATGCGTAAGAATATTTTTCTTCCTCTGGGTAAAAAAAGTCCTATGCAGGGAAAATACTAGATAACAGAAGCCACACTATGTTCAAGAAGCAATCTGCTCGTGGTGGCAGGTGCTCAATGAGACTTGTAAGATGGAAGGCAGGGAGACCAACAGTAGGTGAAGTCAGAGTCAATAAGGAGAAGTTCCACCCCTGGACTGGTTGTAAATAGAGATGGGGGAGTACTTTGATTTCATTCACAATTAAAAACAGCCTACCTCTTTCACAATTGCTGGAACAATAGGGGAACTGTAAAGAGCTATCCCTTCAAATTCACACTTTTCTGAATTATGCAATGCAGTTTTCCATCAAAATCGTGTGTACAAAAATGCAAATAGTAGGATGCAATGTCACCATGAATACGTATATTGTTACAGACAGCATACAAAAATGTGTTGCAAAACTGTGTCTTTTACACAAAATTTCATAAAATCATGAGTATGTTAGGTGGAATTTACAATGAAACTGATATATTTACATGTACAGTATAAGCTTCTTGAACAGAAAAGGATGACGAGTGGGGAAATCAATGAACTAATCCCCATGGGTGCAGTAGCATTTTTTTGAGTAGGTTTACTCTTTATATACAGTACGGGTGCCTGGCGTGCTCTGGTCCATGGGGTCACGAAGAGTCGGACACGACTGAACGAATGAACAGCAACTGAACATCATCTTCTTGCATTCTTTATATATTTGCCCCGGTGATTCTGTGCAGTGCAAAGCAAATATTTAATGGAACTGAAACTCCCTTCTCTTCCATACTAAATAAATATACAGGGTTGATGATGGACAGTGTGGATTAGTCTGCAGATTATACACCAGCAGAAGCAGGAAAGCCCATTATATGCTTTATCTTTTCTCTCTCCCTTCAGTGCAGTGCCAAAGAACTACCAGCATGCCCTATCCTTAGTCTTCGCTGTGAAGGAAGTCAATGAGAACTCCAAGATTTTACTAAACATCACTCTGGGATTCCAGATCTATGACAGCTACTTCAATGCAAGGATGACTTATCAGAATACTTTGAATCTTGTTTCTTGCCATGAGAAGACTGTTCCCAACTACAAGTGTGGCACCGAAAAGAACCTGATAGCTGTCATTGGGGGTCTTGACTCTGAAACGTCAATCTACATGGATTCCATCTTAAGCTGCTACAAGATTCCACAGGTAACATGATTCTAAATGGGTTGAAGCATTCACAACTAGGACGTGTTTTATTACTGTATATCCCCAGGCTTTGGGTGTGAGTGAAGGGAGAAATGTGTGTGAAGGGAGAAAAGGATTTGTTACAAACACAAAGCAGGTGACATTGGTGAACTCTTTTTAGAGTGGGGACGAGTCACCAGTTGCAGCAAGTAGGATAATAGGTCACACACACAAAATATTTTGGCGTCACAGAAAAGCTTCTGATGAAAGCAGGGGGAGCTTGATGTCAAACATTTTTTTTCCAGTTATTTCAATTAATCTCATGTTGAAATTGTTTATATGGTTTATACTCCAGTATAAGGTCCAGTGGAAAACAGGAGAATGAGTGTAATATAAAACTCTCTGAGTATCCCTGGACCTAGTATCAGCTGTATGTGCAACTTCTCATCACACTTGGAAGGTTCAACAGAGGTTCTTAAGAATACAATTATTAATTATCAATTAGGATTGGGCTAAGCGATTCTGAGCCCTATTGCTTTGTAGTATAGTGTTTCTCAAATCGTACTTGCCCTTAGCTTACAGTCCATATGTCAGAGTCCAAAAGGTAAAAAAAAAAGGATGAAGGAGAAGGATAATAAGCAGCCGCTGGCACTAGGCCTTGATGTTAAAAGTTCTTAAAATGACCAACTTGAACAGAAACAGAGACGTAAATTACAAGGAGCTAAACAGAACTTCTGTCTCTGCTGGGCGAATTGTATGACCTTGATCCCCTTCTCTATCTCTCCCCTTCGTTCATGTCCAGGTCACCTATTCTGCAGCAGTGAGTGCAAAACAACATATTTCTTCCTTGTACCAGATGTCACCCAGTGAAGCAGATCAATACAATGGGATTGTCCGGCTTCTTCGCTATTTCCAATGGATGTGGGTTGGGATCTTTGTCACAGCTGACAATAAAGGAGAAATGTTTGTGAAGACACTGACACACCAGTTTTCCTTGAGTGAAATCTGTGCGGCCAGCATTGAAATATTGCCAAGTGCCAGTCATTTTTTCAACATTTTTGAGGTGATGGTGAAATGTCAGGAAGTGGCCATTAGGCTGAGCAAAACCAATGTCAATGTGTTTGTTGTAAATGCAGACACTTACACCATGAAGTTTTTGCAGTGGATGCTAATCGAGGGTGTGATGTCTGGTGTGGGGCCAATAAACAAGGTCTGGGTTATGACGGCTGACTGGGATTTCTCATCAGAAACATTTCACAGAGATCTGGATATACAAAACTTCCATGGTGCCTTATCCTTTGCCATTCATTCCAGTGAGGTTAAGGGGTTCCACCGTTTCCTCCTGAACATAAATCCCCACTCTGAGGCTGATGGCTTTATCAGGTTCTTCTGGCAACAGGCATTTGGTTGCCAGTTTCTAGATATGGAGACGGAGGGGGAATCCTGCACTGGTGAGGAGAAGCTGGAAAGCCTTCCTGGGGCTTTTTTTGAAATGCAAATGACCAGCCAAAGCTATAGCATCTACAATGCCGTCTATGCTGTGGCACATGCTTTGCATGCCATGTTGGCATCTAGAACCAAACATGGAGAGATGGTGCTTGGTAACTATCTGAGACCTCAAAAATCACAACGTTTCCAGGTAATGTTTAATAGAGAAAGCAATTCTTTCTTTCTTTTAATGAGAAGCCTATGTGTAAGATGAAGGCACACATACTTCCTCATCCATAGGGGTTGTTGCTTTTTCATTAAGCTCTTTGTATCTGAAATGACTTACATGTTATATGCGTTTATTATTACTGGGTCTCAGAACAAAGTTCCATTTTAATAAGCTGCAAAAATATATTGCTCATAAAGATTGCATCTCTTCACATATTAAATAATATTTGACAAATACAATCATCCAGACACCATCAATAAATGCATCAGATTGTAAAGAGCATAACCATATATAATGGTAAAGGGACCCCTGACCATTAGGTCCAGTCATGTCTGACTCTGGGGTTGCGGCGCTCATCTCACATTACTTGCCAAGGGAGCCAGTGTATAGCTTCCGGGTCATGTGGCGAGCATGACTAAGCCGCTTGTGGCGAACCAGAGCAGTGCACGGAAACGCGTATATATATATATATATATATATATATATATATATATATATATATATATCCATATATGATGTTGTTCAGTCGTTCAGTCGTGTCCGACTCTTCGTGACCCCATGGACCAGAGCATGCCAGGCACGCCTATCCTTCACTGCCTCTCGCAGTTTGGCCAAACTCATGTTAGTAGCTTCGAGAACACTGTCCAACCATTGTATATCCATATATACAATGTCCCAAATCTTAATGTATTTTCCCAGGAATAGTGTTCTCATTTTCTTCAAATTATAACAAATGAATATTCTAGCAGCAGACAGTAACTACTTCGGTAGTTCTGTATCTTCTGCTAGTGCTGTATAGCCAATTAATGTTCTTAAATAATCCTTCAGCATTGTGTATCACATATGGGTCCAAGTGCCTGTATGATCTACTGTAGCACATTCTGAGTTTTGTATAAACAGAAACATGTGATAACTGGAGGTGTGTGCATGCTTGAGTGTCCCTGCAGGTAAACTTTGTGCTCTATGATCCCTTTTCAATCCAATCTACCTTTCACTCTCTTCCTATGTAGCTTCAGCCTTTCCTGAGGAGTATTTCGTTTAACAACAGTGCTGGGGACATTGTGTCTTTTAATGAGAATGGTGAACTAGAAAATGGATTTGATATTATCAACTGGTTGACTTTCCCAAATAAGTCCTTCTTAAGAGTGAAAGTTGGGAAAATGGATTCTCAAGCTCCACTTGGCAGAGATTTCTCCATTAATGAGAATATCATTAGATGGCACCAGAGTTTTAACCAGGTCTGTTCTAACTTCTAAGGTCTATAGTTAGATGTTTTGATCATTTTAAAAACCTGGTACATAAATTGTTGTTTGCTTCACTGAGGCTTCTCATGGTTAGGGATGGGCAGTTAGTGTGGTGGGTAAAGGGAGAATATTAGTTCAGTGGAAAGATCTCTAAACTGCAATCTACTTATGAGTAGCCAGTGGTCTACCACTCTGACATCATTCCATATATTTCTGTAGGTCCCCTTTTGAAATGATTTTATAAATGTGAATAAATGTTTTTGAACTAGAAGACACCCATTATTTTATGCAGGTAGCTGCCAGCAGACCATTGCAGCTGTTTTTTTTTTTTTTTTATTGAACAGGCCTGCAACATACTCACAGCACAAGACTATGAACTTTAACAATTACACTCTGATCTCAACAGTGATCACAGAAATCATTTTCACAGATTCCCCCCCCCATAACTAGTTCATACATACACATGGTTACTATCTGAAACCTAATTTACTAGTCTTAATATGCCTCAGGGGTTAACCAGAAAGAGCATGTGATACATCAATGACATTTATGTTCCGCTGCAATGGAATTTAGGCAAATCAGGTCATTCCTACTCATTTCGATACATAGGCAAGTTACCTCAACCAAAACTGCATTAAGAATTTATTACATTAATAACAGTCTCATGGACAAAGAGCCACCTCATTTCAGTGGAACACCATGTTGAGTCAAATAAAAAAATGAGAAGAAAATGGAATACATATTCTATTGTCTGCTTTGTAATTAGGTTGTGCCCCTTGCGTTGTGTAATGACCACTGCCACGCAGGTTACAGCAGACAAAGGAAAGAAGGGGAACCATTTTGTTGCTATGATTGTGCTCCATGTCCAGAAGGGAAAATTTCAAACCAGACAGGTAGGGGACATCATTCTATTGCAGTGTTTTTCAACCTTTTTGGGCAAAGGCACACTTGTTTCATGAAACAAATCACGAGGCACACCACCATTAGAAAATGTTAAAAATTTTAACTCTGTGCCTATATTGACTATATATAAAGTAATTCTCTTGAATTTTTCAATTTTTCCCACGGCACACCAGGCAACATCTCGCGGCACACTAGTGTGCCACGGAACAGTGGTTGAAAAACACTGTTCTATTGCATAATTCTTATTGAAAACATCTGGGGTTTTAAAAAAATGTCTGATGGAGTTTACTATATTAAGTTTGAGAGCATTGGAAGAAGAATCCTATAAAAGAAAGAAAGAAATGGGTATTTTAGTATTAAAAATATAATTAAAAACACACCAAAATCTATTCTACTTACTTTCCCACCAATCAGTTTCTGGACACAAGTTCAGTATGATGTTGATGTATATAGCAGTGGAACAGACCCACTGACAGACCCAGTTTGTCAGACCCAATTTTTTTCCATATTGGAAATAACAACCCACTCTTTTTATACCCCTGCATTCAAGATAGGAATGACTGCTTCCACTGTCAAGAAGATCGGTATCCCAACAAAGAGAGAAACCAGTGCATCCCCAAGAAAGAAAACTTCCTGTCTTATGAAGCACCTTTAGGCATCAGTTTGGCTCTTTTGGCTCTGGCTTTTTCTGCAACTGCAGCTTTGGTGTTTGGAATCTTCATCAAATATCAAAACACTCCCATTGTCAAAGCCAACAACCGGAATCTCACCTACACCCTGCTCATCTCCCTCCTGCTCTGCTTCCTCTGCTCCTTGCTATTCATTGGGCGCCCCCAGTTACTGACCTGCAATCTACGACAAACTGCTTTTGGTATCATCTTCTCAGTGGCTGTTTCTTCCGTTTTGGCTAAAACCCTCACTGTGGTTCTGGCTTTCATGGCCAATAAACCAGGATCCAAGATGAGGAAATGGGTGGGGAAAAGATTTTCAACCTCTATTGTTCTTGGTTGTGCTTCTGTCCAGGCAAGTATTTGTATAGTATGGCTCTGGACTGACCCTCCTTTCCCAGATCTGGACATGCACTCTCTGCCTGAAGAAGTCATAGTGGAATGCAATGAAGGTTCAGCCAACATGCTCTACTATGTTCTTGGT
The DNA here is from genome assembly GCF_009819535.1 of Lacerta agilis. NCBI lineage: Eukaryota > Metazoa > Chordata > Lepidosauria > Squamata > Lacertidae > Lacerta > Lacerta agilis. Next base: position 10,481,542 of record NC_046325.1, on the reverse strand, counting down.
TACATGGGATTGCTGGCTCTTGTCAGCTTTGTTGTGGCTTTCTTTGCTCGGAAGCTGCCGGACACTTTTAATGAAGCCAAATTTATCACTTTCAGCATGTTGGTGTTTTGCAGTGTGTGGCTTACTTTTGTTCCAACCTACTTAAGCACCAAAGGGAAGTACACAGTGGCTGTGGAGATCTTCTCCATCTTGGCCTCCAGCGCAGGAATCTTGGGTTGTATCTTCTCCCCAAAATGTTATATCATTGTCTTCAAGCCTGAACTCAACTCGAAAGAGCAGCTTAAAAAGAGAAATAAGTAACAATCAGCTGAAAGCCAAATATTCCAAAGTATTTGAAGCATTGCCTCTATTTTTTAGCAACACCAAATGTTTCCAATGTGTCCCATTATAGCCTGAAGGTATGATGTTTAGCTTCAGTGAGAGACTGCAGATTTATAAACGCTCATGTGTTCTTCAGCATATTCTGCACTTTTGTCAAAAGAATGATTCCTTTGGCTGCATGCACATCAAATTTTATTCCAGTATAAATGGAGAAGGAATTTCCCCACCCCTATATAGTCTACACACTATTTTGATCTCTTGCATAGTGTTTGCCTCTTAAAGGTGATTTTAAAAATAAAACAAAATAAATTGGTTTCATTTTTAGTGGCAGATGTTTCTTCTTGAACATGCAGAACTGCCCAAGGAAGCTGCAGTGCATGGCAATAATTTCTCAACTCTTAAGCAGATATTAATAATAAAAAGCAGCTGGTTTAATTCTGAAAATAAACACTTACTGTTATGTATTGAAGTTCCCACCCTAGGCCACTAGGGGTGTGTGTATATAGTTCATCCTGCTGCAGTTTTCACTCAGGTCAGCATATGCAAATGAGGGATTGAAAACTGACGTTCAGGGATTGGGTAACTACAGAAAGTTGTTACTGTTGCTTTGTAGCTGAGTTCTATATAAGCAGGCTGCTGAGGCCTTCAGCTCACTTCTGTTCCAGCCTGAGAATAAACAAGAGCTGCTTGAAAATCACTGTGTCGTCTGCTGTGTCCACCCACAACTTAACACTTACTGCCCATTGCTTCTGCATTACCCTGCAGTTTGTCCATGCGAAAGCACATGGAAGCAGGAGAATGCATTTCCAGCAAAGGGAGATGTACTGACACCTTCCTTCTTTATTCACCCGGAGGTCAACCGTATCAGGGTAATGGTTCTCAAATGTGTGTTGATTAATCACATTTTCTCTTGTGGATGGTGGGATCCTGGACAAATCTAGGTTGAAAGCAGTCCCACAAATAGGGTGGGTCCTGAAAACACGTATCTCAGATGTGAAAGGTCAAGGTAAAGCTGTGTAGCTATGGTGTCACACTGTCCCTTCTATGGGGGGGGGGATTCCAAGGGCCGCAACAGAGAATGCTTTTCCCCAGACCAACCTACCCTGAAATGTCTGAGGGCAGTGGAACTACCAAGAAGGTGATTCTTAGGAGATTATAAAATCCAAGAGAGTCTGTAGGGAAGGAGATGCACTCTAAGTTGTTTAGGGTTTTAAAGACTAGCCTGAGCACATTTGCAGAACAAACAGACAACCAAGAACAGTGAGGTGGGTTGCACTCTTTCCTTCTCTCTCTTGAAAATGTCATCAGCCAGGGCAACCAAGTCAGTAAAGTTGCCTTGACAAGGCCTGGAACCAAACTGAAATTGTTCCAGACATTCAGTCTCCTCTAAGTGTACCTGGAGCTGGACTGCCACCACCATCTCAGGTATCTTGCCCCCCCCCCAAGGTATATTTGTCACTGGTCATGCACGCTGCCTTGCCCCTATGATTGGGTGTGCCAGGGCAATGTGACGTCAGCAGGCCATGCGCACATGCCGTGGGGTGTCCTGACATCATTTGCGGCAGAATTTCCTAACGCGGAGATCCTCCTCATGGGGGACTTCAACGCCAGAATTGGGCCAAATATAAAACTGTTCATTGCCAACACGCAATGCATACCTGACGAGGAGGCGTTTATTCCATGGAAATCCCACGATAAGGTTGTGAACAGGGATGGCATTGAGTTACTCGAACTCGCCTTCAACCATGGCCTATAAGGTCTGCACGGCTTTTTCACCTTCATAGGCTTAACCATGTGGAAATGCATGCTTATGTAGTGAGGCCAAGCCCTCTCAATCGCGGTGTCAAAGTGGGGTTATGCGAGCATGCCCTGTGGCATGTGCTGCAATGACCACCATGCCCCTTCATTGAAAATTTTCAGAAGCCCCCACCCCCCACTTGGCACCCCTGTCACTAGGTCATAGTTTATTAAGGTTTCTTGGTCCTAAAAGTTTCTCTTAAAGAGGGGGTGTTTCATTGCCTCTATCATGCCTCACACTTTACTCTGAGGTGCTCTGGGAATGCCCTCACTCCCCTGCACCACCTTTTCATTTTATTTAAGCTATGAGCTGGGTTTGCCTTGGGTATTTTAATAAACTTCCCCGATATACCTGCTGCCACCATAGATCACTTTGATCTGAAAACTTAATCCCTCATGTAGGCAAGAAAGAGGCCTTGTCCTGATCCCTGGCATCCTCTGGGGTAAGTCCTGATAGTGCACACAGTGAGCGTCAGGGACTGGCAGGATGAGGAAGAGTGGTGGCAGCCAGTGGTCCAGGAGGCACCTGATGGTGAAGGGGACTTTGAACCAGGTTCAGACTGGTGGGACAGGGAGGAATCACCAGTGGAGAGTGAGGTTGAAGGGGAGAGGCTTGAGGTAGCCACAGATGTTGCAATACGGTCCTGATTCACCTCCTTCCCCTGCTCCACTCCCAGTGCAGGAAAGAAGGGTCGGGAAAAGGCTAGAACTATTAAGAAAGCTGAGTCACAGTGGGAAAAAAATATGCAAGGACAGAGGTATAAATAAGGGGGAGGGAGGACAGAATTTTAGCTTCTGCTTATCTTATAGGTGTTGCGTGTGCTGACTCCTTGATTACTGAGCAACAAAGTTGATTACTGCAATCACTGTGCCTGGTTCTGCTTACAGCATCAGACAACAGACAGAGGGGCTTTTCTGGCACGAGATAGTGAGCAACTAAATGCTTAATGCCATACTGTGGAACATTCCCTTCTCTGGAGCATAATGGAACACCAGCCTTTCCATTTTCTCCCATGGCCTGGCTAATCCACTATTATTTTCATTCAGATCTTCCTGAAACCAGGAGTCTGCCCGATCTGCAATGCAACAGATAATATCTTCTCAAGGGTGCAAAACATATTTTGTTCAATGTTTCTGCTGCACATGGTACCACACACCTGGGACTGTGTACCATGTTATTATCTTAAGACACAGCAATTCATTCATTCTCTAGCAATATCCATATGGTATTTTGAAGCCCATATGACACAGAAAAACAGCTGAATGCTTATAAAAAAAAAAATCACCCGAGTGCCAATGACAGCTATTCCACCATTTATTTATAAACAGAGACTAGAGCTGCTGGAGGGAAACAGGACAGAAGGTATGCTGACATTGAGTGATGATAAGCATTTTAGACTGAGGCAGGTGCTTTGTGGTTTAGAGGCGAAGCTCCTCATCTCAATCATGCTAAGTTTAACCTTCTGGGCCCTACTCATGATGTTCCCTCTATTTTTTGCACATTCTGCTCTGCATTGTGTGATTTACCTCTTCCACGTCCAACACCAGTATTATCAGCCGGGGCACTTTGTTATTGGTGGTATCACTTCACAATTCCTTGTACCCGTCTTCACTTCAATAGACTTCGAGGAGAAGCCAAAGGAAACATCTGATGATGAATATGCGTAAGGGCATGATTTTTATTCTTTTGGCATGAAAGTTCCTGGTTATGTATGTAAATAATAAAATTAGATAATAAACGTGATAGTATGATCAGAAAGCAGTCTCCCCCGTGTTGGCAGTTGTCTAGTAGGATTTGTAGTAGAGAGGAAAGGCAGACTAGAAGTAGATTGATCTAGAATCAATGACATGGGACCATCACCTGGACTGTCCATAAGTAGGAATAGAGGAGAACATTAGCTCAATTTACATTGAAAGGCAAACCTAACCAATTCAGATTTCCTGAAAGGTTTTGAAAACTAAAACACTGACATCCTTTGAAATTCATATTTGATCTGCAGCCATATTTTACCCTTCTTCCTACTCTGCCCTTCAGCAGTTGTGTCATACATTTCATTCTGTTCTCCAAAGAGAGGTCATAAGAACTAGCAAATGTAAGAAACGCCCTGCTGGCTCCGGCCAAAGGCCCATATAGCCCTACACTGTGATATCACAGTGGCGAACCAGATGGCCATGAGAAACCCACAAGGAAGTCCTGAGCATTACAGCAGTCTTCTCAACTCCCATTCCCAGAAACTGGGATTCAAAGGCATGGTGCCTCCAACAGTAGGGAGAGAACATAGCCAGAGTGGTTAGTAGCTATCTCCCTTGTTACAAATGTCAAATCTTCTTTTGAAGTCATATAAGTTGTGGGCATCACTAACTTTAATAGGTTACCTAAGTTCCAGTTACAGGTAGGTAGCCGTGTTGGTCTGCCATAGTCAAAACAAAATAAAAAATTCTTTCCAGTAGCACCTTAGAGACCAACTAAGTTTGTTCTTTGTATGAGCTTTTGTGTGCATGCACACTTCTTCAGATACACTGAAACAGAAGTCACCATTTCCTTAAATATAGTGAGGGAGTGGGGAGGGGTATTACTCAGAAGGGTGGTGGGAATGGGTGATCAGCTGATAGGTGTGGAAAACCTGTTGACGACTCTCAACGGCTGCAATTAGTCTTGCAGGGAAAGGCAAGGGGTGAGATGGCTAAATATAGCTTTGTTATGTATAATGAGATAAGAATCCAATGTCTTTGTTCAGACCAGGTTTCTCCATGGTTTTAAGTTTGGTGATTAGTTGCAATTCAACCACTTTTCTTTCCAGTCTATTTTTGAAATTTCTTTGCATTAAGACAGCTACTTTGAGGTTACCTAAGTGTTTACTTTCTTTTGTATCCCCAGATCTTTCAAAATTCAGTTTCATTGCATGTTCTCACATTCTAATCATGGGATAATGTGTGTGTTTGTGTGTGTTTATCCACTTTCAAAACATGAGGTCTGTCCAGCAGAAGCATGAAAACCCACCACATGCATAATCTCTCTATTGTTTCAGTGCACTGCCAAAGAACTACCAGCATGTCCTTTCCTTAGTCTTTGCTGTGAATGAGGTCAACGAGAACCCGAACATTTTATCCAACATCACGTTGGGGTTCCAGATCTATGACAGCTACTGTGATGCAAGGATGACTTATCAGAATACTTTGAACCTCATCTCTCCTCATAGGAAAACCATCCCCAACTACAAGTGTGGGGTTGAGAAGAACCTGATAGCTGCCATTGGGGGCCTTGACTCTGAAACTTCAAGCCACATGGCCTCCATCTTGGACCTTTATAAGATTCTACAGGCAGGAAGAGTGTGGCTAGAATGAAGACAATTTTGTATATGATTTAGCCTTAGTTGATATTCCCAGGGCATTGGAAGGGGAAGAAGGAAAAGATAATGTTTTTTGGCAGGCTAAAATATATATTCCTTGCTTATTTATTTATTTATTTATTTATTTATTTATTTATTAAATTAAAGATAATAATAATAAAACTTCCCTGTTCTTTCAGTGTTTAGTACGCCATGACTAGGAGAAATTAGGATCCACTCCCTTAGCAGGCCACTGAGGGTGTATGTTATGAAGAAATCAGAATTTTAATCTGTATGACAGAATTTCTCAAACAACAGGTTGGGATCCACCAGTGAATTGTCCTCAGTGCCAAAGCCAGACCAGTTCCCCCTCACTTGCCCTGACAAAACTCTTAGGTTGCATCGCTGTCAATGTGGTTTGGAGACAGGGAAGGTTTATGGGGAAGGATGTTAAAGTTGGATGGGTATTGTTATTAAAGGAAATTAGGAAGTAGGAGAAAAGATTAGTGTTTATTAGAAAATAAATCTATCAGTAAATATATACGTTTCCGAGCACAATTCAAAGTGTTGGTTCTGACCTTTAAAGCCCTAAATGGCTTTGGTCCAGTATACCTGATGGAGCGTTTCCACCCCAATTAATTATTATTATTATTATTATTATTATTATTATTATTATTATTATTATTATTATTATTATTATTATTATTATCTCAGAATAAAAAAGGCCCACTGAACCAGCCACTATTGTCTATAAGACATGGCAAAAGTAGGAAAATGGGGAGCAAGGATGAGGAAAAGCAAATTTAAAAACTAATCCTTAAACTAGGAAAGAAATTGAGATTGAGAACTTAAATGGAAAACCTAAAGTGGATGAGGAGTACCTAAATAAAACTGACCTGTAATCTGAGCTAATTGAATGGTTCTGGTCCTAATCTTTCCCTCTGCTGAAGCATGATGTACTAAAATTGTGTTATGTTACTTAAAGACAAATAAATATCCTACCTGGTGATTTAAAAATCCCTCTGTTCTTCGCTAGATCACCTATTCTTCATTTACTCCAGCGGTGTGTGAAAAAGACCATATTTCTTCCTTGTACCAAATGGCCCCCAGTGAAGAACATCAATACACTGGCATTGTTCAGCTTCTTCTCTATTTCAAGTGGAAGTGGGTTGGGATATTTGTCACAGCTGACGATAAAGGAGAAACATTTGTGAAAAAGTTGACACACCAGCTTTCCCGGAATAGCGTCTGTATAGCTGTCACTGAGAGAGTGCTAACCCACAGAGGTTTTAGTGGTTTTGCGTTGATAGAGAAATATCAGAATATGGCCGAGTCCCTAAGCAAAACAAACGTTGATGTATTTGTTGTCAATTCAGACAAAAACACCAAGACAAATTTGCAATGGCTGCTACTAATAGGCAAAATGATGAATGTGAGTCCCATAAACAAAGTCTGGGTTATGACGGCCGACTGGGATTTCTCATCAGAAACATTTCACAGAGATCTGGATATACAAAACTTCCATGGTGCCTTATCCTTTGCCATTCATTCCAGTGAGGTTAAGGGGTTCCAACATTTTCTCCTGAACCAAAATCCCCACTCTGAGGCCGATGGCTTTATCAGGTTGTTCTGGCAACAGGCATTTGGTTGCCAATTTCTAGATGTGGAGACGGAGGAGGAATCCTGCACTGGTGAGGAGAAGCTGGAGAGCCTTCCTGGGGCTTTTTTTGAAATGCAGATGACCAGCCAAAGCTACAGCATCTACAATGCCGTCTATGCTGTGGCACATGCTTTGCATGCCATGTTGGCATCCAGAACCAAACACGGAGAGATGGTGCTTGGTGACTATCTGAGACCTCAAAAGCCACATTTCCAGGTAATGTCTAACATGGTTTGTCAAGGAACACACACTTTCATTGGTTTGGTGAAATTAGATAAGCAATTCAAGAGTTTTGTTGTATTAAATTCTATGGAAGTATGCTGGCAAATTTAAGCCAAATGTTTTACCTATGCTGCAATGGTTGAATGTTTTTAGCAGGTGCTGAAAAGAGTTGAATGTATATGTTGAACTTAGGTTTGATGGCTATGGCTTGGGGATTAAATCTGTAAATTAAAATTTAAACCTCCTGTGTGGGAGAAATGTGAGGACATACAGGCTGTGAAACCCCTTATTTAACAGAGTAAAACCACTTATGCACTTTTGCCATTTATTGGAAACTGGAAATTAGGAAAATACACATTTTATGCCTGAAGAATTGGACACGACTGAACGACTGAACAAATTTATGAACCGCTGATCTTTCTCCAGTTTTTACTTGTTGCTTAGAATAAAGCACAGATATTTGTAAAACTAAAAAGGTTTTTATTGCTAATAAAAAGTCGTCTTTTCAGAAACTAAGTTAATTTTTATATACCGGTATTTCTGATGCTATCAATAGATGGTTCAAACTTCAATGAGATCTGATATAAATACACAAATTTGAAAAACTAAAATGGTTTACTTACATTCATTGAAGGTAGCTACTACTTCTAGGTAAAAAAATGCTTCTTAGTTATAAAATACAAAATTAGTTTCTAAAATGGAATCCGGACAAGCATGTCTCCCCTTAAAACTCACGGTGGGGGGGGGGGGGTCAACAAATACTGTGAACTGATCCCAGCATGAGAAAAAAGATGTTTTGTGGTATGTGCCCGATTTCTATCCAATTTACCATTCTCTTTCTTCCACTGAAGCTTCAACCTTTCCTGAGGAATATCTTGTTTAACAATAGTGCTGGGGACACTTTGTTTTTTAATGAGCAACATGAGCTAGAAGGTGGATTTGATATTATCAACTGGGTGACTTTCCCAAATAAGTCCTTCTTAAGAGTGAAAGTTGGGAAGATGGATCCCCAAGATCCTCTGGGCAGTGATTTCTCCATTGATGAAAAGATCATTACATGGCACCAGAGTTTTAACCAGGTAGGACCCAATTGCAGCTTCTGACGCCTATATGTAGACATTCACCCAATTTGTTTTATAATCATGTACACCTTGTGGAAGGAGTTCATTTTAGCTGCATTGATTCTTTGTATGGTAAGGGATGGGTTGTTTACATGTCACTGTAGTGATCTTGGCTTCCAGGGTTTAAAACCCTGCAGCTCTGCCCTGATTCACTGGTTGAAATGCCTAAACAATCTAGTTCAGGGGTAGTCAACCTTTTTATACCTACCACCCACTAATGCATAACTTTCTAAAATGGTAACATTTCCTTACCGCCCACCTGTGCTCAATGGGAGGAGGATTCAGCTTTTGCCATACAACCCCCTACTATCCATCTAGAATCCTGAGACAACCAATAGCAGGCAGTAGGAACCAGGTTTACAACCCCTTATGTAGTTGAACCAAGCTCTGTTGACCAGTGGAAGGTAGCTGGTGTGTGGTTAGCAGCAACAGGTTAGAGCCTTTCTAGGAATCCTTTGGAAGAACTTTTTAGGTGTCAGGAAACTATATATTCATCTCATTTTTTGCATGTTCTCTTGACTCCCATACACCTCTGCCTACCCACTGTATTTCTGCTGTTGCCATGTTTTAAATGTAATTTTCCTAATGTGGAATGTGGAATAAAAATCCAATCATTTTGTAATGAGAACATCTACATGTAACAGCATGCAATGCAAAATTGTGCTTCGTATGAAACTTTAGTTTAATCTCTGTAATTCATTTTTTTAAGGAACCAAGTTACCATTTCTTATCTTTATAAACATATTATTAAAGGGAAACACATATCAGTAGATCCATTGTCTTGCACGTTTTCTTTCCCTGAACCATTTACTGGCTGACTGGCTCAGTTGGTTAGAGCATGGTGCTGATAATGCCAAGGTCAAAGGTTTGATCCCTTTAGGACCGCTGTATATTCCTGCATTGCTGGGGGTTGGAATACATGATCCCCAGAGTCCCCTCCAATGCTGCAAATCTTTGATTCTATTACCTTTTTTATTGGGTTGAATATGCACAAATATTGGTGATTGTCTGTTATGTACTGAGTTGAATAGGATCCAAACTGCAGCAGTCTGATTGGTCCTAGAACAATAGGATTGAGATTGCAGCAGTCTGATTGGTCCCAGAACAATAGGATTGAGATTGCAGCAGTCTGATTGGTCTGCAGGAGCCACCCAATCCAGCTCCAGGTGGAACTGAATCCGCACTCTGATTGGCATACAGGAGTATCCAGGAATTAGCCAATCACGTGGGGCCCATTGTGTAAATAGTGTATATAAAGCAAACGTTTTGGGGAAACTGCATTCCTCACTACTATGAGCTGAATAAAGAGCATGAAAGTCACACTTGACTCCGAGTATATTTCATTGTCACAACCATTGTAAGGTGTGTGGTGATAATTGATCAAAAAACCCAAGCCATCTGGGTGCTTTATTTCAATGCAGCACCCTGCATTGCAGCAAAGAACATACAAGAATACAATAGAATACATGCAATACCTTCTGTTTTTTGGCCAGGTGGTGCCCCTTGCCTTGTGTAATGACCACTGCCATCCAGGTTACAGCAGACAAAGGAAAGAGGGGAAACCATTTTGTTGCTATGATTGTGCTCCATGCCCAGAAGGGGAGATTTCAAACCAGACAGGTAGGGTACTGTATGCTATCAGCTCTACTGAGAACATGTTTGTTGTTAGCTATTTGTGATAATATAGGTACCTTATACAAGAGTTGAAGATAAATCTTTACTTGTCAAGTTGGCAACAGTTGAACAAGAAGTATTACACACACACACACACACACACACACACACACCTATATATAGACAGATGATAGATATGTATGAATGAATGCAATGTGTTTCTATCCCTTGAGCCGAAGAGAGGGTTTATCCTTTTTGTTTTCAAAGCTCCTTCATAGCAGAGCATAAACTATTAATCCCAAAAACAACAACCTCTCATTTCGTTTGGCATATCTTAATTGGCTCTGTTATCATTGGCACCAATTAGGGGCACTAGCTGTAAATAATAATAATAATAATAATAATAATAATAATAATAATAATAATAATTTATTTGTACACCGCCCATCTGGCTGAGTTTCCCCAATTTACTTATCTTGTTGTTGTTGTTCAGTCGTGTCCGACTATTCGTGACCCCATGGACCAGAGCACGCCAGGCACCCCTATTCTTCACTGCCTCCCGCAGTTTGGCCAAACTCATGCCAGTCGCTTCACTTATATTCACTTCACTTATCTTACAACAACCTAATTCCATATATTTCAGAATGTGTTCCATATAAATAGTGTATGATACAAGTGCTTTATCACAAACAATATTATAAATAGCCAACCAACATATCTTCTGAATACCTCCACACCTGTAAACCTCATGGATTGCATGGACAGCAAAGTGATCACCAAAATTCTAGAATTCTCAATTCAAGAATATTTTTTTGACCATGTTCCTAGGTGTGTTAACTGGATTATATTAGCACCTTTAGTATTCGGTTGATATTAAGCTTCCTTTCTGGGATAGGAAATGCTCTGAATACTGGTAAACTTCCTATTTTACAACCATTTCTAGTGGTAAGCTGTGAAACATTAATGTTTAATTATTATTTCTCCATTCAGATAGCTTTGAAAATTCTTATTGCTAGAATAGAGACTTTCTCCCTGTAAAAGGTAAAGGTAAAGGGACCCCTGACCATTAGGTCCAGTCGAGTCCGACACTGGGGTTGTGGCGCTCATCTCGCTCTATAGGCCAAGGGAGCCAGCGTTTGTCCACAGACAGCTTCTGGGTCATGTGGCCAGCATGACTAAGCTGCTTCTGGCGAACCAGAGCAGTGCACGGAAACACTGTTTACCTCCCTGCCGGACTGGTACCTATTTATCTACTTGCACTTTGATGTGCTTTCAAACTGCCAGGTGGGCAGGAGCTGGGACAGAGCAACAGGAGCTCACCCCGTCGCAGGGATTCGAACCGTCATTTCTATGCATGAGTAAACACAAACAAACATTTATGGAGCTTATCATTGAAATTTAATTCTGATTTAATTATCCACTGGAAAGAATCCTCCAAAAATAGCTTAACATAAAGAGAAAAAATGTTAACACTCTAACAATTTCCTGAAAAGATGTTGTTTTGTATTGTGTACACTGTAAATTACATTGAAATATAGTACTGTAAAATTCAAAGCTTCTTAATCCTATACCATAAATAGATGTATCTCAGTGAAACTGAAAATGCTATAACTGTAATCCTGATTTCTTTATACTACAAGATATGGATAATTGCTTCCAGTGCCAAGAAGATCGGTATCCTAACCAAGAGAAAAACAAGTGCATCATGAAGAAAGAAAACTTCCTATCGTATGAAGCACCTTTAGGCATCAGTTTGGCTCTTTTGGCTCTGGCTTCTTCTGCAACTACAGCTTTGGTGTTTGGAATCTTCATCAAACATGAAAACACTCCCATTGTCAAAGCGAACAACCAGAATCTCACCTACACCCTGCTCATCTCCCTCCTGCTCTGCTTCCTCTGCTCCTTGCTATTCATTGGGCGCCCCCAGTTACTGACCTGCAATCTACGACAAACTGCTTTTGGTATCATCTTCTCAGTGGCTGTTTCTTCCGTTTTGGCTAAAACCCTCACTGTGGTTCTGGCTTTCATGGCCAATAAACCAGGATCCAAGATGAGGAAATGGGTGGGGAAAAGATTTTCAACTTCTATTGTTCTTGGTTGTGCTTCTGTCCAGGCAAGTATTTGTATAGTATGGCTCTGGACTGACCCTCCTTTCCCAGATCTGGACATGCACTCTCTGCCTGAAGAAGTCATAGTGGAATGCAACGAAGGTTCAGCCAACATGTTCTACTATGTTCTTGGTTACATGGGATTGCTGGCTCTTGTCAGCTTCGTTGTGGCTTTCTTTGCTCGGAAGCTGCCGGACACTTTTAATGAAGCCAAATTTATCACTTTCAGCATGTTGGTGTTTTGCAGTGTGTGGCTTTCTTTTGTTCCAAGCTACTTAAGCACCAAAGGGAAGTACACAGTGGCTGTGGAGATCTTCTCCATCTTGGCTTCCAGTGCTGGAATCTTGGGTTGTATTTTCTCCCCAAAATGTTATATCATTGTCTTCAAGCCTGAACTCAACTCGAAAGAGCAGCTAAAAAAGAGAAATAAGTAACAGTCTAACTATTGAAATCATTATAGTGGATAACATTTTAAATGTTTTAAGGTTTGTTTGTTTGTTTGTTTGTTTGAGAAGAGTTCAGCTTTCAGGTTCTCTTGATATAAATGTTGCTGACTGCCAGAACTTCAGATGTCAAAATATGGAAAACCTTGCAGTACTTGCAATTTGTTCCGGTATAAAAATATGTTTAGCACTAGTTGAAAAATTAGCTCATAAAAAATGTGTTGCCGGTTCCATGAATATCATGATAAATTCTGTGCAGTTTGGTGGGATTTTATCATGCACAGTACACAACAAATATAGACCTACAGAATTCTCTTTCCATGGTACAACATGAAATTTGGACTTCCTACTGGTCTTAAGTTCTTGACTTATGTAATTTAAATCTCTATTATTTTTATTCTATTGCTTTCTTTGATTTACTTCAATAAATTAATATAGAACATGTGATAGTCGAAGTGGAAGAGAACCTGAATGTCATTCAGTCCCAACCCCTGAATGCAGGAATCTCAGCTAAAGCAACCATGAGAGATGGCCAACCAACCTCTGCTTTAAAACCTCCAATGAAGATTAGTCCACTACTTTCTGAGGGAGTCCCTTCCACTGTCTAACACAGGGGTAGGCAACCTAAGGCCCGTGGGCTGGATGCGGCCCAATCACCTTTTCAATCTGCCCCATGGACGGTCCAGGAATCAGTGTGTTTTTACATGAGTAGAATGTGTCCTTTTATTTAAAATGTATCTCTGGGGTATTTGTAGGGCATAGGAATTCATTCATACCCCCCCCCCAAAAAAAATAGTCCGACCCACCACATGGTCTGAGGGATGGTGGACCGGCCCACAGCTGAAAAAGGTTGCTGACCCCTGGTCTCACATCTCTTACTGACAGAAAGTTCTTCCTGATGTTTAGTCACGGTATCTCCTTTCTTGTAACTTGGATCCATTGGTTTGGGTCCTACCCTCCAGAGCAACAGAAAACAAGCTTGCTCCATCTTCCATGTGACAGCCCTTGAGATATTTGAAGATGCCAATTGTATAATCATACTATGAAGATATTAACCATATGATGGCTAAACATACACAGCCCATTCAACTGTTTCTCCTAAGGCTTGGTTTCCAGACCCTTGATCATTTTGATTGCCCTACTCTGTACGTGCTCCCCCTTGTCAACATCCTTCTTCCATTGTGGTGTCCAGAATTGGATACAGTATTCCAGGTGTGATCTGACGAAGGCAGACTAGAGTGGTACTATTACTTTCCTTGATCTGGACACTATACATCTGCTGATGCAGCCTAGAATAGAATTAGGTCTTTCTTTGCTGCTGCACCATCCTGTTGACTCGTGTTAAACTTGTGGTCCACCAAGACCCCTAGATCCTTTCCCCATGTACTGCTACTAAGCCAGGTTTCCTCCATCTTATATTTATGCATTTGGTTTCCTGCCTAAGTGCAGAACCTTACGTTTGTCCTTATTGAAATTAATTTTGTAAGTTGGGCCCAGTTCTCCAATGTGTTATGGTTATTTTGACTTCTGATTCTATCCTGTGAGAGCAACTATCAAGCTTTGCAATGAGGAGGAGGAGGATTATTCTGGTGCTTGTGTTGGTAGTGCTGTTCTCTCATAATTGTAAGTGTATTGCAAATGATCCTGTTTATGTCCAACATACATGGAACCAGCCAGGTGAAATCTTTCTTGTTTGGATTGTGTCTTTTATTATCCTTTCCTGATGTTGACCTCAAGAGACCCCACATCTCAGGAGCATATTTATGTTCCACTGTAAGCGACTATTTCTCCCTCCTTCCTGAAATGTGCTTTGATTATATTTCATAAGTGATTACAATTTTATCCCTGTCAAAGGGTGTGTTTACACTGAGGGGGCCCTGCCCCTTGATTGGAAACAACTTTCACCACCATCTCAAGTATGTTGCCCCCCAAAGGGGTTATTTGTCACTGGGCATGGATGCTGCCTTGCCCCTATGATCAGAGGCACCTGGGCAGTGTGACATCAGCAGGCCATGCACATATGCCGTGGGGTGTTCTGACATCACTTGCGCACACTGTGGGGTGTATTAGCATGTCATGCAGATAACCCATGGCTTGCGTGCGAGTCATGTCATGCTGACATCATGCGGCCCATGCCCCCTCAATTGTGGTGGCAAAGTGGGGTGTCACGAGCATGCCCTTTGGCGTGCACCACAATGACCGCCATGAAATGTTGAGGGAGCCCTGCCCCTTCCTTGAAAATTTGCAGGGGAAGCCCCCACCCTCATCCCCTACTTAGCACTCCTGTCACTGGGTCATAGCTTATGGCTCATAGATTCTGGGTCATAGTTTCTGGGTCAAAAATTCTGTGTCATAGCTTCTGGGTCCAAAAAGGTTCTCTTAAAGAGGGGGGGGTGCCATTACCTCTATCATGCCACAAACTTTACACTGAGGTGCTCTGGGACTGCCCACACTCCCCTGTACCACCTTTTCATTTTATTTAAGACATTGCAGTTCTGAGCTGGGTTTTCCTTGGGTATTTTAATAAACATCCCCTTTATACCTGCCGCCACCACAGATCACTTTGATCTGAAAATTTTATCCCTCATGTCCTCATCCCTGGCATCCTGTGAGGTAAGTCCTGATAGTGCACACAGTGAGCGTCAGGGACTGGCAGGATGAGGAAGAGTGGTGGCAGCCAGTTGTCCAGGAGGCACCTGAGGGGGAAGCAGACGTTGAACCAGGTTCAGACTGGTGGGACAGGGAGGAATCACCAGTGGAGAGTGAGGGTGAAGGGGAGAGGCTTGAGGCAGCCACAGATGCTGATAGTGTCTGATAGGGTCTCCTGCTCTGCAATACTGTCCTGATTCAGCTCCTTCCCCTGCTCCGCTCCCAGTGCAGGACAGAAGGGTCGAGAAAAGGCTAGAATGATTTAGAAGGGTGAGGCACAGTGAAAAAAATGCAAGTGGTTGATATAAATAGGGGGAGTGAGGACAGAATTTTAGCTTCTGCAACTGATGTGCTTATCTGATTGATGTGCTGTGTGCTGACTCATTGATTACTGAGCAACAAAGATGATTACTGCAATCACTGTGCCTGCTTCTGATTACAGCATCAGACAACAGACAGAGCGGCTTTTCTGGCAGCCAGACAGCAAGCAACGAAGTACTCAATGCTAATGGACATCATGCTTGCAAAAAAAAACACAAAACCCATGTTAACACTGAGTGTTAACACTCAGTGAGCTATTTCTTCCTTCCTTTGTTAGTCATGATGCTGGACCTGACAACTTTCATGCATGACATTTTCTAAACTTTGAAACATTTATTTCTCTGGAGCATAATGGAACACAAGCCTTTCCATTTTCTCCCATGGCCTGGCTAATCCACTATTATTTTCACACGCTTTCAGATCCTCCTGAAACCAGGTGCTCTGCCCAATCTGCAACAAAATAGAAAATATGTTTTCAAGGGGGGCAAAACATATTTTTTTCAGTGCTTCTGCTGCACATGGTACCACAGACCTAGCAACCCCCCTGGGACTGTGTACCATGTTATTATCTTAAGGCACAGCAATTCATTCACTCTCTAGCAATATCCATATGGTATTTTGAAGCCCATATGCCACAGAGAAACAGTAGAATGCTTATAAAAGACCATCCCAGTGCCAATGACAGATATTCTACCATTTACATAAAGAGACTAGAGCTGCCAAGAGAACGGAATAGAGGTATGCTGACATTGGGTGATGATAAGCATTTTAAACTGAAAAGGTGCTTTATTGTTAAGAGGAGAGGCTCCTCATCTCAAGATGTTATGTTTATGCTTCTGGAACCTACTCATGGTGTTCCCCCTATTTTTGACACGTTCTGCTTTGCATTGTGTGATTGACCTCTTCCACGTCCAACACCAGTATTATCAGCCGGGGCACTTGGTTATTGGTGGTATCACTTCACAGTTCTTCTCACCTGCCTTCAATTCAATAGACTTCAAGGAGAAGCCAAAGGAAACGCCTGCTGAGGAATATGCGTAAGAACCAACAACATTTCCCATTTCCGCTGCAGTCATAGTAGCTATCTCCCTCATTACAAATGTCAAATCTTCATTTAAATCTATATAGGTTGGTAGCCATCTCTAACTCTTGTGGGAATAAATTTCATAGTTTACCTAAGTGTTTACTTTCTTTTGTCTTCCCTGGATCTTTCAAAACTCAGTTTCATTGCATGTCCTCCAATATGAATCCTGAGGGATAATGTGTTTGTGTGTTTATCCACTTTCAAAACATGAGGTCTGTCCAGCAGAAGCAGGAAAACCCACCACATGCATAATCTCTCTATTGTTTCAGCGCAGTGCCAAAGAACTACCAGCATGTCCTTTCCTTAGTCTTTGCTGTGAATGAGGTCAATGAGAACCCCAACATTTTATCCAACATTACGTTGGGGTTCCAGATCTATGACAGCTACTGTGATGCAAGGATGACTTATCAGAATACTTTGAACCTCATCTCTCATCATAGGAAAACCATCCCCAACTACAAGTGTGGTGTTGAGAAGAACCTGATAGCTGCCATTGGGGGCCTTGACTCTGAAACTTCAAGCCACATGGCCTCCATCTTGGACCTTTATAAGATTCTACAGGTAGGAAGAGTGCGGCTGTTGAATATGATTTAGCCTTAGTGTATATACCAAGGGCATAGGGAAGGGGAGAAGGAAAGGAGATCTTTTTTGACAGGTTAAAACAAATAAGTTTTGCTTATTTATCTTTTTTTTAAATAACATAGTTCTCTGTAGAAAACCATGTCAGTAATCACCAGCTAATTGCACTAAAATCTGTCTCTGCATAAAGGATAATGCTGTGACAAAGAATTCAACCATTTGCAGTGATGAATTAGTTATCTGCAGAAAATCATGTCAGGAATTTCTGGATGATTGTGCCAAACTCTACCTCTGCCTCACTTTACTATGTCTGGTGGGCCTCAGTAATTTTCAGACATGTAAGTAGGCCCTGTGGTTAGAAAAAAATGGGAAGGTTTGAGAACCCATGCTGTAGAAGATTCTAGAAATTTTGCTCTGAAGTATCGTGTGGAAATCAGCTCCTTTTCCAGCAAGTCTGACTACTCAACATCATTTTTGGTGTGGTTGAATCAGAAGGAAAGGTGCAGGGGTGAAGAGCTTGGTTGGTGTGATGAAAAAGCCCCAATGTACCCAATCCAGCATTCACAATAATGCATTTGCACTGTTCCAACCTCTCTGCCTTCCAGTTTGCCCTCCCAGTACATCTCAGAGAATCTTGTCCCAAGAGGTCAAATAAGTTCCCCTGATCCACTCCACCAGCCACTACTGCCTTATAAGAAATGGCTAAAGTAGGAAAATAATGAGCAGGGTTGAGGAAAAGCAAATTGAAAAACGAATCTCAAAAACTTATTGCAATTGCCAGCTTGAATAGAGAACGTAAGGTAGATGAGGAGTACGTAAATAAAACTGACCTGTCATGTGAACTAATGGAATGGTTCTGGTCCCAATCTCTCCCTCTGCTGAAGCATGATGTACTAAAAATGTGTTGAATTATTTAAAGACACATGAATATCCTACCTGGTGATTTAAAAATCCCTCTGTTCTTCGCTAGATCACCTATTCTTCATTTACTCCAGCGGTGAGTGAAAAAGACCATATTTCTTCCTGGTACCAAATGGCCCCCAGTGAAGAACATCAATACACTGGTATTGTTCAGCTTCTTCTCTATTTCCAGTGGAAGTGGGTTGGGATATTTGTCACAGCTGATGATAAAGGAGAAACGTTTGTGAAAAAGTTGACACGCCAGCTTTCCCGGAATGACATCTGTATAGCTGTCACTGAGAGAGTGGTAAACCACAGTGGTTTTGGTGATGATGGGTTGATAGAGAAATGTCAGAATATGGCCGAGTCCCTAAGCAAAACAAACATCAATGTATTTGTTGTCAATGCAGACAAAAACACCAAGACAGGTTTGCAATGGCTGCTACTAATAGGCATAATGATGAATGTGAGTCCCATAAACAAAGTGTGGGTTATGACCGCTGACTGGGATTTTTCTTCAGAACCATATCACAAAGAATTGGATATACAAAACTTCCATGGTGCTTTTTCCTTTGCCATTCATTCCATTGAGGTTAAGGCGTTCCACCATTCCCTCCTGAACCTGAATCCCCACTCTGAGGCTGATGGCTTTATCAGGTTCTTCTGGCAACAGGCATTCAATTGCCAATTTCTAGATGTGGAGACAGAGGAGGAATCCTGCACTGGTGAGGAGAGGCTGGAGAGCCTTCCTGGGGCTTTTTTTGAAATGCAAATGACCAGCCAAAGCTACAGCATCTACAATGCCGTCTATGCTGTGGCACATGCTTTGCATGCCATGTTGGCATCCAGAACCAAACACGGAGAGATGGTGCTTGGTAAATATCTGAGACCTCAAGAGACACATTTCCAGGTAATGTCTAGCATGGAAAACAGATCATTTTTTTAATTAATAGCCCAAGCATAAGACTAAATCTTTGGGAGAACAAATAGATGCTTCCACATCCACAGAAAATGTTGCTTTTTCATTTGGTTCTTTGTGTCTGATAAGCCTGGAAAGTTTTATGTATTTATTATTATAGGGGCACAGAAGTGCTCCTAGCTAAACTGAGAATCAAACACATGGTTCCTTGAGTTTAAGCTGCATAAATCTATTGCTAATAAAAAGTCATCTCTTCACAAATTAAGGATATTTGTTACATATTTCTGATGCTATTAATAGATGGTTCTGATTTCAATGAGATCAGATATTACATACCACATTTAAGTTTAACAGTTCAAACAAACACACTTGTAACCTTTTTTTCTACCCAAACTTGCCATATATTTCTATCTAATTGTCATAAAAACTACTGAAGCACTTTATTCTGGTTTGTCAAGGAACACACACTTTCAAGGGTTTGGTGAAATTTGATAAGCAGTTCAAGAGTTTCTGTTGTATTAAATTCTATGGAAGCATGCTGGCAAATTTAAGCCAAATGTCTCGCCAATACTGCACTGCTTGAATGTTTCTAGCAGGTGGTAAAAAGAGTTGAATGGAAATGTTGAATTTAGGTTTGAAGTATGTGAATTAAGGATTAAATCTGTAAATTAAAATTTAAACCTCTTGTCCAACATGTGTGGGGAAAATTTGAGGCTAAACAGACTGTGAAGACTTTTCTTTTTTAACAGAGTCAAACCACTTATGCAATTTGCATCATCCTGGAACCTAAGAATTAGGAAATTCCACAATTTATCCCTCTTTATTTTGTTCTGCTCATATTTCCTCAGTTTCCAACTGTATGATTAAGTGATTAAGAGTGGTAGACTCGTAATCTGGTAAACCGGGTTCGCGTCTCCGCTCCTCCACATGCAGCTGCTGGGTGACCTTGGGCTAGTCACACTTCTTTGAGGTCTCTCAGCCCCACTCACATAGAGTGTTTGTTGTGGGGGAGGAAGGGAAAGGAGAATGTTAGCTGCTTTGAGACTCCTTCGGGTAGTGATAAAGTGGGATATCAAATCCAAACTCCAACTCCTCCTCCTCCTCCTCCTCCTCCTCCTCCTCCTCCTCCTCTTCCTCTTCTTCTTCTTCTTCTTCCTAAAAATAAACCAAACAAATTTGAAAAACTATAAAGCTTTACTTACATTCAATGAAGGCAGATACTTCTTCTTGGTAAAAAAAAAAAAAAAGTTTTTAGTTTCTAAAATGGGTTCTGGGCAGATATGTCTCCCCTCAAAATTCAAGGGGAATTTCAACAAATACTGTGAATTGATCCCAGCATGAGAAAAAAGGCTTTGTGTTATGTGCTCTATTTCTACACAATTTACCATTCCCTTTCTTCCATGGAAGCTTCAACCTTTCCTGAGGAATATCTTGTTCAACAACAGTGTAGGAGACACTGTGTTCTATAATGAGAAACGTGAGCTAGAAGGTGGATTTGATATTATCAACTGGGTGACTTTCCCAAATAAGTCCTTCTTAAGAGTGAAAGTTGGGAAGATGGATCCCCAAGATCCACTGGGCAGTGATTTCTCCATTGATGAAAATATCATTACATGGCACCAGAGTTTTAACCAGGTAGGACCCAATTACAGCTTCTGAGGTCTATACGTAGACATTCACCCGATTTGATTTATAATCATGTACACCCTGTGGAAGGAGTTCCTTTTAGCTGCATTGATTCTTTGTATGGTAAGGGATGGGTTGTTTACATGTCACTGTAGTGACCTTGGCTTCCAGGGTTTAAAACTGTGCAGCTCAGCCCTGAGTCACTGGTTGAAATGCCTACACTATCTAGTTCAGGGGTAGTCAACATTTTTATACCTGCCACCCACAAATGCATAACTTTCTAAAATGGTAAAATTTACTTACCGCCCAGCCGTGCTCAATGGGAGGAGGATTCAGCTTGTGCTGCAGAACCCTCTACCATCCATCTACAGTCCTGAAACGCCCAATAGCAGGTGGTAGGACCCAGATTGGCAATCCCTTATGTAGTTGAACCAAGCTCTGTTGACCAGTGGAAGGTAGCTGGTGTGTGGTTAGCAGCAACGGGATTGAGCCTTTCTAGGAATCCTGTGGAAGAACTTTTTAGGTGTCAGGGAATTATAAATTAATACCATTTTTGGCATGTTCTCTTGACTCCAATACATCTTTGCCTACGCACTGTATTTCTGGTGTTGCCATGTTTCAAATGTATTGTTCCTAATGTGGAATGTGGAATAAATATCCAATCATTAAATATTTGTTTTATAATGAGAACATCCACATGTACCAAGCAAAGAAAGCATGCAATGCAAAATTGTGCTTCGTATGAAACGTTAGTTTAATTTCTGTAATTCATTTTTTTAAAGGAACCATATATCTTTATAAACATATTATAAAATGAAAAAGCATATCAGTAGATCCATTGTCTCGCACATTTTCTTTCACTGAACCATTTTCTGGCTGAGTGGCTCAGTTGGTTAGAGCATGGTGCTGATAATGCCAAGGTTTATAGGACAGCTGTATATCCCTACATTGTGGGGGGTTGGAATAAATGGTCCTCAGAGTCCCTTCCAACGCTAAAATTTTTGATTCTATATTCTTTTTTATTGGGTTGAATATCCACAAATATTGGTGATTGTCACAATCATTGTAAAGTTAGTGGTGCTAATTAATTTTTTAAAAAACCCAAACCATCTGGGTGCCTTATTTCAACGCAACAGCCTGTTGATGAAAAGGCAAAGACCAAACACAAATCTAATATAGTACATGCAATACCTTCTGTTTTATGGCCAGGTGGTGCCCCTTGCCTTGTGTAATGACCACTGCCATCCAGGTTACAGCAGACAAAGGAAAGAGGGGAAACCATTTTGCTGCTATGATTGTACTCCATGTCCAGAAGGGAAGATTTCAAACCAGACAGGTAGGGGACTGTATGCTATAGCAGTGTTTTTCAACCTTTTTTGGGCAAAGGCACACTTGTTTCATGAAAAAAATCACGAGGCACACCACCATTAGAAAATGTTAAAAAATTTAACTCTGTGCCTATATTGACTATATATAAAGTAATTCTCTTGAATTTTTCAATTTTTCCCACGGCACACCAGGCAACATCTCGCGGCACACTAGTGTGCCGCGGAACAGTGGTTGAAAAACACTGTGCTATAGTATATCAACTATACTGGGAGCATGTTTGTTGTTAGCTATTTGAGAAGAAATAGACGCCTTACACAAGACTTGAAGATAAATCTTTGCTTGTCAGGTTGTCAACAGTTGAACAACAAGTATTATTCATACACACACACACTCACTCTCTCTCTCTCTCTCTCTCTCTCTCACACACACACACACACACATATATATATATATCCCTTGAGCCCAAGGTGGATTTGATTTAGTCCTTTTTGTTTTCAAAGCTCTTTCATAGCAGAGCATAAGCTATTAATCCATAGCTCTAAAACTCCTCCAGAAAGTGTCTGCTTGAAGTCACCACACTCCCACATTCTCAGTCAAAGAGGCAACTCACAGAATAATCAACGAATCCGTCAGCTACCAACTCCCCCCTTCTTTCCTGAATAGCATTTATACTTTGTGAAATATATATACAATGCAAATACTAACATTTGTAACATCTGTGATGGAGATTGCAATATCAAGAGGAAAAGATGGAAGTCACAGAAAGGATAATGTTCTGTTGTTGATGATGTGCAGAAAGAAGCTGAAAAACACACAGATTAAAAACAACAACAACAACCTCTCATTTGGTTTGGTGTATCTTAATTGGCTCTGTTATCACTGGCACCAATTAGCGGCATTAGCTATCTTACAACTACCTAATTCCATATATTTCAGAATGTATTCCATATTAATAGTGTGTTAGAGATACAGTGGTACCTCAGTTTACGGATTTATGCCGTTCCGGAAGTCCATTCTTTAACTGAAAACCAAGAAACACTTTCCCTAATGGAGCCTCCTGCCGCCAGTGCCCTTCCCCAGTTCGGCTTCCATTCTTAGACCGAGATAAAGTTTGCAAACCGGGAAACTACTTCTGGATTTGCGGAGTTCATAAATTGAATAGTTCGTAATCAGGGCTGTTCTTAAACAGAGGTACCACTGTACAAGTGTTTCATCATGAACTATATTATAAATATCTAACCAGCATATCTTCAGCTTACCACTAAAACTGAAAACTTCATGGATTACATGGACAGCAACTTACTTTAACACCCAAATTCTAGAATTGTCAATTCAAGAGTATTTTTTTTTACCGTATTCCTAGGTGTGTAAACTAGGTTATATTAGCACTTTCAGTTGATATTAAACTTCCTTTCTGGGATAGGAACTGCTTTCATTATTGGTTAATTAAATTTCCTATTTTAGAACCATTTCTACTGGTAAACTGTGAAACATTAATGTTTAATGAATATTTCTGCATCTAGAGTACTTGAAAGTTCTTATTGCTAGAATAGGGACTGTTTCATTCTAAAGACACGAAATTTAAATTCTATGCATGTGTAATCAGAAACATTTATGGAGCTTATCATTTAGATTTAATGCTGATTTAAACATCCATTGAAAAGAATCCTCGAAAGATAGCTTACCTTATAGACAAAGTATGTTAGCATTCTAACAATTTCCTGAAAAAAGATAATGTTTTGCATTGTGTATACTGTAAATTACATTGAATTATACTGCAGTAAAATTCAAACTTTCCTGATCCTATTCTATAAATAGTAGTATCTCAGTGAGACTCAAATGCTTTAACTGATTTCTTTATATTTCAAGATATGGATGATTGCTTCCAGTGCCAAGAGGATCAGTATCCTAACCAAAACAGAAACCAGTGCATCCCCAAGAAAGAAAACTTCTTAACTTATGAAGCACCTTTAGGCATCAGTTTTGCTCTTTTGTCTCTGGCTTTTTCTGCAACTACAGCTTTGGTGTTTGGAATCTTCATCAAATATCAAAACACTCCCATTGTCAAAGCCAACAACCGGAATCTCACCTACACCCTGCTCCTCTCCCTCCTGCTCTGCTTCCTCTGCTCCTTGCTATTCATTGGGCGCCCCCAGTTATTGACCTGCAATCTACGACAAACTGCTTTTGGTATCATCTTCTCAGTGGCTGTTTCTTCCGTTTTGGCTAAAACCCTCACTGTGGTTCTGGCTTTCATGGCCACCAAACCAGGATCCAAGATGAGGAAATGGGTGGGGAAAAGATTTTCAACCTCTATTGTTCTTGGTTGTGCTTCTGTCCAGGCAAGTATTTGTATAGTATGGCTCTGTACTGACCCTCCTTTCCCAGATCTGGACATGCACTCTCTGCCTGAAGAAGTCATATTGGAATGCAATGAAGGTTCAGCAAACATGTTCTACTATGTTCTTGGTTACATGGGATTGCTGGCTCTTGTCAGCTTTGTTGTGGCTTTCTTTGCTCGGAAACTGCCAGACACTTTTAATGAAGCCAAATTTATCACTTTCAGCATGTTGGTGTTTTGCAGTGTGTGGCTTACTTTTGTTCCAACCTACTTAAGCACCAAAGGGAAGTACACAGTAGCTGTGGAGATTTTCTCCATCTTGGCCTCCAGTTCTGGAATCTTGGGTTGTATCTTCTCCCCAAAATGTTATATCATTGTCTTCAAGCCTGAACTCAACTCAAAAGAGCAGCTAAAAAAGAGAAATAAATAACAATATAACGATTGAAATCATTATAGTGGATGTTTTAAGGTTTGTTTTTTTGTTTGTTTGGGAACGGTTCAGCTTTCAGGTTCTGATATAAATGTTGCTTACGGCCAGAACTTTATATGTCAAAATATGGAAAACCTTGCAATACTTGCAATTTGCTCTGGTATAAAAATATGTTTAGCACTAGCTGAAAAATTAGCTCATAAATAATGGGTTGCCAATTCTGTGAATATCATGAAAAATTCTGTGCAGTTTGGTGGGATTTATCATGTATAGAACACAACATATATAGACCTACAGGATTCCCTTTCCATGGTACAACATGAAATTTGGCCTTCCTAATGGTCTTGACTTATATAATTAAAATCTCTTTCAGATACATTTTTTATGTATTTGTACTTGCACACCTATTATTTTTATTGTATTGCTCCGCTTGATTTACTTCAATTAATTAATATAGAACATGTGAATTAATATAGAACATGTGATAGTAGAGGTGGAAGAGACCATGATGGTCATTCAGTCGAAACTCCTGCATTGCAGGAATCTCAGCTAAAGCACCCATGACAGATGGCCACCCTTGCCCCTGTGATTGGAGGCACCTGGGCTGTGTGACATGAGCAGGCCATGCACACATGCTGT
The DNA here is from genome assembly GCF_009819535.1 of Lacerta agilis. NCBI lineage: Eukaryota > Metazoa > Chordata > Lepidosauria > Squamata > Lacertidae > Lacerta > Lacerta agilis. Next base: position 10,456,110 of record NC_046325.1, on the reverse strand, counting down.
GGGGTGTTCTGGCATCACTTGCACACACTGATGGGTGTGTTGACATGTCATGCAGACACCCCATGGCTTGCGCACGTGTCATGGCATGCTGACATCATACGGCCCGTGCCCCCTCAATCGAGGTGGCAAAGTGCGTTGTCGCATGCCCTTCAGCGTGTGCCACAATGGCTGCCAGGAAATGTTAAAGTAGGCCTGCCCCATCCTTGAAAATTTTCAGGGGAAGCCCCCACCCCTCACTTAGCACCCCTGTCACTAGGTCATAGTTTATGGCTCATAGCTTCTGGGTCATAGATGCTGGGTCCAAAAATGTTCTCTTAAAGAGGGGATGTGCCCTCACCTCTATCATGCCACACACTTTATTCTGAGGTGCTCTGGGACTGCCCACACTCCTCTGTACCACATTTTCATTTTATTTAAGATATGCAGCTATGAGCTGGGTTTTCCTTGGGTATTTTAATAAACATCCCCTTTATACCTGCCACCACCACAGATCACTTTGATCTGAAAACTTTATCCCTCATGTCCTCATCCCTTGCATCCTGTGAGGTAAGTCCTGATAGTGCACACAGTGAGCGTCAGGGACTGGCTGGATGAGGAAGAGTGGTGGCAGCCTGTGGTCCAGGAGGCACCTGAGGGTGAAGGGAACTTTGAACCAGGTTCAGACTGGTGGGACAGAGTGGAATCACCAGTGGAGAGTGAGGGTGAAGGGAAGAGGCTTGAGGTAGACACAGCTGCTGATAGAGAAGGAGCAGGGGCTGTGTCTTCTGCTCTGCAATATGGTCCTGATTCAGCTCCTTCCCCTGCTCCACTCCCAGTGCAGGAAAGAAGGGTTGGGAAGAGGTTGGAACTATTAAGAAAAGCAGAGTCACAGTGGGAAAATGCAAGGACAGAGGTGTAATTAAGGGGGGAGTGAGGACAGAATTTTAGCTTCTGCAATAGACATGCTTATCTGATAGATGTGCTGCGTGCTGACTATTTGATTATTGAGCAATAAAATTGATTACTGCAATCACTGTGCCTGGTTCTGCTTACATCATCAGACAACAGACAGAGGGGCTTTTCTGGCAGCCTGAAAGTGAGCAACAAAGTACTCAATGGACAGAATGCTTTCAAAAAACCACAAAACCACATGTTAACACTAGCTATGTTCTCAGTGAGCTATTTCTTCCTTCCTTTGCGTGTCATGATGCTGGACCTGAACCCTTTTTATTGCAAGGCATTTTCTATACTATGCAACATTCCCTTCTCGGCATATTGCTTCACATAATGGAACACAAACTTTTCCATTTTCTCAAATGGTCTGGCTAATACACTATTATGATCAAACCCATTCAGATCTTCCTGAAACCAGGTGCTCTGTCTGATCTGCAGTGCCACAGATAATATCTTCTCAAGGGGGCAAAACATATTTTGTTCAGTGCTTCTGCTGCACATGGTACCACAGACCTAGCAACCCCCCCGAGACTGTGTACCATGTTATTATCTTAAGACACAGCAATTCATTCACTCCCTAGCAATACCCATATGGTATTTTGAAGCCCATATTCCACGGAGAAACAGCAGAATGCTTATAAAAGACCACCCTAGTGCTAATTACAGCTATTCTACCATTAATACACAGAGACTAGAGCTGCCGAATGAACAGAACAGAGGTATGCTGACATTGGGTGATAATAAGCATTTTAGACTGAAACAGGTGCTTTACTGTTAAGAGCAGAAGCTCCTCATCTCAAGATGTTATCTATACCTTTCTGGGCCCTATTCACGCTGTTCCCTCTATTTTTGACACGTTCTGCTTTGCATTGTGTGATTGACCTCTTCCACGTCCAACACCAGTATTATCAGCCGGGGCACTTGGTTATTGGTGGTATCACTTCACAGTTCTTCTCACCTCCCTTCACTTCAATAGACTTCAAGGAGAAGCCAAAGGAAACACCTGCTGAGGAATATATGTAAGAATCAACAACATTTCCCATTTCCGCTGCAGTCATATATTACCCTTAGTAGATATCTCCCTCATAACAGATGTCATATCTTCATTTGAATCCATATAAGTTGGTGGCCATCTCTAACTCTTGTGGGAATAAATTTCATAGTTTTACCTAAGTGTTTACTTTATTTTGTCTTCCCTGGATCTTTCAAAACTCAGTTTTATGGCATGCCCTCAAATTTGAATCTTTTGGGATAATATGTTATTGTGTTTGTCCACTTTCAAAACATGAGGTCTGTCCAGCAGAAGCAGGAAAACCCACCACATCCATAATCTCTCTGTTGTTTCAGCGCAGTGCCCAAGAACTACCAGCATGTCCTTTCCTTAGTCTTTGCCGTGAATGAGGTCAACGAGAACCCGAACATTTTATCCAACATCACGTTGGGGTTCCAGATCTATGACAGCTACTGTGATGCAAGGATGACTTATCAGAATACTTTGAACCTCATCTCTCATCATAGGAAAACCATCCCCAACTACAAGTGTGGTGTTGAGAAGAACCTGATAGCTGCCATTGGGGGCCTTGACTCGGAAACTTCAAGCCACATGGCCTCCATCTTGGACCTTTATAAGATTCTACAGGTAGGAAGAGTGTGACTGGAATGAAAATTCCACAACTGTTGAATGTGATTTAGCCTTAATTTATATTCCCAGGGCACTGGGAGGGGGAGAAGGAAAGGAGAATGTTTTTTGACAGGTTAAAACAAATAAGTTTTGCTTATATTTCTTTCTTTAAATAACATAGTTATCTGTAGAAAACCATGTCAGTAATCACCAGCTAATTATGCCAAACTCTGTCTCTGTGTCAAGGAAAACATTGTGACACAGAATTCAACCATTTGCAGTGATGAATTAGTCATCTGTAGAAAATCATCTCAGTAATTTCTGGCTGATTATGCTAAACTCTACCTCTTCCTGACTATCATATGTCTGGCGGGCCTTAGAAATTTTCAGCTATGTAAGTGGGAAGGGTAGTGAAACCAATCTTCAGAAGATGCTACAAATTTTTCTCTGAAGTATCATGTGGAAATCAGCTCATTTTCCAGAAAGGCTGACTATTCAGCACCATTTTTGGTGTGGTGTAATCAGAAGGAAAGGTATAGGGGTGAAGAGTTAGGTTGGTGTGATGAAAACGCACCAATGTATCCAATCCAGCACTCAGAATAATGCATCAGCACTGATCCAATCACACTCCCTACCATTTTACCTTCCCAGTATATCTCAGAGACTCTTGTCCCAATAGGCCAAAAAGGTTACCCTGACCCGCTTCACCAGCCACTACTGCCTATAAGAAATGGCTAAAATAGGAAAATGAGGACCAGGGATGAGGAAAACCAAATTCAAAAACTAATCCTTAAACTCAGAAAGTTATTGAGATTGCCAACTTAGCTAAACCAATGGTTCTGATCCCAATCTCTCCCTCTGCTGAAACATGATGTACTAAAGACGTGTTTGATTATTTAAAGAACATAAATATCCTACCTGGTGATTTAAAAATTCCTCTGTTTCTTCGCTAGATAACCTATTCTTCATTTACTCCAGCGGTGAGTGAAAAAGACCATATTTCTTCCTTGTACCAAATGGCCCCCAGTGAAGAACATCAATACACTGGCATTGTTCAGCTTCTTCTCTATTTCCAGTGGAAGTGGGTTGGGATAATTGTCACAGCTAACGATAAAGGAGAAACGTTTGTGAAAAAGTTGACACGCCAGCTTTCCCGGAATGACATCTGTATAGCTGTCACTGAGAGAGTGGTAAACCACAGTGGTTTTGGTGATGATGGGTTGATAGTGAAATGTCAGAATATGGCCAACTCCCTAAGCAAAACAAACGTCAATGTATTTGTTGTCAATGCAGACAAAAACACCAAGTCAGGATTGCAATGGCTGCTACTAATTGGCAAAATGATGAATGTGAGTCCCATAAACAAAGTGTGGGTTATGACCGCTGACTGGGATTTCTCATCGGAACCATTTCAGAAAGGTCTGGATATACAAAACTTCCATGGTGCCTTTTCCTTTGCCATTCATTCCAGTGAGGTTAAGGGGTTCCAACATTTTCTCCTGAACCTGAATACCCACTCTGCGGCCGATGGCTTTATCAGGTTTTTCTGGCAACAGGCATTCAATTGCCAATTTCTAGATGTGGAGACGGATGAGGAATCCTGCACTGGTGAGGAGAAGCTGGAGAGCCTTCCTGGGGCTTTTTTTGAAATGCAAATGACCAGCCAAAGTTACAGCATCTACAATGCCGTCTATGCTGTGGCACATGCTTTGGATGCCATGTTGGCATCCAGAACCAAACATGGAGAGATGGTGCTTGGTAACTATTTGAGACCTCAAAAGCCACATTTTCAGGTAATGTCTATCATGGAAAGCAGATCATTTTTTTAAATGAATAGTCCACGTATAAGACTAAATCTTGGAGAGAACATTCAGAGGCTTCCACATCCACATAGAATGTTGCTTTTCCATTTGGTTCTTTCAAAAGTTATATGTATTTATTATTATAACGGCACAGAAGTTCTCCTAATGATGGTGAGAATCACACATGGTTCCTTGAGTATAAGCTGCAAAAATGTATTGCTAATAAAAAGTCTTCGCTTCAGAAATTACGGATATTTGTTATATATATTTTTATGCTATTAATAGATGGTTCAAATTTCAATGAGATGTGATATTAAATACCACATTTAAGCTTAGAAATGCTAACAAACACACTTGTAACCTTTTTTCTGCACAAACATGCCATATATTTCCATGCAATTGTCATAAAAACTACTGAAGCACTTTATTCTGGTTTGTCAAGGAACATAAACTTTCATTAGTTTGGTGAAATTCAATAAGCAGTTCAAGAGATTCTGTTGTATTAAATTCTATGGAAGCATGCTGGCAAATTTCAGCCAATAGTCTTGCCAATACTGCAATGCTTGAATGTTTTTAGCAGGTGCTGAAAAGAGTTGAATGGAAATTTTGAACTTAGGTTTGATGGATGTGGATTGGGGATTAAATTTGTAAATTAACGTATAAACCATAGATGTCAACTTTTTCCTTTTCTTGCGAGGAATCCTATTCGGAATAAAGGAATTTCCCTTAAAGAAAGGGAAAAGATGACAGCTATGGTTAAAACCTCCTATTCAACATTTGTGGTACCAGAGGCTGCAAGAAACCCAGATGCCAACTTTGCTGCCACATAAACCCGGACAACACCATTACTGGCCCCAACAACATCAAACATTCCATCTCAGGACTATTTAATTGCTCATCTTCCAACATTGTGTATGCAATCAAATGCAAACTGTGCCCTTCAGCTGTCTATATTGGACAAACAGGCCAAACCCTACGCCAAAGGATAAATGGACATAAATCTGATATCAGGAATCACAAGACAGAGAAACCAGTAGGAGAACACTTCAATCTCCCAGGACATTCTATAAAAGATCTCAAAGTAGCTGTCTTAATACAAAGAAATTTCAGAAATAGACTGGAAAGAGAAGTGGCTGAATTGCAACTAATCACCAAACTTAAAACCATGGAGAAACCTGGTCTGAACAAAGACATTGGATTCTTATCTCATAATACATGACAAAGCTATCTTTAGCCATCTCACCCCTTGCCTTTCCCTGCAAGACCAATTGCAGTCTTTAACAGTAGTCAACAGGTGTTCCACACCTATCAGCCAATCACCCATTCCCACCACTCTTCTGAGTAATACCGCTCCCCACTCCCTCACTATATTTAAGGATCTGGTGACTTCTGTTTCAGTGTATCTGAAGAAGTGTGCATGCACACGAAAGCTCATACCAAGAACAAACTTAGTTGGTCTCTAAGGTGCTACTGGAAAGAATTTTTTATTTTGTTTTGACTATGGTAGACCAACACAGCTACCCACCTGTAACTAAAAAGGTTTACCTACATTCAATGAAGGCAGCTACTACTTCTAGGCAAAAAAATGCTTCTTAGTTTCTAAAATGAGATCTGGGCAGCTATGTCTCCCCTTAAAACTCAAGGGGAGTTTCAACAAATACTGTGAATTTATACCAGAAAAAAGAAATTTTTTGGTGTGTGCTCTATTTCTACCCAATTTACCATTCTCTTTCTTCCACTGAAGCTTCAACCTTTCCTGAGGAATAGCTTGTTTAACAACAGCGCAGGGGACACTCTGTTCTTTAATGAGAAACGTGAGCTAGAAGGGGGATTTGATGTTATCAACTGGGTGACTTTCCCAAATAAGTCCTTCTTAAGAGTGAAAGTTGGGAAGATGGATCCTCTAGCTCCACTGGGCAGTGATTTCTCCATTGATGAAAAGATCATTACATGGCACCAGAGTTTTAACCAGGTAGGACCCAATTGCAGCTTCTAAGGTCCATAGGTATACAGTCACCATATTTTTTATATAATCATGTACACCCTGCTGAAGGAGTTCCTTTTAGCTGCATTGATTCTTCGTATGGTTAGGGGTGGGTTGTTTACATGTTACTGTAGCGATCTTGGTTTCCAGGGTTTAAAACTGTGCAGCTCAGCCCTGAGTCACTGGTTGAAATGCCTACACTATCTAGTTGAATCAAGATCTGCTGACAAGTGGAAGTTAGCTGATGTCGTTTGCCTAGCAACAAAGGGTTAGAGCCTTTGTAGTCATTCAGTGGAAGAACGAGTTAGGTGTCAGGGAATTATAAATTAATATCATTTTTGACATGTTCTTTTGCTCGGATACATTTCTGCCTACCCACTGTATTTCTGCTGTTGCCGTGTGGGAAATGTAATTTTCCAAATGTGGTATAAAATTCAATCATTAAATAAATGTTTTATAATATGAACATCCACATGTAAGAAGAACAGAAAGCATGCAATGCAAAATTGTGCTTCGTAGGAATCTTTAGTTTCATTTCTTTGATTCATCTCTTTTAAGGTACCAAGTTGCCACTTCTCATCTTCAAAAACATATTATAAAAGGGAAAAGCATATAAGTAAATCCATTGTTTTGCACATTTTCTTTCCCTGAACCATTTATTGGCTGAGTGGCTCAGTTGGTTATAGCATAGTGCTGATAATGCCAAGGTCACAGGTTTGATCCCTTTATAGGACAGCTGTATATTCCTGCATTGTGGGGGGATGGAATAAATTGTTCTCAGAGTCGGTTCCAATACTGCAATTTTTGAATTTATTATCTTTTATATTGGGTTGAATATCCACAAATATTGGTGATTGTCACAACCATTGCAAAGTTAGTGGTGCTAATTAATAGTAATAAAAGCCCTCTGGGTGCCTTATTTCAATGCAGCAACCTGTTGATGAAAAGGCAAAAAAAAAAAAAAAAAAAAAAACAAGAATAAAATGGAATACATACAATACCTTTTGTTTTATGGGCAGGTGGTGCCCCTTGCCTTGTGTAATGACCACTGCCATTCAGGTTACAGCAGACAAAGGAAAGAGGGGAAACCATTTTGCTGCTATGATTGTACTCCATGTCCAGAAGGGAAGATCTCAAACCAGACAGGTAGGGGAATGTACGGTATAGTATATCAACTATATTGAGAGCATGTTTGTTTTTTAGCTACCTGTGATAAATAGACGCCTTACACAAGACTTGAAGGTAAATCTTTAATGGTCAGGTTGTAAAAAGTTGAACAACAAGTATTATTCATACATATGAAATGTGTTTCTGTCCTTGAACCCAAGAGATAGTTCTTTTTGTTTTGAAAGCTCCCTCATAGTAGAGCATAAGCTATTAATTCATAGCTTGCCCATCCTCTAAAAGTCTTCCAGACATTGTTTGCTTGAAGTCACCACACTCCCACGTTCTCTTTTTTAATAATATTTTTATTCATTTTATCATGTATAACAAACACACAACAAGAACAACAAAAAATGACATAAACAATCACAACAATAACAGTATGCTATTTTTATCTAATTTTCTTAACATCTTGATGGGACCTCCTCCGATCTTCCCTTCCTGGATTCCATTTTTCTCCTGTTTTAAGAAGGATCATGTTCTTATTTAACTTCTTTCCTTTTATTATCCATTTATTCAATTATTCATTTTGCAACCCAATTTTCTCCTCTATTTCTTTTTCACCCACATTTTTATCCAGAAATCCCTAACTTCTTCCCTAGATTTTCAAATATTCTCAATATTACAATATTTCTTTAAATACAATTTAAATTTCTTCCTCTCTTCCTGCACCGTCTCCTCCCTCTGCTCATACAGTCTTGCTGCCAGTTCGGTGAGTTCCATAAAGTCTATCATCTTCAATTGGTTTTTCCAGTTCTTTGCAATCAATATTCTAGCTGCTGTTGTGGCATACAAAAAGAAAATCCTATATTTGGGGGAATTTCCTCCCCTATAATTTGAAAAAGAAAGGCTTCTGGTTTCTTTAGAAAGGTGTTTTTCAGCACCTTTTTCATTCCATCATAAATTCTTCCCCAGAAGTCCTTTATTTTGGGGCACATCCACCACGTGTGAAACATAGTTCCTTCTCTATCTTTACATTTCCAGCATTTGTTATCTGACATATGATACATCTTAGCCAGCTTTACCGGGGTCAAATACCATCTATACATCATTTTCATCATATTTTCCTTTAAAATAGTACATCCTGAGAAATTCCAACTATTTTTCCACAAACTCTCCCAATCTTGCAACATTATATTGTGCCACACATCTTTAGCCCATTCAATCATTACAGATTTAACTTGTACGTCTTTCATATGCCACTCCAACAATAAATTATACATTCTGGAAAGATTTTTGTACCTAGAGTCCAAAAGTTCTATCTCCTGTCTGGATTTCTCTGACTCACACTACCACCTTCTCAATCAAAGATGCAACTCACAGAATAAACAACCAGCCATCTGCTACCAACTGCCTCCTTCTTTCCCCAATACATTTTATTCCTTGTGAAATATATTTACAATGCAAATACAATAAAAATACTAACATTTGTAACATATGTGATGGATATTGCTATATGAAAAGATGGAGATCACGGAAAGGATAATGTTCTGTTGTTGTTGCTGTACAGGAAGATGCTGACAAATAGCTAGAGTATTTTTTGACCATATTCTGAGGTGTATTAACTAGGTTATATTAGCACCTTCAGTTGATAATAAGCTTCCTTTCAGGGATAGGAACTGCTTTCAATATTGGTAAATGAAATTTCCTATTTTACAACCATTTCTACTGGAAAGCTATTAAACATGAATGTTTAATGAATATTTCTGCATCCAGATATCTTGAAAGTTCTCATTGCTAGAATAGGAACTTTCTCCCTCTAAACACACCAAATTACAATTCTATGCATGTGTAAACACAAACAAACATTGATGGAGCTTATCATTTAGATTTAATTCTGATTTAATTATCTACTGTAAAGAATCCTTGAAAGATAGCTTACCTTATAGACGAAGAATGTTAACATTCTAACAATTTCCTGAAAAAGATAATGTTTTGTATTGTGTATATTGTAAATTACATTGAATTATACAACAGTAAAATTCAAACTTTCCTGATCCTATACCATAAATGGTATTATCTCAGTTAGACTCAGAATGCTATAACTGATTTCTTTATGCTTCAAGATATGGATGATTGCTTCCAGTGCCAGGAAGATCAGTATCCCAACCAAGAGAGAAACCAGTGCATCCCAAAAAAAGAAAACTTCTTATCTTATGAAGCAACTTTAGGCATCAGCTTGGCTCTTTTAGCTCTGGCTTTTTCTGCAACTACAACTTTGGTGTTTGGAATCTTCATCAAACATCAAAACACTCCCATTGTCAAAGCCAACAACCGGAATCTCACCTACACCCTGCTCCTCTCCCTCCTGCTCTGCTTCCTCTGCTCCTTGCTATTCATTGGGCGCCCCCAGTTACTGGCCTGCAATCTACGACAAACTGCCTTTGGTATCATCTTCTCAGTGGCTGTTTCTTCCATTTTGGCTAAAACCCTCACTGTGGTTCTGGCTTTCATGGCCACCAAACCAGGATCCAAGATGAGGAAATGGGTGGGGAAAAGATTTTCAACCTCTATTGTTCTTGGTTGTCCTTCTGTCCAGGCAAGTATTTGTATAGTATGGCTGTGTACTGACCCTCCTTTCCCAGATCTGGACATGCACTCTCTGCCTGAAGAAATCATAGTGGAATGCAATGAAGGTTCAGCAAACATGTTCTACTATGTTCTTGGTTACATGGGATTTCTGGCTCTTGTCAGCTGCGTTGTGGCTTTCTTTGCTCGGAAGCTGCCGGACACCTTTAATGAAGCCAAATTTATCACTTTCAGCATGTTGGTGTTTTGCAGTGTGTGGCTTTCTTTTGTTCCAACCTACTTAAGCACCAAAGGGAAATACACAGTAGCTGTGGAGATCTTCTCCATCTTGGCCTCCAGTTCTGGAATCTTGGGTTGTATGTTCTCCCCAAAATGTTATATCATTGTCTTCAAGCCTGAACTCAACTCAAAAGAGCAGCTAAAAAAGAGAAATATGTAACAATCTAACTATTGAAACTATTGAAATCATCATACTGCATACCTTTTTAAATGTTTTAAGGTTTTTTTTAGAAGAGTTCAGCTTTCATGTTCTCTTGATATAAATGTTGCTTACTGCCAGAATTTCAGTTTTCCAATATGGAAAACCTTGCATTACTTGCAATTTTCTCCAGTATAAAGATATGTTTAGCACCAGCTGAAAAATTAGCTCATAAATAATGTGTTGCCAATTCTGTGAATATAATGAAAAATTCTGTGCAGTTTGGTGGGATTTTACCATGTACAGTACACAACATATATAGACATACAGGATTCCCTTTCCATGGTACAATATGAAAATTGGTCTTCCTTATATAATTAAAATCTTTTTCAGATACTTTGCATTTATGTATTTGTACTTGCACACCTTATTATGTTTATTGTATTACTGTGCTTGATTTACTTCAATTAATTAATATAGAACATGTGATAGTAGAGGTGGAAGAGACCCTGATGGTCATTCAGTCCCAACCCCTGAATGCAGGAATCTCAGCTAAAGCACCCATGACACATTGCCATCCTACCTCTGCTTTCAAACCTCCAAGGAAGATGAGTCCACTACTTTTTGAGATTAAGAAACCCCATGGAAACAGAGGCAACTTTTTTCAGTGAATCTCAGCAGTCATGGTCGAGAATAGATTACATTTGGATTTCGAGCGAATTGGCACCGAAATTACAAAAAGCAGAAATTGGCCCAAAAACTTACTCTGATCATAATCCTGTACAAGCAAATTTAAAAATAATTTCCAATGATTCCTTTAGATGGAGATTAAGAGTCCACTACTTTTTGAGGGAGTCCATTCCACTGTCTAACATCTCTTACTGACAGAAAGTTCTTCCTGGTGTTTAGTTGGAATCTCCTTTCTTCCCAACCTACTTAAACAGCAAAGTAAATAGTGGCTGTGGAGATCTTCTCCATGTTGGTCTCCAGTGCTGGGATCTTGGGTTGTATCTTATCCCTAAAATGTTATATTATTGTCCCCAGACCTGAACTTACTACCCATTGCTTCTAAATTACTCTGCAGTGTGTACACTTGAAAATATATGAAAGCAGGAGAATGCAATTCAAGCAATGGGAGATGTACTCACACCTTCCTCCTTTATTCACCTGGGGCATGTATAAGGAGGTCAACCTGATCAGGGTTATGGTTCTCAAATGTGTGTTTTCTTGTGGATGGTAAGATTCTGGACTAATCTAGGTTGAAAGCAGTCCCACATATAGGGTTGGAAAGGAAGTATCTCAGATGTCAAAAGTCAAGGTAAAGCTGTGTAGCTATGGTGTCACACTGTCCCCTCTGTGGGGAGGAAATTTCAAGGGCCGCAGCAGAGAATGCTTTTACCCAGACCAACCTACCCTGAAATGTCTGAGTGCATTGGAACTACCAAGAAGGTGATTCTTAGGAGATGATAAAACCCCAGAGAGTCTGTAGGGAAGGAGATGCACTCTCAGTTGTTTAGGGTTTTAAACACTAGCCTGAGCACATTTGCAGAACAAATAGACAACCAAGAACAGTGAGGTGGGCTGCACTCCTTCCTTCTCTCTCCTGAAAATGTCATTAGCCAGGGCAACCAAGTCAGTATAGTTGCCTTGACCAGGCCTGAAACCAAACTGAAAATGATCTAGACATTCAGTCTCCTCTAAGTGTACCTAGAGCTGGAATGCAACCACCATCTCAAGTATCTTGCCCCCCCCGGGGTTATTTGTCACTGGTCATGCATGCTGCCTTGCCCCTGTGATCGGGTGTGCCTGGGCAATGTGACATCATCAGGCCGTGCACACATGCCGTGGGGTGTCCTGACATCATTCTCACGCACTATGGGGTGTGTTGACATGTCATGCAGATGCCCCATCTGTGCATCACAGATTAGTTAGATTTGAAAACCTAACCCCTCGGGGAGATAAGAAAGAGGCCTTGTCCTGATCCCTGGCATCCTCTGAGGTAAGTCCTGATAGTCCACACAGCAGATAGTCAGCACAGAGTGAGGGTGAAGGGGAGAGGCTTGAGGTAGCCACAGACACTGAGAGAGAAGGAGCGAGGGCTGTGTCTCCTATTCTGCAATAGAGTCCTGATTCAGCTCCTTCCCCTCCCCCACTCTCAGTGCTGGAAATAAGGGTCAAAAAAGGCTAGAATGATTAAGAAAAGCTGAGTCACAGTGGAAAAATGCAGGGACGGAGGTATAAATATTGGGGAGAGAGGACAAAACTTTAGCTTCTGCTTAACTGATGGATGTGCCATGTACTGACTCCTTGATTACTGAGCAATAAAGTTGATTACTGCAAGCACTGTGCCTGGTTCTGCTTACAACATCAGACAACAGAGAGAGGGGATTTTCTTGCAGCCTGACAATGAGCAACAAAGTGCTTAATGCTATACTGTGGAACATTCCCTTCTCTGGAGCATAATGGAACACCAGCCTTTCCATTTTCTCTCATGGCCTGGCTAATCCACTATTATTTTCATTCAGATCTTCCTGAAACCAGGTGCTCAGCCTGATCTGCAATGTAACAGATAATATCTTCTCAAGGGTGCAAAACATATTTTCTTCAATGTTTCTGCTGCACATGGTGCCACAGACCTTGGAACCCCCCCCCCCCGGGAATGTGTACCATGTTATTATCTTAACACACAGCCGTTCATTTTTTCTCTAGCAATATCCATAAGGTATTTTGAAGCCCATATGCCATGGAGAAAAAGCAGAATGTTTATAAAAACAGCACCCCATTGCCAATGACAGCTATTCTACCATTTATTTATACACAGAGACTTGAGCTGCTGAGGGCAACAGGGCAGAAGGTATGCTGACATTTTAGACTGAAACAGGTGATTTATGGTTTACAGAAGATCCTCAGCTCAAAAATGCTGAGTTTACCCTTCTGGGCCCTACTCATGGTGTTCCCTCTAATTTTTGCACGTTCTGCATTGCATTGTGTGATTGACCCCCTCCATGCCCAACTCCAGTATTATCAGCTGGGGCACTTTGTTATTGGTGGCATCACTTCACAATTCATTGCACCTGTCTTCACTTCAATAGACTTTAAGGAAAAGCCAAAGGGAACAACTGATGATGAATATGCGTAAGGACGTGATTTTTATTCTTTTGGGAGGAAAGCTCCTGGTTATGTACATAAATAATTAAAATTAGATAATAAAGATGATAGTGTGGTCCGAAAGGGACACGGGTGGCGCTGTGGTCAAAATCACAGAGCCTAGTGCTTGCCAATCAGAAGGTTGGCAGTTCAAAGCCCGCAAAAGAGTGAGCTCCCATTGCTCTGTCTCATCTCCTGCCATCCTAGCAGTTCAAAAGCACGTCAAAGTGCAAGTAGATAAAAGGTACCACCCCCATGGGAAGGTAAATGGCATTTCAGTGCGCTGCTCCGGTTTGCCAGAAGTGGCTTAGTCATGCTGGCCACATGACACAGAAGCTGTACGCTGGCTCCCTCGGCCAGTAAAGTGAGATTAGCATCACAACCCCAGAGTCAGGGGTCCCTTTACCTTTACCTTTATGATCAGAAAGCAGTCTCCTCATTGTTGGCAACTGTCTAGTAGGATTTGTAGTAGAGAGGACAGGCAAACCATCAGTAAATTGACTGTCCATAAATAGGAATAGGGGAGAACATTAGCTCAATTTACATTAAAAGGCAAACCTAACTAGTTCAGATTTCCTGAAACGTTTTGAAAACTAAAACACTTACAACCTTGGAAATTCATATTTGATCTGCAGCCATATTTTTTCCTTCTGCACTTTTTTCATACTCTGCCCTTCAGCAACTGTGCCATACATTTCATTCTCTTCTCCACAAAGAGGTCATAACAATTAGCAAATGTAAGAAAAGCTCTGCTGGGTCCGGACAAAGGCTTATATAGCCCTATAGTATGATCTCACAGTAGTCAACCAGTTGGCCATGAGAAACCCACAAGCAAGTCCTGAGCATTACAGCAGTCTTCTCAGATCCTATTCCCAGAAACTGGGATTCAAAGGCAAAGTGCCTCCAACAGTGGGGAGAGAACATAGCCATAGTGGTTAGTAGCTATCTCCCTCATTACAAATGTCAAATCTTCATTTAAAGTCATATAAGTGGGTGGCCATCGCTAACACTTGTGGGAATAAATTTCATAGCTTACCTAAGTGTTTACTTTCTTCTGTCTCCCCTGGATCTTTCAAAATTCAGTTTTAGTGCATGTCCTCCAATTTGAATCTTGTGGGATAATGTGTGTGTTTGTGTGTGTTTATCCACTTTCAAAACATGAGGTCTGTCCAGCAGAAGCAGGAAAACCCACCACATGCATAATCTCTCTATTGTTTCAGCGCAGTGCCAAAGAACTACCAGCATGTCCTTTCCTTAGTCTTTGCTGTGAATGAGATCAACGAGAACCTGAACATTTTATCCAACATCACTTTGGGGTTCCAGATCTATGACAGCTACTGTGATGCAAGGATGACTTATCACAATACTTTGAACCTCATCTCTCATCATAGGAAAACCATCCCCAACTACAAGTGTGATGTTGAGAAGAACCTGATAGCTGCCATTGGGGGCCTTGACTCTGAAACTTCAAGCCACATGGCCTCCATCTTGGACCTTTATAAGATTCTACAGGTAGGAAGAGTGTGGCTGGAATGAAGGCTCCACAACTGTTGTACATGATTTAGTCTTACTGTATATTCCCAGGGCATTGGGAGGGGGAGAAGAAAGGGAGAATTGTTTTTTTTGGCAGGCTAAAACAAATATTTCTTGCTCATTCATTTATTTATTAAATTTAAAAATAATAATGAAACTTCCCTGTTCTTTCTGCATTCAGTACGCCATGACTAGGAGAAATTAAGATCCACTCCCTTAGCAGGACACTGAAGGTGTATGTTATGAAGAAATCGGAATTTTAATCTGTATGACAGAATTTCTCAAACAACAGATCCACCAGTGGATTGTCCTCAGTGCCAAAGCCAGACCAGTTCCCCCTCACTTGCCATGACAAAACCCTTAGTTTGGATCACTGTCAATGTGGTTTGGAGATGGGGAAGGTTTATGGGGAGGGATGTTAAAGTTGATGGGTATTGGAATTAAAGGAAATTGGAAAGTGGGATAAAAGATTAATATTTATTAGTAAATAAATTTATTAGTAAATGTATATTAAGCTCAGAATACAAAGGAAATGGATGAGTGATTTAAATTTTTGTATAAGCAAGAAGTGAGTGTAAAGTGATCAGGGAGGAGTGGAAGAAAAAGAAAGAAGAAGAAGAAGAAGAAGAAGAAGAAGAAGAAGAAGAAGAAGAAGAAGAAGAAGAAGAAGAGGAGTTTGGATTTGCTATCCCACTTTATCACTACCCGAAGGAGTCTCAAAGCGGCTAACATTCTCCTTTCCCTTCCTCCCTCACAGCAAACACGCTGTGAGGTGAGTGGGGCTGAGAGACTTCAAAGAAGTGTGACTAGCCCAAGGTCACCCAGCAGCTGCATGTGGAGGAGCGGAGACGCGAACCTGGTTCCCCTGATTACGAGTCTACCGCTCTTAACCACTACACCACACTGGCTCTCCCTTTTAAACCTTTTAGCCAAAGTGTCTTTTCAACCAGAAGCTCAAAAAATCTATGGCTGGTAAATTCTGGAGTAGGACAGCAACAACTAATATCCATGGGCTCAGAACCATGTTTTCTATTTGTAGGAGTTCCATTTTGTAGGCTACATCACAGGCAAATTGCTGGATTTCCTCAGATGGCTTTTGGGGAATATGCCTTGGAACCGAGTTAAATGAACAGGTATCGATTCTCCCAGCTGCCAACGATCTGAGTGATACAGGCTGTCCAAAAAATATGTGTACGCTTCCAAAATCATCACTCAGGATTTTCCTGGCTTTCAAGAGTCCCGATGTAGATTCTTTTGGTTTAGGGACTCCTAAAAGTTCGTGTGCATAAAGGGATTCTTCCAACACCCTGTCGTAGCTGATACTGATCAGGACAAGGTAAATGTCAAACAATTCCCTTTTAAGGAAAGGATCCATCACAATATTGAGGAGACCAAACTTTGGAGTCAAAGTCTTTGCTGTGCGGCTTCTTGTCCCCTCAAGATAAAATTCAACGGGAGCATATCCATTCTTTAACATAGTGGTGTGTGAAAGGAGAATGTGATGATGAAATGACTTTGAGGAGTATGTGGAGCTGAGAATGAAATAATAATAATAATAATAATAATAATAATAATAATAATATGTTTTATTCACTTAGAACCCGTGGATCAGCAAATAATTCTAAAATACATTGACTGAGTCACAAAACCTCCATAACGAATGTGTGAACTTAGTTTAGAAGAAAGCTGAGCTAAGGAACCCCTTTTTTCAGAAGGAAAATACTGTGACAAAGAATTCATCCATTTTCAGAGATGAATTAGTTATCTGTAGAATGAATTCATCCATTTTCAGAGATGAATTAGTTATCTGTCAGGAATTGCCAGTTGATAATGGCAAACTCTGCCTGTTTGCCATATGACTGTTGGGCCTCAGTAATTTTCAGCCATGTAAATGGAACCTGTGGGTAGAAAAAAATGTGAATGTTTGAGAACCCCTTCTTTCGAAGATTCTCCAAATTTTTCTCTGAAGTATCATGTGGAAATCAGCTCATTTACCAGCAAGGCTGACTACTCAGCACCATTTCTGGTGTGGTGTAATCAGAGGGAAAGGTATAAGGGTGAAGAGCTAGGTTGGTGTGATGAAAACGCACCAATGTATCCACTCCAGCACTCAGCATAATGCATCTGCACTGTTCCAACTGCTCCCTACCTTTTTACCTTCCCAGTACATCTCAGAGACTCTTGTCCCAAGAGGCCAAATAAGTTCCCCTGACCTGCTCCACCAGCCACTACTGCCTTATAAGAAATGGCTAAAGTAGGAAAATGAGGACCAGGGATGAGGAAAAAGCAAATTCAAAAATCAATCCTTAAACTCAGAAAGTTATTGAGATTGCCAACTTAAATGGAAAACCTAAAGTATTTAATGAGTACTTAAATAAAACCCACATGTCATCTGAGCTAATTGAATGGTTCTGGTCCCAATCTCTTCCTCTGCTGAAACATGATGTACTAAAAATGTGTTTGATTATTTAAAGACACATAAATATCCTACCTGGTGATTTAAAAATCCCTCTGTTCTTCGCTAGATCACCTATTCTTCATTTACTCCAGCGGTGAGTGAAAAAGAGCATATTCATTCCTGGTACCAAATGGCCCCCAGTGAAGAACATCAATACACTGGCATTGTTCAGCTTCTTCTCTATTTCCAGTGGAAGTGGGTTGGGATATTTGTCACAGCTGACGATAAAGGAGAAACGTTTGTGAAAATGTTGACACGCCAGCTTTCCCGGAATGACATCTGTATAGCTGTCGCTGAGAGATTGGTAGCCCACACGTTTCTTAGTGATTTGGGGATGATGGAGAACTATCAGAATATGGCTGAGTCTCTAAGCACAAGAAACGTCAGTGTATTTGTTGTCAATGCAGACAAAAACACCATGTCAGGATTTCAATGGCTACTACTAATAGGCAAAATGATGAATGTGAGTCCCATAAACAAAGTGTGGATTATGACCGCTGACTGGGATTTCTCATCGGAACCATACCACAAAGATCTGGATATAAAAAACTTCCATGGTGCCTTATCCTTTGCCATTCATTCCAGTGAGGTTAAGGGGTTCCACCATTTTCTCCTGAACCTAAATCCTTACTCTGAGGCTGATGGCTTTATCAGGTTGTTCTGGCAACAAGCATTTGGTTGCCAATTTCTAGATATGGAGACAGAGGAGGAATCCTGCACTGGTAAGGAGAAGTTGGAGAGCCTTCCTGGGGCTTTTTTTGAAATGCAGATGACCAGCCAAAGTTACAGCATCTACAATGCCGTCTATGCTGTGGCACATGCTTTGCATGCCATGTTGGCTTCCAGAACCGAACACGGAGAGATGGTGCTTGGTAAATATCTGAGATCTCAAAAGACACATTTCCAGGTAATGTCTAGCATGGGAAGCAGATCATTTTTTTTTTTTAAATGAATAGCCCAAGCATAAGACTAAATCTTGGAGAGAACATTCAGAAGCTTCCACATCCACATAGAATGTTGCTTTTTCATTTGGTTCTTTTGAAAGTTGTATGTATTTATTATTATAAGGGCACAGAAGTGCTCCTAGTGAAGGTGAGAATCAAACACATTGTTCCTTGAATATAAGCTGCAGAAATCTATTTCTAATAAAAAGTCATCTTGTCAGAAATGAAGGATATTTGTTACATATTTCTGATGCTATTAATAGATGGTTCAAATTTCAGTGAGATCTAATATTAAATACCACATTTAAGTTTAAATTGCTAACAAATTGATTTTTTTGAATTATGGTGCTGAAGGAGACTCTTGAGAGTCCCATCAACTGCAAAAATATCAAACCTATCCATTCTTAAGGAAATCAGCCCTGAGTGCTCACTGAAAGGACAGATCCTGAAGTTGAGGCTCTAATACTTTGGCCACCTCATTTGAAGAGATGACTCCTTGGAAAAGCCCCTGGTGTTGGGAAAGATTGAGGGCACAAGGAGAAGGGTACAACAGAGGGCGAGGTGGTTGGACAGTGTTCTCGAAGCTACCAACATGAGTCTGACCAAACTGTGAGAGGCAGTGGAAGACAGGAGTGCCTGGCATGCTCTGGTCCATGGGGTCATGAAAAGTCAGAAACGACTAAATGACTAAAAAGCAACAAACCTTTTTTTCTACCAAAACATGCCATATATTTCTATCCAATTGTCATAAAAACTACTGTTGTACTTTATTCTGGTTTGTCAAGGAACAAACACTTTCATTTTTTTGGTGAAATTCGATAAGCAGTTCAGGAGTTTCTGTTGTATTAAATTATTTGTCCAAATGTATTGCCAACACTGCAATGCTTGAACATTTTTAGCAGGTGCTGAAAAGAGTTGAATGGAAATGTTGAACTTAGGTTTGATGGATGTGGATTGATGTTTAAATCTGTAAATTAAAATTTAAGCCTCCTGTCCAACATGTGTGTGGAAAATATGAGACCAAACAGGCTGTGAAGTCCGTTTTTTAGCAGAGTAAAACCACTTATGCAATTTGCCCCGTCCTAGAAGCTAGGAATTAGGAAATTCCACAATTTATACCTGTTCATTTGTGTTCTGCTGATCCTTCTTCAGTTTCTACCTGTTGCTAAGAATAAGCCACAGAAATTTGGGAAACTAAAATGGTTTACTTACCTTCAATGAAGGCAGCTACTTCTTGGCAAAAAAAATACTTCTTAGTTTCTAAAATGGGATCTGGGCAGGTATGTCTCCCATTAAAACTCATGGGGAGTTTCAACAAATACTGTGAATTTAACCCAGCATGAGAAAAAAAGAGGTTTTGTGGTTTGTGCTCTATTTCTACCCAATTTACTATTCTCTTTCTTCCTCTTTAGCTTCAACCTTTCCTGAGGAATATCTTGTTCAACAACAGTGTGGGGGACACCTTGTTCTTTAATGAGAAACATGAGCTAGAAGGTGGATTTGATATTATCAACTGGGTGACTTTCCCAAATAAGTCCTTCTTAAGAGTAAAAGTTGGGAAGATGGATCCTCTAGCTCCACTGGGCAGTGATTTCTCCATTGATGAAAAGATCATTACCTGGCACCAGAGTTTTAACCAGGTAGGACCCAATTGCAGGACATGTGGTCTATAGATAGACATTCACCCAATTTCTTTCATAATCATTTACACCCTGTGGAAGAAGTCCCATTTAGCTGCATTGATTTCTGTTGTTGCCATGTTTCATAAGTTATTTTTCATAATGTGTATTGTGAGTTAAAAATCCAATCATTAAACAAATGTTTTATAATGATGACATCCACATGCAACAAGCACAGAAAGCATGCAATGCAATATTGTGCTTCTTAAGAAACTTTAGTTTCATTTCTGTGATTCATTTCTTTAAAGGTACCAAGTTGCCACTTCTCATTTTTAAAAACATATTATAAAAGGGAAACACATATCAGTAGATCCATTGTCTTGCACATTTTCTTTCCCTGAACCATTTACTGGCTGACTGGCTCAGTTGGTTACAGCATGGTGCTGATAATGCCAAGGTCACAGGTTTGATCCCTTTAGGACAGCTGTATATTCCTGCATTGTGGGGGTTTGGAATAAATGGTCCTCAGAGTCCCTTCCAATGCTACAATTTTCGAATTTATCTTTTATATTGGGTTGAATATCCACAATTATTGGTGATTGTATATAAGGGTCTGGTGACTTCTGTTTCAGTGTATCTGAAGAAGTGTGCATGCACACGAAAGCTCATACCAAGAACAAACTTAGTTGGTCTCTAAGGTGCTACTGGAAGGAATTTTCTATTTTTTATTTTGTTTTAACCATTGTAAAGTTAGTGGTGCTGATTAAATTTTTTTTAAGAAACAAATACTCTGGGTGCCTTATTTCAATGCAGCAGCCTGTTGATGAAAAGGCAAAGAGCAAACAAGAATACCATAGAATACATGCAATACCTTCTCTTTCATGGGTAGGTGGTGCCCCTTGCCTTGTGTAATGACCACTGCCATCCAGGTTACAGCAGACAAAGAAAAGAGGGGGAACCATTTTGTTGCTATGATTGTACTCCATGTCCGGAAGGAAAGATTTCAAACCAGACAGGTAGGGGACAATATGCTATAGTATATCAACTGTATTGAGAGCATGTTAGACTTGAAGATAAATCTTTACTTGTCAGGTTGTCAACAGTTGAACAAGTATCATATATATATATATATAATATCTCTCTCTCTCTCTCTCTCTCTCTCTCTCTGTGTGTGTGTGTGTGTGTGTGTGTGTGTAATATGTTTCTGTCCCTTGAACCCAAGAGATGGTTTAGTCCTTTTTGTTTTCAAAGCTCCTTCATAGTAGAGCATATGCTATTAATCCATATCTTGCCTGTCCTCTAAAACTCCTCCAGAAGGGAAGATTTCAAACCAGACAGGTAAAGGACTGTATGCTGTATATCAACTATATTGGGAGCATGTTTGTTGTTAGCTATTTGAGAAGAAATAGACGCCTTACAGAAGACTTGAAGACAAATCTTTGCTTGTCAGGTTGTCAACAGCTGAACAAGTATTATTCATATATATAATACTTGAGCCCAAGGTGGAATTGATTTAGTCCTTTTTGTTTTCAAAGCTCTTTCATAGCAGAGCATAAGCTATTAATCCATAGCTTTCCTGTCCTCTAAAACTCCTCCAGAAAGTGTCTGCTTGAAGTCACCACACTCCCACGTTCTCAGTCAAAGATGCAACTCACAGAATAGCCAACCAGCCGTCAGCTACCAACTGCCTCCTTCTTTCCCCAATACCATTTATTATTTGTGAAATATATTTACAATACAAATACAATACAAATACAAGCATTTGTAACATCTGTGATGGAGATTGCAATATCAAGAGGAAGAGATGGAGATCATGGAAAGGTGAATGGTCTGTTGCTGTTGCTGTGCTGGAAGAAGGTGACAAACACCCGGATTAACAAGAACAACAACCTCCCATTTGCTTTGGTGTATCTTAATTTGCTGTGTTATCATTGGCACCAACTAGTCGCATTAGCTATCTTACAACTACTTAATTCCATATATTTCAGAATGTACCTCAGTTTACGAACTTAATCCATTTCAGAAGTCCGTTCTTAAACCAAAACTGTTCTTAAACTGAGGCACGCTTTCCCTAATGAGGCCTCCCGCCGCAGGTGCCCTTCAACAGTTCAGCTTCCATTATTAGACCGAGATAAAGTTCACAAACCAGGACACTACTTCTGGTTTTGCGTAGTTGGTAAACCGAATAGTTCGTAATCAGGGCTGTTCTTAAACCGAGGTACCACTGTACAAGTGTTTCATCATGAACTATATTATAAATAGCTAACCAGCATATCTTCATCTTACCACTAAATCTGAAAACTTCATGGATTGCATGGACAGCAACTTACTTTATCACCCAAATTCTAGAGTTGTTGTTTTTTTTACTATATTCCTAGGTGTGTTAACTAGGTTATATTATATTAGCACCTTCAGTTGATATTAAGCTTCCTTTCTGGGATAGGAACTGCTTTCAATATTGGTAAATGAAATTTCCTATTTTACAACCATTTCTACAGGAAAGCTGTGAAACATTATTGTTTAATGAATATTTCTTTTTAATATATTTTTTATTGTTTTTATATAAATACATTGAGAAAAACTTTCACATTTATCTTTCCATTCATTTAACATTTTGGCCCTTTAGGGCCATGACTTCCCTCAAACCCTCCACATGATCTAATTTCTATTACTTTATACTATACTTCTTAACTCAATCATTGCTTTAAATCATCATATCCAACTTAATCGCTATAATTTCATATTTACAATGACATTTCTTCAATAAGCTACAAAGCTTCTTGTAGTCCTATCAACGTATTTGATTGAATACCATTGTCTTTTAAATAATTCATAAATTTAGTTAGTGTTCTCAGATTCTTCCCGTCATTTTATCCAATTCCGCATACCGGTAATCCAGTAATTTCACTGTCCATTCTACCTTTGTCTGTGTTTCTTCCTGTTTCCATTTTTGTTCTATTAAGATTCTAGCTGCAATCACTGCATATTGGAAAAGTTTAAAGTCTTGTTTTTTAATGTCTGTACCAGTAATGCCCAGTAAGAAGGCTTCTGATTTTTTTTACAAATGTATATTTCAACATTTTCTTCATTTCATTATAAATCATATCCCAGAAGACTTTCACCTTTTCCTTACATTTCCAACATTTATTATCAACATTATATATTTTTGCTAATTTGACCGCTGTAATGTACCATCTATCCATCATCTTAAAGACATTTTCTTTTAATGCATTACATGCAGTAAATTTCATTCCTTCTTTCCACAATTTTTCCCAGTCTTCTAGCATAATATTATGACCAAAATCTTTTGCCCCTTGTATCAGCACCGACTTCACTTCCTCATCTTTCAAATGCCATTCCAACAACATTTTATACATTTTTGACAATGTTTTATAATTATTACTCAATATTTCAATTTCAAATTTAGATTTAACATCTCCAAATCCATTATTCTTATCATTTTTAAACATTTCATTTATCTGGTAATAATGCAACCAATCATTCACAAATTCTTTTACCTCTTCATATGGTTTTAATTTCCATTTTACACCATCATTTTGGAGTAACATTTCATATGTTACCCAGTTTTTGCTCATATTAACTTTTTTCAGACTCAACACTTCTAGTGGTGATAACCATCATGGTGTTTTTCTTTCCAATAGGCCTTTTTATCTATCCCTAACTTCATAGAGAGACTTTCGGAAGATGTGGTTTCCAAAACCTTTATGTACTTTAGTTTTATCATACCATAAATACACGTGCCATCCAAATCTATTATCATGTCCTTCCAGATCTAATAGATCTGTTTTTTTCAGTGTCATCCATTCCTTTAACCAACAAAGACAAGCAGATTCATAATACAATTTCAGATCTGGCAGGGAGATCCACTCTTTCTTTGCATTCAGCTAGTAGTTTAAATCTTATCCTTGGTTTCTTCCCCTGCCAGATAAATCTTGAAATTCTTTTTTACCATTCTTTAAAAATTGCTGTTCCTTTGATTATCGGAATTGCTTGAAACAAAAACAAACATTTTTGGTAGCACACTCTTTTTAATTGCTGATATTCTTCCTAAAAGAGAAAATTTCATTCTTTCCCACACTTCCAAGTCTCTCTTTATCTTAGTCCAAACCATTTCATAGTTGTCTTGAAAGAGGTTAATTTTTTTATGTTAACCATATTCCTAAATATTTAACTTTTTTACCACTTCAATGTTTGTTTGTTGTTGCATTTTTTTGATTGTTACATTATCCATATTTTTAACCAACATTTTAGTCTTCTTTTTATTTAATTTGAATCCTGTGACTTGGCCGAATTCTTCCATCTTTTCCAATACTGCTTTAGAGCTCTCTAAAGGTTCTTCAATTGTCAGTACCAAGTCGTCAGCAAAGACTTTTACTTTATGTTGTTTTCTTCCGACCGTTATTCCTTTAATTCTTTCTAGTTGTCTTATACTTATCAGGAAAACTTCCAGGGCCGAAATGAATAATAGTGGTGATAGTGGACACCCTTGTATTGTACCTTTGGTTATTTCTATATTTTCAGTCAATACATTATTTACAATTATTTTGGCTCTTTGTTCCGAATATATTGCTTTAATACTTCTTAGGAATCTTTCACCGATATCCATTACTTCCAGATTCTTTATCATAAAGTCCCAAGAAATATTGTCAAATGCTTTTTCTGCATCCACAAAAATCATTGCTGCTTGTTTTTCATTCCTGGCTGTCAGGTATTGGATGATATTTATCACATTTCTTATATTATCTTTCAGCTGCCTGCCATGTAAAAAGCCAGCTTGGTCTTCATGGATTATCTCTTTTAATACATTCTTCATTCTGTTTGCTAATATACTAGCAAAAATCTTATAATCATTATTTAATAATGAAATAGGCCTATAATTTTAAATTTGTAGCAAATCTGAATCTGGCTTCGGTATCAATGTAATATGTGCCTCTTTCCATGTTTCTGGTATTTCTGCTTTTTCTAAAATGTTATTTAATACTTCTTTAAAAGGTTCAAGTAGGGTGCCACTAATTTTTTAATAATATTTTGCCATGAATCCATCCGGTCCCAGTGCCTTCCCACTTTTCAGATTTTTTATCACTTTAATAATTTCTTCCTTCTCAATTTTTTTGTTCAGTCGGTTTTTCATTTCTGTCGGAATCTTCTGCACTTCTTTTTTGTTCAGATATTCTTCAGTCTTAACTAGGTTGTGATTTCCGGTCTTTTTATAAAGTTGTCTATAATTCTTTTGCAAAACCTTTTCTTATCTCTGATGGGTTCTCAGTTTCTTTATCTTCTATCTGGATTTTATTTATTATATTCTGTTCTTTCCTTTTTTTTTTAATTTGCCAGGCTGACCACTTCCTGGTTTGTTTGCAAATTCAAAATTTTTCTGCCTCATCCACTTTATTTTCCATTCCACTTCTTGATTGATGATTAACGCAAATTGACTTGATAAGATCTTGATATTTTGATTTGCTTTTGTATCATTAGGCTTAATTGCAAGCTTTTTCTCATTTTCCATGATTTGTTTCAGGATTTCTTCTTTTTTCCTTTCTCTGGTTTTTTTCTTTGTACAATTTTGTTGGATGAAGAATCCTCTCATTACTGTTTTGCTTGCATCCCAAACAATACTTTCTTTTGTTTCTTGTTTCCTATTAATTTCAAAATAATCCATCAATCTCTTCCTTGCTTTTTCTTCCAGATCTTGATCATCAAGTAAATTTTCATTGAGTCTCCATCAGAATGTTTTTTTCTCATTTTTAAACCCCACTGTCCTCTGAATTTTTATTTTCCAATTAGAGTTAATCACCTCCAATCCGGATTTTTTCCTTACTTGAGACTCGATTGCTGAGCCGTGGAGACCTGAGGCTGCATTTCTTGCATGTGGAAAATGGCAACCCATGCTGGTGCCTCAATCTCGCCAACCATCTTACCTCACAAGACAGGGGCTTCCCGGTGGCAGAGAGGCCTCTTTTCGGCACTGCTGGGTACCTGGTCCCCAAAAGAGTCCTTTTGGGATTTTCAGGGGGTTGAGGCACCCCTATTTCTCAATAGAAACACCCCTATTTCTCAATAGAAACCAGATTCTCCCCAAAGGGCTGAATCCTGTCTCCTTTCGGCTCCTCGTCCCGAGTGGAAGTCCGAATATTTTTGCATCTAGAGATCTTGGAAGTTCTTATTGCTAGAATAGGGACTGTTTTCCTCTAAAAACACCAAATTTCAATGCTATGCATGTGTAAACACAAACAAACATTTATGGAGCTTATCATTTAGATTTCATTCTGATTTAAATATCCACTTGAAAGAATCCTCAAAAAAAAGCTTACCTTATAAACAAAGCATGTTAACATTCTAACAATTTCTAAAAGATAATGTTTTGTATTGTGTATGCTTTAAATTACATTGAATTATAGAACAGTATAATTCAAAGCTTCCTGATCCTATACCATAAATAGTTGTATCTCAGTGCGACTCAAAATGCTATAACTGTAATCCTGATTTCTTTATACTGCAAGATATGGATGATTGCTTCCAGTGCCAAGAAGATCAGTATCCTAACCGAGAGAGAAATGAGTGCATCCCCAAGAAAGAAAACTTCTTATCTTATGAAGCACCTTTAGGCCTCAGTTTGGCCCTTTTGTCTCTGGCTTTTTATGCAACTACAACTTTGGTGTTTGGAATCTTCATCAAATATCAAAACACTCCCATTGTCAAAGCAAACAACCGGAATCTCACCTACACCTTGCTCATCTCCCTCCAGCTGTGCTTCCTCTGCTCCTTGCTATTCATTGGGCGCCCCCAGTTACTGGCCTGCAATCTACGACAAACTGCTTTTGGTATCATCTTCTCAGTGGCTGTTTCTTCTGTCTTGGCTAAAACCCTCACTGTGGTTCTGGCTTTCATGGCCACCAAACCAGGATCCAAGATGAGGAAATGGGTGGGGAAAAGATTTTCAACTTCTATTGTTCTTGGTTGTGCTTCTGTCCAGGCAAGTATTTGTATAATATGGCTGTGTACTGACCCTCCTTTCCCAGATCTGGACATGCACTCTCTGCCTGAAGAAGTCATAGTGGAATGCAATGAAGGTTCAGCCAACATGCTGTACTATGTTCTTAGTTACATGGGATCACTGGCTCTTGTCAGCTTCATTGTGGCTTTCTTTGCTCGGAAGCTGCCGGACACTTTTAATGAAGCCAAATTTATCACTTTCAGCATGTTGGTGTTTTGCAGTGTGTGGCTTTCTTTTGTTCCAACCTACTTAAGCACCAAAGGGAAGTACACAGTGGCTGTGGAGATCTTCTCCATCTTGGCCTCCAGTTCTGGAATCTTGGGTTGTATCTTCTTTCCAAAATGTTATATCATTGTCTTCAAGCCTGAACTCAACTCAAAAGAGCAGCTAAAAAAGAGAAATAAATAACAATCTAACTATTAAAATCATTATAGTAGATAGCGTATTAAATGTTTTATGGTTTATTTGTTTGTTTGTTTGTTTGAGAACGGTTCAGCTTTCAGGTTCTCTTGATATAAATGTTGCTTATGGCCAGAACTTCAGATGTCAAAATATGGAAAACCATGCAGTACTTGCAACTTGCTCCAGTATAAAAATATGTGTAGTTTAGCACTTGCTGAAAAATTGGCTCATAAATAATGTCTTCCCAATTCCATGAATATTATGAAAGATTCTGGGCACTTTGGTATTTGTATTTGTACTTGTACACCTTATTATTTTTATCGTATTACTGTGCTTGATTTACTTCAATTAATGACTATAGAACATGTGATAGTAGAGGTGGAAGAGACACTGAAGGTCATCCAGTCCCAACCCCTGAATGCAGGAATCTCAGCTAAAGTACCCATGACAGATGGCCATCCAACCTCTGCTTTAAAACTTCCAATGAAGATGAGTCCAGTACTAACTAATGGAGTCCCTTCTACTAACAGCTCTTACTGACAGAATTTTTTTTCTGATGTTTAGTCGTGGAATCTCCTTTCTTGTAACTTGAATCCATTGGTTTGGGTCATACCCTCCAGAGCAACAGAAAACAAGCTTGCTCCATCTTCCATGTGACAGCCCTTGAGGTATTTGAAGATGGCAATTATATACCCTAAGGATATTAAACATATTATAGCTAAACATACACAGTCCATTCAACTGTTTCTCCTAAGGCTTGGTTTCCAGACCCTTGATCATCTTGATTGCCCTACTTTGTACACGCTCCACCTTGTCAACATCCTTCTTCAATTGTGGTGTCCAGAATTGGATGGAGTATTTCAGGTGTGATCTGACCAAGGCAGAATAGAGTGGTACTATTACTTCCCTTGATCTGGACCGTATATGTCTGTTGATGCAGCCTAGAATAGAATGAAAGTTTGCAGCTAACTGCAGAAAACAGCCAGGGACAGAGAGGCTGCTTTGATGTTAGTCATACAGAGGAAAGCCGGCAGCTGCATATTCTGGCTCCTCCTGACCTTGATGTGCAAGATGATAAGACAGGAATGGAGAGCAGTCTAGAATGCAGTCAAACTCGCCAGAAGCACAAATGTGCAGGAAAGAGTTAAGAGACAGCCTCTCTGAGAATAGGGAAGAGGCGGGAGCTGACCCTCTCAGTCCAAGGTCTTGGCGAATGGGAGGGTTGCAAGATAGGAACAAAACAAAAGACATAAGTGAAAGTTCAGTTGCTTCTGGTCATGCAGGAAGCTGTCTTCAGAAGGGTCATCTTGAATCATGGTGCTGGAGGCTTTGTTAGAGCCATCCTGAGCTATTTGTTTGTTTTTGCAATAAATCCTCCTTTTTAATTAGCTACGCTTACTGGGTTGTCAAGCTGAGAATCTGGACTCCTGACATGTTGACTCATGTTAAGCTTGTCCACCAAGACCCCTAGATCCTTTTTCCAATGTACTTCTAGTAAGCCAGGTTTCCTCCATCTTATATTTGTGCATCTGGTTCTTCCTGCCTAAGTGCAGAACCTCCCTATTAAAATTCATTTTGTTATTTTGGGCCCAGTTCTCCAATCTGTTAAGGTTATTTTGAGTTATGATTCTGCCCTATGAATGGCAACTGTAAAGCTTTGCAATGAGGAGGAGGATTATTATTCTGGTGCTTGTGCTGCTGGTGCTGTTCCCTCATATGGTGTGCAAATTCCATAGTTTTAAGTGTATTGCAAATGATCCTGTCCCATGTACATGATGTTGACCTCAAGAGACCCCCCCCCACTGTAAGCCACTATTTCTCCCTCCTCCCTCAAATGTGCTTTGATTATATTTTGTAAGTGATTCCAACTTTATCCCTTCCAAATGGTGTGTTTGCTATATCCCCCACCCTTTACCTGTCAGGTGCACAGAGTGGCTTACATAACAAAGAAATAAAACAATATTTAAAGCAACCATTCAATCATGCCTATTTCCAAAAAGGGAAAAACCTTGACCTTGACCCCAACTAATCAGAAATTAAATGCCTGAGTAAAACAAACAAAACAAGCAACAACAACTTATGCATGAATAAATGAATGAGACAGCAACAACTGCTGAAGCAAAAAATAATAATAATGAAAATGAAAATTTCAAAAGCAGCCTGCATCCAAAAGGACAAGCTGACCTTGAGGAAATGTGTTTTGTCTGTTTAGACCTTTTACCTTTCCCCAAAAGGGAGACAGATATTTGGTTTGGTTTTTGGCAGAATTTAGGCCACAACTTCATTCCAGGTCATTGTGGAGAATGTGGCATTCCAGGTCATTGTGGAGAATGTGGCACAATCTCAGCAGAAAAACAACGAACAAAGACATTGTGGGCATTTAATGTGCTCTAGCTAAATGTTCAGGGGATTGGGGTGCTAATGCTTATATTAGTTTATTTTGACCAACCAGCTTTCCCCATTAACTTTAAAGTAATACCCAGTCTGCAAGAACATCCTATTTTGTACATTGGTTGTGGTAACCAGGTTGTGGTAACAAATGCCATTCCTCTCACATCAGCATGCAACAATCCAAACAGTAAAGTAGAGAGGGATTTTGGACTGGACATGGGATTTGGGGTATGAGAATGCCCATCATTCTTAAGACAATCATAATCTTTGAAGATTTAGTGTCAGGAGTATAACGTATTCCTGGACACCGCAGAGTTAGACGCAAACTTTTCTGGAAGCTTCTGGCTGTTGTGAAATTGACTAGACAGCTCAACGCAGGAACTCAGCAACTCACTGGATAACTATGTACAGTATTTATTGATTGAAGCAACTAGCATCCATAAGTTACTATTTACAGACTTTACAAAATAAAAGAAACAAAACATAAAATCTTTTCCTCTCTCTGTCTCTCTCTCTCAACCTAACACCACACACCAACACCTACCACACCCTCTCAGATAAAACTGAGTTCTTTAAGTACTCCACTGACCAATCACAGGTGCTTGCTAATGGTCAGAGAGAGAGCAATCTGGGCTTTCTGCCAACTACTAATTGCTTGAAGATAACAGCTGCATTTCCTTTCTGCACGTAGGTGACTGAAATCTCTAACACCCCCTCACAGCTGTTTATCGTAGCAATTAACTCCTGTGCATATACAGAGTTCTTTTAACTCACTTCATCAAGCAAACCCAAACCTTTACACATTTGTTTGTTCTTCACTTTGTTCAATGGCTTTGTTAACACATCTGCAACATTCTGATCACTTGGTACATAGATACATGAAATTAAATTGTTCTGTACACTGCATCTTACATTTTGATATTTCACTGACACATGTTTTGAACGTGACTTAAAACTTTCAGTATTACTCAAGGCAATGCACGCTTGATTATCAATGCAAACTTGTATTGGCTTTTCACAGTTTACATTCAGATCTGTTAACAATTGCTTGAAATACGTCAATTCAGAACATAACACACTTAACGACGCAAATTCGGATTCTGTCGAAGAAACACTCACTATACTCTGTTTTCTTGACTTCCAGCCAATTAAAGCTCCTCCAAACATAATGACCAAACCTGTAACAGATTTTCTATCCGGTAAATTTCCCCAGTCACTATCTGAATAACAATGTAACAGTTCATCTCCTGCAGAACTAAGTTTTAACACATGGCCAATTGTTTGTTTCAAATACCTTAGCAAAAATTTCACTGCTTTCCAGGCATTAAGCGATGGCTTTGATACCTGCCTGCTAAGTATTCCCACTGCGTAACTTATATCAGGTCTTGACCATTGACTCAGAAACATTAAACTTCCAATTGCTGACTGATATAACTCAGGATGTTCAAACATAGGACTTTCATCTGTGTGAAGTGATTTAATGAATCCTAGTTCCATAGGAATAGCAGATCCTTTACAGTCTTGCATGTTATATGTTGCCAGAAGCTGTTT
This sequence comes from Lacerta agilis, assembly GCF_009819535.1. NCBI lineage: Eukaryota > Metazoa > Chordata > Lepidosauria > Squamata > Lacertidae > Lacerta > Lacerta agilis. Next base: position 10,424,599 of record NC_046325.1, on the reverse strand, counting down.
AATTTTGCTCTGCTGACTGATTAAACAACTCCCATCCTTTGCCCAGCACACTTCCAGACCTAGGTAAGCTTTAATTGAACCAAGATCTTTCACTTTAAACTTTTTGGATAGTTGTGCAGCAAATGCTGAAACCTTTGAGGCTTTAACATTACATTACACACAATGTTTGTGCCAAATGAATAACGATTTGGAGGTACTCCTTTGTTTTCTCGCTGTGACCTCCTAGGAGTAAAAGTTTCCTCTGTTTCATCTTCCCCCTCAGACGTTCGCCCCCCTTGCTGTTGCTTAGGAACAGGCGACGACTGATCTGCCTCTTGCTTTGGAGATAACGACTCAGCACTTTTCTCCCCCACAGTTTCTGAACTCTGAGAATCTTTTTTACTGTTAAACCTCTGGGAATCAAACCAAACCTCTGTGTTTGCATGCAATTTCTCCCAGCCAGCGTGCTCACAAAACTTGGCATTTCTAGATATCACAATTCCATTAGTACCTTCAGCAAATCTGTAACCCTTTGAAAACTCTTGGTAGCCTACAAAAATTAATTGCTTAGATTTAGGCTCCCCTTTCTTTCTCATTTGCTTTGGAATCTGTACCCATGCTTTAGAACCAAAAACATGTAGATGATCTATCTTAGGTTTCTTTCCAAACAATTTGAAATAAGGAGTAGTACCAATAGTCTGATGGAACAGCCTATTCTGAATATAACACGAAGTTAACATACTTTCAGCCCAATACGACATAGGTAACCCAGCATCTTCTAACATTGAATGCATCATGTCCTGTAACGATCTATTCTTGCGTTCCGCCACACCATTTTCCGGTGGACTAAAAACATTGCTTTTCCGATGCCCAATACCACGTTTCTGCAACCAATCTCTGAAAGCATTAGACATGAATTCACCTCCACGATCGCTCTGAATTCTTTTCACTTTAACAGAAAAAAACCTCTCCACTGATGCTACCCAGCTTTTGAATTTGGTAAATACATCTCCCTTGTGTTTCATGGGATAGGCCCAAGAAAAACGTGTTGCATCGTCCACAATTGTTAGAGAAAAACGTGCTCCACCCCTGCTTACAGCAAAAGGACCAATTACATCCAAATGAACAAGCTGTAGTGGTGAGTCACTTACTCTATCACTTCTGGGAAATGGAACTCTGCAAATTTTGACTTTCTTACATACATTGCAGTCCAAATACTTATTGCAACTCTCTAGCTTACATCCATCAGCTAACTCAGGCATTTTTAAAACACTTTTCCATCCAGCATGGCCTAGCTTCCTATGCAGTAAATGTAAACAGTTGTTATGCATAGCTTTGTTGCTTAACACAGGTTGAGAATTACTGACCACTGCTGCAACTGAAGAACCAGCTTTAAGTTTAAACAAACCACCTTCTGGCTTAGCAATGCCAAGAATCTCACCATTCTTTTTAATAATACAGCTGTTGTTTTCAAAATGAACTTTAAACCCAGCTTTAAGCAAACAATCAACTGACATTAAATTGCTTCTTAGTGATGGTACATACAGCACATTCTCCAGGCACTCACGCAGACAAGGAACATATACAGATCCCCCTGAATGTACCTCAGAAGTTCTCCCATCAGCTAAAGCTACCTGACTGCTTTGTGTTTGGCCCTTAGAAACAAAAACTTTCTCTGAATTTACGATGTGTCGAGAAGATCCTGAATCTACCACCCAGACAGTCTGTTTCTCATCAGCACACTTAACCACGGCAGTCACAAGTTGCGCTGACTTGGTGCGTTTGAAGAATTTCTTCTGTCTTTGCTGCTGCTCCTGACGCTGCTGCTGCTCCTGTCGCTGCTGCTGCTTGGCCGCCTCTGGACACCATTTTCTCAGATGCCGCGTTGACCCACAGCGATAGCACTGACGCACAGCATAAGCGGACTCTTCACCAGACGCCGGACACGGACGTTGTTGTTGCTTCCCTTCTGGAACGCTGCTTGCATTCTTTACAAGCCGACCGCTTGCCGAAGCCTCTGAAATTAACGACCTGTCCTCCCGCTTCTGCCATTCTTCCAGCAAACGCCCAGTCACGTAATTAACAGTCAAATCTTCTTCTTTCATCGCTTCAAATGTCATGACTAGATTGTCCCAGCTTTCAGGAAGAGAGCTCAAAATTATAGACACTTTCTCCTGCTGATCTAATACACAGTCTCTTTCTTGAAGCGCTACAAATTTCATCTGCAAACTGTGCAAATGATCTTGCATTGTAACTCCAGGCTGCAACATTGCTTTATACAACGCCTTGCGAAGAAACAGTTTGGAACATGCTGTCTCACGCACATGAAGGTCTTTCAACGCCTTCCACACGCCTTTCGCTGACTTAATCCCTCTCACATGCGGTAACTGAGAGTCTTCCAGCCCCAAGACTATGGTGGCCCTTGCTCTTTGGTCCCTGTCCTGCTCTTCATCATCAGGCTTTGCAGGTGGCTTATTTACTGCCTGCCAGAGTTTCTCCCTCTGTAACACAGCCTGCATACGCTCAGACCAAAGCAAGTAGTTGTGGTCATTCAGACGCTCAAACGCCATCTGAAACGGTTGAGAAGCCATCTGAGAGCAATGTTTCCTAACAACCCAGGAACCAGCTACTCACAGCTTCCGAGAGAGAACACAGGAATCCACAGCATCCAGCAATGACACACTGCAGCTGTTGTCTGTCTTGTGCAGTTCCACGCGTCCACAGCTTCACCAGCTTCAGCCAATCACCAGCCACAGTCTGGAACTCCCATAACCTCTTAAGACAATCATAATCTTTGAAGATTTAGTGTCAGGAGTATAACGTATTCCTGGACACCGCAGAGTTAGACGCAAACTTTTCTGGAAGCTTCTGGCTGTTGTGAAATTGACTAGACAGCTCAACGCAGGAACTCAGCAACTCACTGGATAACTATATACAGTATTTATTGATTGAAGCAACTAGCATCCATAAGTTACTATTTACAGACTTTACAAAATAAAAGAAACAAAACATAAAATCTTTTCCTCTCTCTGTCTCTCTCTCTCAACCTAACACCACACACCAACACCTACCACACCCTCTCAGATAAAACTGAGTTCTTTAAGTACTCCACTGACCAATCACAGGTGCTTGCTAATGGTCAGAGAGAGAGCAATCTGGGCTTTCTGCCAACTACTAATTGCTTGAAGATAACAGCTGCATTTCCTTTCTGCACGTAGGTGACTGAAATCTCTAACAATCATAATATTGCCATTTCTGTTCTAAGCAAGGGTGCTTTCTGTCTAAGTTCATCATTCAGAGCTCACCACCACTATGGTGACTACAGTGGGTAGTCTCGCTGTGGAGCAACAGAAAGTTACATTGACATTTCACAAACATGCTTATGTCAGCCCTTGATAAATGGGATCCTCCTTAATGGAGGTCCTGGTTGCGCTTGGGCCCCTAAGGTACCCCCACAGGGTGAGTTCTTGTTGGGCATGGCCCAAGCCTTAACAGTTGGGCTCCGGGATCACGCCTGGCTGTTTGGGCCAATCCGGATGTATGGCGTGATTCCCGGGGCCTATAAAATCGGCAGCGCAATGTAACTGGGGGCACTTGCTTCACGCTGCTGAACATCCTCCCTCCCTCCCTAATTTTAGGTTGTGCTCTTTGGCCTTGCTTCGGATTGGGTCGCCTGTTTTGGAACAGGGGCTGGGTAGGAATTTTTCCATTTGGCAGATTGGCTGTAGCAACTTAGTTTTCGCCTACCCCCTTAGCAATCGTCACAACTTTGTAAGGTTTGGCAGTTAGGCATTGGGTTATTGAAATGTGGGGGAGGTGAGGTGTGGCCATCACTTGCCCCTCCAGAAATAGTAAAAAATCTGGGGGTCCTGGATCTCGTCCGAAGTCCGCTTGAGGGGCTAGGGCCATACCAGGACTACAGGAACCCTGGGGTGAGCTTTGGTTGATCTTCATCAATGTTGCTCCCTTGTTTGGTGTTTACCCTTTCAGACTACCAGCCAGAGAGGCAGGAGTCAGTTATAGTCTGTTGCCAATGCCTAAGCCAATACCGCTCATTTTTGCTGTAATCAATAAAGTTGTGGCCTAAATTATTGCCCAATAACTTAAACTAAAATTATGTGTCTGTGTGAAGTTATTTACAGGGGAAGGGCTTGGGGGCACAAGCCTGTTTCTACTGATACAATGCCAAGCCCCAAAACACTGCAGCAGTTATTATCTCTTCTATAATTGTCAAGCTTACAGTCATTATTTCAATGGCAAATCTGAAGCTCAGAGTTTCCTCCCAGAGGCATATGGGGGGGGGGGAATAAACAAGCAAGCAAGTGAAATAATATAAAGCCCCACTGAGTGTAGGAACTAAGGGCAGGCAGGGCTGTGTCATTTCAAACTCTGTCAGTTTCCCTCTTTCACTATATAGATCAGTCAAGCATTCAGATAATGTTCTTAAAATACAGAAATGCCTTAGAAATCCTTTAGATTGTAAATCTAAAAGTGGACACAAGTCTCTTTAACTAGTGCATTGGCTGGCCGTCAGCTAAAATTTAAAGTGGATTCTTTAAAGTAGAATGAATTGAATTTATTGATTAGGCTATGGAGAACCATTTGGAAATCAACTGTGCAGCTTTGACATCAGAAGGATGGTGACTGTGGTGTTCATGGTTCTTGTGGTGGTGTTTCCTCATGTGGTGTGCAAAGCACACAATGTTATGTGTGCTGCGAATGATCTTGTTCATGTTCCACATGAGTGGCACCAGCCAGGTGAAATTCTAATTGGTGGGATTGTGTCTTATATCTATTATCTTGTACCTGGCGTTGACTTCAAGAAACCCCCATCTCAGGAGCAGATTGATGTTCCACTGTAAGATATTATCTCACCCCCTAGATTTGAATGTTCACTATACTTTGGCAATTCCTTCTGTTTTCATGACTGCTGACCCATGAGTGAGTGAGTGAGTGAGTGAATGTGTGCATATTGGCAAGAAACCATTGTTCATGCAGGCAATGGCATGTTCCTAAAGCTTAATTTATAATGAATTTCAAAAGATGTTCAAAATCTCATTTTCCCCAAAGCCCGAAGCATTCCTTTTAGGGATTATTGGGAGTGAGATTGCAAGAGACCTAAAGAAAGTGTTCATGTACGCCACCACGGCAGCAAGAGTTTTGATCGCACAGAATTGGAAAGTGGAGATCTTACTGAAAAGAAGAAATATTGGCTGATTAAATTGATGGAGTGTGCCAAGATGGATAAGCTAACAGAGCAGATAAGAGATCCAAGGAAACAAAAATTCAGAAATGATTGGAATATATTTAAACAGTATCTGAAAGACATTGTGGAGAATAATTTTTTTTGAATAACTTTTGAATTTTTTTTTTAGAATAACTCCTGTAAGAAAAAATATTAAAATATAGAGGAAAAGTAGGTTACCAAATATATAGATATGTTATTTTGGGCATTCAGATAATAATAATAATAATAATAATAATAATAATAATAATAATAATAGAGGACCCAAGTAAAAAGGGAAGTACAAAATGAATCAATGATTAAGTACATATTTTTGTTTTCTTTATTATGTTTTCGAATCACATGTTTAGTAACAGGAAAACTGAGATGTTACAAAGTGATTTCATGAATGTTTGTTAAAAGAAACCAATAAAGATGAATTGCAAAAAGAAAAAAAAGAAATGTTCCTAAAGCACTATTCACTCACTGTATCCCAAAGGCAACAGTACTGTGGGAAAATGTGCTTTACATCACAGGTACATGGGGGAAAGTTCCTTATAGTTGGACTTGAAAAGGTGTGGCCAGATGGGTCATGGGGTGGCATTGTGTCAGGTAGTCTTCATTTTTGGAACTGGAAATGGCAGCTCCCAACTTCCTTAATAGCATTTCGTAATTGATATGGAGGAGGTTGCCAGCAAAGTGATGCACAATTGAATGTAAAGGAGTAATTAGGCATCACAAAAGGAATTAATCTTTGCTCAGTTTTGTCCCTACCCCAGGCAACTTAATCTATCATATTCTTCTTGCAGCGTGGTGACAAAATTCTATCAGCACATCCTGGCTTTGGTGTTTGCCGTCCACGAAATCAATAAAAACCCCAAGCTTTTGCCAAATATCACTATTGGATTCCATATTTATGACAGCTACTATGATGCGGGGATAACATATCGTACAACGTTGGGCCTGCTCTTCCAGTCACGTAGGTTTGTCCCTAACTACAAATGTGGCACACAGGGGAATTTAATGGGAGTCATTGGTGGTCTGGATTCTGATACCTCTTCACACATGTCAGACATCTTAGGCCTGTACAAGATTCCACAGGTAGGATTCATGGGTTGGGTCTACGGGATCTTCTCTAATCTCATGCATCTGCTCTCCTTTCCTCTTTCAGATAGCAATTTTAAGATTGAAAAAGAGAGAGGTTTTTGATTGGGGAAAGACAGGATGAAATACATGGATATGATGATGATATGAAATGTCTATTGTAGTTTGTTGATACATCCTAAGCTCCCTCACTTTAAATTACATGAGGTTTGATAACATATAGGCCTTCAAGTCTTTGGAATTCCCATGACAACGAAGTACAGCTAGCCCACCGTCAGTCAGCCTATCTCTCCTCTGCTCTTTTTTTTTAAATAATACAATTTTAAAACTATCAAATTCAGAAGCACTTTTGAGATGAGGGAGAAGAAAAAGGGTGTACTGAATTATTATATAGTCTTGTTGAACTTTCACATGTGTAAATTTCAGTTAAAATGTGTTTAATCATGGTTCTTTTAAGAATGTTTTATGGATATGTTAATGTCATTTATGGATATATTACTGCAGCTGAATAATTCTTTTATTGCGTTTCTGATAATTTTATACATATAACAACAAAACCGTTTCTAACATTAAAATACAAGGTTCTTTCGAACCTTCAGGACTCTTTCCCGCCCTCCAAGGGTTCCATATTTAGATTTACGTTCGCTGCATCTTTTATCCTTATCCATCTATTATATAACCATAATTACCATAAATAATTCCACATTTCAAGTTCCAAATTACAAGATTTTAACTGTGTACAGTGGTCTTTTAAATAAATTACAAATTTACTCCAATCTTTAGAAAATACTTGACCTTCCTGGTTTTGGATCTTCCCCATCAGTTTTGCCATTTACACAAACTCCATCATTTTCATCTGCCATTCTTATTTTGTTGTTACTTCTCCTTCCTTCCATCTCTGGGCTAGTAGCATTCTCGCTGCCATCGTTGCATACATAAAGAAGTCTTTTAGTGTATCTTCTCTTGGAAAATCTTCACCTATCATACCTAGTAAAAAGGCTTCTGGTTTTTGGACAAATGTGTTTTTTTTGTTTGTTTTGTTTTTTAAAAACTCATTATATATCCCAGAAAGCCTTTACTGATGTACATGTCCACCACATATGTTAAAAAGTCTCCTCTTTCTCTTTACAATTCCAACATAATTTTGAACTTGTTTTGTACATTTTCACAATTTTACTTGGTGTTAGATACCAACGATACATCATAAAGGCTTGACATCTCTCGCTTTACATGTCATGAGTCTATTTCATATGTTAGTTTCACCTTTTAAGTTGAATTCCTGAAATAAATGTACCGGTACTTTTCCATGATATTCTAATTTTTTGAGTATCACCTGTAATTTGCTTTCAACGAACAGCATGCAGTAAATCTTATTTCCTCTTTCCATAACTTTTCCCAGGATGAAAGTTGGATATTTTACCCAAAATCTCTAGTCCAATGTATCATCACTGCCTTAACTTCTTCATCTTTAGTATGCCATTCTAAAAGTAGTTTGTACATTTCTGATAACACTTTCACATTATTTTCCAACAGCAGCTGAATATCCACCTTGATGCTACAGCAATTCTACCAATTATTAGGTTAAAAACTAATATGATTATTTTGGAAATCTGACTTTGTTTTTTTTTAAATGCTACTCAGTTTTACATGTAAGATACAGTAATATTTTGGTTTTATCTCATTTTTACCTAGGGGTTATTTTGTGTGGCAATTTATTAAACATTATTAAATTTTAATTGATTTTATGTAAACTGCTTAGGAAAGCTTTGTTAAAGTGGTATAAAATTCTAAATAATAATAATAATAATAATAATAATAATAAATATTGTTCAATATTCTACAATTCTACAGTATTATTCTATAGTAAGAAGACAAACAATCATTATTTTGCACAACCTAGGGATTACATTTATAAGAATTAGTTATGGATGTAATATTTCACATACTTATTCAGATGGAAATCCATATTATTACTTCAGATTAATGTGATGAATAGTATTACACTTTGAGCAATTTTAAATTGTAGTAGGGAACAGGATTACAAAAAAAAAAAAATTGGCAAAATCTCTTCATTCCACTATGAGTTCAAATGAAAAAGGGTGTTTAATTGCACTTAGTAATTCTTTGTAGGCTAGCTTTGTGATACTTTTCAATCAAAAGGCAAGGTAGAAATTAACATTGCAACCCTATTTACTTGGAAATAAATTTCACTGTTTAACAGAGGCTACACTAGTAGTACATGTTTGCAGAGGATTGCAGCTTAAATAAGCAATAACTCAATAGTTCAATAACTCAATAAGTAAATTAATATATATGTATTGCTATCCAAGGCTGGATCAAAGAAGTGATTCAGTTAAACGTGTTGCAAGTTCATACAGGGAAATCTGCTAGGGAAAGATGAGACTCCACAGCACAATCTGGTGTCATAGTGTTATATTGCATATACAACGCATATAAAACATTTTTAAAAACAACAACAATCTAGCTGAGACCCAGGTCTACTCAGTAATAAACCTAATTATATCAATTGGTCTTAATTGAAGATAAAAAAATATATAGGATTATAGTCTAAGTATGACCCTTCCTTGAAATGTCTCCTTTTAAAAAAATTTAGCTTTCATATGGCTCATTCCAACGAGTCGTGAATGAGCAAACCGATCTTCCTTCTTTTTACCGCATGGTCCCTAATGAGGAGCTTCAGTACCAAGGAATTATTCATTTACTTCTGCATTTTGGATGGAAATGGGTTGGAATAATGATTTTGGATGATGACAATGGAGAGCATTTCTTGAAGACTTTGGAGCCCATGTTTTCCCAGAGCGGGATCTGTTCAGCTTTCACCAACAGAGCTCCAGATGAAATGCGTTTCCAGAACCTTGCTGAAATGAATGATTACATTTTGAATAGCATTAGAAGTTTCAGAAAAACCAAAGCAAATGCAGTGCTTATATATGGTAAAACAGCAATTATTAGATGGTTGGCAGCCATTCTGTGGTGGAAAAAGTTATTGCCTTTAAGCGATCTTCAATATACAGAATATATGACTCCTGGAAAGGTATGGATTACAACAGCTCAAATTGATTTTGCATTCTTTGTATTGCAAAGAGCTTGGGATGTTCAAATGTTTCATGGAGCAGTTTCATTTACAGTTCACTCAAATGAACATATTGGCTTCCAAAATTTTATTCAGTTTATAAACCCTTCCAGTTCAACAGAAGATGGCTTTATCAAAGATTTCTGGGAACAAGCATTTGATTGTTTAATGCAAGATGTTGATGAATCCTGTACCGGGGAGGAGAGATTGGAGAGCCTTCCTGGACCTTTTTTCGAAATGAGCATGACAGGCCACAGCTACAGTATCTATAATTCTGTCTATGCTGTGGCACATGCCTTACATAGAATTTCTACATCTGAATCCAAAGACAAAACACTGAAGAATAAGGATGGAATAGATCCCCTGAATGTGGAACCTTGGCAGGTAAGTTGGATCCTCCTAACAGAGGATCCATGGTGTGCACAGCCCTGGAACTCCTTCCCCAATCGGCTTGGAGGCGGGGCTTTGCCCCGCTCCAGCCAGTGGTGCCACAATCGTGCCACTGTCCTTTAGACAATCGGCAGCGTGGCAAGGTTGGGGGTATTTATTTGGTGGCTCGACGTGGGGACCCCCTCTTGCTTCATACCACCGAACACCCACCCGCCCACCTGTTAGGTCGCGTCTGGCCTTGCTTTGGACTTTGCTTGGTTGCCCGTTTTGGAATGGGGGCTGGGTAGGAATTTTTTTCCAGTGTGGCAGATTGGCAGTGGCCACTTGGTTTTTGCCTACCTCTTAGCAATCATCACAATTTTGTAAGGTTTGACAGGCATTAGTTTATGGGAATGTGGGGGAGGGGAGGTGCGGCCATCACCTGCCCCTCCATTTGATAGGGTATTCCATTAAAGGAATCCAGGGATCTGGATCTCGTCCAAAGCCTGAGGAGGGGCTAGGGCCATGACAGGACCCCCAGGAAGAGTTTGGATTTGATATCCAGCTTTATCACTACCAGAAGGAGTCTCAAAGCGGCTAACATTCTCCTTTCCCTTCCTCCCCCACAACAAACACTCTGTGAGGTGAGTGGGGCTGAGAGACTTCAGAGAAGTGTGACTAGCCCAAGGTCACCCAGCAGCTGCATGTGGAGGAGCGGAGACGCGAACCCGGTTCACCAGATTACGAGTCTACCGCTCTTAACCACTACACCACACTGGCACACTGGAACCCCAGTGGTGAGCACCAGTCAATATACATTGATGGAGCTCCCACTGCTGGTTGTTTACCTTTGCAGGCTCCTTGCAGGGTGGGCAGGAGCCAGACATAGTCTTGATACCAATGCGTAAGCCAATACCAGTCACACTTGTGTATTCCATAAAGTTGTGGCCTAAATTTTCCCATTAACCTTTAAACTAAATTCTGCCTCCACTGTGTCTTTATTTCCATGGGGGATGGGTTTCAGGGCTCGAAGCACAATAGCTCCTCGCTGTCAAAGATCTAATGTATATTACAGATGTGTGATGTTCAATTGCCATTATGCGTGGCAGAAAATGGAGACTCCTCCCTCCTCTTGAGAATCTTTTAAATTCTTTTCACTGCAAAGGATCCACTGCATGCTAAGCGTCTCATTCCAGTGTATTTTGACATAGGAATTCTCCTTAAGTGACACAATCTTCTATAATTCTATAAAAAATGATAGTGCACTCTTACTAATATTGTAAATATTTATCCAAAAGTGTCATATAATTGTTGGCAGTGTACAGATGAAAATTAGATATGTTTAAACAAGGTTGGATATCCTTTATGCTACAAATTAAGCCATGAAATTCAATTATCTCCACTAATAAGGTTGGGGCATGTAGAAAATACCATCTACAAATATCTGTGAAAAGGAAAGCAACCCATTTGTGATTATTCAAAAACACTGAACTTCATTCATTGACTATTTGAATCAAAATAGTCTTGAACAATTGATATTCTGCAAATGTATTAAAATGAATTTAATTGAATTGTGCTTGTATGGCACCTGATAGACATATCCAAGTTCTATGTTTTATCTGTCAGCTTGGTTCTACCATATTCAGTCTACTCAATATAAGCCGTACTATTTTGTAAAGATGGAATCTATTTTCTTCTTCTTCACATAACATTTATAGTGTCTGGAAATTGCTTTCTTAATATAAAATCTATAGAAAAAGTATATTCTCAGTGAGAATGTTTCAATATTTTAAATGCTATTCTATTCTCTTTCTTCCTGTAGCTCCATTCATGGCTTCAGAGGATCTCATTCAACAACAGTGCTGCAGATGAAATCATGTTTAACAAACATGGAGAATTATCATCTGGGTTCGATATTACAAGCTTGGCCACTTTCCCAAATAACTCCTATGCCAGAGTCAGAGTGGGAAGACTAGATCCTCAAGACCTTAAAGGAGCTGTATTATCCATTAATGAAGACAGAATTGAATGGCACAGAGATTTGACTCAGGTGAATGGGATTTATGATATGACTGGATTGGTTGGCCCAAGGAGTGATGCAGCCAGGGACTCCCTATGATGCAGGGGCCAGCCCCGTCCCCCCGTCCCCACAGGGTGGGGGCTCATGACCAGCCCACAACTTCATTTCACTGGGGAAGGGAAATGGCTTTATTGCACATTGTGGATTGGATATCATTGTTGGATATCATAGGACGTGTAATTGTTGATAAATCAATATTTCTGAAACATTTTCTCAGTGCTAAATTCCTCCTTTGTTTAAGACCAGGTGCCTCCCTTCTCCTTATGTAATGAGAACTGCCTGCCTGGTTACAGCAGGAAAGTGATCGAGGGGGAGAAATTTTGCTGCTACATTTGCGCTTCATGTCCAGAAGGGATGTTCTCAAACAAGAAAGGTAGGTTATACATTGCAAAAAACACATGGATGTAATTAAATGACAGCTGAATCTGTGATTACTGATGACAGAATGTCTAGCCTATATTGTTACTAATGCCTACAATTGTTCCTCCACATGGAATCCAGTCAATCCCATAATTCGAGAATTCCTGCTGCTGTTGAGTGTGCTCTCCCCTGGATTATAGAGCTCGGTTACATCCCTCATTCACCAGAGTAGTTAAGGGCAATGCTACAAAAACAGAGTTCCACCTGAATGCAGGTGGTTCAAGTGAAGAGAAATGTAGGGCTTAACAACCTCAGTGATTGCCTGCTTGGGCCAAATGTATTGGTTAAAGTTTTGTGACGAAAGGCTCATTCTAGGCCAATTCAGACAGGTCAAGACTGTAGGCCTCGCAAAGAGGAGAGTTTCCTTTTATAGAGATTCAATGATACACTGTAGTTGAAATGAACACGAAGCTTTATTAAAGATCCAGAAACAAAACTATAGCAAAGATATGACACACTTGTTCTCTGATTACATTTAGAAATGAGAACCACCCCCTTGGGTAAATCTGGGTAGAGGAACTCCATACTACAGGATGTGTGATATGTGTCTTTATTCTGATTCCCTTCCAAAGCTGCCACCCAAGCCTTATACATCTATCATCTTTAATAGCTATATATAGCTATTAAATAGCTACTGCCATATTGCATGGCTTCTGTTTGCGTATTGAGGACCTCAATCCACCCCCCATTGACTTGACACAGGAGACAGATTTTTGGTTTGGGTTTTTGGCAAATAATTTAGGGCCACAACTTTATTTAAATACAAATTCGGTGAGTGGTTGCGTAGGCATTGGTTCAGACTACTGTCACACCGGGACAGAGGCTGGCCTAAAACCAGCGATTGGGAGAATGCGACTGAGGAGAGTTAAGGACCGGGGGGAAGCAACGCGTCCCTCTTCCTCAATGGTCCCGGGGACTCGGCTTATGGCCCTAACCCCTACCGGGGGCTTCGGACAAAGCATAAGAGTCGCCGGATTCCTTTAACGGAATTCCCAGCATCAACCTGATTCTGGATGGGCAGCGCCCAATCCAGCAATCCACACAGGAACCAATGCCTAACCGCCAACCTTACAAGTTGTGACAAGTTGCTACTGCAGTAGGCAAAACCAAAAGGCACAGCCAATCGGCCAGATGGACAAATTCCTACTGGGCCCCTGTAAAGCAGATGACCCCATGACAGGCAGAGCAAAGTCAAAGCAGAGACCTAAAAAAAAGGGGGGGGGACGGGTGATCAGCAGCCGAAGCCAAGAGAAGGAACACCCTGCGTGCGGAGGCTTAAATAGGACGCTAAGCTGTCCATCACAAATTGCAACATTAACTTTTGCCCAGCAACTCCTAACTGACCATTAGCTACTAAGGCCGGCTACCGGCCCCACCCCCACAGGAAGGGAATGTGTCTTGCCAGGTCCCGATCGCAACACGTGCTCTTACTCATGGTAGAACCCGATTTGTCTATATTCACAAAACAATGGTATGGAAAGGCACTGAGAGATCAAGTTATAGAAGCAGGGTCACCTTTCCCTGTCTCTCTCCTGATAAAGGTCATTCATTCATTTCTAGCAATATTACCATGCAAAGGAGGCTGTAAGTGTGACATGTGAGAAATGTGAAATAATTAATAATATATTTTTGAAGAACAAAACGACACAGAGCAAGAAGTACGGCCAAGGTTTTGGACAATGTCCCTGTTGTCCCTGGACAACCACTACTGTATTTCCCATTTCATTTCAACCCACCCCTTAAATAATTAATTTTTCTTGGTAGATCATGTGATTTTTCAAATAGAAGCCAATATTTATTATATTACCTCAAAACCCTTACACAAGCATATTAGGGTTAGGAGGATAGAATGGACGGTAGCCCCTTGTTCAGAGTTTTAGTAATAATTACTAATAACTACTTATTAAGATGAATTCCAGGAAAGATGGTCATTGTTCATGAAAATAGAAGAGTGTTTAAGAAGCATATGTTCTTCTTTCAGACATGGATTATTGTATCAATTGCCCAGGAGATCACATTCCAAACAAGGGACAAGATAAATGCATCCCCAAGACACACAACTTCCTCACTTTTGACGAACCTTTAGGCATTACTCTAGTTTCTTTGGCTGTTCTTTTTTCTCTGATGACAGCTATGGTACTTGGAATCTTCATTAAGCACAGGGACACTCCCATCGTCAAAGCCAACAACCGGAGCCTCACCTACTTTCTTCTCATTTCTCTCCTTCTTTGTTTCCTCTCTGCTTTGCTCTTCATTGGAAAGCCTCAGAAGGGGACATGCCTGCTCCGACAAACAGCTTTTGGAGTCATCTTCTCCATTGCTATTTCTTCTGTTTTGGCCAAAACCATTACAGTGATTGTGGCTTTTATGGCCTCCCAGCCAGGAAACATTTTCCGGAAATGGGTGGGGAAAAGATTGGCATATTCTCTTGTCTTGGCTTGCTCTCTCCCTCAGTTTGTCATTTGTGTTATTTGGTTGTGTACCTTCCCCCCATTCCCAGATCTGGACATGAACTCACTAACTGGAGAAATCATCGTGGAATGTAATGAAGGGTCACTTTTCATGTTCTACTGTGTCCTGGGGTACATGGGAATTATGGCAACCATCAGCTTCACCATGGCTTTCCTAGCGAGGAGGTTGCCAGACAGTTTCAATGAAGCCAAGTTCATCACCTTCAGCATGTTGGTTTTTTGCAGTGTTTGGCTGTCCTTTGTGCCAACCTACTTGAGCACAAAAGGAAAATACATGGTGGCTGTTGAGATCTTCTCCATCTTGGCTTCTAGTGCTGGGTTACTAGGTTGCATATTTTCCCCCAAATGTTATATTATTATATTGAGGTCTGAATTGAACAAAAGGGAACAGCTAATAAGAAGAAAGCAAACAAATCAAATAGGTTCTATCCAGAGCTAGTCCTAACCAGAGTAGACCCCTTGAAATTAGTGAACATCATTAACTTGGTGTGTTAATGTCAGTGGATCTACTAAGAGTAAAGCTTAGTTTGATACAATCTGCTATATATTTTATTCCTGCTCAGGAGCAAGCGCCTCTTCTCCTTGATGTTTGTTGAACAGACTAAAAGGTTACGGGCCTCCTTTGAAAAAGCAGATTTTCACATTATTGTCTTCACTGCTGTCTCTTTTGTTTTGTGCAATGCCTTTATGATGTTTCTTGCTTCCACAATCTATAAACAAATAAAGACTGGCTCAATTTATTTTATTGTCATACTACCTTTTCCCATCTAATATCTGTGCTGTTAAATTAACACATTGCCTCATTTGGATTTGCAGTCATTATCTAGGACAAACATGGGGAACTCGGCTGCTCTCTAGATATTGTTGGACACCAAGTCCCATCAGGCTTAGCCAACATGACCAATAGTCAGAGATGGTGGAAGTGGGAATATAATAACATCTGCAGGACCACTGGTTCTCAGTTTCTGCATGTTGGTATTTTTCTGTGTTCGGCTCTCCTTTGTGAAAATCATGCTCCAGAGAAAATGTGTACACAATGGCCATGGAGATCTTCTTCATCCTTGCCTCCAGTGTTTGTTTTCTGGGTTACAACTTTTCATCCAAATGCTTTATTTTTGTGCTGAGGTATGATCTGAATAAAATACACCAATAAGGGGGGGGGGAGAATAAAATATCAAATGATCAGTCCTATTTGTTTTGCCACCTTTTTTGTTTCCTCTGAAGTGACTGTAGATTTAGCACTGTGGAAAGTGTGGTCTTTGGTGACCCACTTTAAAGATCTCACCTAGCTCCTCTCAGATCCCAATCAGATAAAATTCTTTGGAATGTTTGCCTATTTACTTAATAACTAATTTGGGCTCAATCTCTATTCATGTTTACATGGTCTAGAGATGGTTGAAAGATTTGTTGTTGTTGTTGTTGTTGTTGTTGTTGTTGTTGTTTAAAAGACCAATTATGTAGAGGTTGTAGCATATTTTCAAGAAATGTATGTAATAGCACCCATGAGCAATCTAGGCACAGATAAAAACAGATACTAGGGGATGGCCCTGGAAGACCCCATAAAATTTACAGAGGTATATACCAGCTTCTTAACCCAAACAGAAAAAACCCTAAATTTCTCCCATCCCCCTCTTTGAGGTCATCTTCTTGACTTGCTAATAGAAACAACAAAACTAACCAATGAACTTTCACCACAAGATTCAGCCAAGCTCTAAGTTCACCTTTATGCTACTAAGGAATAAAGATTGGAGCCCCCTGTGGCGGAATAATGCCTGCTGGTGGTTCAGGTTCATTATGGGTTAACCTATCACTCCCATGTTAAGTAGGTGTTCCCTGGGAGGCGGAGCTAGGTGGCATTCTAAAAGGAGGGGGAACAGCCTTGAAAGGCAGTTGGGGGGTGGAGGATTAGAGAGAGAAAATGAGAGGTTAGGCATCGGGGAATGCGAGGAAAGGTCATTACCATTGCTAAAGGGATGCAGGAAATATTATAACAAAGCTGAATTACATGAGAAGAAGATTTGTACCAGTAATAACCCAAGACACCCATGTTTTCTAGTTACCTAATAAAGTTAAATGTGCTTAAACATTCGTTGACTCTGGCAGTGTATCAGTACCTTAAGAGGTGTGACTAAGAGGAGAGAACAAAGCTTTCCTGTGGAAGAGGAAACTGTTTGCTTATTCTCCTGTCATACAGAGGGCTGGACAGTGAAGCCAAGTGTGCCACTTATTTGCCTAAAGGGAAGGCAAACTGCAGTAGTTGGGAACCCTGGTAGGGAGATCCCATAGGTGGCAAAAGGTTTTCAACCGTAGAGCCCTGAGGTACCCCAGAGACAACTCCCATATGAACACTGAAGGATTCATCCTAGTTGTCAGTGAAACCTAGGGAGAGTCGCTGTTGGGGAAGTATTGAAGGGGAGGGAATAGGATCCCTCACACACACACCCCAATTCCCTATGTGTGGACACTGATTCTTGTAGAACACATACAGGGCAACTGAGTCTCTATTGACACTTTCCCCCTCAAAATATCTTGTGCGCATTTGGGAAATATTCAAATAACAAGCAGTCTAATGAGGGATAGACAAAGGTTTCAACAGACATTACATTCTTATCCCTTTAGAGAGTAGCAGACTATCTTGAGGGACAGCAAATAAAGAATTTTAAAAAAGTAGTTCTCTTGGCTTTCATATCTATGACAGCTACTGTGATGCAATGAGCTTTGAAATAAGGTAACATATTTCAAATTGGTTTTCATCAGCAGTTCTGGTTCTCATGAAACCTCAGAGAGCCCAGTATCATTGCAGAAATGGTTATCCTTCCCCTACAATTATCCATACTATTATGATTGATTCACCTGGACAAACCCCCAATGGCTTCCCTGATTGCAATAGGGGGGAAAAAACAAGTATTACATGTTCATAAATACCACAGTGTGCTTTTGGCAGTTAAGATTATCTAAAAGCAAACAGGGCTCTGTTATTCTCAGTATTTCTCCCTTTTTCTTATGTATAAAGCTTTAAATGAGTATCTCCTTTCATCTACATTCAAGGCAAAATTTTATAACACAACTGAGGCTAAGAGAAAGGTGTATTCATGTCTGTTTAAGAACTGTTTTGGTGGAGTCGCATTAAATCTGCACCATTTTGCTTAAACAAATTTGCTCTTGCAGATAGCGACACCGTAGAGGGACCAGGAAAAATGCATATTTAGAGGGGAAATTTGCCATCAGGAAACTGAGGTGCTGCAATGTTGTTGATACTGCTGCTCTTCTTGCTTCCTCACCTGGTGTGCACAGTGTACACTACGAACTGTGCCCTGACAGATCCCCTTCCAATTCCCCATGAGTGGTACCAGCCAAACGAGTTCGTAATTGGTATGATCGTATCTCAGATGCACTACATTTCCCCCAATATTTTATTTGACAGAGACCCTTCATTGGAGGTGGTTAACTTTCCAATGTAAGAATTCATTTTAATTTTAAATGCATTTTCATGAAAGGTGCTTGCTTTACTTTGTTTGCCTGTTTGCTTTAGACAGAGAGGTCCTATATGCATATAAAGTTGGCAAACTGCTTTTGAGTTTTGTGGGAGGGGGAATCCCATATATTAATGGATGGATGTGAATACAGTGGTACCTCTGGTTGTGAACGGGATCCGTTCCGGAGCCCCGTTCGCAACATGAGCAGAACGTAACATGAAGTGCCGTGTCTGCGCATGTGAATGGTGCAATTTGTCACTTCTGTGTATGTGTGAACCTCCAAACCCAGAAGTAACCCGTTCTGGTACTTTTGGTTTCAGCGCATTCGTATCCTGTGACGAACACAACCCGCAGCTATCGTAACTAGAAGTATGACTGTATTGTTTGAAATGAAAGGCAAAATGCACATATTGAATCAGCCATGTTTTGTGGTCTGATTGCACTCTAGTTGCATTGCTGGTCTATACATATTTTCATCATTGTCATATAGAAATGGGTTAAGGAAGGTATAGGTTGCAGTTATCCATTTTATTTTTTCAGATTTAACATGTTGGTCCATGTGGAAATCAGGTAACATAGGATTCTACTAAGTCATGCCTTCTGTTTTAAAATCAAATGTAATTATTTTCTTTGTTGCATTTCATTCATTTTTTTCCTGCATAAGCTAGCTATTACCTATAAATTTCCTCTTTAATGTTTATTTATTTATTTGATATATTTCTGGCAAAACCATCAGTACCTGAAAAAGAGTTAAACAGATTTGTAGTCATTCAGGAAGTGATGTACTATTGAATGGACTTCTTAGTTCAAGTTATTTGAACATATAACATTGCATTTACTCTTAACTTAGATATTAATGAATCCCCACCCCCCAAAATTTGCTTTTGCCTCTGTCAGTCATTTTGTCTCACTTTGAGTTTTGTTCTCTTTGTGTTTTTAATCTTATTAATCAGTTTAATCCCCTGACAAGTGCATCGGTTTATCTGTCTTGGTGACAAAACCCCTTAGCATTAATATTCCAACATTGTTGCTTATTTTGTGGGTGCAATGCCCAACATAATATTTTTCTCCATTTTGTGGCAATGCCAGCAACCTCTTGAACTAGTTGCTTTATTTGCAGTGTATGTATAAAGTTCTACCAGCATATCATGGCCTCGGTGTTTGCCATTAATGAGATCATGGGAAATCCAAAAATCTTGCCCAATGTCACTCTTGGGTTTCACATCTACGACAGCTGCTCCAATTCAAGGATAACCTACCGTACCACTCTGGACATGGTCTGCAAATCACATAGGTTTTTCCCTAACTATCAATGTGGCACCCCAAAAAATCTAATAGGAGTCATTGGAGGACTTGAATCTGACACCTCCACACGAATGTCAGACATCCTAGGTCTTTACAAGATCCCACAGGTAGGATATGCTGGTGTTAGTTATGGAAAATTTCCATAACCAACATATAATTTGCTGCCGCTTGCTCATTCTGCTTTCCTTCTGCAATTTAATAATTTTTAAAGAGGGTGAAGGATAACAACAACAAATATGTGAAGCTGCACCAGAGTAACATTGGGTTTTCCAAAGCCATAAAGCGCCACCTGGAACTCCCTCCTTGGAGAAGCTAGAATGTGTCCCTCCTTATTGTCCTTCTGCCAGTAGTTGAATACCTTCTTGTTGCAACAGGTTTGGGGAACTGACTACTTTTAATGAAAGAGCTTGTGTTGTGCTGTTTTTGTTGTAATTATAAATAATTACAGTTTAAATGTTTTAAACTGATTATATGTATGGTTTTTATTCTATTAATATTGTATTGTTTTTAATGACCCCCTCCCCGTGTTTGTAGTCATTCTTGTTTTTATCTGTAAGCCGCTTTGAGTCCCATCAGGGGAAAATTTTGGGGTATACTACTACTACTACTAACACTGAAGTTAATTTCAGAAACCGTTTCACAAAGAACGACAGCTTCAGGGGATGAAGCTGTCAAATGTTCAATTTATTTACCCAGAACATAAACAGCTGCCTTCTTCCAGCTGAGACAAGTTGTTCATCTAGCTAAATATAGTTTATTGCACCCAAAAGTGGCTCCATAGGAAAAGAGTTAGAGATCTTGCATATCATCTGTAACAAAGAAGCCAGTGGCTGTATGTAGCACATTTTGTGTGTGTGCAGTGTATCTGACTCATCACCGAGCTGCAGTTTTTCCAACCCTGCCAAACTATGACAGCCTCCCACCCCTTTCTCTGAAATGTCTGTAAATTTATATGCATTTGTTTATTTAGTTTTCTTATGGCTCCTTTGAACCACCTGCGAATGATCAAAGCAATTCCCCAGCTTTTTACCGCATGGTCCCCAATGAAGTCCTACAGTATGAGGGATTTGTTCAGTTACTTGTACATTTTGGATGGACCTGGGTAGGGCTCATGACAATGGATACTGAAGCTGGAGAGCATTTCTCAAAGGTCTTTGAGACCATGCTTTCTCAGAGTGGAATCTGCTTAGCATTCCAGGAAACTTTTCCAAAAAATGTGCATTTCATCGGCATGGAGGAAATAGTGACTCTCTTTCTCAACATTGTCCCAAATTTCATGAGGAGCACAGCCAACGCAGTTGTTTTATATGGTGAAACTGCATCCATTGCATGGTTGACAGGTATTTTATTTGTAAAAACTATGTTTCCTATAACAGCTGCTGATTATGAGTTAAGTTCTATTGCGAGAGTGTGGATTATGACAGCTCAAATGGATGTCACATTGCATATAGTTCAAAGGGATTTTAAAATGCAAACGCTCCATGGTGCTATCTCCTTCGCAATTCACTCAAAGAAGGTTCAAGGCTTCCAAGACTTTCTTCATACTATCAACCCTTTGAAGGCAAAAGGAGATGGTTTTATTAAGGATACCTGGGAGAATGCATTTAGCTGTACTGTTTCGACAGACTATGTTGATGATCCCTGTACTGGGGAGGAGAGATTAGACAGCCTTCCTGCAACTTATTTTGACATGAGCATGACTGGCCACAGCTACAGTATCTATAATGCTGTCTATGCTCTGGCACATGCCTTACATATTACATACTCATCAAGATTCAGTAGAAGAGCAAAGGAGGATGGGAGACGATTGGCCCCTCACAGTGTGGAACCTTGGCAGGTAATGTCTTCTTATTGACTCTCAATGTTAAAAAGGGGAAATGGTGTCTGATCTGTCTTTACTAAGCTACAATATAATATTTGGGGTGTTTCTCTGCTTGCTGTTTTCAAAAAAATCAATATGTGTGGTGTGTGTTCAATCTTAGAAATCTCATTGGAGGGCACTCTCATATGTATAATGTCTTCCTATGAGGCTTTCCTGTCTGTGGGAGTGCTAGTAGTGGTAGCAGTGGCAAGAAGATGAAACACTGGTCTGATGAATCAGGGTCTTTCTATATTCTCAGTTCCTTGATTCTCTTTTTCTTTCCATCTAGCTTTTCTCTTTAATTCAGAGGATCTCTTTCAACAACAGTATTGGCGATGAATTTAAGTTCAATGAACATGGAGAGTTAGCAACCGGATTTGATATTACAAATTTGATCACATTCCCAAATAATTCCTATGTCAGAGTCAAAGTGGGAAGGTTGGAGCCACAGGCGTCATCTGGTATAAACCTCACCATGGATGACAGGAGAACTGAGTGGCATCAAAACTTCAGTCAGGTTGAAAGTGACTTAATCCTATTTCTCTTCCTCTTCTTCTTCCTCCTCCTCCTCCTGATTCTCCTACTTCTCCCATGCTAGCAACAGTATGATAATATCTCATTCATATTTCCAGTACCAGCTTACATTTACATGCCATACCTCCACTCTGAATAGCCAACAGAGGGACTGAATTTTCCGCCCAATGCGGATCATTTAAGGAGCCTGGGAGGCATTATATTGAACATAAAAATAAAAACTCATTCTTCATGCATCACATGATTAAACTTTGCAGTTAATGAGCCTACATACTGTGGTGTCAAGTAACCCTTTCTTTCTAAAATAAAAGCTTATGACTTTTTCGTTGTTTTACTATTTTATAAACCATACTCAGAGTGAATATGCCCATACGGTTTGAAGGAAGTTGAATCTCTTACTCACATCCTACAATATTGCAATTTTTATAGCACATACGTTCTATATTTATCACCCCAATCATGCAGCGAATCCCAACCAGATCTGATGACCACTAGTTAAAATATCTAATAGAGGGCAGGGAACCACAGATTACTTTGTTGTTGTTGTTCAGTCGTTCAGTCGTGTCCGACTCTTCGTGACCCCATGGACCAGAGCACGCCAGGCACGCCTATCCTTCACTGCCTCTCGCAGTTTGGCCAGACTCATGTTAGTAGCTTCGAGAACACTGTCCAACCATCTCATCCTCTGTCGTCCCCTTCTCCTTGTGCCCTCCATCTTTCCCAACATCAGGGTCTTTTCTAGGGAGTCTTCTCTTCTCATGAGGTGGCCAAAGTACTGGAGCCTCAACTTCAGGATCTGTCCTTCTAGTGAGCACTCAGGCCTGATTTCTTTGAGAATGGATAGGTTTGATCTTCTTGCAGTCCATGGGACTCTCAAGAGTCTCCTCCAGCACCATAATTCAAAAGCATCAATTCTTCGGCGATCAGCCTTCTTTATGGTCCAGCTCTCACTTCCGTACATTACTACTGGGAAAACCATAGCTTTAACTATACGGACCTTTGTCGGCAAGGTGATGTCTCTGCTTTTTAAGATGCTGTCTAGGTTTGTCATTGCTTTTCTCCCAAGAAGCAGGCGTCTTCTAATTTCGTGACTGCTGTCACCATCTGCAGTGATCATGGAACCCAAGAAAGTGAAATCTCTCACTGCCTCCATTTCTTCCCCTTCTATTTGCCAGGAGGTGATGGGACCAGTGGCCATGATCTTAGTTTTTTTGATGTTGAGCTTCAGACCATATTTTGCGCTCTCCTCTTTCACCCTCATTAAAAGGTTCTTTAATTCCTCCTCACTTTCTGCCATCAAGGTAGTATCATCAGCATATCTGAGGTTGTTGATATTTTTTCCAGCAATCTTAATTCCGGTTTGGGATTCATCCAGTCCAGCCTTTCGCATGATGAATTCTGCATATAAGTTAAATAAGCAGGGAGACAATATACAGCCTTGTCGTACTCCTTTCCCAATTTTGAACCAATCAGTTGTTCCATATCCAGTTCTAACTGTAGCTTCTTGTCCCACATAGAGATTTCTCAGGAGACAAATGAGGTGATCCGGCACTCCCATTTCTTTAAGAACTTGCCATAGTTTGTTGTGGTCGACACAGTCAAATGCTTTTGCGTAGTCAATGAAGCAGAAGTAGATGTTTTTCTGGAACTCTCTAGCTTTCTCCATAATCCAGCGCATGTTTGCAATTTGGTCTCTGGTTCCTCTGCCCCTTCGAAATCCAGCTTGCACTTCTGGGAGTTCTCGGTCCACATACTGCTTAAGCCTGCCTTGTAGAATTTTAAGCATAACCTTGCTAGCGTGTGAAATGAGTGCGATTGTGCGGTAGTTGGAGCATTCTTTGGCACTGCCCTTCTTTGGGATTGGGATGTAGACTGATCTTCTCCAATCCTCTGGCCACTGCTGAGTTTTCCAAATTTGCTGGCATATTGAGTGTAGCACCTTAACAGCATCCTCTTTTAAAATTTTTAATAGTTCAGCTGGAATATCATCACTTCCACTGGCCTTGTTTTTAGCGAGGCTTTCTAAGGCCCATTTGACTTCACTCTCCAGGATGTCTGGCTCAAGGTCAGCAACCACATTACCTGGGGTGTATGACACCTCCGTATCTTTCTGGTATAATTCCTCTGTGTATTCTTGCCACCTCTTCTTGATGTCTTCTGCTTCTGTTAGGTCCTTTCCACTTTTGTCCTTAATTGTGGTAATCTTTGTACGAAATCTTCCTTTCATATCTCCAATTTTCTTGAACAAATCTCTGGTTTTCCCCATTCTGTTATTTTCCTCTATTTCTTTGCATTGCTCGTTTAGAAAGGCCCTCTTGTCTCTCCTTGCTATTCTTTGGAAATCTGCATTCAATTTCCTGTATCTTTCACGATCTCCCTCGCATTTTGCTTGTCTTCTCTCCCCCGCTATTTGTAAGGCCTCATTGGACAGCCACTTTGCTTTCTTGCATTTCTTTTTCATTGGGATGGTTTTCGTTGCTGTCTCCTGTATAATGTTACGAGCCTCCATCCACAGTTCTTCAGGCACTCTATCCACCAAATCTAAATCCTTGAACCTGTTCTTCACTTCAACTGTGTATTCATAAGGAATTTGATTTAGATTGAATCTTACTGGCCCAGTGGTTTTTCCTACTTTCTTCAGTTTAAGCTGGAATTTTGCTATAAGAAGCTGATGATCTGAGCCACAGTCAGCTCCAGGTCTTGTTTTTGCTGAGTGTATAGAGCTTCTCCATCTTTGGCTGCAGAGAATATAATCAATCTGATTTCGATGTTGCCCATCTGGTGATGTCCATGTGTAGAGTCGTCTCTTGTGTTGTTGGAAAAGAGTGTTTGTGATGACCAGCTTGTTCTCTTGACAGAACTCTATTAGCCTTTGCCCTGCTTCATTTTGAACTCCAAGGCCAAACTTGCCAGTTGTTCCTTTTATCTCTTGACTCCCTACTTTAGCATTCCAATCCCCTATAATGAGAAGAACATCCTTCTTTGGTGTCATTTCTATAAGGTGTTGTAAGTCTTCATAGAATTGATCAATTTCAGTTTCTTCAGCACTGGTAGTTGGTGCATAAATTTGGATTACTGTGATGTTAAAAGGTCTGCCTTGGATTCGTATCGAGATCATTCTATCATTTTTGAAATTGCATCCCAGTACAGCTTTCGCCACTCTTTGGTTGACTATGAGGGCCACTCCATTTCTTTTACGCGATTCCTGCCCACAGTAGTAGATATGATAGTCATCCGAACTGAATTCGCCCATTCCTGTCCATTTTAGTTCACTGATGCCTAGGATGTCAATGTTTATTCTTGCCATCTCATTTTTTACCACATCCAGCTTTCCAAGGTTCATGGTTCTTACATTCCAGGTTCCTATGCAATACTTTTCTTTACAGCATTGGACTTTCCTTTCGCTTCCAGGCATATCAGCAACTGAGCGTCCTTTCGGCTTTGGCCCAGCCGCTTCATCAGCTCTGGATCTACTTGTACTTGTCCTCCGCTCTTCCCCAGTAGCATGTTGGACGCCTTCCGACCTGAGGGGCTCATCTTCCAGCGTCATATCTTTTATATGCCTGTTGTCTTTGTCCATGGAGTTTTCTTGGCAGGGATACTGGAGTGGGTTGCCAGTTCCTCCTCCAGGTGGATCACGTTTGGTCCAAACTCTCCACTATGACCTGTCCATCTTGACCTGCCCCTAGCTTCCCTGAGTAATTCAAGCCCCTTCGCCGCGACAAGGCAGTGATCCATGAAGGGGCAGATTACTTTAAAAGTGACTAAATCCGGTGTTTCTGCTATAAAACTAAGGAGACAAGCTCTGAATGAATCTGGTGGCCAATGTCTTACCGTCCACATTTTAAATTAGTGGTTATTTTAATTGTTTTATATTTGCATTACTTATCACATTTTAGATTATAGATTTTATTTTAAAGCTATTTATATATATATTATTGTTGTATATTTCTGGTCTGTGAAGGTAATAAAATTCTTCTTCTTCTTATTGGGTTAGTCTGTCTCAGTTTCCATGAAACTGATATAGGGTAATAGCCAACTAAGTCATAATAATGTAATTGAGAAAGGGTATTTCACCAATACTTTAAATCTGGATGGCTGACAGCAGTGGAGTGATGGACCTTACTCTCAGCCTTCTATAGTCACTGGAATAGATCCAAGAGGTCTATGCAACTGAAGGTAACATTTTCTTTTCTTCAATGACAGGTACCTCCCTTCTCCCTGTGTAATGAAAAATGTCCTCCTGGTACCAGCAAGAAAAAGAAAGAGGGGCAAAAATTTTGTTGCTATGATTGCATTGCGTGTCCAGAAGGGAAGATTTCAGACCAGCAGGGTAGGAGATTTATTATTTAGAAATATGGATCTGATCTAATACTCAGTCAATCGTGAGTGACTTGTGACAAGTTGTATAATCTGAAAGATATACCAATGCCTGTCTTTGATGAGCTTTTGACCTCCTTGGTAGCTGTCTGAAGTAGAAGTGAAATAATGTGTTTATCACGCGTTCTCCAATTACCAGTATCTTAAATGGTTTGCTCGGTAATTTGGATAAAAAAGAAAGGCACTCTGTATAGAATACCCCCAGCGTGCTCCTGATCATGGCCCAACCACTGAGTCTTGTAATTGTTTTATTTGGTTTTTATTATGAGAAATGGGGAAATACAGCTTTCCCTCCCATCTCCTGGAAACCTTCCTGTGCTTTTATGTGAAGCACAAGTGATGCAGGTTCTGGAGATCAAGAAAGGCAAAATGCACATTTTCTCCTTTCTTCCTTTGTGAAGTCTCTTAATACTGAATAGGGAGTAGAGGTTTTTAATCTCACACCATATGAATATTGGTGCATCACCGTCTCCAAGATACTATTTTGTGTGAGAGGCTCAAGTAGAGCTCTTTCTCCCCTCCTTCCGTCCTTCCTTCCTTCCTTCCTTCCTTCCTTATTCTTCAGATGTGTCACCATCTTTCTTTGTTATAAATGCTATCATGAGGTCCACAGAACCTTATCAGGTTATTTTTATGTTTATAAATTTGCTTTCTTTTAATTTACAAATAAATAAATTCATGCATATCTGTCGGGATTAGCCGATTGTGAAAAACTACTGCTTTAGGGTTGTATCCAACCAAATCCTACTCAGAGTAGATCCACTTAAAGAAGTTGATGAACATAATGTAGTCATTAATTTCAATACCTCTACTCTGCATAGGACTAGCATTGGATACAACCCTCAGTTTCAGGTTTTATTGTTTCACTTCCAGACTGATAAACATGAAAGTTCAGTATTAGAGGAAAGAGGTGAGCCTTTTCTAGGTAACCAATACATTCTCTGTCAATTTTAAAAGCCCTTCTGACAAAAAAGCAATTTGTTTAGCAAAAAACCACCCTAAACTCATAAAATTAGCATAAAATAAGATGAACAGCAGTTTGGACAATTTAAAACCAGCAAAAAAACTAATATCACACAGACATAGAATGAAGTTAGGG
Organism: Lacerta agilis; assembly: GCF_009819535.1. Classification (NCBI taxonomy): domain Eukaryota; kingdom Metazoa; phylum Chordata; class Lepidosauria; order Squamata; family Lacertidae; genus Lacerta; species Lacerta agilis. The sequence continues at coordinate 10,397,203 of NC_046325.1, read as the reverse complement.
CAAAAAAAAAAAAATAAGGTACTCAACATGTTAAAATTAAAAAGCCTAGGGGAAAAATACTTGGAATACCTGTTAGGTTCTACACACTGCTCTAAATTCCAATCATACAGCTTAATAAAGAATGTATACTTAGGGTCTCCTATGGTTAGGGTCTTTTGTGGCTGCAAGTATTGAGTTATATGGAACTGTTTGAAAGGGGTATCTTATTCCAGAAAACAAACAGATCAGTTTTAAATTTGGCATCTCTTCCACTTTTAGACATGGATTATTGCATCAGCTGCTCAGAAGATCAGTACCCAAATAAGGGAAAGGATCACTGCCTCCCCAAAGTCCAGACCTTCCTCTCTTTTGAAGAACATTTGGGTATTTCTTTAGCAACACTGTCTCTATACTTTTCCCTGGTCACAGCTCTGGTACTTGCAGTCTTCATTAAGCACAGGGAAACTCCCATTGTCAAAGCCAACAACCGAAGCCTTACCTATATTCTCCTGATCGCTCTCCTTCTTTGCTTCCTCTGCTCTTTGCTCTTCATTGGACAACCCAATAAGGTGACCTGCCTGCTCCGACAAACAGCATTTGGCATCATCTTCTCCATTGCTATTTCTTCAGTTTTGGCCAAAACTATTACAGTGGTTGTTGTTTTCATGGCCTCCAAACCAGGAAGCATTTTCCGGAAATGGGTGGGGAAAAGATTGGCACTTTCAATTGTCTTTTCCTGTTCTCTTACTCAACTAGGCATTTGTGCTGTTTGGTTGGCCACATCTCCCCCATTCCCAGGTCAGGACATGCAATCAGTGTTTGGAGAAATCATTGTGGAATGTAATGAAGGGTCAGTCTCCATGTTCTACTGTGTCTTGGGCTACATGGGTTTTTTGGCAACCATCAGTTTCAGTGTAGCTTTCCTAGCCAGGAAGTTGCCAGACAGTTTCAATGAAGCCAAGTTCATCACCTTCAGCATGCTGGTCTTTTGCAGTGTGTGGCTCTCTTTTGTTCCAACCTACCTGAGCACCAAGGGGAAATACATGGTAGCTGTGGAAATCTTCTCTATCTTGGCCTCCAGTGCTGGGTTGCTAGGCTGCATCTTTTCTCCAAAATGCTACATTATTGTTTTGAGGCCTGAGTTGAACAACAGGGAACAGCTAAAACGAAGAAATAATTGAATAATGGCACAGTTTCTGGTGTCATTTTAAGATCCTTAAAGGAACACATTAATAAGTACTGTACTAGGAACTGCACTACACTTACAACTTTTTGCTGAAATTATATATCTAAGGATTTTAAATATATTCAGAAATAAAACAATATTTTGCATGCAGTATTTATGTGTGATCACTTTTTGCCACATATCTGAAGAAGTGCACAATCTGACTGTGACATGATTTCTGATCAAATAAATTTCTGCTGTGGAGGTTGTTTGTGTGTGTGTGTGTGTGAGAGAGAGAGAGAGAGAGAGAGAAGGGAAATGCAAGCTGAGCAATATTTGTGAGTAATAAATGGTTATTAGGCATGTTCATCAGGTATCACAGAGATTAAATATACAATAACACCCCCAGAATGTCCCAAGAAGAGGGTTATGGAACATCTGGTTGGGGGAGAAATGCTGCCCATCCAATTGTTGCTTGATGACAATTGAGAGAGCAGAAATTCCAAACCAAATCAGTCACAAATGGGGGGGGGGATGTGAATCTGTATTAGAATACATAAGCATGATTAAGATGAATGTATATTCAAGTTGCATATGTTCTGTATATGGTACAGAATCTGTTGCAGTAGATACTACAAATAAGAACTAAATGGAATGACAAAAAATAATTGCCCAATTTGTTTGGCAAGGAAAAGAGGCAGTTGTACAGTTTATGAGCTGATCCCAGAAACAGGTAGGTATTATTATTCAGGCATTCTGTTCTGGGTCATAAGGTCATCCCAAAAAGGAAATATACAATATATGCCAATGGAAGAATTAATGGCACAGACTGTCATACCTGACATCAGGCAAATGTGAGGTGTGTCCCCCCCCCCCCCCGCTGGCAAGCAAGGCTCCCTCTCAGCTCCCATCAGCACTGACACCTCTGGGATGTCCCAGTGGAATCACCTGTATGTGGAAGTTCTCCATTAGGAACTTTTTAGGCTGAGCCCCACAACGTCAAGTAAGTGACACAAGTTAACCTCAAAATTTTTCTTAACTGGGTAGGAAAAGGATGATCTGAAAGTTGGGGACATTGACACCAGCCCCTTGTCATGGTCAGCTTTCAGCACCTTTCCCCTTCTGCAGAGGTGGAGGGCCTATGAGGATGGTCCGCCCACGGAGGCTGATGGATCCAATGGGATTCCAGGTGGCTCTGGGGGCTTTTCTGGCTGATATGGCCGCCTCATGAGAAGAGAAGACTCCCTGGAAAAGACTATGATGTTGGGAAAGATGGAGGGCACAAGGAGAAGGGGACGACAGAGGACGTGATGGCTGGACAGTGTTCTCAAAGCTACCTACATGAGTCCACTGCGGGAGGCAGTGGAAGACAGGAGTGCCTGGCGTGCTCTGGTCTATGGGGTCACAAAGAGTCAGACACGACTAAACAACAACAATGGCCAGCACTCTGGTCAAAGCACTGTCCAACCTCTGTAATATCTGAATGGGTTGGGCTGTTCACATGGCTGATATTGAGCACCCTCTCCCACTCGGTGGGAGGCCACTTGGGTAAAAAGAAAGCAAACTGGTATGGAAATGTGAGTTAAAGACTGCGAAAAGAGAAACTGAGAAAAACCAAAATTGGTCCTCTCTGGATGCTGATGGCAATGTCCTGGTAAAATTAAGAAATATGTCCCAGCATTTAAACTAGTTATAGAAGGCTTGGCGTGGAAAAAAAAAAGAATAGTATTGCATGCCACCCCCAATTTCTGAGTGGTGCAAGAGTCCAGAGAGTTCCAGGCATGCTTTCCCATGTTTATTGTTTCCTTTTAGAAATTGAGACACAGATGAGACTATCGCGTCCTTCTGATATATGGTTTATTTACACATATGTACAACCAGAGCCTACGATAGAGGGGTTCACAGCATAATCACCCTAGTAGGGTCTTGATTCTCCCATATCTGCAACCTTGGATTCAAACTGACCTCAGCCATAACTCTGACCGTCTCTTTAACGTTCTGTGCTTAACGGACTGCTGCCTTTACCAGACTGCAACCTTTTTTTCCTTAGCTCAAATCATGCCCAAACTCCTATACTATACTCAACTCTGGTTTATGAAAGGGGGTAAGTGGAAAATCGCAAAGGAGGAGGATACACAAGTAGCCAACAGTTGCAGGGGGGACGTCGGACTGGCTAAAGCTGGGGCTTGCAAGAAAAGTTTAAAATACTATAAAAGGTTTCTTTGGCTATGTCTGAAGAGGAAGAACAAGCGAGTGGTAGGTCCTCTATGGGGGAAAGACTACTCAACACCTAGTTTGCCTCTGTCTTCACCCAAAAGGGAAGTGTTGCCCAACCTAGTGATAACAGAATAAATGATGTAGGGAGGGAGGTTACAGGTGGGTAGCCGTGTTGGTTTGCCATAGTCAAAACAAAATAAAAAATTCTTTTCAGTAGCACCTTAGAGACCAACTGTGTTTGTTCTTGGTATGAGCTTTCGTGCGCATGCACACTTCTTCAGATACACTGAAACAGAAGTCACCAGATCCTTAAATATAGTGGGGGAGTGGGGAGGGGTATTACTAAGAAGGGTGGTGGGAATGGGTGATCAGCTGATAGGTGTGGAAAACCTGTTGACGACTCTTAACGGCTGCAATTAGTCTTGCAGGGAAAGGCAAGGGGTGAGATGGCTAAAGATAGCTTTGTTATGTATAATGAGATAAGAATCCAATGTCTTTGTTCAGACCAGGTTTCTCCATGGTTCTAAGTTTGGTGAATAGTTGCAATTCAGCCACTTCTCTTTCCAGTCTATTTCTGAAATTTCTTTGTATTATGACAGCTACTTTGAGATCTTTTATAGAATGTCCTGGGAGATTGAAGTGTTCTCCTACTGGTTTCTCTGTCTTGTGATTCCTGATATCAGATTTATGTCCATTTATCCTTTGGCGTAGGGTTTGGCCTGTTTGTCCAATATAGAGAGCTGAAGGAGTACCAGCCCAAGGAAAAAGAGGTAGTAAGGGAACACCTAGCTACTTTAGATGAATTCAAATTTACAGGGCCTGAGGACCTGCATCCAAGAGTACTAAAGGAACATGCGGGTGCAATTCCAGAGCATTTGTGTAGTATCTTTGAGAATTCTTGGAGAACAGGTGAGGTCCCAACAGATTGGAAGCGGGCAAATATTGTCCCCATCTTCAAAGAGGGGTGGGGAGGAAGACCCAGGAGCTGGGTACGTTTAGCCTGGAAAAGAGGAGAGTGAGATAGCCATCTTCAGATATCTTAAGGGCTGGCGCATGGAAGAGGGAGCATGCTTGTTTCATCCTGCTCTGAAGGGTAGCATTCAAACCAAAGGCTTCAGGTTACAAGAAAGAAGATTCTGACTAAACATTCGGGGGGGGGGGGGGGACTTTCTGATAGTAAGAGCTGTTCGGCAGTGGAACAGGCTCCCATGAGAGGTGGTGGACTCTCCTTCCTTGGAGGTTTTTAAAGAGAGGTTTGATGGCCACCTGTCATGGATACTTTAGCTGAGATTACTGCATTGCAGGGGGTTAGACTATACGACCCTTGGGTCCCTTCCAACTCTAAGATTTTATGATTCTATGAAAACTCTTTGTCTTCTGAACTAACTCTGAGTTGTGGCAAATGGTTCCCTCCCTTTGTCTTTCTTGCTGGCCTGCTACCTTCCCTTTGTCATTTGTAGTGGCTCATCACCTAGGAGATTACCAACCTGGCTTGGCTATTCAAGCTATTGAATCCATACTGGATCCAGGAATTAGAAGGGAGTCTGAGCATTCAGCCTACCACCTCCCCCCAAAAGTCTCATAACACCATGAAGAAAGTGAAACAAAGGGCTCGGGTGAGATCTACCCATTCTGCATAAATATCAATAGAAGGTATATTTTCTGATACTTAAAAAAAAAAGATTTGCACTAAAAACTGACTTAATTTCATGTTTGATATACAGTCGTATCTCCATTTACATAACCCTCTGGTTACGTAAACTTTGGGATGCGTGTGTGGCAATCCCGGAAGTATTTTACCAGGTTTTGCCGCACGCGCATGTGCAGAAGCAATTTTCAGGTTTCGGAAAACTCGGGATCTGACCGGACCTCTGCAATGGATCCCATCTGCAACAGGAGGTACCACTGTATATGTAAACTAATACAATCCAGCAAAAGTCATGACACAAAACCAGCATTATTTCATTGAGCCCTCTCATTATACCCAGGCAATAAAGTATTGAATCATAGCAAGATTTCCTTTACAATATATATATATATATATATATATATATATATATATATATATATATATAACTGAATATATCAGACTTGCCTCTCATTTACTTTTTAAAAAGTCCGTTTCACACCACAAAATTCTGAAGAAATTTAGACCCTTCACATAGTCCCAACTTATTAACACATTTTACATTTCAGTATAGATTACCCAAAACATAAATAAAAGCACAAACTCTTTCTTCATATGGTACAGAAATAGACTTTGGAGCTTCAGACTGGGTCCCAAAAAGCAAACTCTATTTTGATTTAATTATAGCTTCACTTAAAATTAAAAGTAATGATTTCACAACAACCCTATGATAATAGCTTCAGTCCGGCTCCCACAAAAAACATAACTTCAATTAAAATAAAATAAAAATGTTCACCTCAAAACCACCCCACAATAATAATAAATGCTGAAATACTGTCATTATTTCACATAGTACCAGTTTTTCTGTAGCTATGTTATGTTTTCCTGCGCAGGGGGAAGAAAACCAGATTCATTATTCATTTATTTCTCTGCATTAGCTGCTCTTTGTTGTTAAGCTCAGGCCTCATAACAATAATGTAGCATTTAGGAGAAAAGATACATCCAAGTAACCCTGCACTGGAAGCCAAGATGGAGAAAATCTCCACAGCCACCATGTATTTTCCTCTGGTGCTCAGGTAAGTTGGAACGAAAGAGAGCCAAACGCTGCAAAAGACCAACATGCTGAAAGTGATGAACTTGGCTTCATTGAAACTGTCAGGCAACTTCCTGGCTAGGAAAGCTACAGTGAAGCTGACAATGGCCAAGAAGCCCATGTAGCCCAAGACACAATAAAACATGATGCTTGAGCCTTCATTACATAGCAATACAATTTCTTCAGTCCCTGAGGGTGTGTCCACATCTGGGAATGGTGGAAAGGTTCCCAGCCACAGAATACAAATCCCTACTTGAGTACTGGACGAAGAGATGACTATGGAATAAGCCAATCGTTTTCCAATCCATTTCCTCATCCTGGATCCTGGTTTAGTAGCCATGAATGCCAAAACCACAGAGATGGTTTTGGCCAAGATGCTAGAAAGGGCTACAGAGAAGACAATACCAAAAGCAGTTTGTCGCAGAAGACAAGTCACCTCATTAGGCCTTCCAAGAAACAACAAAGAGCAGAGGAAACACAAGAGGAGGGAGATGAGAAGAATGTAGGTGAGGCTTCTATTGTTGGCCTTGACTATGGCAGTGTTCCGGCATTTAATGAAGATGACAAGCACCAGAACTGTGGTCAGAGACAACAAAACCACAAAGGAAATTAGAACAATGCCCAAAGTGTCATCAAAAGCCAGGAAGTTTGGAATCTTAGGAATGCATCGATCCCGATCTTTGTTTGGATAGTGATCATTTGGACAAGAGACACAAGTTTCCATGTCTGGGGGAAAAAATGAAATTTAATTCAATGAAAATTATTCTCAAGCTTTTTCAAGAATCCACCTAACATAGATTCACTATGGGTTACAAAACCTTCTGAACAATTGGCTTCCAAAAAAGGAACACTAGCAATCAAACAAGTGTGTGTGTGTGTGTGTGTGTGTGTGTGTACTTGCTCTTGACCCCCTTCTCCCTGTCTTAGAATAATAACTGTTGTGCAGTGAAAATAGAGATTCACTGCAAATAATATCCATGATTCGGATGATGTGCTTTTCCGGAAGTTTGAGCAGTGGTGAGCCAGAAACTATATTGTTTGAAATCACTATGAGAACAACGTCTAGGTCTCTATAGTTCTAAAAAGGTAAAGGTAAAGGACCCCTGACAGTTAAGTCCAGTCGCAGATGACTCTGGGGTTGTGGCGCTCATCTCACTTTACAGGCCATGTCATGTGGCCAGCATGACTAAGCCACTTCTGGCAAAACCTTCCCGCTGGAGTGCAACCTATTTATCTACTTGCACTTTTTTGGCATGCTTTTGAACTTTTAGGTTGGCAGGAGCTGGTACCAAGCAATGGGAGCTCACCCCGCCACAGGGATTCGAACCGCCGACCTTCTGATCAGCAACCCCCAAGAGGCTCAGTGGTTTCTATATTTCTAAGGAGACACAAATCCTCCAGGTAAATGTGAGGAGGGGAGAGTGCTTGGGGGCTCTCAATACTTCATTGAAGAAGCTCATAACAAGTATTCTGCTTTAAAAGTATTTTTTCCACACTAACTAAAAATAACAAACAATATTAATGGAATGTTCTTCTACATTTTCCAGACAATAGATCATGCCATTATTACTTCAATGTTAGTCAGAAATAATTTTTACCTGTGTTTCTATTACTGTATTTTCCGGCGTATAAGACGACTGGGCGTATAAGACGACCCCCAACTTTTCCAGTTAAAATATAGAGTTTGAGATATACTCGACTGCAGATTATCCACCCGGCGTATAAGACGACCCCCAACTTTTGAGAAGATTTTCCTGGATTAAAAAGTAGTCTTATACGCCAGAATATACAGTATATTAAAAGTTCCAATAATATTAACAAGATCTTTCCATAAAGCTTATCTATATAAACAATAAGAACCATATATTATGCCATGGTTTTGAATGGGGGGGCACCCAAAATTAATAACAGCTAACTTGCAAAACAGTAAATCCTACCAATCTCATTTGAAAACATCCCATCTGGACATGGAGCACAATCGTAACAGCAAAATTTCTCCCCCTCCTTTTTAAACTTCCGGTAACCAGGGGAGCAGTAGTCATTACATACTGAAAGGGGTGGCACCTATCCAAAGGGAAAGGTTATTATTAAGAAAATGCCTGGGAAATTGATCTTAAATCAGTAAGACTCACCAGTAAATAGGAGTGTAAATGATATGGAATAGCATATTCATATGAGCACAGGTGCAAGATTCACTGGATAAAATACTGATTATGTCAGGCATCTTAAACACTAAAATTAGAATTTCTGTACTGAGCCCAGCAAGCGCTCAAATGTGTTACACATCTCATGTAATTCCATTAACTAGTTTAGAGACCCTATGACTCTCCATATTTTGTTGAATTAGCATTCCTATCAGCCAAAGTTTTCCAACTGAATAGCCAAAGGTTTCTGTTAGGTGAAAAAGAATTACATCTGACCTGCACTTAGCTGGCTTAGGGTAGTTAGGGTGGCTCTCTTATATAGGACACAAAATCAATAAAGGGAATTAATTTAATGGAAGAACTAAATGAAAAGATAACAATCTATTTGAATGTTCCTTGGTAGCTCGCCTTTAAAGTATATTGATATATATATTTATTAAACATTCAGAGAAAAAACATTTTCAAGCTAATCATTCCAAATTTGAAGAGCCTGTAAAATAAGGTCCTTTAAAAAGACCTTAAAACATCTATTGACTGCACAGTATAGTTACATTAAAAATGAAACCCTACGCCAAAGGATAAATGGACATAAATCTGACATCAGGAATCACAAGACAGAGAAGCTAGTAGGAGAACACTTCAATCTCCCAGGACATTCAATACAGGATCTCAAAGCAGCTGTCTTATTACAAAAGAATTTCAGAAACAGACTCGAAAGAGAAGTTGCTGAATTACAACTTATGACTAAACTGAAAACTATGGAGAGACCTGGTCTGCATAGAGATATTGGTTTCTTGTCTCATTACATATGCCAAATATCTGCATACTATCCATTGCCTTTTCCTGTAGGACTAATTGCAGTCGTTAACAGTTGTTGTTGTTCAGTCGTTCAGTCGTGTCCGACTCTTCGTGACCCCATGGACCAGAGCACGCCAGGCACGCCTATCCTTCACTGCCTCTCGCAGTTTGGCCAAACTCATGTTAGTAGCTTCAAGAACACTGTCCAACCATCTCATCCTCTGTCGTCCCCTTCTCCTTGTGCCCTCCATCTTTCCCAGCATCAGGGTTTTTTCTAGGGATTCTTCTCTTCTCATGAGGTGGCCAAAGTACTGGAGCCTCAACTTCAGGATCTGTCCTTCTAGTGAGTACTCAGGGCTGATTTCTTTGAGAATGGATAGGTTTGATCTTCTTGCAGTCCATGGGACTCTCAAGAGTCTCCTCCAGCACCATAATTCAAAAGCATCAATTCTACGGCGATCAGCCTTCTTTATGGTCCAGCTCTCACTTCCGTACATTACTACTGGGAAAACCATAGCTTTAACTATACGGACCTTTGTCGGCAAGGTGATGTCTTTGCTTTTTAAGATGCTGTCTAGGTTTGTCATTGCTTTTCTCCCAAGAAGCAGGCGTCTTCTAATTTCGTGACTGCTGTCACCATCTGCAGTGATCATGGAACCCAAGAAAGTGAAATCTCTCACTGCCTCCATTTCTTCCCCTTCTATTTGCCAGGAGGTGATGGGACCAGTGGCCATGATCTTAGTTTAACAGTAGTCAACAGGTTTACCATATCCATTGAGTTAATCACCCATCTCCTACTACCCTTCTGAGAAATACCATTGTGGCTATAGTCCAGGAGGCGTTGCTGAAGGTAGTGTTTTTCTAGCACTGGACTCTGGTTGAGCTTTTGCACATTACCTCTTCAATATCATCCCTTTGATGGCGGAGCTACAGCCTTCTAACATTTATGGGGAAACCTTGTATATTTATAGTGGGCATGTCACAAGCTTACTGGGGTTTGACAAAGTATATTTGATGTTATTCCTAGTATTACTAGTTAGCCATGTTATTGTTTGATCATGAATGTTGCTACTTGTGAGGCAGTGTGGCTATTTCCCCACCTGAGTCAAGTTCCAGTGCCATTTGATTCTGTCCTCATTAATGGAAAACTCTTTGCCTGGAGAAGCCTGAGGATCCAGCTTCCCCACTTTGACCCTGATGTAGGATCCATTTGGGAAAGTTACCAAGTTTCTAATGTCAAATCCACCTACTAATTCCCCATGTTTGTTAAATGCAATTTCTTCTCCAGCACTGTTGTTGAATGACATCATCTGAAGAGATAAGTGGAGCTAGAGAGAGAGAGAAAGAGAGAGAGAGAGAGAGAGAGAGAGAGAGAGAGATTTAAAGTCCAAAAAGCATTGTAATATTATTATTAAAATATGAAACTGCTTTTGGTAGCAGATATGGGAAGAGAGTGACAGATAATCAAACTACTGGAGATTCAGGATTTGAATGTGCTGCCCAATATATTTAGGGAGGAAAACTAAGACTATTACCACTACTGGAGGCAAGAAGTCTTCCTCTAGAAAATTTACCGTAATTCTTGTTGAAATGAGGAGGGGGAAAGGAACACAAGCTTGGGTAAAATAAATGCAAGTAGGCAATAAGATAAGCTAAAAAACATTTCATTGTGCACATTGCTAAAATCATAAAGAGCAACAGTAAAACATTGTTTAAATAGCTGAGTAGCAAGAATTTGGCTAAGGAGGTGCTTGGATTCTTTCCTCTGAAGGAAATAGTGGAGCTAGAAAGAGAAAGAGAGATTTGAAAGTCTCTAAAGAACTGTAATATTATCATTAAGGTTATTCAAGCAGCTTTCCTACATAGATTTGCATGCTTTTTCTCTGTTGTGGGAAATTCACAACAAAGTGTGATCTGATTTTGGTAGAAGATATGGGAAGAGAGTGGTAAATCATAAAGTAAGTGGAAATGCAGGATTTAAATGTGTTAGAGAAGAAAACTCATACAATTGCCATTGCTTGAAGCAAGAAGGCTTTCTGTAGAAAAGTGAATTCCTTTTGAAATGAACAGGGGGAAAGGAGCAAATGTTTGGTAAAATAAATGCAAGCAGGTGATAAGTGCACTGTGCACGTTCCTAAAAACATAAAGGGCAGCAGCAAAACATTATTAATATAGTTGAGTAGCTAGAGTCTTGCTAAGGAGGTGCTAGGACTCTTGGGTGACAAATGAGTCAAACGTGTGTTAAAAGAAGATAAGGAGATTGCAGGGAAACTGATTGATTTTCCCCCCATCAATCTTCACATTTGAAGACATGGGGCAAATCCCTGTGCCTGAGCTGGCCTCAGCAGGAAGTACGTTTGAGGAACTGAGGGGAATAGTGCTGACCTGAAATAAGTCCAAGGCCTCTCCTGGATGGCATCTACCTGAGTTATTTAAGAGCTCATATATGAATTTGCTGAACTGCTAATTAAAATATGTAATTTCTCCCTAAGATCAGGCCCCATGCTTGAGGGTAGGCCAATATAACACCAACTTTTTGAAACAGGGACCCAGGGAAATCCTGGAGATTACAGGCTGATTAGCTTAATCAGAATCTGCATGGTTTCTGAAAGCTTTACTCATCTGTTACAATTCTTTGTAAGTGTTACCAAGCATATAAATATGATCCAGTTATTATTTATTTAATTATAGGTCACTTGGGTTTTTACAAAATGTTGACTCAAAGCAGCTAACAATATAGTACAAGAATTAAAAGCAGTGCAAAACTGAAATGGACCACAACCTGACTGGGAAGAAACATTTTTCCTGGTGCCCAAAGGGAGCCAGTAATGTCAGGTGTGCCTCCATGGGAAGAGCATTCCATAGGCTGGGAGTCACCATTGAAAGGTTCCATTCTCTGTACATGAAGTAGTGCTTCATCTCAGCCACCCACAGACAATGGCAGAACCTCCTGGGTTTCTCCTGGGAACTTTCCTTTCTTATGCCATTCTCCCAACCTGGGGGTGCTTTACTTCCCGGACTCTCATTGAGGGCCCTTCCATCATCTATCTGCTGCTTTCATGTGGGTGCAGTCCTTGGCTCCCAATGACATCCCAGAAGGGGAGACACCAGAGTAATAACTGCATGTAAACTTTACAAAAGGGAGTATTACCTTCCATGTTTCCACATTCCAAGGATATGGTCGGCCCCCGGCCTCAATTATTCTGTAGTTGGCTCTGGATGAGTATGTGATATGTAAGGCATGTGCCAGAGAATGGACAGCATTATAGATAGCATAGCTGTGGCCAGTCATACTCATGGCAAAATAAGGGGCAGGAAGGTTCTCCAGCGACTCCTCTCCAGTACATGTGTTTGTGTTGTCTGTTGGCTCCATATTGTTTGGAAAGCTACAGCTGAATGCTTGTTCCCAAAATTCCTTGATAAAACCATCTTTCTTTTTCCAAGAAGGGTGTACACTCTGAAGAAGCTCTTTAAAGCCTCCCAGATGACTTGAGTGAATTGCAAAGGATAGAGCACCATGAAGCCCTTCCATATCCATATTAAATATCTTCAGAATGGCACAAGATGTGAATTCAATTTGGGCTGTTGTAATCCACACTTTTGCTGTTGATACCTTCTCCTGATATTCAGGATGTGTTACCTGAAACAGTCTAGTTCCTGCTATAGCATATGGCAACCATGAAATAGAAGAGGTTTCTCCATATATAATAACCACATTAGCTTTGCTTACCGCAAAAGCTGGCAAATATCCCTGTGTTTCTATGGCTACTTTTTCTTCATCAAGGAAATTATGCAAATTTCTACGAATTCGACGTATGAATGCTGAACAGATTTTATTCTGCAAAAGCATTGGCTCTATGGTCTGCAAAAAATGTTCTCCGCCTTCATCATCTATAGCCATCAGACCTACCCATTTCCATCTGAAATACACAAGTAACTCAAGAATCCCTTGATACTGAAGGTCTTCATTGGGGACCATGCGATAAAAAGAAGGGAACTCCAACTGATCAGTCGATTCTGGTTGAAATGAGCCATATGACATCTAAAACAAACAAACAAAAGCACACCATTTCAATGTTGGAGAAGGAGTTCGGTATATTATTTAAAACCATGGCACATATCCATCTTTCCAAGCTGAAATCCCCTCTTCAAAAAAAGCATGTAGGAACAGGAGCATGAAACAGAAAGACGAAATGACTATCATTTCCTGCATTCAATGCAAAACTCGACACTCTTAACCATTGATACAGATTGTAACAGCTGATAGCCCCTGCTGACCATAAAACTCATTGCATTTTGATATATAGCATACACAAGTGCTGGATGCAAATAACACAGCCTTCTTGGACACAAGTCTCCAATTCCCACACTGCTGGTGGAATCCCATTTGCCTGGGTTCTGGCCTGTGAGATCAGCAGTCAAGACGTCTCTGTCAGGTTCCATGAAAGAGCATCAGCAATGTTATCTTTCATAAATGAAATATGCTATACAAGGAAGAGGATGGTCAACAAAGGAATGCCCCAGCCGCATGAACCAGGGGTTTCTGTGAGTGAGAGAATAAATAACAGTAGGCTGACAGTCACACCAAAAATGTGCAAAACAATCCATAAGTGTGTAAGTCAAGCATCCAATCGAATCAATGGGGGGGGGGGACATCAAGGAAGCTTACATCCTTGGTTGGTCTCTCCAGAACTGAAGCAGTAATCTACTCCCCAACAACAAATTATTACCAAATATAACACCAAAGAAATGCAGTATGGCTTTCACCTGACAGCCTAAAGTTTCATTTTTAAAATGCATTCTCTCCAAAAATAAACCCAACCAAAATTCTGCAGGAAAGAGAACCAGACTGCGAAATCATCATGCATGTCACTGGAAAGCCGCGACAGCCAATGCTTACATATATACCTCACAAAGTCACAGCCAGGAGTTGTCATTCTCCAAGTACAAATAGATGATAGATAGATAGATGATAGATAGATCAATAGATGATAGTTAGATCGATAGATCGATAGATGATAGATAGATAGATAGATAGATAGATAGATAGATAGATAGATGATAGATAGGTAGGTAGATGATAGATAGGTAGGTAGGTAGATGATAGATAGATAGATAGATAGATGATAGATAGATGATAGATAGAATATTACTATGTTGCATATAGGCCACCCACTTCATTGTGCCAGATGACAGAATAATAACAAGAAAAAATACAGACTTCACTTTTTGTCTCACCAAATTCCTACATTAAAATTGGAAATTCCCGTAGTTTGGATAATCAAATTCTACCTGTGGAATCTTGTAAAGACCTGAGATATCTGCCATGTTTGAGGAGGTCTCAGCGCTCAGTCCCCCGATGACTCCTATTACATTTTTCTGGATGCCACATTTGTAGTTGGGTACAAAGTTATGTGAGTTAAAGAGCAGATCCTGAGTGTTGTGGTAGGTCATCCTTGGATCAGAATAGCTGTCATAGATGTGGAACCCCAGAGTGACGTTGAGCAAGATATTGGGTTCCTCATTGATCTCTTCAACAGCGAACACCAAGGCCAGGATATGCTGGTAGAACTTTGTCACCACACTGCAAATGAAGGGACTTGCAATTTCATTGGAAAATTAAAGCAAATTATTTTAACACTGTTTTCAACTAGATCCAAGAGCTGAAACTTCCCAGCTATAAAGAGAGGGCACAGCCAGGAAAGTTAGTCATTAGCTAAATCCCACTGGCAAGAAAACAGCTATGTTATGGTTATTAGACTTGTGCATGATATAATTCTGTTTTTGGAACTCCCTTCAACCAGATCAGTTTTAGTATCTCAGAATACATAGACTGTGGAACAATCTACATAGAGGATATAAAATATTTCCTTGAATTTCACTGTAGTCATATGTAATATTACATCCATTCTTTTTTTAACTCTAGACAATTTCAGCAATGGGCACCAGCTGGGTCACAGAAGTACAATACTGTGTTTGGAATCACTGGTAATTTCTGAAATCTCCCAAAAATGCATCAATTTCACGCATGCCTGTGCAGCTTCAACACCTTCCTTTTAAAAAATTTAAACACACTTTTTAGTGGACATAGAATGGAATGCAGGGAACTGCCTTCTGCTAAGTCCCTCTAGCTCAGCATTTTTTATACTGTTTACTTTCATGTTGCAGAGTGTGAGTCTTTGTCAGGCCTGCCAGTGGATGCCAATAATTTAAACTACAACCCTTTACGTGAAAAGCATGTCCTGGCACACTTCCTTATAGCTGTTCCCTATATGCAGACACAGACAGAACAATTGTGTCTAATGGTTTGTAGTACTGATTTCTTTAGCAAGTTGTTTTATAGCATAAATCATTCAGAAAACCAAACAAACCCTGCTTCTTTGAAGGATGCTTTAATTAATTCATATATATGATCCAGTATTTCCATTTATGATTATGATTATGATTATTAAAATTTACATTCTTCAAGTAGTATTGGAGATGTCAAATAAAGATATGGTGTGAAATGAAATCAATGTGGGTTTTCCAACACAGTGAGATTGGAGTTCCACTCATGGACTGCCACTTCAAGAATTGTTCTGAATGGTTCTCCAACATTCTAGAAAAGATTTTCAGAGTCATTCAAATGAGAGAAGGAGAAAGCTCCATTGCACAAGTGGGAATGTGCATTGATTTTCACCCTATGCATTTATCTTTACATAGCTTGGTATTTCTAGCTAGAAAGCCATTTAGGAATGAAAACATGAAATTTATTCCTGCGGGAACATTTATAATCTTTGATTTATCTGACCCCATGCCCCCACCACATGGTTACTTCCTGAAAAGACTGCAGTCAACCAGCAAAAGAGAGACAAAGAAGTGATTTGTCTAATCTCTCCTGCTCTGTCATTCATCTGATCTTGCTCCCTCCCTTCCTGCATGGTTTTCTACATGAAAAAGGCTGCCGTCAACCAGCAAAGAGCAAACAAGGACGGAAAGAAGGAAGGAAGGAAGGAAGGAAGGAAGGAAGGAAGAAAGGAAGGAAGGAAGGAAGGAGGCAAATGCTGGCTGTCCATATATCTGAATCCGCAGAGTGTATAGAGAAGTTTGGACATAATTTTTTACATTCAAATCAGTGAATTTTCACAGAGTGCAGGCAGATAATGGGACCTGTGTGCAGTCTTTTTCAAAGAAATCAAGGAAACATATACAAACTTAAAGAACCACTAACACAAGCAGACACCACAGTTTTATAGAAGGAAACAATTCCTTACAAAGGATCTTTAATCAGTTCTGGGGAAGGTTGCTCTCTGAATGACATTTCAGGGGGAAATGTAATGGATAAAAGATGTCATCGCACCAATGAGGAGATCACCGGGCTAATACCACTCATTTGGAACATGCACAAGTTTCTTTCTGGTGCAGCTAATGCTATGCACTTTGCACACCATGTTTGGAAGCAGAAGGAGGAAAATCACTACCCTGATGGCAAGCTTCCATCCACACAAAGGGACATCTCTCCCCCCCTTATCTTTAACCTTCTCAAAGAAAAGTCTTTTTCAAAGAAATCAAGGAAACGTGAATTCAGAGAGGCAGTTAACTATAGAAACATAAAAAAACACACACAGAGAGACAGTGCAGTTTTATAGAAGGAAACAATTCCTTACAAAGGGTCCTTAATCAGTTCTGGGGAAGGTTGCTCTTTGAATCGCAATCCAGGGATAGCGTGATGCATCAGAGTTGTCATCCCACCAATGAGGAGATCACCTGGCTCATACCACTCATGTGGAACATGCACAGGTTTCTTTCTGCTGCAGGTAATACTATGCATTTTGCACGCCATGTTTGGAAGCAGAAGGAGAAAAATCACCATCCTAATAGTAACCTTCCGTCCACACATGAAATCTCCCGTGCCTCTCAGTTTACCATATCATTACTCCTATTGACTTCACTTGAGCAAGATGGCTTTATTAGCAGCTGACTCTGCCAACACACTACTCAAAGGGACTCCTATCCACCTTAACCTTAACCTCAACAATATCACAAAAGCACACCTTGAATGCCAATTAAACTACATCAATTTGAAAGGTGATCTCCACAATGTAAGATGGAATCTGGTCAAAATGACACAGCCCTAACTCTCTCTATTCCCTAAACTTAGCTGTCTATGGAACACTGCGGAACTTATAATCTTTTCAGACGTTCCAGTTGAATGTTTTCTGCTTCTGTCTTCTGTGAAGCCACTGGAGCTTTGGTCAATTGAACTGATTATAATAATTTAGATAATTGCAGGGGAAATAATAACTTCTGCAGCGTTCTTGCCTGTTGAAAATATAATTTCTTTGAATGAAACATGTTTGTTACAACACAGAGTTGGAAGGGAACTTCAAGGTTCCCCCTGGGAATGGGTCTTATTGTTTTGTCACAACTTGCCTGTTGCAGTTTGGGGCAGGTCGACAAATGTTTCGAATGCCAAAAATGAAGAATTGAATGAAGTTTTGGAAGTTTAAAACAGGTCCCACCAAATGTGCCATAGGTTTCAAACAGAAATTCTTTTCTTGTAGAATAACGGTAAAGGGACCCCTGACAGTTTAAGTCCAGTTGTGGATGACTCTGGGTTTACGGCACATATCTCGCTTTACAGGCCGAGGGAGATGGCGTTTGCCCGCAGACAGCTTCTGGGTCATGTGACCAGCATGACTAAGCTGCTTCCGGGGAACCAGAACAGTGCACGGAAAAGCCGTTTACCTTCCTGCCAGAGTGGTACCTATTTATCTACTTGCACTCGACGTGCTTTTGAACTGCTAGGTTGGCAGGAGCAGGGACCGAACAATGGGAGCTCACCCCGTCACGGGGATTCAAACCGCCGACCTTCTGATCGGCAAGCCCTAGGCTCTGTGGTTTAGACCACAATTGCCTATTGTAGAATAGACAATTTCAAATAGCATTATTAGTGTTATTACTACTATTTTAATCTATTACTAAAAGTAAGGAGTGTGATGGGATTTGAAGAATGCTTCAGAATCTATTATAGACAGTCAACTTTCATATATGACCACTGCAGTCTGCACCTTGTAATGGAGCTCTAATCTGATGTCTTTATTGTCTGGCTCTCCCTCTGCTAATAGCCTTTAACCTCAGTAACTTACTTAGTATCCCAGCCAATTCGCTGCACTAAGTAGGGCTGTGAGGTGTTTGGGAAGGGGTAAATAACAAAGCAATTGAGAGACACAGAAAGAAACACATTCAGTTGAACACAGTCAATATGTGTTCCCAATTTATTTACTAATTTATTGGCTTTCATCACAAAACAATCAAAGGGCAGGTAACAATTGGGCACTACTATCCATAAAACCAATCAATAAAATTAAGCAGAATTTTTTAAAAAAATCATAGCATATTGGGGAAACATCAAGCACGTATCTATTCACATTGTGTGAATAGGAACATATTGTAACTTAATATTGGTGTTGGCCAGATCTTGAGCCACTGGTTAGTAATAAAGACACTTCAACTCATCTCAAGGTTACAACATTGCAGCTTCTAGTTTTCCTGGAGTTTCTTCTATTTATACCAGAGCTCTAACATCAATTTTAATTTTCTGAAAAACTCTGCCACAGTAATATACATGTTTTCTATTCCTGTTTCCAACTTCTTGGCCAATCAAGGAACAAAGAGTTCATATATCTTACTTGCACTGAATTGTATATCCTGTTAACATTTTAGCCTCTTGGTGAGAATTGCATCTGTTTTCATGGTTTTTTTTTTCTTCCTTTCTTTTTAAAATCACTATGCAAAACCACAGAACAAAAACTGTTGTGATTGTTTACATAGTCCCTATTTATTTACACATCTCTGATGAACATGTGTAGAATACCATGAAATACAATGAAAAAAAATGGAAGCATAAACTCTTCTAATATTTATAGCTTTCTTCGAATCAGTTGCTCTTTGTTGTTCAACTCAGGCTTCAGTAAAATGATGTAGCATTTAGGGAAAAATATGCAACACAGTAGCCCAGCACTGGAAGCCAAGATGGAGAAGATCTCCACAGCCACCATATATTTTCCACTTGTGCTCAGGTATGTAGGAACAAAGGAGAGCCAAACACTGCAAAAGACCAACATACTGAAAGTGATGAACTTGGCTTCATTAAAACTGTCAGGCAACTTCCTGGCTAGGAAAGCTACAGTGAAGCTGAGAAATGCCAGGAAGCCCAAGTAGCCCAGGACACAATAAAACATGATGCTTGAACCTTCATTACACAGCAATATAATTTCTTCAGTCATTGAGTATGTGTCCACATCTGGGAACGGTGCAGAGGTTGCCAGCCACAGAGTACAGATCCCTATTTGAATTTTGGAGCAGGAAAGTACAATGGAATAAGCCAGCCTTTGTCCCAACCATGTCCTCATCCTGGATCCTGGTTTGGTAGCCATGAATGCCAAAACCACAGAGATGGTTTTGGCCAAGATGCTAGAGAGGGCGACAGAGAAGACAATACCAAAAGCAGTTTGTCGGAGAAGGCAGTTTGCCTCATTAGGCCTTCCGAAGAACGTCAAGGAGCACAGGAAACACAAGAGAAGGGAGATGAGGAGAATGTAGGTGAGGCTTCTGTTATTGGCCTTGACTATGGCAGTGTCCTGGTATTTGATGAAGATGCCAAGCACCAGCACTGTAATCAGTGATAACAAAACTGCAGAGAAATTTAGAACAATAGCCAAAGTGTCATCAGTAGCCAGGAAGTTTGGAATCTTAGGAATGCACTGATCCTTCCCTTTGTTTGGATACTGGTCATCTGGACAAAGGACACAAGTTTCCATGTCTGGAGAGAAAAGGAACAGAAACTGTTCTCAACATAGCTGTCTTAGCAAAAGTCCAGCTAGCATTGATGCAAAGAAATGAGGCTATGCTTTCTGGAGGGAGCTTGCTTGGGATCTCTATGTGAAAGAACTCTAGGTCTCTACATTTCTAAGGAGATAGAGGTCCACCAGTTTAATCCAAATTGGGGGTGTGGAACTTTGGGGGCTTTAAGGACTTCCTTAGAGAAGCTCACAACAATGCTTTTAAAGAGTCCTTTGTATTTAAAAGGGGTTTTCCACTTTTTAATAATAACACAAAAAACCAAATAGTACTAATGAAATGTTCTTTTACATTTTGCAGACAACAGATTTTGCAATCATCACATCAGAGTTACCTGGGAATTTGCTGGTGCTAAAATGTTTTACCTGGGTTTCTATGTATTTTTTCCCTCAAGATGTTTAACAAGAACTATTCATAAAACTTTTGTATGTAAATAACAAAAACTATATTTTATACCCAGTGCTTTTTCTGGGGGGATGCAGGGGTACGAATACCCCTAAACATTTTGTTTGGCCTCCTTGAGGAGCAGTTTTTCACTATGAGTAGGAAAATGAGAGTACCCCTAAACATTTTTTTAAAGAAAAATTGACTGATTATACCATTACAGTATTTGAAGATAACCCCCATCTTACTTTGGGGGGAGGAATGTATTCTTTGATATATATTTATATGACAAGTCCTACCAATCTCATTTGAAAACATCCCATCTGGACATGGAGCACAATCATAACAGCAAGATTTCTCCCCCTCTTTTTTTTTCTTATGGTAGCCAGGATGGCAGTTGTCATTACATACTGAAAGAGGTGGCACCTATCCAAAGGGAAATTTATTATTAAGAAAATGTTCAGGAAAATGAACTTATATCAGTAAAAAGCACCAGTAAACGAAAGTGCAATTGATGTGGAATAAAATATGCACAAGAGAACAGGTGCCAGAATCACTGAATGAAATACCTACTAGATCAGGCATCTTGAATACTAAAGATTATTTATTTGTTTGTTTATTTGTTTATTTATTTATTTATTTACTGGACACTTATCTTCTTATGCACACACTTTAAAAGGCCATGGATCATTAATAGCCAAAAGCTTGGTCGAAGAGGAATGTTTTTATTTGGCACCCAACTATATACAAAAATGGTGTCAGACAAGCCTCCCTGGGGACTGAATTCTACAAATCAGGAGCCACCACAGTAAACACCTGTTCTCATGTTGTCACCCTCCAGACCTCCATGTAGTGGGCACACAAATAAAGGCCTCAGGTGATGATCGGAATATTGTAGTACCTAGGCAAGGTAAAGTTAAAGGACCCCGGGATGGTTAAGTCCAGTCAAAGGTGAGTATGGGGTTGTGGCGCTCATCTCACTTTCAGGCCGAGGGAGCCAGCATTTGTCCACAGACAGTTTTCTGGGTCATGTGGCCAGCATGACTAAACCACTTCTGCTGCAACGGAACACCGTGATAGAAGCCAGAGCGCACAGAAACACTGTTTGCCTTTCGGTCACAGTAGTACCTACCATATTTTTCCGTCTATAAGACACCCCCATGTATAAGACTATTTTTAGTCCCCCCCCTCACTATTTTGGGGGACTCTGATTTAAGAAAATAGGGGGATACTATCCATGTATGAGAGGAGCCCAGATTTTGAACATTATTTTAGAGTAAAAAACATAGTCTTATACACAGAAAAGTATGGTACTTATCTACTTGCACTGGCGTACTTTCGAGCTGCTAGGTCGGCAGAAGCTGGGACAGAGCAATGGGCGCTCACCCCATCATGGGGATTTGAACTGGCAAGCCCAAGAGGCTCAGTGGTTTAGACCACAGCACCACCCACGTCCCCATTGTACCAACACTTAGCCCAGCAAATAGTACAACTTGTAAAAGATCTGATCTAATGTCACTAACTGGAACAGGTGTAGGAAACTTTTTACCCTCCAGATGTTGCTGAACTGCAACTCCTAACAGCTCAGTAGTGGCCAGGGATGATAGGAGTTGTAGTTCAGCAACATCTAAAGTACCAAAATTTTCCCATGCCTGCCTGAAACAGAATGACTTGAACTAGAAGTTTTTAAACTAAAGCAAGTGTAAATTACACTGGCTTTCCATAGTTAGAATTTCTCCCTTCCATGTGAATGTTTCAAGATATAACATTAATAAAAATAATACAGATGGGAAATAATTTAATGGAATAGCTAAAGCAGGATGCAGCAAGCCATTGGAATGTTGATTGTTAACTCACAATTTAATGTTTATTAGTATTTGCTTTCAAAATAATTATTTCACATTTGAAAGGACTGTAAAAGAAAACCTTGCAATCAATAAGAAAACTTTAAAAAAATTCTTAGCTGTGTTGACTGGTTATATTAAAAATGAATGTCTCTGCTTCATATATTATTTTGAAGACGTTAGAAATTGTTGATATTGTTATGAGTTTGGGGTGTTAAGGTGGGTGCCAGACTCCTCTAATCCCTGGATCCTACAAGTGTTAGAAATTAATCAAGGTTTCTAATTCTTGGAATTGCCTAACCTCCTGGTGTGGTGACAGCCTGGATGATGAACCATTAAGAGGCATTAAGGGGCTTGGCATAAGGTGGCAAATGGGTGAGGTTTTCTCCCTCAACAGATAAAGCTAGAGTTTAGAGTACAGAGTTTGGAGCAGTGATTTGACCTAGAAGTAAAGCAGCAACTTGGAGAGAGCCAGAGCAACTTTCAGGGCAATGTTTGATTTCATTGCAGGTTCAGGTTGTATATATGTGTAAATAAACCATATCTCTTAAAGACACCATAGTCTCTGCTGTGCTTCATTTCCAAAGAAAACACCACCCCTGGAAACCCTGGAATCTCACACCACTCAGACATTGGGGTGGCGTGCAACACTGGTGTTAGAATTTAAATGTGTGTTTCTGGAGAGGAGCCTGTGAGCATAGAGTGCTGAGTATAAATGGAGGGAGGAACGGGAACACACGTGGAACAGATAAAGCAGCAAAGCTAGCAGCAGATGGAGCAGCAGTTTGCTGAAATGAAGTCCTCTCAATAGGTTTGCTAGATCAACAGCTGCAAGTGGTGAAGACTGATCTAAGCCTGGTTGTGAGACTCCAATAAGGGGATCAAAAGGATATAAGCCCTGCTAGCCTGGATTCTAAGGTATCTGAGTCACTAGCTGAAACCCTAATGGCTTTGGTTAGTTTAGAGTTGGCCAACAGGCTCGCAACAGCACAGGGTGGGGTGCTCTGGACTCAGCATGTGGCGCACAGCACCCAGCCTCCTCCCAACTGTGTGGCACAGGGTGCTTGGTGCGGCCTGCTCCCAACCGTGCGATGTCACAAGCACTCGTTGCATGCCGCGTGTGTGACATCACACATGCACCTTGCATGCATGCAACGTCAGGCCCCCTCGATCTTCAATGCAAGATGACACTGCTGCATTCCTCAGTTTCTTTAACAAACTTTTATCAATTTGTCAACAGTTTCCCAGTGAAATTTCAAATGTATGCAATATATTAACCAATTCTGCCTTTCTCTTTGCTACATTTGCAGAAGCGGAGCTAGGTGCTCCAGCACCTGGAACGGTTGTGCACATGGGGGCAGGGCTAGCCATGCACAGCAGCGCATCACAGTGGGGCGTCGCCCATGGCGTGTGTCCTGGGGGCAGGGTGGCGATGTCACCCCCCTCAGGGATGACACCCGGGGTGGGCCGCGCCCACCACACTCCCTTTCTCCCCCAGTGTACATCTATAGACATCTCATTTTACTGTATGGTCCTAAATATCATTATATTATATGAGAGGCAGTGTGGCTGTTTCCCTACCTGAGTTAAGTTCCAGTGCCATTTGATTCTGTCCTCATAAATGGAAAACTCTTTCCCTGGAGGAGCCTGAGGATCCAGCTTCCCCACTTTGACCCTGATGTAGGATCTATTTGGGAAAGTCACCAAGTTTCTAATGTCAAATCCACCTACTAATTCCCCATGTTTGTTAAACGTAATTTCATCTCCAGCACTGTTGTTGAACGACAACCTCTGAAGGAATGAGTGGAACTAGAGAGAGAAAGGGAGAGTTTTAATAAAAATGTATCAAGTGTTGTAATATTATCATTAAGGTGGTTCAGGTAACTTTCCTAGGTAGATTTGAATTCACTTTCTTGGTTGTGAGTGGGGAAATTCACAATGAAGGTTTTTTTTTTTCAACTTTCTGTAGCAGATATGGGAAGAGAGTGGCAAATCGCTGAATTGGTGGAAATTCAGGTTTTGAATGTGCTGCCCCAGAGAGTCTATTTTCTTCCTAGACATTCTAGACATTCTTTGAACAAATAAATCTACATTTAAAAACAAATAAATCTACATTATATGCATACTTGTTTTCATTAACTCTTGGGGTGACAAATTCCAAAATTTGCTCGTTTTAATGCCAATATGCCATATACATAGGCACCAATAGTAATAGGTGAGAATTCAGTGTTGCATGCAAATCGAAAAGTCTGCCACAGGAAACTTTACCTTCCAGGGTTCAACAGTCCAAGGAGATGGTCGGCCACTGGTTTCAATTGTTCTGTAGTAGGCTCTGGATGAGTGCCTGATATGTAAGGCATGTGCCAGAGCATATACAGCGTTGTAGATACCATAGCTGTGGCCAGTCATACTCATTACAAAATAAGGGGCAGGAAGGCTCTCTAGCATCTCCTCTCCTGTACATGTGTTTGTGGGGTCTGTGTGCTGCATAGCATTTGGAAATCTACAGTTGAATGCTTGCTCCCAGAAAGTACGGATAAAACCATCTTCATTTGCCCAGGAAGGATGTACATTCTGAAGAAATTCTTGGAAGCCTGGCAGATCATTTGAGTGAATTGCGAAGGACAGAGCACCATAAAGCTCTTGCATATCAATATAAAACAGTGTTTTTCAACCTTTTTTGGGCAAAGGCACACTTGTTTCATGAAAAAAATCACGAGGCACACCACCATTAGAAAATGTTAAAAAATTTAACTCTGTGCCTATATTGACTATATATAAAGTAATTCTCTTGAATAGGAATCAAATAAACAAATTTTTCCCACGGCACACCAGGCAACATCTCGCGGCACACTAGTGTGCCGCGGAACAGTGGTTGAAAAACACTGATATAAAACATCCTATGAAGGTTAGAGAATGTGAATTCAATTTGGGCTGTTGTAATCCACACTTTTGCTGTAGATACCTTCTCCTGATATTCAGGATGTATTCCTTGAATTATTCTAGTTCCTTCTATAGCATATGGTAACCATGAAATAGAAGAAGTTTCTCCATATATAATAACTGTATCAGCTTTGCTTACTGCAAAAGCTGGGAAAAGCCCCTGTGTTTCTGAGACTACTTTATGTACTTGAAAATAGCTATGCAAATTGGTACCAATTCGTTTTATGAATGCTAAACAGATTTTATTCTGCAAAAGCATTGGCTCTATGGTCTGCAAAAAATGCTCTCCACCTTCATCATCTATAGCCATCAGCCCTACCCATTTCCATCTGAAATACAGTAGTAACTCAAGAATTCCTTGATACTGAAGGTCTTCATTGGGGACCATGTGATAAAATGAAGGGAACTTAACTTGATCATTCAGTTCTAGTTGAAATGAACCATATGAAATCTAAAAAGGAAGAAGAAGAAAAGAAGAAGAAGAGGGCATTTCAGCATGGAAAGAAGCATTCATCATATTGTTTAAAACCTTGTCACATTCTCTTTAATATCTCAAGGTTAGTGATGGGAACCTCTGACCTGTGTTCTAATTTGATATGGCTGACCTCCTAATTTGTCTACAAAGTAGTTTTTGCTAAGCCACTCATGGAAAGAATTAATATCCTAGTGATGCTGATGACTTTAGACAACCAACAAACGAGACACTCCTGTCCCTCTGAAAATCTAAGGTCACTCATGAAAAAGATCTGGGTGCGAGGAAGTTAATAACTCATACAGTAGCCTGACAGTAACACCAAATTTATGCAGTGGAATTCATAAGTATATTACTATCACCTAATGTAACACCAAAGAAATACAATATGGATTGCATCTGATGTAATCTGAGGTTTTGGTTTGAAAAGGCATTCTTTTCTCAAGAAGGAGGCCCCACCAAAATTCTGAAGGGAAAGAGACCAAACAGTCAAATTATCACATATGAGTCATCAAATTCCTACACAAAAAGGAGAATTTTCCATTGTTTGGATACTCAAATCCTACCTGTGGAATCTTGTAAAGACCTAAGATGTCTGCCATGTTTGAGGAGGTCTCAGAGCTCAGTCCCCCGATGACTCCTATTACATTTTCCTGGGTGCCACATTTGTAGTTGGGTACAAAGTTACGAGAGTTAAAGAGCAGGTCCTGAGTGTTGCAGTAGGTCATCTTTGAGTCCCAATAGCTGTCATAGATGTGGAACCCGAGTGTGACATTGGGCAAGATATTGGAATTCTCATTGATCTCTTCGACAGCAAACACCAAGGCTAGGATATGCTGGTAGAACTTTGTCACCATGCTGCAAATAAATGAACTGGATAATTAAACAGTGCACATAATTATTTTAATGCCATTTTCTTCTGGATCTGAGATATGAAGGGGCACAACCATCAGAGTCATTCAGTAAGTCTGGTTGGCAAGAACTATGCCATGAACATCAACAGCACCACAGAAGTGTGATTCATTGTTGGGAATCATTGGCACTTTCCAAAACATCCTAAAATTTCATACATATCTGTTCAGCTTTGGCACCTTCCTTTTTAAAGTTTCAAAGGCATTTTCGAGCCCAGCCCATCTAGCTCAGCATTTTCTACACTGGTAACTGGTAATGTTTCAGTGTGGGGTCTTTGTGAGCACTGCCTACAGGTGCCAAGCTGTTCCCTATAGACAGACAGTGCCGACCCCTTTATTAAGCTGTTTTGTAACACAGATGGTCCCCAAAACAAACAAACTCCACTTTAATGAATTCGTTTCTATACTCTAGTACATCCCATTTCCAGCAATCTCTTACTCTTGGACATACACGAAACAAAATAAAAAAATTCTTTCCAGTAGCATCTGAGTAATACCCCTCCCCACTCCCTCACTATATTTAAGGATCTGGTGACTTCTGTTTCAGTGTATCTGAAGAAGTGTGCATGCACACGAAAGCTCATACCAAGAACAAACTCAGTTGGTCTCTAAGGTGCTACTGGAAAGATTTTTTTTATTTTGTTTCGACTATGGCAGACCAACACGGCTACCTACCTGTATCTTGGACATACAGTACAAAATAAAATCAATGTAGATTTATCCAACAATATGCATGTAGAGGTCCACTTATGCAATGAAACTCCCCCTTCCTTTCCTCTTTCTGTGTGTACTTGAAACTCTCCCCTGGGGTCAGGGGGAGTACTCTAGCCTTCTGGGAGCATGTTTTGAGGGGAGGTTGCAAATGAGAGAAGTGGAAAATCCCATTGTGCAAGTGGGAATCTGCTATTGAGCAGCAGTTTGGGAACACACTGCATTTTTCTTCAAATATCTTGGTGGCTTCTTACCATATAGTAAAGAAAGCCTGAAAAAGAAGAACTTTTCTTCTTTTTCTTTTGCTGCTATGGTTCTCAGATTCTCTTTAGTTAACTCTTTCAAGAAAGGAATAGATGAAAACCCATTCCCTTCTAGAATGCTTTTATGAGATTTTCTTTTGGTTCCATAGCAGATTCTTTTGCCAGTAGCTATTGGCATTTAGTTATTTTCAAAAGTGAACGTAAATATGAAATAAATCAAGGTACTTAAGGGCTGTCATTTTCAACGCAAAGTATATCTTTCCTGCAGATAGAAATACTATTATAGAATGCTTTAGTTTTTGAATTTCTGTTCAAATTGAATTACAATAGGTTAATGTTTCCAAAGGTTCAAATGGCAATATGAGCATAGTCTTTAAAATCAAAGAAACATGTCGCCAATAATACAAACATAAAGAATCATTGAAACAGACAGACCACAGCACACACCCACACCACACTTTCATAGAGGGAAACCGTTCCTTACAAAGGTAAGGTTGCTTCGCGGAAGGTTGCTTCGTGAGTAAAACTTCAGGGAAAATGTAACAGATAAAATATGTCACCCCACCAATGAGGTCACCTGGCTCATACCACTCATGTGGAAAACATACAGGCTTCTTTCTGGTGCAGCTAATGCTATGCACTCTCCTGCTCTGTCATTCATCTGATCTTGCTCCCTCCCTTCCTGCATGGTTTTCTACCTGAAAAAGGCTGCCATCAACCAGCAAAGAGCAAACAAGGACGGAAAGAAGGAAGGAAGGAAGGAAGGAAGGAAGGAAGGAAGGAAGGAAAGAAGGAAGGAAGGAAGGAGGCAAATGCTGGCTGTCCAGATATCTGAATCCGCAGAGTGTATAGAGAAGTTTGGACATAATTTTTTACATTCGAATCAGTGAATTTACACAGAGCGCAGGCAGATAATGGGACCTGTGTGCAGTCTTTTTCAAAGAAATCAAGGAAACATGAATTCAAAGAAACATGCAGTCAACTAATCAAACATAAAGAACCACTAACACATGCACACACCACAGTTTTATAGAAGGAAACAATTCCTTACAAAGGGTCCATAATCAGTTCTGGGGAAGGTTGCTCTCTGAATGACATTTCAGGGAAAATATAATGGATAAAAGATGTCATCGCACCAATGAGGAGATCACCGGGCTGATACCACTCATTTGGAGCACGCACAGGTTTCTTTCTGGTGCAGCTAATGCTATGCACTTTGCACACCATGTTTGGAAGCAGAAGGAGGAAAATTACCATCCTGATGGCAAGCTTCCATCCACACATGAAATCTCCCACGTCTCTCAGTTTACCATATCATTACTGCTATTGACCTGATCTGAGCAAGATGGTTTGAGTGGCAGCTGGCTCTGCCAACACTCTACTCAAAGGGACATCTATCCCCCTTATCCTTAACCGCAGCAACAATATCACAAAAGCACACATCAAATGACAATTAAGATACAACAATTTGAAACTTCATCACTACAACGAAAGAGGGAAACAGATCAAATCACAGAGTCTTGCCTCTCCCTAGTTCTTAATCTTAGCTGTCTATGGAGCACTGGGGTGCTTATAATCAATTCAGACTTTCTAGTTAATTTTCCTCTTCCTCCTACCTTCTGTGAAGCCACTGGGGCTTTGGTCACTTGAACTAATTATAATGATTTTGATAATACAAGGAAGGTAATAAATTGTGCAGTGCTTTAGCCTGCTGAAAATATGTTTGCTTCAAAACTGCTGAAGCAAACATTTTTGTTACATCTTAGAGTTGGAAGGGAACTCAGAGTTCATCTGGTCCAAAAGACCTGCCACTGTGGGAAATCCATAGCCACAAAATCCTGGAAAATGCTCTCAACAAATTCTTAGTAATGAGCAGAATCCAACCCTATTCTGAGCTAGAAACGCATTTGTTTTTAAAAGTTGAATCCTGAACTTATAAGAGAATTGCACTCAAAAAAATGTCCTCTTTATGACTAGAATTTGCTGGAGGATTCTTTACCTTCTAAGCCATGGGTATACTGGTGGGGACACATGTGCCCAGAGAAGGCTTCCCTGATCCTGTGTTGTTTTTGCCACAAAAGGCAACCCATCTAGAAATGCATGAACTCTGAAAGGAAGCATAACAGATTTGTAAATAAGATATCTGAAAGGAAGATAACAGATTTGTAAATATCTGTTGATGGTTGCGTTACATGCGTCTATTGTGTGCTAAGTTAAAATATATATGTAACAAAACAGAAGCTAAAACAAACCAATTGCAGTTTAACAGAAAGTAACAGAAGAAAATTTGAATGGATGTTGGAACACATTGAGTCATGTTCATACATCACTCCTGCAAAGCTAGACATGTGAGAGAGACTGAGGTGTCCCACAGCATTTTCTAATCCCTGGATGTGAGAAATATGTAGAAAACTGATTATTTAGGCCTCAGGCAACAGGTGGAATGGAATGCCAGTAAAATATATGTCTTCCTCAGCTGTAGGGTGGGCATATTTATCTTGGGCTATATGTGATCTGACCATTGAGGATGGATGCCTTTGTGGCTTGACAGGATGATAGACGGTGTGTTGAACTCTTCTGGCAGGGTGTGTCTTGGAAGAAGGATATTGGAGAAGGTTGTTGTTGAATGACCTATCTTAGTAATTGAGGAGAGAGGTAGGCATAGCAGACAGATAAGTACTTGCACTCTATTAAGCTTGCACTTATACCTTGTATTAATGGACTCTCTACCACTGTCCCCAACCATCCATTGGTTCTCTTGTTGGTCCATGATAAAACCATGCTGACCTATGATTTGATTATGTTTGAATGGACCAACCTGTTATGTATCATTGAAATTTCACTGGAGAAGCTGGTCAGGCCAGATATGATTCAGCTCTGTTCTCCTGAGTATTTTGTGCAACTTCAGCCCAGTATTGAAGGCTTTTTGCTGTGATCCATGGAAGTTCACTTCCCATCCCTGGGAATCCTCTTTCTTTGAACAGAACTTTAGGGCCTACATCTGGTTTTGGACCAAACAAACAAGATGGGGATATGGTACATTCTGCTATTCAGGAGCCTTCCCACCAAGCTGTCTAAAGTTGTTTTGGTTGTTATAATTGAAGAAACCTAGAACAGGAGTGTCAGCAATCAATGACTAGATGGTCATCTTTCCTCCTAGAAGTCTGAAATTTAGACTGGATCCTAAGCCAGTTCAGCTTTGACATGTGACCAAGCAATACAATACAGAGAACCATTTAAAATGGTGCATTTAGGCAAAATGTGCACTAAAATGTGATGAGTTTTTGCACCACCACCACCACCAACAACAACAAAAAACCACCCACAGATGGAGAAATGGAAAGATGAACGTAAGTTTAGGAAAGTAAGACCCTGAAAACCCCCCAGCATCGATGGATTGGCCCATCCCTAGCTAACTGCCCTCTTGATTCTTGCTCATCTAGTCTTATTAAATCTTGTGCTGCAGGGAGTGGTTGGGTGGGTCCTGATGACAATGGTTTTGTGTGTTACTTGCTCCCGCTCCTTGACGCCTCAAGGACTTTTGATACAATTGGCCATGTTATTCCTCTCAGTCAGCACTATGAAATTGGAACTGAGAACAACATATTACAAAGGCTCTGCTCCTATATATTGGGCCATTTTCAGAGAATAGCATCAAGAGGCTACTGCCCAGAATCAGGACATTTCTCCCATGGTCTTCTACAGTGGTCTACACATGTTATTTAACATCTATATGAAGAAAGCTCTCTTCCCCCTGCCACGTGCCAGTCAATACATTACAATATCTTGTGGGGTTATCACCTTCCAAGCTGAGAAGGGTGATGGTTCGTGAGTCTCGAAATTCTGGAACAATCACAAACCATTTCTTTAATGCATTAGTTTCTTGAGATGTGTGCATTGTGTTGTATTGTATTGTATTGTATTGTATTGTATTGTATTGTATTGTATTGTATTGTGGAGCAGTAGATGGATCTAATTAGAAAGTTCTGCTACATCAGAAAGCAGTTCTTCCTGAAAATATGAGTGGTCCGATAATGAACAGATGGCCTTTGGTGGTAGTAGACACCCCTTCATTACAAGTTTTTAAAGCAGAAGATGGATACCCAGCTTTTGTAGCAGTGCATTTCACACATCTTCAGGGGAGATGGAGTTGATGACGTTTTAGGTAGCTATCAAATGGTTGATTCTATGATCTGGCAAATATGTTTGTTAGGATGACCTAGAGCAGGGGTGGCCAACTCCCAAGAGACTGCAATCTACTCACAGAGTTTTAAAAAAATGTGGCAGTGATCTACCCACTTTTGGGGGTTCAAGTCAAAGTTGTTGAGTTTTTTTCAGGGATGAGGTAAAATGATGAGCTTTTATTTAGGGGAGCCACAGTTGTTCAGCTTCTTTGGGGGGAGCCAATGATCTACCAGTGATCTACCGCAGATGTCCAGTGATCTACCGGTAGATCATGATCTACCTGTTGGACATGCCTAACCTAGAGTGACTCCAATTTAATAATGAGGAAATGGGAGAATGCTTTGGGTAGAAATGTCAACAGTACAATTCATCCCCCCCCCTCTTATGATCAATGTCAACAGCAGGAAATTTTTAGTGAGGAACATACTCAAACATCTTTCCACACTTCAAATTCAAATTCAAATTTATTGTGGCTATAAGCCCATAAAAACATAAAATATGGAATATATAACATAAAGTTACAGCATACCATAGACCCTAGAGTCATAGGGAATCAAACCACAGCACAAATACAAGTTTTAAAATTGCAACCAAGGAGCAGAAAACTGCTGTTTGTTTCAGCAGTTTTGCTACTGATGCATAATGGCATCCAAAAACATAACAAAAGTTATTATCCCCTCTGTAATTATCAAAATCACTATAATCATTTTGGCTGCTCAAAGCTCTAGTAGATTTCAAAAATAGAATATGAAAACAAAATACTAGAAGCAAATCTGAAATGGCTATAAATCAAGCCCTTGTTCCATAAACAGCTAAGTTTGGGGGGGGGGGGAGAGAGGTAGGCCTCTGTCATTTTTATCATTCTGCCCTCTCTCTGTGTAGAGCAAATTTCAAGATTCTGTTTTCAGTTAGAATTCAATATACACTTTGTTTAAATGATAAGGTGGAAACGTGTCCATTTGAGAAGTACATTCCCAGAGTCTGCTGCCACCCAAACCATCTTTGAACCAGGGTAATTTTATGTTTTACACTGAGAGGAACAGGAGTCTGCATGTGTGGAGAGAAGTTTGCCATCAGGATGTTGCTGCTTCTGATACTGCTACTTCCAAACATGGTGTGCTCTGTGCATACCATTAAGTGCACCAGAAATAATCCTGAAGATGTTCCACATGAGTGGCACCAGTCGGCTGATCTCCTCATTGGTGGGATACTGTCTCACATCTCAAACCCAGTGCTCTCCAACATTTTCTTCAACCAACACCCTTCTCATGCGCTTATTAAGTACCCACTGTAAGCAAACACTTTTTTCCTTTTAATTTTTTTAATATTTGCATGAATAAGTACTACTTTAATTTGTGGAAAATAATGAAAGTAAACTTTTTAAAGAAATATTAAAGCATGACAAATGATATGCTCAATCAACTGCTATTGGGCTGTGGTTTGACTGGCAATTGGATATTTGGAAATATTAATGTCCTACGATTGAATAGCTCTCTACCTGGCTATAGTATAGGTGCTGAGTCTGCCCATATTTTCACCCATCCAAACATATTTGTCCTATATAGTTCTCTAATTCATTGGACTCATTTAGCACTCAGCCAAATTTCATGCACATGACAAGGAAGAGGAACATATGAAGTTGCCTTATACTGAGACAGACCAATGATCCATCTATCACAGTATTTTCCACACTGCATACAATGAGTGGTAGTGGCTCTCCAGGGTTTCAGACATCATCCCTCTCCAGGGTTTCAGACATCATCCCTGACCACTGGTCCTGTTAGCTAGGGATGATGGGAGTTGTAGTCCCAAAACATCTGGAGGGCCGAGTTTGCCTATGCCTGCTTTAAAGCTCCATGTCCGAGTGTCATTAGTAGTAGTGGTGGTAGTGGTGGTGGTAGTAGTATTTTGCTTCAGAGCATACCCTGAATTGACCTTTTCTCCAATTTCATGTTCATGGGGGAAGCTCTGGGGCAAAAGGGAAAAAAGAATTATTGGACATGGAGAACATGTGGATCTATGCCTGGAAAGAGCCAGGCAAATAGTAAGTATGGGTAAGCCCTTACCTGGTGTACAAGTCTAAAGGAACAATGCAGTGAAAGATTTTCACAGCGCATTTTCTTTCTTTCCTAAAGCTAAT
Source organism: Lacerta agilis (assembly GCF_009819535.1). Taxonomy (NCBI): domain Eukaryota; kingdom Metazoa; phylum Chordata; class Lepidosauria; order Squamata; family Lacertidae; genus Lacerta; species Lacerta agilis. The sequence continues at coordinate 10,363,485 of NC_046325.1, read as the reverse complement.
GGCTAACCTTGCTGGCTGTGCCTTCTCCTTAATAGACTGCTGAATCTCTCTGGTCTAGAAAGGACCAGTACTGTTCACTGTATGATTCTGCCATGAAATAGCAAGTCCCTTTATTTGCAGCATGGTGACGAAGTTCTACCAGCACATCCTTGCTCTGGTTTTTGCCATTGATGAGATCAATGAGAATCTGTGGATCTTGCCCAATGTCACCCTTGGCTTCCACATCTATGACAGCTATACTGATTCAAGGAAGACTTACCGCACCACTCTGGACCTACTCTTTTTACTCACGCCAGTTTTCCCCTAACTACAAATGTGGCATTCAGGAAAATGTAATAGGAGTGATTGGGGGACTTAGTTCTGACACATCTTCATGCATGGCAGACATCTTGAGTCTTTACAAGATTCCACAGGTAGGATGTGAAGATTGTTATTAACAGGCTTTCCTCTCATTGCCCCCACAATTCATTTCCCTATTCTTTCTAGCAGTGTTTCCATGAATTATGAAAATGGAAAGGCATAATGGCGAAAAGTAAAATTAACTGAAATATGTGGAATTGCCTTTGGGTCTGTGCATGAAAGGGGTAGGGGTGTAAAAGAATTTCGTTTAATTCATTTAGAGGCTAATTGCTTCAAACGTGAATGAAGGAGATAAGTTATCAGCTTTGGCAATTACAACAGCATCTTCACAAATATCCCAGAACTGCAAACCCTCAAGACTCCCTCTTGTATAATTACTGATTTTTCACTCAGTCTCTCTATTAGAGAGATTTTCTCTTTAGGTTAAAGAGACTGCCTTATCTGCCAGGCCACCGCCACCCCCACTCTCTCTGCCCCCCTACACACACACACACACACACACACACACACACACACACGATTGTATGTAGTGGGCAATCACTGAATATTGCAAGCCCCACCCCGTCTCAAAGACAAGGCCACACTCCATGAACCAATAGAAAACAGCTGCAGTCACATGCACATTTGCTTGAGAGTGAGTCAAGTTGAACTTAAAGAAGCTAACTTTCAAAAACAGGCATTATAAATTGTAACAGTTTTATAAATGTTGAGTGCTCATTAATATTCTTTTTTATCAAAGAGTTTACCAGGTGCTTAGTGCAATTGTTGATGGAAACAATCTTTTGACCAGCCTGTTACAATTCCTGCTTCCAACTCTCTCTCAGATACATATGGCACTTAAAAAAAAAACATTTCATGTATCTGATGAAGTAGACTGTAGTCCATGAAAACTTCAGCCAGCATGTGTTTGTTTAATCTTCAGTTGGAATGTGTGAAAGTCACTTTGGGATCTATACTTTAGGGTTGTACCATGATGCTTACCAGAATAAGGGGGGTTATACAGTACAGTGGACCCACAATTTATGCATATTTAACTTGTGTGCATTTAGCTTTATATGCTTGGCAAATTTATTTATTTTTTAAGTGGGGCAGGAAAGGGGCAGATATCCAGAGGGTTGGGAACTTTGGCAATCCCAGCCACCATTTTACCCAATAATTAGCTCCTGTTCTGACCCTAATATATCTGTTGCTGTTGTTCTTAAAGATTTCATATGGCTCATTTGAATCAGCAATGAATGATCAAAACAAGTTCCATTCCTTTTACCGCATGGTCTCCAGTGAAGCCCTCCAGTACCGGGGAATTGTCCAGTTACTTCTGCACTTCAAATGGAAATGGGTCGGGCTGTATGCGATAGATAATGAAGGTGGGGAACGATTCTTGCAGACCATGGAGCCTATGCTTTTGCAGAATGGAATATGTTCAGCATTCATAGAAAGAGCTCAAACACATGTGCACTTCTCTGATAACATAGAAGAAATGGTTGCTTACATAAAGGATAATTTTCCAACTTTCATGCTGAGCAACGCCAATGCAGTTGTTATATATGGAGAAAGTGGGACTATTACATGGTTGGGAGGGATTATAGGGGCAATCAAGGTAGGTCAAATACTGTTTCCTCAAAATAAGAAGATGCTCTCTACAGCAAAAGTGTGGATTACAACAGCCCAAATTGATTTTACACTATATAGCTTTCAGACAATTACTAACATGGATAGACAAATGTTCCATGGTGCCATCTCCTTCACAATTCATTCAAAGGAAATTCAAGACTTCCAAGAATTTCTTCAGATTGTAAATCCTTCTTGGGCTAATGAAGATGGCTTTATCAAATATTTCTGGGGAAAAGCATTCGGTTGCTCATGGTCAAACTCCACTATGTCTGCATTAATCCATGGCAGATGTACTGGAGAGGAGATGCTGGAGAGCCTTCCTGCAACTTATTTTGAAATGAGCATGACTGGCCACAGCTACAGTATCTATAATGCCGTGTATGCTTTGGCACATGCCTTAAATATCATGAAATCAACCAGAGCAAAACACAGTAGAATGGAGGCCAGCGACATATTGTCTCCTCAAAATGTGGAGCCCTGGCAGGTAATGTTTCCTCATTTAATTGTCATTTTCTGAGTGCAGGACAGACTATACAAAACATTAGTATCAAGCTCTTGTTTTCTTCATTTTCTTAAATTCCTTCCCTTCCTTGACAGACACTGACCTTCTGATTGTCCTCCTCTTTCAACCTAGCTCCACTCATTCCTGCAGAGAATCTCATTCAACAACAGTGTTGGAGATGCAATTACACTGGACGAACATGGAGAATTAGCATCTGGATTTGATATTACAAACCTGGTCACATTCCAAAATAAATCTTACATCAGAGTTAAAGTAGGGAGGCTTGACCCTCTTGGGAAAGACTTCACCATTGATAATGACAGAATTGAATGGCACAGAGGCTTGACTCAGGTAGGGAAATAACTGTGTGCGTCAATGCTGGCGATCATCCAGCAAAGTGGAAGGGCAGTAAAAATGAAGAAAACACAAAATGGGAGCACAAGGGATATAAAGGGGCAGGAATGAATGCATTACTTCACAAAATAAATAATTACAGCTGAAATTTATTGGAATACCATTTTGTGATGGCAAATACCACAAGTGGTTTTATTAATATGCGGAGAATGAGAATGTCATTGAAGAGAAAGCATCATTTTAAGGACAACCTTTATCTACATGTGCAGGTCTATGTTTTGAATTCAGATCTGGAGGTTCTGTTTTCTGGCCTACCATTGAAATTAGCTAAATAATCAGTCACTAGAGACAGGACCTTATCATTGATGGCCCCTACTTTATGGAACTACGTTCCAAGGGATGTACATTTCACCTTGTCCTTGCTGCCCTTCAGAAAAGCTTTGAAAACCCATCTGTTCTAGTTGGCTATTAATTAAGATCATTTCATAAAATCATAGTATCATACAATTGTAGAGCTGGAAGGGATCCTGAGGGTCATTTAGTCCAACACCCTGCAATGCAGGAATGTTAGCAGAGCAGAGATTCCTACCACTTAATGTGTCCCACTGTACTTACAGATTTTACCTTCTGCATCACTTGCGCTCCTGTTTGCTGGTAGATAATCTGATATAAGATAATGAAAGATTAATTCCACAAACCTTATTTAATGCTAAACCATCTCTATATATTTGGACAGGTGCCACCCCTTTCAGTATGTAATGACAAGTGTCGTCATGGTTATGGGAAGAAGAGAGAGGAGGGTAAGAAATTCTGCTGCTATTCTTGTGCTCCATGTCCAGATGGGATGGTCTCAAATGAGAAGGGTAAGACATGCAATGTTATAATACACCAAACTACAGTGGCACCTCAGGTTACATACCGTCCCCCTTATGAACACCCAGAAGTAGATGCTTCTGGTAGTGAACTTTGTTCCGGGATGCGAGCGGAAGTCGCATGCCGGTGGCGGGGCAGCAGTGGGAGGCCCCATTAGCGAAAGCATGCCTCAGGTTAAGAACGGTTTCATGTTAAGAACGGACCTCCGGAACTAATTTAGTTCGTAACCAGAGGTACCACTGTATCTGTTTGTGTTGAAGTAAAAAGTGAGGAGCCCTTTTGTAGTGTTATTGCCTTTTACTTTGTGCATATTCTTTAACATTCACAAAGTGTTTGGGGTTTTTTTTTTAATTATCAAATTACCAGTAAGCATAGTCCTTGTTTTTATATAGATACCTTTCCATTGGCTGTTTACTTATAATTGCCTTAAATTTTCTTAAGGACAATGTTTTTAGAAAAATGATTAACACTTAGTGCCAAGTTCCCAGATAACTGCAATATTAGAACTGTGAAAGTCAGACTGAATGCCCATGAATTATATACATAGCTGTCAACTTTCCCCTTTTCTTGCGAGGAATCCTATTCGGAATAAGGGAATTTCCCTTTTAAAAAAAGGGAAAAGTTGACAGCTATGATTATATAATGCCCAAGAAATAAAACACCAGGAGATGGCAGACTGAAATAACACAAAGCTACCAGCAGTTTTGATTTGGACAGAGGTCAAAATGACTGACACCTTTGTTGACTCGTAAGATTTTGAAATACAGCCAGAATGGTTGTCTCATTTCAATGAACAGAACTTCTTATTTTAAGTAAAAACTTTTTTGAATATCAGGAGGAAACCACATTTCAATCCAGATGTGATACATGACATTTCTGTTTGATGCACTTTGGGCAGAAGAATTTTAAACATTTCATGGGTAAAAACACAAGATGGGCTTCTGGAAGGTAGTTATTAAGCTTGAACAATGAACATTTCCTTACATTCCTTTTCAGATGAAGAAACCTGTGTCAATTGTCCAGAAGACCAATATCCAAACGAAGACCAGGATCAATGCTTTCCTAAGATTCCAAACTTCCTGGCATTTGATGACACTTTAGCCATTGTTTCAACTTTCTTTGCACTTTTGTTATCTCTGATCACAGTTCTGGTGCTGGGCATCTTCATTAAGCACCAGAACACAGCCATAGTCAAAGCCAACAACAGAAGCCTCACCTACATTCTCCTCATCTCCCTCCTCTTCTGTTTCCTTTGCACCTTGATGTTCATTGGAAAGCCTAATGGGGTGACTTGCCTTCTCCGACAAACTGTTTTTGGTCTAATCTTCTGTGTGTCCATCTCCAGCATCTTGGCCAAAACGGTATCTGTGGTTTTAGCATTCATGGCCACCAAACCAGGATCTAGGATACGGAAATGGATAGGGAAACAATTGGCTTTTTCCATCATTCTGTCCTGCTCCAGTATTCAAGTAGGGATCTGTGCTCTGTGGTTGGCAACTTTTCCTCCATTTCCAGATTTAGATACACACACAATGCTTGACCAAATTGTACTCTTATGTAATGAAGGGTCAGTCACCATGTTCTGCTGTGTCTTAAGCTACATGGGTTTCCTGGCCATTGTCAGCTTCACTGTAGCCTTCCTAGCCAGAAAATTACCTGACACTTTTAATGAAGCCAAGTTCATCACCTTCAGTATGTTGGTGTTTTGCAGTGTTTGGCTCTCCTTTATTCCAACTTACTTGAGCACAAGAGGGAAGTACATGGTAGCTGTGGAGATCTTCTCCATCTTGGCTTCCAGTGCTGGGTTACTGGGTTGCATATTTTTTCCAAAATGCTACATTATTGTGGTGAGGCCTGAGTTGAACAATAAAGTACATCTGATACGAAAAAAGATGTAAATGAGATAATGTTTTGTTGCGTCCTATGTAAGAATAAATTTCACCAATTTAATGTTTTGTTCTGTGGAAAGCTTGCTGTTTGTTTTAATTGAAATAGACTGTGGGAGAAATTTCAAATTGCCAACATTGACTGCAGAATTCAGCTATTGATCCAGAAACTATACTGCATTAAAGAAATAAGGCTCAGATTAGGTTTAAATGGTTGTATAAATGATTCTTTTAAAATACCTTAAAGATTGCATTCTGGTTCCCACTCTTTTTAATTTTTATATTAATGATTTTGTGTCATATTTAGCCAATGCAAACTCCCTTTCTCCAGTAATTAGGAGCAGAAAGACCTCAATATTGATATATGCTGCTGATTTATTGCTCCTCCCTCATTTCCAATTAGGTCTCTTAGAGGCGTTCAACACATACTGTAAACAGGAAATTACTCTAAGACCAAGATTGCGGTTTTGGGCATACAGAGTACTAGGACACGGGTGGCGCTGTGGTCTAAACCACCGAGCCTCTTGGGCTTGCCAATCAGAAGGTCTGCAGTTCGAATTCCCGCGGCAGGGTGAGCTCCTGTTGCTCTGTCCCAGCTCCTGCTAACCTAGCAGTTTGAAAGCACGCCAGTGCAAGTAGATAAATAGGTACCGCTGTGGTGGGAAGGTAAACAGCTTCTGTCATTGCTGGGGCAATCAGAATAAGGTCCACTATTTGATTGCTGATTCAGGACCTTAAAGTGTGTTTTATATAAGTGACTTTTTATTCTTTTTCTGTGTACATCACAATGTTCTTTTGTTGCTGTGGCCAATGGCTGATGCAAATAAAGTTTCATTCATTCAGCTTCAGTCATGGTATTCCATTGCTGAAGAAGCAGTTTAGAAATGCTGGCCACATGACCCGGAAAGTTGTCTGTGGACAAACACCGGCTTCCTCAGCCTGAAAGTGAGATGATTGCCACGCCCCATAGTTGCTTTCGACTGGATTTAACTATCCAGGGGTCCTTTGCCTTTATCTTTACCAGATGTATGGCAACCCTTTGTAGATTTTTTAAAAAGATCAACAATCTTTGCTTCCCCCCCCCCCAAAAAAAAAACTTTGCCTCGAAAAGCTCTACAACTTTTGTGTCTGGATTTTAACATTTTGAAATATGGCAATCCTAGTATAGTTGCTGCTTGAGTCAGCAGGCTATAGAACAAACTTACTTATTTAGGTAGCTGGTTGAACTCATTAATGAGCCCCTCTCTTGGAAGTGACATATGGAGGCATTGATGAAGTTCTATTAAAATCAGAGAGGGCAGCTGTTTGAACCTTCCCTCAAGGTATTTCATAGCAAAGTGCTTATTCAAATGCTCTATATGCAGTTGAAATATGGGGCTATGATTCAAACGCCACTAAAAAAATGTTGTGGTGATTTGGAAGACTTCACATGAAGGAAGCACATGAAGAAGGGCCTCAGATGATGGGCACAGAGTGCTGCTGAAGAAAGAAGAATCTGTATGAGATGACACAGAGTTACCCATTGTTATGTAGATGAGGCAGAGTTGCATGGGCATAATCTCTGTCCCACTGGGATGTTGTGATACCTGCCCTGTAATAGTGCTGAAGGGAGAACATTCAAACAGACCCTGGAAAATGCCCAATGATGTGTCCAGTGCACTTAAGTAATTTTCTGGGTGTGAACTTTGAGGTTCGTGTAAGGATTTATAAGTTTTAGAGAATTGGTTAAGAATATTGTCTTCAGAGATGAATTGAATATGTGATATGTACCAATCCCACCATGGTGCTTATATATAATAATTAATTAAGTGAATGAGTGGAAACTGACAATTCCCCATGGACAATAATTTGTTATTTTGTGAGACCTGCACTGAACATCCCAATATTTTTATATGTTTATTAATTAATTATTATTATTTTCTACCACATTTTAATTAAAAAAATGTGGTTTAGAACAATTCTAATAAAATTCAAGAACAACACAAAAAATAAAACAAATTACATAACATATATTTTCTTAACTATCTGCATAAACCTGGCAGCAGAGAAAAATATTTAACAAACATTTTAAAGTTAAAACAGAAAGTCCCCTCTGAATCACTATTGGAAGAGTATTCAACAGGAGTGGGTGAAGTACATGAAAGGCTCTGAGATGCAACTTTCAACTCAATAAATTAAACCTTCAAGGGAAAATTGCTTATTCCGTTCTTCTTTTCTATTATAAAAGTAAAGTTAGGGCAAACTCCCATTCCCAGGCCTGGCTATGTACTCAGTGACTTAATAAGTTGTACTGTAATAAAACGAAGGGTCATTCATCATGTTTTGTTCTATTTTAGGGTTATATTTTAGCTTCACTGTGGCCTTCCCAACCAAGAAGTTGCCACAGCATTTTACCGACTCTAAGTATATCACCTTGAGCGTGTTTGTCTTTTGAATTGTTTGACTGTCCTTCATTCAAACTTATTTCAGCAGAAAAGTAAAATACATAATTGGTGAAGGAACATGGTTTGGACAGCAATTAATTTTCAGAAGCTGTTCAGAGGCTGTTCAGAGGATATAATTGTGGAAATGATTGCCTTCCCTATAATTATCAGAATAACTATTATCAATTCACATTCCCATAGCAGTACAAGAATACATGTAATACAGTTATTCCACACTGATGCAACTATAGATAAAAATATTTTTAAAAGCAGCACTATCTCAAAACAGATGCTTCCCAGCAGAATATACAGCTCATAGATACCTGAGAAATCAGCCAGGCCAGATGGCACCATGCAGACCTCAGAGAGGAACATATGATACAGCCTGAGAGCCACTTCTGACACCACGTTTCATCCAATCAGGCTTCATGCAATTGGGATGTGAAGAAGATCCACCATGGAGACCAGAATTAGAGGGAGCTTTCTTATCAACATGTTGCTGCTGCTCCCGAGCATAGTTTGCAATGTGCACAGTCTTAAGTGCTCCACAACGGATTCAGTACATTTTCCACATGAGTGGCATGAACCTGGTGATCTTGCCCTTGGTGGGATAATATCTCATATTGATTATGTATTTCCCAACTTTTTGTTCAAGAAGCACCCTTCTCAGGAGTCGATTAAACTCCCCTTGTAAGAAATCCTATCTCTGCACAACGTTTTTAACTTTAATTATATCAATTCTGTATGTTTGTAAGATGAATTGAAAAATACTTTGGCAAAGTAACAGTAATACTCTTAACTTTTAAAACATAGAGGTTTGGGGGGTTTTTTGTTTTTATTCAGGAGAGTCATTTTGTTAAAACAGTTTGCAGTCCCTTCTTGATACATTTCACATCACCCACAGTCTTACCTGTAGATTCTGATCCTTCTCTTCATGTCAGAAGCACACTAGCTCTTCAAAAAGGTCCTTGGGATTGACTTATACTTTTTCTCTGTCCAAACAAATTGTGTTTTTATTTCTTGGAATCCGCCAAGAGTGGCTGAGGTAACTTTTTCTCTGTCCAAGGTATTTTTCTGTTTTGAGTTTCCATGCTGCTGGAAAAACCTCCCTGTTTTTACTTACTGTGTAGTATTATTGTTTTTTATTGAGTTTGCTGATTGTGTTTCCTCCTTATCTAAAGCAGTGAAGGACTGTTATAAAAGGATTGATAGTCCTATTTAATTCTCTTTAATTCTCAATTTGTTTACAAGTGTGGTGACCAAGTTCTACCAGCACATCCTGGCCTTGGTGTTTGCGATTGATGAGATCAACAAGAATCCCAACATCTTGCCAAATATCACTCTTGGGTTCCGTATCTATGACAGCTACTCCCATTCAAGGTTGACGTACCGGACAGTTCTGGATCTGCTCTTTAAATCACATCATTTCATCCCCAACTACAAATGTGGCATCCAGGAAAATGTAATAGGGGTGATTGGGGGACTCAGCTCTGATACTTCTTTATGCATGGCAAACATCTTGGGGCTTTATAAGATCCCACAGGTAGGATTTGGGTAGCAATGGGTTTCCCCCAAAATCTACTCTCTTTCCAAAAGAATCCAATCATTCAGGAAAATTGAGTAGTATTGGGGTGTGGTGGTAGGACAAAATAGCTGCAGTTGCATTGGGTGTTATATGAGTATGAGTGGGGCTTGGTCCCAACAGTGTGTAATGGATATACAATAATCTGGCAATTTACACATATTAAACATGTGCACATTCATCTTTATTTGACTGTATGCAATTTGGCTTTTGGCATCTACCCCTTAATGTACACCCACATAAGTTTCGGGCTTTCTCTATGTATAGGAGAATTTCTCCAATGATGGTAGAAATGAATATCTAGGGAAATATTTGGCCATGTCTGATTCTTCATGTGCATCTCACAGGTAAGGAATATTTTCCTAGTAAGAACACTAGAGAGATAGAGAGTACTATAAAGAAATGAATAGTTAAATTAGAATATGTAACTGTATTAAATTTTGAACAAATGATGATGCTTCTTTCTTTATTAATTTCGGCTAGTAATACAGCGGTAAATTCCTATCCTCAAAGATGGATTACTGCAACACACTTTTATTTTCTCTAGAGACTGTAACTAATACAGAAAGCGCTAGCGAATACTAGCTTATGGTACTATGTTTGTGAGATGTGCACTGGATGCCAATCTGCTACTGGGCCAAGTTTAAGACTTTAGACCTAAAATATAAGGTCCTATTCACTTTGGGAGAAGATTGCTTGAGAATGGTAGCCTTAAATACCCAATATCAATATACAAAGACCCTTGCTAGTTCAGGCCAAAGACCCATCTCATCCAGACGTCTATTCTCACAGTGGGCAACTACATGCCAACGAGAAATCTGCAAACAGACTCTTCACAAATGCAGTGCTCAACAGCTGCTGTTAAGATAGATACTGGCTTCAAAATAAATGGTCAGAAACCCACTTAACTTCAAATAGGAGCAGGGCTTAAAGGTAAAGGGACCCCTGACCATTAGGTCCAGTCGTGTCCGACTCTGGGGTTGTGGCACTCATCTCGCGTTACTGGCCAAGGGAGCCAGCATACAGCTTCTGTGTCATGTGACCAGCATGACAAAGCCGCTTCTGGCGAATCAGAGCAGCGCACGGAAATGCTGTTTACCTTCCCGCCGGAGCAGTACCTATTTATCTACTTGCACTTGACATGCTTTTGAACTGCTAGGTGGGCAGGAACTGGGACCGAGCAACGGGAGCTCACCCCATCACGGGGATTTGAACCGCCAACCTTCTGATCAGCAAACCCTAGGCTCTGTGGTTTAACCCACAGTGCCACCTGCGTCCCTGCAGGAGAAGGTCTTACAGTGCGACTATTTCTGTTTTCTGTTGAGATATGACAGGTACCCAGTATTTGTAATGGGGGGAGAGGGTAAATACATTTTTGATACAGCATACTAAAAATGAAATAATAGGTCTCTGACATGGCTGTTTATTCGTATTGATTGAAATCACTCTTTAGTGGGGTTTTTTGCATTGTTTCTTAGTTTATTTTCATTTTATTGTAATATTGTTAATTGCATTGAGATTTATAGGAGGGAGAGACATGAATTCAGATCATAGTCATCTCCTTTACCCACTCTAAAATGTCTGACATTGTCTTTTAGATTTCCTATGGCTCATTTGAACTATCAGTCAATGATCAGTTCAAGTTCTCTCCCTTTTACCGCATGGTCCCCAATGACAGTCTCCAGTATAAAGGAATTATCCAGTTACTTGTGTATTTCAAATGGACATGGGTAGGTCTCATTGCAACAGATGATGAGGGTGGAGAATATTTTTTGCAGACTATAGAACCAATGCTTTTCCAGAATGGAATCTGTTCAGCATTCACAGAAAGAAGCATAAAGAATGTGCATTTCTCCAATAACATACTGAAAATGCTTGCTGACTCACGAATAGTTGTGCCATCTTTCCTGAAGAACAAGGCTAAGGCCGTTATTTTATATGGAGAAAATCAAGTGCTTAGATGGGTGGGGAACAGTTTCACAATAACCAATATGATTCAAAAAATAATTCCTCAGTACAAAGAAAGATTATCCACAACAAAGGTGTGGATTACGACAGCCCAAATTGATTTCACATTACATACCTTGCACAGGGTGCTTGATCCTGATATACAAAAATTCCATGGTGCTATCTCCTTCACAATTCACTCAACAGAGTTGCAAAACTTCCAAAATTTCCTTTCTATCATAAATCCTTCTTGGGCAAGTGAAGATGGTTTTATCAATGATTTCTGGGAACAAGCATTCAGTTGCTCTCTTTCAAACCGCACTGTGTTTCTTGCTGATAAGCCATGTAGTGGAGATGAGATGCTGGAGAGCCTTCCCTCATCATTTTTTGAAATGAGCATGACTGGCCACAGCTACAGTATCTATAATGCTGTCCATGCTCTGGCACATGCCTTGCACATCACATACTCAGCTAGAGTGAACCTGAGAACAAAGGAGACTGTGGATAGATTCTCTCTTCATCATCTGGAACCCTGGAAGGTAATGTTTGCTGTTAGAAAAATGTATTATTTTCATTGAAGCCTTCACTCTATACTGCAGAATCTTAGTAGGAATGTCACACTTTTTAATTTGCTTTATTCTCTCTCTCTCTCTCTCTTTCCATCTAGCTCCACTCATTCCTTCGTATAATTTCATTCAACAACAGTGTTGGAGAAGAAATTACTTTTAATGAACATGGAGAATTAGCAGCTGGCTTTGATATTACGAACCTGGTCACATTCCCAAATATGTCCTACGTCAGGGTCAAAGTGGGAAAGCTGGATCCTCAGGCTCCTCCTGGTAAAGAGCTCACCATTAAGGAGGAAAGAATCAAATGGCAAAGAGGCTTCACTCAGGTGAGAAAATAACTGCACCATCTCCCAAATGCCAACTATTATGGTTCTCCAACAAAATGGGATGTAAGGAATACAATCAAATAAATTTTTAATTCACTGGAAATGAAAAGTAGTATTTTAAAATAACAGGATTTTTTTTATAAAAAAAAATAAGAAGACAAAACCAATTGTCCCCACTGAAGCATGGCATTTAAAGTGCTGTTAGTGACCATATCAGCACTTAAAAGTGGTTTTTCAATGGCCCCACGGTGAAGAAAATGCAGAAAACCCACCCCTGCCACTAGCCCTAAACCCAAATGGTCTAGATGCTCGCTGAGTTCTTCAGCCACTTCATAGACTAAGGAAAATTGTGCTCCCCAATGATCTTCAACCACTTCCCAGACCCAAAACACACTTTGGCCTCTTCCAAGGCCTGCTGAAGAGGTCTTATTCCTCAGAATCAAGTGATGATCTGAGCAAGCAAAGACTGAGTGCAGCCTCAATTTTTTAAAAATGGAGTAGCTGTGCCACACTCTCAAACTGACACTTTCCAGGATTTGAAGGTTAGAAGCCATATCTAGATGAACAGTATTTTAGAATTTTGGATTCTAGACTTACCAGTCTGATGCAGATGAATTCCTCAAGTGTTTTCTTCATTTAGAAAAAAAAAACAACCTATACTTTTTGATAGGTGCCCCCACTTTGCATGTGTAATGAAATGTGCCAACCTGGATATGGGAAGAAAAAGAAAGAGGGAGAAAAATTTTGCTGCTATGATTGTGCTCCATGTCCTGACGGGATGTACTCCAATGAGGAGGGTAGGACACATTCTCTTGCTTTTTTAAAAACAAAGTTCTTTGTAGGTATCTGTCAGCAGTCCAGTCCCTGCCTTCATAACACAGTAAGCGCAGTTAATTTAAAAGGATGATTCAGTGTCAAAACAAACAGATAGCTCCGGATGACTTTAACACAGCCTTCTCCATTATCAATCAAGATGACCCTTCTGAAGATGCCTTCCGGTTACAGAAGATATTGAACTTTCTCACTTTGCGCCTTATGCTTTGTTTCCTGTCTAACAGCCCTCCCTTAGCCTATTCTTAAGAGGGGTTGGCTTAGCTCTCATCTCATCCCGTTCTGACAAACTGCTTCCTTCTCTGTCTGCGCCAATAGGCACATTCCAAGAGTATTGGCTGGATTCTGGCTGGCTCTCCACCATTCCCTTATCAACCAGCATTCCAAGGGGCGGGGGAGTTGGCACGAACCACCGCTCATCCTGCATGGCAGTTAACCCTCTCTGTTCCTGGCAGCTTTCTTCAGTTGGCTGCAAACTTTCAATGGGGGCTGTCTACAAGTCTTCCCTGTGAGCTGGATCGTTCATGACAGTATCATAAATGAGGAATAAATGCAGAGCTGCAGATTTATGAAAAATAAAAGATGAACTTGAAAGTTAGAGAAATGGTGAGGTCAGGAGAGGAAAGAGGTGACAGTCTCTCCTTCAGAACAGGGCAAGAGGAGGAGGAGATAAGAAGTTGCATCAATTTGATTTACTGTATCTCTTGCTTCACAAAATATGGTTACATTTGTAATTATCACACTTTTAACTTGAAAGGAGTTTAAAGCCACTACAACTCACATATTCTTATAGAAAATTCCAGGCTTGATCTCTGCCATCATTGTTTGAAGACGAATTCAAAAGTCTATATGGTTCCGCTTTGTTAGAATCATTTTTCATGCTTTTAATTGGTCCTACCTTGTTCATGTTGTTGTTTTTCAGGTTTGGAAACGTGTGTCACCTGTCCAGGAGATCAATATCCAAGCAAGGGAAAGGATCAATGCAATCTTAAGACACAAAACTTCCTAGCTTTTGATGACACTTTGGGCATTGTTTTGACTTCCTCTGCACTATTTCCCTCTCTGATCACAGTTCTGGTGCTGGGCATCTTCATTAAGCACCGGGATACAGCTGTAGTCAAAGCTAACAACAGAAGCCTCACCTACATTCTCCTCACCTCCCTCCTCTTCTGTTTCCTCTGCTCCTTCATGTTCATTGGAAAACCTAACAAGGTGACTTGCCTTCTCCGACAAACTGCTTTTGGCATTGTCTTCACTGTGTCCCTCTCTTGCATCTTGGCCAAAACGATTTCTGTGGTTTTAGCATTCATGGTCACCAAACCAGGATCCCGGATGAGAAAATGGTTAGGGAAAGGATTATCTTATTCCATTGTCCTTTTTTGTTCCAATATTCAAGTGGGCCTCTGTGTTTTATGGCTTGCAACTTCTTCTCCATTTCCAGATTTGGACATGAGCTCATTGACTGATGAAATGGTTGTGCTCTGTAATGAAGGATCAACCATCATGTTTTATTGTGTTTTGAGCTACATGGGCTTCCTGGCCTTTGTCAGCTTCAGTGTGGCATTCCTAGCCAGGAAGTTGCCAGACAGTTTCAATGAAGCCAAGTTCATCACCTTCAGCATGTTGGTGTTTTGCAGTGTTTGGCTGACCTTTGTTCCAACTTATCTGAGCACAAGAGGAAAATACATGGTGGCTGTGGAGATCTTCTCCATCTTGACCTCCAGTGCTGGGCTGCTGAATTGCATCTTTCTCCCCAAATGTTACATTATTCTGATCAGGCCTGAGTTGAACACTAGAGAACAACTAATACGAAGAAAGATATAAATTACAGAAGACTTTGTGTTTTCTTTCACCCTCTTGGAATCCTATGCAGGATCATTAAAGAGGTGTGATACAATCAACTGAGAAGAACTAAATTACTTCAGCAATTTTCCTGGTGGTGTTCTGAAACCTATTTATTTTATATTATTTAATTCATATTCAATGGTATTCTGACCATGAGAGTCAAAAATTCACAGAAATGTTCATCTCAAACCCCTGAAATTTAAGGAGGAACTAGGAATCTAAACTTAACTCTGCTGGCCTAATGACTGATCAAGATTGTTGAGAAGGGGAGGGAGAATAAAGTACATTAATAACGGTAGCAGGTAGCTTTTTTGTTAATCCAAATATGAAGAACATGTTATATTAAAGTATATCAATGTAATCCGCTATTTTGAAATTTTGATGTCTTTACTATTTGGTCCTCTTGGTTCCGCCCCCCCCCCCAGTAATTATGCATTATGTATTGTTCTCACTCTTTATTTAGATCACAATGTTTTTATTTATTTTGTTTGTTTGTTTTTGTTGTTAATATTTTTAGGAAATATATTTCTAGAACAAAAGGTTTCCGAATAATTAAGATCTCAGATAATTTTGATGTGATTTTGGCTGGATTTGTAATATAGAAGACATGGAAGGACCTTCCATTCATTGCGTTTGGCACACAAGGAAAAACAAAACAGAGCACCGTAACAGTGTTTGTATTCAACCCCCAAAATAAAAATTGTAGGGTTTCAAGCAGGCAACTTTCTATATTTCATCTCATCTTGATGTGCTAAATGTTAGATCCATAACCTATTAGAGACCATAACCTATTATTGCTGCAATGGACCCCCTTAATTGGACCATATGCAGAGAAGAAATGAATGCTTTCAATCATAAGGAAGAGTTTCAAACTTTACTGCAAATTGTCTTGAAATAGTTACAAACAAATGTTACCTGCCCAGAGTAGCTGGGACAACACAGTCAAATGGGTGGCATATAAATAATAGTTCAGGTACCCTTCATTTTTAGTATTGAAAATGAGAGCTCCCTATGCACATCAACACATTACATAACAGCTATATATATATATTCAAATAGTAGTGGAACTTGGAAAGGACCTGTGTGTAGGATGGAAGAGGGCTTGATTTTAGGAAGAAGCTGATTTCTACACATGTCATGCACTAAAAACCATGCATTAGGCATTAGACAAGCCACCCCACTCTCCGAGTGGTGCTAGAATCAAGGGAGTTTCTTTTTGAAGGCTCATTGGTTTTTTGGTTTTTTGTGGAGATGGTGGTATCTTTCTGATACGGTGGACCCTCCGGATACAAATTTAATTCATTCTGGGGGTCCGGGGCACCCCAAAAATTTCATAAGAAGAGGCGCTGCTTCTGCACACGCAGGTGATGCCATAGAGCGTTTGCAACCCAAAAGTTACATTACCCAAAGGTAACGTAACTCAAGGGTCCACTGTATATGATTTATTTACAAACATATATGTACAACTTGAGCCTACGATGGAGGCGATCACAGCATAATCATCCCATGAAGGTCTTGCTTCTCATGTAGCTGCAACCTTAGATTCAAACTGACCTAATCCATGCCTCTGATCCTCTCTCCAGCTTCATTTGTTTTAAAGACTGCTGCCTTTACCAGAGTACAACTTTCCCCCCTAGGTCTCATCATGCATCAACTTCCGTTCTCAACTCAACTCTAAAGCTCCACTTTAAAACACTCCTTTGTCTTCCAAATTAACTCTGAATTGAGAAAGGGGCCCCTCCCTTTGCCATCTGGCACAGAGTCCCCTCCTTTTGATTTTCTTAATGTCCCATTACTTCCCTTCATAAAAGCATGAAAAAAGAGTGAAACTCAGGGCAGAGGTGGGATGCACCCATTCTTCATAAGTATAAACAGAATGTATGTTTTATGATACATTATAAAAAAAGATTTGTACCAAAAACTGAAAACTGATTTGATCTTGTTTCATATGTACAAGTTTATGGATGCAATACAACAAAAGTTAGTTATTACACAAACTAGCATTGTTTCATTGAGTCCTTTCTTTATACTCAAGCAATGAAGTAATAAATCATACAAAGATTCCATTTAAAAACAAAAAAGCTATATTAAAATAAAAGTGAATATTCCAGACTAGCCTATAATTTTACTTAAAAGAGAGTAAAGAGCTTCAGGCTGGCTTCCACAAAGAAATATAACTTAAAATAAAAAATATTGATCTCAAAACCACCCCACAATAATAATAAATGCTGAAATACTTTCATTATTTCACAAAGTATCAGGTTTTTTTTCCCTTTAGCTATTTTATGTTTTGCTGTGCAGGGAAATAAAAAACATTTTATTTATTTATTATTCATTTATTTCTCTGTATTAGCTGTTCTTTTTTGTTAAGTTCAGGCCTCATGACAATAATGTAGCATTTAGGGAAAAAGATACATCCCAGTAACCCTGCACTGGAAGCCAAAATGGAGAAAATCTTCACAGCCACCATGTATTTTCCTCTGGTGCTCAGGTATGTAGGAATGAAAGAGAGCCAAACACTGCAAAAGACCAACATACTGAAAGTGATGAACTTGGCTTCATTGAATCTGTCAGGTAACTTTCTGGCTAGGAAAGCTACACTGAAACTGATGGTTGCCAAGAAGCCCATGTAGCCCAAGGCACAGTAGAACATGATGCTTGAGCCTTCATTACATAGCAATACAATTTCTTCAGTCCCTGAGGGTGTGTCCACATCTGGGAATGGTGGAAAGGTTCCCAACCACAGAATACAAATCCCTACTTGAGTACTGGAGGAAGAGATGATTATGGAATAAGCCAATCGTTTTCCAATCCATTTCCTCATCCTGGATCCCGGTTTAGTAGCCAAGAATGCCAAAACCACAGAGATTGTTTTTGCCAGGATGCTAGAGAGGGCGACAGAGAAAATGGTCCCAAAAGCAGTTTGTCGGATAAGACAGGTCACCTCATTAGGCCTTCCAATGAACAGCAAAGAACAGAGGAAGCACAAGAGGAGGGAGATGAGGAGAATGTTGGTGAGGCCTCTGTTGTTGGCTTTGACTATTGCAGTGTCCCAGCATTTAATGAAGACGACAAGCACCAAAATTGTGGTCAGAGACAACAAAACCGCAAAGGAAATTAGAACAATGCCCAAAGTGTCATCAAAAGCCAGGAAGTTTGGAATCTTAGGAATGCATTGATCCCGACCTTTGTTTGGATATTGATCATTTGGACAAGTGACACAAATTTCCATTTCTGGGGTTGGGGGGGAAATGAAATTTAATTCAATGAACATTGTTCTCAAGATTAAGAACTGTTTTTTCAAGAGTCCACCTAACAAATATTCACCATAGAAACATTACAAAGCCTTTGTAACAATGTGCTTCCGAAGAGAAATGCCAAAGATCAAACCCAGAGTCTTGATCCCCTTCTCCTCCTATTATAACAACAACTGCTATGCAATGAAAAGAGATAATCATTGCAGAAGTTATTCAATATATTGGAAGCCAAAATAATCATAGTATGATTTAGATTTTCCGCACAACTTAATCAAATCCTGGTTAATTAGCTTCTGCTAATGCACAACTGTTGTGCAGTGAAAAGAAAAAAATATTGCAAACAATAAATATTAGTAATGAAAAGTCACCCTAGGTTTTCGTCTCTTACGTACACTACCCAGAAGGGAAGTTTGACATGCTGGAATGACAATTGCTTTTCCAGAAATCTGAGCCATGGTGTGCCATGTTTGAACGTATGCTGGTTCTGGAACACTATAAGAAGGACCTCTAAGGAGACCCAAATCCACCACATGAATGAGAAGGGGCTTCATAACAGGTCTTCTGTTTTAAAAGCATTTCTTCCCACACAAACCAAATAATAATAATAATAATAATAATAATAATAATAATAATAATAATTTATTTGTACCCCGCCCATCTGGCTGGGTACCCCCAGCAACTCTGGGAGGCCTCCAACAGATATTAAAATACATTAAAATATCACAGGTTAAAAACTTCCCTAAACAGGGCTGCCTTCAGGTATTTTCTGAATGTCAGATAGTTATTTATCTCTCTGACCCCTGCTGGGAGGGTGTTCCACTGGGCGGGCGCCACTACCGAGAAGGCCCTCTGCCTGGTTCCCTGTAGCTTTGTTTTTCACAGTGAGGGAACCGCCAGAAGGCCCTCGGCGCTGGATCTCAGTGTCCGGGCTGAACGATGGGGGTGGAGACGCTCCTTCAGGTATACAGGACCGAGGCCGTTTAGGGCTTGCTTTAAAGGTCAGCACCAACACTTTGAATTGTGCTCAAAACGTACTGGGAGTCAATGTAGGTCTTTGAGGACCGATGTTATATGGTCTCAGCGGCCACTCCCAGTCACCAGTCTAGCTGCCACGTTCTGGATTAGTTGTAGTTTCCGGGTCACCTTCAAAGGTAGCCCCACGTAGAGCGCATCGCAGTAGTCAAAGCAGGAGATAACTAGAGCATGCACCACTTTGGCGAGACAGTCTGCAGGCAGGTAGGGTCTCAGCCTGCGTACCAGATGGAGCTGGTAAATACATTGGTACCTCATTAGACGAATGCCTCGCTAGACGAAAGGCATTCGCTAGTGAAAGGGTGCTTCGCAAAACAAAGTTTCCTATGGCTGCGACTCGCAAAATGAAAATGTTTTGTGGTTCTCCCCCCCCCCCCCGTAAAACCATGCTTCCTCCGACCGTGCTTCCCAAGACAAAATTTCCACTATACGATAGCACTCGCGGAACGAATTAATTTCGTCTTGCGAAGCACCACTGTCGTTTTAAAGGAATGTTTTACTTATTCAGACAATGAATTATGCCATTATTATTTCAGAGTTACTTCGGAATTTCATTACTCTGAAATATTTTACCAGTGTTTCTAATCATATTATAAGTTCTAATAATATTAGCAAGGTCTTTCCATAAAACTTAACTATATAAACAATAAGAACCATTTATTATACCATGATTTGAATGTGTGTGTGGGGGAGCAAAGTTAATAATCCGACTGCCAACCTGTTCAGATGGGCAAGGTACAAACAAAATTATTATTTAGAATAATAACAGCTAACTTGCAAAACAGTAAATCCTACCAATCTCATTTGAAAACATCCCATCTGGACATGGAGCACAATCATAACAGCAAAATTTCTTCCCCTCCTTTTTTAATTTCCAGTAACCAGGGTGGCAGTAGTCATTACATACTGAAAGGGGTGGCACCTATCCAAAGGGAAAGGTTATTATTAAGAAAATGCCTGGGAAATTGATCTTAAATCAGTAAGACTCACCAGTAAATAGGAGTGTAAATGATATGGAATAGCATATCCATATGAGCACAGGTGCAAGATTCACTGGATAAAATACTGATTTTGTCTGGCATCTTAAACACTAAAGTTAGAATTTCTGTACTGAGCCCAGCAAGCACTCAAATGTGTTACACATCTCATGTAATGCCATTAACTAGTTTAGAGACCCTATGACTCTCCATATTTTGTTGAATTAGCATTCCTATCAGCCAAAGTTTTCCAACTGAAGGGCCAAAGGTTTCCATTAGATGAAAAAGAATTACCAGTACATCTAACCTGAATTTAGATGGCTAATTATAGTTACGATGACTCCTTTATATAGGATACAAAATCAATACAGGTGTGGAATAACTAAAGGAAAAATATAACAAATCCCTTTTTATGTTCATAGATAGCTCACCTAGAATGTATATTGGTATTTATTGATTAAACATACGGACAAAACCTTTTCAAGCTAATTATTCCAGATTTGAAGATGCTGTAAAAGAAAGCCTTAAAACCAGTAAGAAGAGCTTCTAACATCTATCGGCTTTATAGTTAATTTATGTTGAAAATGAATGTAATAGATAATACTAAACATCATTGCATCCAGTCTGCTTGATACGTGAAGAGTTCCACATCGTTTTATCTACTGTCTGATTGACTGTAAGATGTTAAATGCAGATGGAATGTGCCAGGAATGGGAATACAACCCAGGTGTAGCAATAGACGAAGGTGCCTGGGTTAGAATCAGGATGAAATTTCCTATAAATGCCACTTTTGCAAGAGACCAAGAGGCAGTGCTTAAGGCAGTGTTTCACTGGTACTGGTCTACAGTCAAGCATTCTCACATCACCGCTACAACCTCATCCCATGGCTGGTGAAGATGTAACAAGAAAGGGCACTTTATACATTTATAGTGTGAGTGTTACAAGTTTACCGGGTTTTGGCAAAGCATATCTGATGTTGTTCATAGTATTAATGGCCAGCCATTTTATTGTTTGAATGTTGCTATTTGAGAGGCAGTGTGGCTATTTCCCCACCTGAGTCAAGTTCCTGTGCCATTTGATTCTGTCCTCATAAATGGAAAATTCTTTGCCCGGAGGAGCCTGAGGATCAAGTTCCCCCACTTTGACCCTGTTGTAGGATTCATTTGGGAAAGTCACCAAGTTTCTAATATCAAATCCTCCTACTAATTCCCCTTGTTTGTTAAATGTAATTTCATCTCCAGCACTGTTGTTGAATGACATCATCTGAAGAGATGAGTGGAGCTAGAGAGAGAAACAATGAGTTTTAAAATCTATAAAGGGTTGTAATATTATAATTAAATTTATTTTGTGGTGGCAAAATCACAACGAAGTGCAATCAGCTTTTGGTAGCAGATACAGGAAGAGAGTGGCAAATAATCAAGTCAGTAGAAATTCAGGATTAGAAGGTGCTGCCCAATATATTTAGGGAGGAAAGCTAAGACTATTACAGTTGCTGGAGGCAAGAAGGCTTCCTCTAGAAAACTGAATTCTTTTTGAAATGAGGAGGGGGAAAGGAACACAAGCTTGGGCTAAATAAGATAAGCTTGGACAATAAGATAAGCTAAAAAGGATTTCATTTTGCACATTGCTAAAAAATATAAAGATCAACCGTAAGACATTATTTAAATAGTTGAGTAGCAAGACTTTGGCTAAGGAGGTGCTTGGCCTCTTGGATGACAAGAGAATCAAATGTGTGCTAAAAGAAGATAGCAGAGAAACTGAATTATTTGCAACAATAATTGAAGACACGGCACAAATCGCTGTGCATGAGCTCCCTTTTGCAGGAAGTGTGTTTGAAGAACTGAGGCAATAGTGCTGACATGAAACAAATTCCTGGGCCTTATTGAGAAAACAAAAATTGACAAATTGCCTGTTCTGGATGGCATCCGCCTGAGAGTTATTTAAGAACTCAAATTGCAGATTGTCAGGAGTGGGTGTCAGGAACGGGCTAGCCATAACTCACATGGTATCCATGGGCACTCACTTAGGCCCCACACTATGGGTGTCCCGCATGCTCTGCCCAGTGCCTCAATGTCATGAGATCACATTGGAGCGTCATTGTGGTGCAGCATGGGCCAGGGCATCGTGGCAGTGACTGAACCGGGGCCTGCTCCTCCGTTGTGGGGAATCGCGGTGGAAGCACAGGCCCTACTCCAACCACTGCCACAGCGCCTGAGTGCCAAAGGAATGGCAGGGACCATAATTTCCCTCTCTCCCAATGCCCCCTCCTTGCCCTCCTTCCCAGCATGGTGCTTAGCCAGCTGCTGTAA
Organism: Lacerta agilis; assembly: GCF_009819535.1. NCBI lineage: Eukaryota > Metazoa > Chordata > Lepidosauria > Squamata > Lacertidae > Lacerta > Lacerta agilis. The sequence continues at coordinate 10,340,801 of NC_046325.1, read as the reverse complement.
CCCCACAGCATCCATCTGCCTCTGCTGTGACTGTGATTCCTTCTCCCAGTCCTCCCTGCTTCCCTTCCCTTTCCCTCCCTTTTCCTTCCTTCCTTCCTTCCTTCCTTCCTTCCTTCCTTCCTTCCTTCCCAAGTGATGCTGACACAAAACCTCACACATTCACAAAGTAAAAAAAATATCGAAAATTCTTTCTAGTAGCACCTTAGAGACCAACTGAGTTTGTTCCTGGTATGAGCTTTCGTGTGCATGCACACTTCTTCAGATACCTTCTTATCTGAAGAAGTGTGCATGCACACAAAAGCTCATACCAGGAACAAACTCAGTTGGTCTCTAAGGTACTACTAGAAAGAATTTTCGATTTTGTTTTGACTATGGCAGACCAACACGGCTACCCACCTGTAACTAAAAAAAATATGTAAGTTTACCACTCCCCCGCTCCCCCCACTCCCCCCCAAGGGCCCCAATATGATTTACTTGCAGAAAAGACTGTGACCTGAAAATAGAGACAATGCACATATCTTTGTAACCCAAGAACACATTTAATACAAATCATATATTTTAAAAACTCACACTTCAAAGGGCTCATTTCACACATTCGGAAATCTCAATGGCTTTTCCCAGCCAAAGCAGGCTGAAATGAAGACAGCTAACTAGTGTGCCCTTAAATGATAGTGAAGAGTCAAGGAATGCTGAAGTATTCAGTACAGCTGTCAGTTGGAAAAAAAGACACTTGTTGCATCTATCCCTCTTCTCTCTCTCTCCCTCTATCCCATTCTGGCTCTACCTTCTGTCACTGGCTGAGGCAGCCTGGGAGGCAGAACTGCCTCTCTAACTCTCCCTCCCCTGTGATAGAGAAGAGAGAGAGAGAGAGAGAGAGAGAGAGAGAGAGAGAGAGAGAGAGAGGCAGTTCTGCCTCCCAGCCAGCTGCTGGAAGGTAGGACCAGAGAGAGAGTCTTAAACTTTCCCCCATTGACTTTCCCCCAGCTATTGTGTAGGCTGCAGAACCCACACACCCCTGGAGATGGTGCCAGTGACGGTGTCATTGAAGTTAGCTCTTCATTCAAAGAAACAAGACAGCTCAGGAGGCCAGGGCTAGTGACCACAGTAACTCTTCCTGGCAGATCTTGTGCCAGTGAGGCAGTTGTGAGGTAGTCCCCCACCTTCCCACAGGTCCCTAAGTCTCCTCCTCCCTGGGTCCTTCCCAAGTGGGCTGAGACTTCATTGCTTTGCATGTTTTGCTTCACACTCCTCTCCCCTCTTCTAGTTTCAGGAAACTAGTCGGGAGGGGAGCTGGTTTTAGCAGCTGACCCCTTCCACCACTCTTCTGCACCTAGCCAGTCCATGACATTAATCTTATAATCAAAATACGTAACTTCTCTTTAAGACCAGGCTCCATGCTTGAGGACTGGGGAGAGGCCAACATAACACTAACTTTAAAAAAAGGGATTCAGAGAAATCATGTAAATTACATACTGGTTTGAGAGTGTGACCAAGCATAATGATACGATCCTGTTCTTGGTTTTTGCAAAATGTTAAAGTGGCTTACAATATAGTACCTCTCACCTGGAAGCTTTCTTTTCTTCTGCCATTCTCTTAACCTTAACCGGAGGGAGAGGGGTGCTTCACTTCCCTACCTGTCATTGAGTATCCTTCCACCATCTATCTTAGGGTTGCCATATTTAAAAAAAATAAAAACCATGGCACCCGAAAAGTTGTTCAGCTTTTTCCAAGAAGACCCCAAAATTGTATGGCAGCCCTAATCTTATCTGCTGCTTTCATGTAGATGTAGTCATTGGCTCCCAATGGCATCCCAGAAGGGGAGACACTGGAACAGTAACTGCATGTAAACGGCACACTTTATGAAAGAGAATATTACCTTCCAGGGATCCCCATTCCAAGGACATGGCCACCCCCTGGCATCAATTATTCTGTAGTTGGCTCTAGATGAGTACCTGAAGTGTAAGGCATGTGCCAGAGCATAGACAGCATTATAGATAGCATAACTGTGGCCCGTCATACTCATTGCAAAATAAGGAGCAGGAAGGCTGTCCAGCATCTCCTCTCCTGTACATGTGATTGTGATGTCTGTTGGCTCCATAGCGTTTGGAAATCTACAGCTGAATGCTTGTTCCCAGAAATCCTTGATAAAACCATCTTTATTTGTCCAAGAAGGACGTACATTCCGAAGAAACTCTTGGAAACCTTCTGGGTCACTGTAGTGAATTGCAAAGGATATAGCACCATGAAGCTCTTGTATATCAATGCCAGCTATCTTTTGAATGATACATAATGCGAAGTCAATTTGGGCTGTTGTAATCCACACTTTTGCCGTAGATACCTTCTCCTGATATTCAGGATATATTTCTTGAATTAGTCTAGTTGCTTCTATCGAAAATGGCAGCCATAAAATAGAAGAAGTTTCTCCATATATAATAACTGCATTAGCTTTGCTCAATGCAAAAGCTGGCAAAAGACTCCTTGTATCAGCATCAAACTTTCGTTCATCCAGGAAGTTATACAAATTTTCACGAATTCGTCTTATGAATGCCGAACAGATTTTATTCTGCAAAAGCATTGGCTCTATGGTCTGCAAAAAATGTCCTCCGCCTTCATCATCTATAGCCATCAGCCCTACCCATTTCCATCCAAAGTACAGAAGTAGCTCAAGAATTCCTTGATACTGAAGGGCTTCATTGGGGACCATGCGATAAAATGAAGGGAACTTAACTTGATCATTCACTTCTTCTTGAAATGAACCATATGATATCTAAAACAAACAAACAAACAAACAAACAAACAAAAGTGCACAATTTCAGTGTTGGGGAGGAGCTCAGTGTCTCTACCTTACTGATGGGAAACTGACCAGGCATGACAAACCTCCAACTAAGCCACACACACACACACACAGAGAGAGAGAGAGAGAGAGAGAGAGAGAGAGAGAGAGAGAGAGAGAGAGAGAGAGAGAGAGAGAGAGAGAGATGCTGATGAGTTTGGTTGACTGGAGCTGGGTGTAAATTTGCCCACCTAAAAATCTAACGTCACTCACCAAGAAGACCTTATTTGGATCTGGTAACCACCTTTCCAAAATGAACCCCCCCCCCCGTAAGAACAGGAGCATGAAACAGCAAGGCATCCAATTTGACTCATTAATTATCTAACCCAGGGGTAGTTAACCTTTTTATACCTACCGTCAACTAATGAATCTTTCTTGATGGTACTATTTCCTTACCGCCCACCAGTGCTCAACAGAAGGAGGATTCAGCTTGTGCCATAGAACCCCCTAACACCCACCTAGAATTCTGAAACCCCCACTGGTGGACGGTAGGGACCAGGTTGACAAACCCTGATCTAACCGAACAAAGATGCACAATAGTAAATCAAGGGACACATAGCAGCAGTTTACTAAAATAACTTGGGACACTGTCAAAAAGGACATATGTACAGGTTCACTTCAAACTGCTTGACAGTATGACTACCACTCCTTGCTTTCAGTGCAAAACCACCTTCCTATCCATAAAGGTAGATTGTAATAGCTGATAGCCTCTGATGGCCATAAAACCATATGTACTGAATCATTGAATTGTAGAGCTGGAAGGCACCAAGAAAGTCATCTAGTCCAACCCCTTGCAATGCAGGAATCTTTTGCCCAACATGCAGCTTGAACAAATAACAGTCAAATTAACAGTCTCATTCTCATGCTGAGCCAACTTGGCAATCAACTACCTACTTCATTATGTTAGGTGATAGGATAATAATAAGAAAAAAAGACTTCACTTTTTGTGTCACCAAATTCCTACATGAAAGGGAGAAATTCCCTTTGTTTTGACATTCAAACCCTACCTGTGGAATCTTGTAAAGACCTAAGATGTCTGCCATTGCTGAGGAGGTCTCAGAGCTCAGTCCCCCAATGACTCCTATCACATTTTCCTGGATACCACATTTGTAGTTGGGTACAAAGTTATGTGAATTAAACAGCAGGTTTTGAGTGTTGTGGTAGGTCATCCTTGAATCAGTATAGCTGTCATAGATGTGGAACCCCAGAGTGACGTTAGGCAATACTTTGGGATTCTCATTGATCTCTTCCACAGCAAACATCAGGGCTAGGATGTGCTGGTAGAACTTTGTCATCATGCTGCAAATGAAGGGACTTTGATTGGAAAATTAAACAAAGTTATTTTAACACTGTTTTCAACTAGATATGAGCTGAAATTGCCCAAGTATAAAGAGAGGACACAGCCAACAAAGTTAGTCATTAGCTAAATCCCATTGGCAAGAAAACAACCATGCTATGATTGTTAGATATAATTCTGTATTTGGAGCTTCCTTCAACCAGATCAGAGTTTTAGAATCTCAGAGTACGTAGATTGTGGAATTATCTATATAGATAGAATTGAATATTTCCTTGTATTTCACTGCATTTGTTTGTAATATTTCATTCATTTTTTTTCCCTTTAACACTATACAGTTTCAGCAATGAACATTAACTGTGCCACAAAAGTGTGATAATGACTTTGGAATCACTGCTACTTTCTGAAATATCCTAAAAATGCACCAGTTTCATACATGTCTGTGTACCTTTAGCACCTTCCTTTAAAAAAAAAATGAAACCCAATTTTGAGTGGACATAGAAAGGAATGCAGGGAACTGCCTTCTACTAAGTCCATCTAGCTCAGCATTTTCCATACTGCTTACTTTCATGTTGCAGAGTATGAGTCTTTGTCAGGCCTACCAGTGGATGCCAATAATTTAAACTACAACCCTTTATGTGAAAAGCATGCCCTGGAACACTTCCTTACTGCTGTTCCCTATAGGCAGACACAGACAGAACATATGTTCCTAATGGTGTGTGCATTGACCTCCACCCTGTGCATTTATCTTCACATATTTGGTGTTTCTAGCTAGTAACCCATTTAGGAATGAAAGCATGAACTTTATTTCTATGGGAACATTTCTAATCGGGGATTTGTCTGATACACACACCCCAACATACACACATTTCTTCCTGAAATGACTGCAGTAAACCAACAAAAAAGAGACAAAGAAATAACTGATGTCTCTGATTTCTCCAGATCTATGATTTGTCTGACCTCTCCTGCTCTCTCATTTGGCTGATCTCTCTCCCTCACTGCATGGTTTCTGCCTGAAAATGGCTGCTGTCGACCAGCAAAGAGAGAGAGAGAGAGAGAGAGAGAGAAAGAAAGAAAGAAAGAAAGAAAGAAAGAAAGAAAGAAAGAAAGAAAGAAAGAAAGGGGCAAGTGCTGATTGTTCGGATATCTGAATCTGCAGAGTGTATAGAGAAGTTTGGACATAATTCCTTACATTCGGATCAGTGAATTTCAACCTAGAGAGTGGGCAGATAATGGGACCTTTTTCAAAGAAATCAAGGAAACCTGAATTCAAAGAAACATGCCGTCAACTATGCAAACATAAAGAACCACTAACACATGCGCACACCACAGTTTTATAGAAGGAAACAATTCCTTACAAAGGGTCCTTAATCAGTTCTGGGGAAGGTTGCTCCATGAATAAAACTTCAGAGAAAATGTAATGCATCAGAGTTGTCATCCCCCCAATTAGGAGATCACCTGGCTCATACCACTCATGTGGAACTTGCACATGTTTCTTTCTGGTGCAGCTAATACTATGCACTTTGCACACCATGTTTGGAAGCAGAAGGAGAAGAATCAGCATCCTAACAGTAACCTTCCGCCCACACATGAAATCTCCCGTGCCTCTCAGTTTACCATATCATTACTACTATTGACCTCACTTGAGCAAGATGACTTTATTAGCAGCTGACTCTGCCAACACACTACTCAAAGGGACTCCTATCCACCTAAACCTTAACCTCAACAATATCACAAAAGCACACCTTGAATGCCAATTAAACCACATCAATTTGAAATGTGAGCTCTACAATGTAAGAGGGAATCTGGTCAAAATGACACAGCCCTAACTCTCTCTATTCCCTAAACTTAGCTGTCTATGGAACGCAGCGGAACTTATAATCTTTTCAGACGTTCCAATTGAATGTTTTCTGCTTCTGTCTTCTGTGAAGCCACTGGAGCTTTGGTCAATTGAATTGATTATACTGATTTAGATAATTGCAGGGGAAATAATAACTTCTGCAATGTTCTTGCCTGTTGAAAATATGGTTTCTTTCAATGAAACGTATTTGTTACATCACATAGTTGGAAGGAAATTTCAAGGTTCCCCCTGGGGATGGGGGTTATTAATTTGTTTGCTATTATCTTAAGTACTGTGTTTTATACTGCAAACTGCCCTGTGATCTTTGGATAAAGGGTGATATATAAATGTGATAAATAATAATTTTATACTTTTGTAATATTTATTAATAGTCCAACACCATTATGGGAATTCCATAACCACAAAGTCCCCACAGATCAGGTCAACCAATTCTTTGTGATGAGAATTTGTGCACTTCTCAAAGCTTGAACTTCTCGAAACTGAGAGCATATAATGCTATATTTTCTGCACCGGTTACTGGCATCTCTGTAGTGTTTCAGAGTGGAGGTGCCAGAACAGCATCTAAAACAAACAGGCAATGATTCTACAATCCAAGAAAAAAAAAACAAAAAAACCCAAATGCAATTTGATTCCCCTAGAACCAGTTCATCTGCATATCTAGGAAAACCAAGAACATAAATAAAGTTAAAAACTATTCTATCAGTTATAACTTTTTTCGTATCAATTGCTCTCTGTTGTTCAGGTCAGGTCTTAGAAGAATGATGTAGCATTTAGGGGAAAAGATGCAACAAAGTAACCCAGCACTTGAAGCCAAGATAGAGAAGATCTCCACAGCCACCATGTATTTTCCTCTTGTGCTCAGGTAAGTTGGAACAAAAGTCAGCCAAACACTGCAAAAGACCAACATGCTGAAGGTGATGAACTTGGCTTCATTAAAACTGTCTGGCAACTTCCTGGCTAGGAAAGCCACGGTGAAACTGACAATGGCCAGGAAGCCCATATAGCCCAACACACAATAGAACATAGTAGCTGACCCTTCGTTACACAAAAAAACTACTTCTTCTGCCATTGAGTGCATGTCTAAATCTGGGGATGGTGGAGAGGTTGTCAGCCAGAGAGTGCAGATGCCCAGCTGAATGATGGAGGAGAAAAGGACTATGGAATAAGCCAATTTTTGTCCCAACCATTTCCTCATCCTGGATCCTGGTTTGGTGGCCATGAATGCCAAGACCACAGAAATCGTTTTGGCCAAGATACTAGAGAGGGCCACAGAGAAGATGATGCCAAAAGAAGTTTGTCGGAGAAGGCATGTTGCCTCATTAGGCATTCCAATGAACAGTAAGGAGCAGAGGAAAGATAAGAGGAGACAGATGAGGAGAATGTAAGTGAGGCTTCTATTATTGGCTTTGACTATGGCAGTGTCCTGGTGCTTGATGAAGATGCTAAGCACTAGAAGTGTAATCAGAGACAACAGAATGGCAAAGGAAGTTGAAATGATTGTCAAAATGTCATCAAATGCTAGGAAATTTGGAATCTTGAGAATGCATTGATCCTTGGCTTTGTTTGGATATTGATCTTCTGGACATCTGAGACAAATTCCTTTGTCTAAGAAAAGAAATGAATAAAAAACACTAAGTGATAGGAACTGCCTCATAAGGCATCTACCAAAACTGAGTGTATTTCACAAGGGGAAAGGTAAACATTTTCTGACCAAAATGCTTAAAAAAAATGCCATCCATCATATTTGCAATTTACCTACGTTTCCCCAGCCAAATTCCATACAGCTTTTTCTATTGTATCATGACTAGAGCGATTACTAACAAAGTTCTGACAGGTGATATTTATCTTCCCTGCTTCCGTTAATTCCTATATACAGTACTTAAACTTTTACGGTTATTGTCACACTGCAGTTGTGACTACAGTTGTGTGGCCACTAACAGTTGTCACTAAGAAATACAGCATGACAACAGTCTTAGAGGTTAGTGGAGCAGTGTGTGGGTGGCTGAAGTTGCTGAGAGGGCAGGTAGTTGGGCAAAAGAAGCTGGCAAATGAGTGGTGGTGGTGGTGGCCATAGCAGTCAGTGACAGAGCAGCAGGATAGGTGGTGAAGGCTGGTGAAAGAGTTGTAGGGGCAGGAGACCTCCAAACCTAACTGGTCTCCGTAGGAAAGGAGAGAGAAAAGCGTTCACCACCCAACATATATACCCACTGTAAATCCTTTCTGTTCAAAAGAGAGGTGAGAGGGGAAATATTTCTGTATTTTGGATATCTTCTCAGTCTTCTCAAATTCAGATAACCCGAGTTTGTGCTCAGGTAATCATGTCTTTTGCCTCAGCTCTGCAATTCAGGAGTTTTGATCGTATTGCATTATTGTCTTTTAAAATGATATTTATTTCTCTGATTGACTAACCTCACTTTTTTCTCTTTGGTAATCCTGAACTATGTTTGCTTAATTAAATTGCCTAACCTTAGAAAATGAGACTCTTTCAGGAGCCCTAAATATTCCGTTTTCTGAATACAGAGAGGAAGGATTGCCTTCATTCCTCTCCACCATGACAGCTGTTTCTAGTATAATCTAAGGTGCTGCTTTAACCATTGAAGAAAATGTTAGATACATAAAATGTTTTCTTAAGATTTACCATCAGAACAAATGTGGCACGGTGTGTGTGTGTGTGTAGGTGTCACATTTTCTGAACAAAGTGAGGTTTCCTAGAGAGGGCTGAAGAACAAACTCCTCTTCTTCATTTTTACAGGTCACCTACACTAGGAGGACACAGTTTCTGTTAGTTTCATTTTTAAGCCATTAGATTTTCCCAGAAAAGTTTCCAAAGTTACTGCGTATTCAAAATCACACAATTTCCTAAGTGTTGCAACTTCATTTTGGGGCATGAGTACAAATTCCTACCTTAACATATTTTCTCAGTTATCTGGAATGCAAGGACAATGGAAGGACATTCTATGTCTTATAGATTCCAAGTCCAGCCATTATAGCATCAAAGTTACATGGGAACTTGGTTATGCTGACATGTGTCATTTGTTATTCCAGCAAGCTTTGCCTTACTTTATTTTAACAGAAAATAAGTGCTCATATCTATATAAGCGGTAAGAACAAATATTATTGCTATCATTTCATAAAACTTACAAAGCTAATTAAAAGAAGCTTGCAAAAGAACTGGTCAGAGTTTACTGTAGCCAGTGGTATAGTTTGGTAAATCTTAGCATGACATCTCCTACCCTCGTCATTTGAGAACATCCCATCTGGACATGGAGCACAATCATAGCAGCAAAATTTCTTCCCCTCCTTCTTTTTCTTGCCATTACCAGGTCGGCATTCATCATTGCATACTGAAAGGGGTGGTACCTATCCAAGAAAGGAAAGAAAGAAAGAAAGAAAGTTTAGCATTAAAAAATGTTCAGAATTCCTCTTACATCAGATGATCCTTCAGTACACAGTAATGTTGATGACATTGTTGCTGTGTACACCATACATTTAAAATATATATAAATCACACACACTCTGTAGGATCCTGGAGACTATAGTTTCTTAAGGATGCTGGGAACTGCAGCTCTGTGGGGAGTAAAGTAGAATTCTTTGGGAGAGTTATGCTGCTAGATGTAACTGGAGGCAACCTTATAATATTATGTGCATCAGGTTCAGGCCTGCTTTTTTAATGAATAAACCTTTGTTGTCCCTATGGTTGATATCTACAGTGCATAAAACAGGGGGAGTGTGACCCTATTGATTCTCCTGGACCTCTCAGTGCCCTTCAATACCATTGACCGTAGTGTATTCCTAGATCTTCTCTGTGAACTAGGAGTTGGTAGCACTTCCTTCCAGTAGACTAATTGCCATTTGGGCAGAGAATAGCATTTGGAGATCACCTTTTGACCTCCTCACTCTTGTACAAAATTAAACAGGACACCATTTTGTCTCCACTGCTATTTTACTATCCACATGAAGCTGCAAGGGTTGGTAATTAGTGTCCATGAACCCAGTGTCCATCTAGTAAACTTAGGAGACACAGCTCAGTTTCTTGGTCTTATCTGATTCAGGAGTGCCTGCACCAGTCCCTGGAAACAGTAATGGGCTAGATTAAGGCTGTCGAAATGAAACTGAATCCTGTGGGTGAGTTGTTTCCAGGTCTAGAAAATTTTCAAATTGTCTGTTCTGGAGGGGGTCACACTCCCTCTGAAGAACCAGATATGTGTGTGGCATATAGGCCTGAGTGGCTAGGTGTGTCTTTAATTAACTTTGGCTCATGTGCCAGATCAGACCTTTTCTGGATAAGAATAATTTGGGCATTGTGGTTTATGTCCTTGTAACTTCAAAGCTTGACTATTGCAATGCACTCTAGGTAAGGCTGGCCTTTAGATTGGTCTAGAAGTCCCAACTGCTGCAAGATGCAACAGCTCAGGTGCTCCATGGAGCAACTTATGATCCACATAGGACAACTCTGTTGAAACAGCTGCACTTCCTTCCAGTACGTTGCCGTGCCAAAATGAAGGTTGTGGATATGGCAGTAGCACACAAATCTGTATACAGATATACCTGAGTGTATACCTGAGTGACTGAGAGACTTTCTTGGTTAGAACACGATGCTGATAACACCAAGGTTGCAGGTTCAGTCCCCATATGGGACAGCTGCATATTCATTCATTGCAGGGTTTTGGACTAGATGATCCTCAAGGTCCCTTCCAAAGCTGCAATTCTATGATTCTATTATTCTTCTCCTGCTCAGTGATTACAGTATGTTCACTTGGTTTAACAAGTCAGGTTGGTTTCCTAAGGATCAAAGCCTTCAGCTGGATTGTCCCCACTTTATGCAACTCTAACCACGTGTACACAAGGGAAGCACCAAAGCTGTACACATTCCAGTGCCCGCTAACAATTTTCTTTTTTACCTGCATTTTCTGCCACCTCTTCACACATGGTTCATGATGTTCTATATCAATATGTTTTGCAGCAATAGGAATTTGTGGTTCGTGTTTTAACTTATTATGCATTTAATGTATTGTTGTTACTGTACAAAACTTAGATTCATTAGTTCACAGTAGTATATAATTTAATAGTAATACTGACGGTGATGATAATAATAGCATAATGCATAAGTAAAAAGAATAAAAAATATCAAATACAAACCAATGTGCCATCCAGTAAACAAACAAGTACAAATAAATCAAACCTTTGAAATAGTGCAGATCCTAGGTAAAAAAAAATAGCCATCACTTCCAAGTATTGCAAGACTAAAATCAACATTTTAGCTGCAATCTCAATAAAATGATCTCAGTTAAAAGCCATTTTGGAAACAATGGTTTTCAAAGATTTTTTTCGAAACAAGTAGCAGTAAAGACCAATGCAAACTCCTTAAAGGGGAATTTAATTGCATAGGGACCGCTATTGAAAATGGCATGCAAACAGGGCCGAACATCCAAAGCTGTTCACAATGCACTAATACATTCATATGGTTGAAGGCAGTCCTTTCAATGGTGGTTTATCTCTGTAGAAATGCTCACCTTCCACATATCAGTTTACTTCATATATTTAACAAACATTTGTTTGTCAACACAGTTGGCTATTCCAGTGCATTTCAAATTCATACATTATATGAATGAATTCCTCCATCCTTTTATTTACATCTGTTGCCCTCCCAATTCATTGTAAGACCATGAATGCTGATACTTGAAACCTGAATCAAGCCTTTGTGCCATTCGACTCGGTCCTCAAAAATGGTCAGCTCTTTCCCAGGAGGATTGTGAGGATCCAGTGTGCCCACTTCCGCTCTGATGTAGGATTTATTGCGGAACATGATCAAGTTTGTAATATCAAATCCAGCTGCCAACTCCCCGTGTTCGTTTAGTGTGATCAAATCTCCAGCACTATTATTGAATGAGATTCCCTGAAGAAATGAGTGAAGCTAGGTGGAGAGAGGAAGATAATTTTATAACACTGTAATATTAAAGCGGTGGGGGTGGGGGGCTAAATGGGGGGATGGGGAACCAGAACCAGCTCCTTTGGGGACTGGTAAAACTAGTTCCTTTTTTAAAGGAATTTTCAATGCTCTGGTTCTACACAAGGGTGGAACTAACATCATCATGTTCCATTCTTCCATTAAAAAAATAATAATCCATTCAGAAATCCAATGTATTTTTGTTCTGTGATATGGGTTGTTAAGCAAACAACAACAACAACAATTTATTTATACCCCTCCCATCTGTCTGGGTTTCCACAGCCACTCTGGGAGGCGTCCATCAAAATATTAAAATACAATAGTCAGTCAAACATTAAAAGATTCCCTAAACGGAAGAAATGTAATTAGTTTCCTTGTATTGTAAATTGTGGTGTACATTGAACTGCTTGCTGTTTGATGAGGCTTATTTCATTGAAAAAGTCCAGCCCCAAATAATCTGAATCTTGTTGCACCACCCATAGAACACAGTGACTTGCTTTTTTTCCAATGATAACTCATAGGCTGTGCACAACTTACAGTATATATCAGTACCCCCTTTATCTACCTCTCAGTGGTCCTGCTTATACCATTTGCTTGAAGCATTTAATGTGTATATTTTTATTCTCTCTGTGTGTGTATACAATAAAGACCCCCATTTTAAAACCTCTATGAGTGTGTTTCAAGGTAAATCTGCCCCAAAGTGCTGTTGCCACTGTCTAAAGAACCTAATTCACAAGATTCGTAAAACATGGGCATGTGAGGCGTGAGTCTACTGAGGAGTTTTATTAACAAGGAGCGAATTACGGTTGACAAAGGACAAGGGTGGTAGCAAATATAGGAAGATGGTGGTAAATCGTTCATCAAATGAAGATCAAGAGAATCTCCAAAAGGAGAATCAGGGTCAAAAATATTGCTATTAAATGAGATCAGATAATGTTAGGGGAAGGAATTTGAGAATGAGAAAAGCAAGGAGTGTTCATATACTGTAAGAATTTAGTAGTCAATGTCATGTTTGCTACTGCATGTCACACCACTGTGCTATACCCAGGAGTTGCTTGTTCATATTTGTCATTGAGGAAAAACTACCTTCCAAGGTCCCGCATTCTTAAAAGACAGGTTTCCCCAGGCATCCATTCCTTTATTGTTGGTTCTTTCTGAGTACATGATATGCAAAGCATGTGCCAGAGCATGGACAGCATTATAGATACTGTAGCTGTGGCCAGTCATGCTCATTTCAAAAATTGGCGCAGGAAGGCTCTCCAGCATCTCCTCTTCTGTACATGGAGAATCTCTGAAGAATGTAGACACACCTGCAGAATTTGAAACAGAACAACTGAATGCTTCTGCCCAGAAATCGTTGATAAAACCATCTCCATCTGCCTTGGAAGGATTTATTGTCTGAAGAAAGGCCGGGAAATCTTGAACTTCCTTTGAGTGAATTGTGAAGGATATGGAACCATGGAACATTTGGCTAATAACATTATTCATCATTTGAAGTTTATAGACTCTGAAATCAATTTGGGCTGTTGTAATCCACACCTTTGCTGCAGAAAATGTATATTGAGGATACCTTTTTTGATACAAACTGATTGCTGCTACAGTATTTGTCAACCATGTAATTGGCGCACTTTCTCCAGATACAATAACAGCATTGGCTTTGCTCACCAGAACAGCTGGGAAAATATTAAATCGTTCCCACAACATTTTGAGCAGATTTTCAGAGAAACGCACATTTGTTGGAACTCTTTGTGTGAATTCAGAACAGATCCCACTTTTGGAAAGCATTGGCTCTATGGTCTGCAAGAAATGTTCTCCACCTTCATCATCCTGGGCAATGAGGCCAACCCATTTCCACTTGAAATGCAAAAGGAGTTGAATAATTCCTCTGTACTGAAAATCTTCACTAGGAACCATTCGATAAAAGGAAGGGGACTTGATTTGATAATTGACTGCTGGTTGAAAACAGCCATATGAAATCTGAACAATAAAAGCCAGGCATTACTGAGTAGAAACAGGAGCTCATATTTCTCTCATTTATCTAAATATTTTCTTACAGTGCAATTTTATATACCCACAACATACCACTATTCTGCCTTTTACACACATATAATAAACATATGCTATCTTCATCAACTTTTCCTCAAGGTATTCAGTCCTATTTGGCTGGCAGCAATTCTTTTCTACATATCTAAAACGCATTTTTTGGAACCTCTCCCATCTCATACTCGTAGTTGGATGCCTAATTTATTTGTTTTTATTTATTTTGTTTATGAGGCATGTCCCTTCTTACTAGCCAGATGGGTGGGGTATGTAAAAATAAAATAAAATAAAATAAAAAAAAATAAAAAAAATAAAAAAAAATTGACTAATTTCATTTTTAAAGAAAAACTCTGGCATGTGGAGACTTAGGGATGTTAAACAGGAAAAAAATGTTTTTATTTTACAACAAACTTGTTAAAACAACAGATGTGTCAGGAGATAGAATTCTTTCAAGTAACAGTAAATTTTACACGCACATGCACACATAAACTCAGTGGATGTTACAGGTTTCTAAACAAGATGGTAAATGTATAGCTTAAATTTACTTCAGTTCCTTAAACTATTTGCAGATGTGTTACTGCTCAGGTCTTAATATTTTGGTTCTGAAACAAGTTGGTACTTTCTGTCAGTTTGCATGTCGAGGTTACCGTCCCAGCTCCCCCCAGTAATTCAGACTGACGCATCATTTTTGGTTTGGGTTTTTGGCATAATTTTGGCCACAACTTTATTTAAATACAGCCAATGTGAGTGGTTGCTTAGGCATTGGTCCCGACTACTGTCCCCCCAGCCATGGGACAGCTGACATTCGCTTTTGAGGGCGAAGTCAGAAAGGGTGAACACCTAAGGCAGAAGCGGAGTCGGGCAACGACCCAGGCTTCTCCCCCAAATGCTCCCTAGGACTCCGCTTGGCCCGAGCCACCCACCACTGGGTATGGACAAAAGCAGAAAGAGTCCCTGGATTCTTTTAACAGAATACCCTTATTTTCAGGGGTAGGCCCAACCAATTTCCTACCCCTGCCCCGCGCATTCAGAGGTAGGCCCAGCCTATCCATACCTCTGAAGCAGCGTTTCTAGGGGCAGGCCCAGCCTATCCTGACCCCTAGTGCAAGCAAATTTATACCAATGCCTAACCGCCAACCTTACAAGTTGTGACGATTTGCTACGCAGTAGGCAAAACCAGTGACAAAAGCCAATCAGCCACCGGGAAAATTCCTACCAGGCTCCCGCTTCAAAGCAGACAACCCCATGACAGGCATAGCAAGGTCAAGCAGCAACAACGCCGTTCCCAAATTAGGGAGGGCGGGCGGGAGATCCGTTGCACACCGCAAAAGTGAAACCAAAGTTTCACAAACTTAGGTTTTAAAGGCAAGAACTGTCAATCAAGCACTTGGCTACATGCTAAACTCCCCAGCAACTTGCCTCAACCAATCCTAGCTGTGGCCAGCCCAAAACACCCTCCCATAACTTGGAGCTGCTCCTTTAACCCTTCTGCAACCCGTGCTCTCTTCGATGGGAGAACACGCTTTGCATGTCGAGGTTACCGTCCCAGCTCCCCCCAGTAATTCAGACTGACGCATCATTTTTGGTTTGGGTTTTTGGCATAATTTTGGCCACAACTTTATTTAAATACAGCCAATGTGAGTGGTTGCTTAGGCATTGGTCCCGACTACTGTCCCCCCAGCCATGGGACAGCTGACATTCGCTTTTGAGGGCGAAGTCAGAAAGGGTGAACACCTAAGGCAGAAGCGGAGTCGGGCAACGACCCAGGCTTCTCCCCCAAATGCTCCCTAGGACTCCGCTTGGCCCGAGCCACCCACCACTGGGTATGGACAAAAGCAGAAAGAGTCCCTGGATTCTTTTAACAGAATACCCTTATTTTCAGGGGTAGGCCCAACCAATTTCCTACCCCTGCCCCGCGCATTCAGAGGTAGGCCCAGCCTATCCATACCTCTGAAGCAGCGTTTCTAGGGGCAGGCCCAGCCTATCCTGACCCCTAGTGCAAGCAAATTTATACCAATGCCTAACCGCCACACGAGCTAACCCAAGCTCGCCGCCAACCGCTCACAGTCCCAATCCAACCTTTAGTCCCTCCGCAATATCCTCCAACCAGATATCGCTCCCCCGGGGAGAAAGGTGGACTCCATCAGCCCGATAGAGCTGACCTGCCCAAGCATAAATCCTGGGGTGCCTAATAGCGACCCCCCCCAATTCCAGGACCCTAGCAGAGGCTACTGCGTTGACACGCTTCCTGGCCTTCTCTGTACCCTGCGGGCAGAAGCTGCCCCGCCATACCTGCCTCTGGAGCCAATGAGACCAGAACAGCTTACAATCAGGCACCAGCGACCTCAAAACCCCCAGATCCCTTTGGATTGTGGAACGTAGAGTAAGGCAGTCCAAAGTTGGCAAATCGTTTTCCCCCAAGTGCACCACGATGGCGTCAGGGCGGGCCTCCCCAATCAAACGGTGCTGGATTAAAGGTAACAGTTCACACCAGCGCATGCCCCGCCTGGCCATCCAAGAAACCTGCACATGTGGAGGGAAGCCAAGGCCTGCTCCGAGACCAGATTCCTCTGCACGAACTCCAGCCCAATGGACAATGCTGTGCCCCACAATCCAAATCCGGGTGGCCGCTACACCTGGAGGGGTCAAAAGAAAAAATGTAAGTTCCGGAATTAACGCCGCCTCCTCACGTAGCCTCTGTAAGCCTCCGACTTCCAGCGACCCATGTTCTTAATCCGCGCTACAGACAAACCCCAATGTGCGGCCGTGGTCGCGGCCCCAATGCGGAAAGAATGTGGGGCAAATCCGACTGCCGAAACGCCACAGGCAGAGATTGCTTTGCGCATTACCCTAGAAAACTGCTGGCGCGTCAAGGGCTGCCCGTCAGCATGGATCAGCAAGGGACCCTCGCCCGAGGGCCTGACTGCCAAATATCTGGCCAAATCCTTCACAGGACATGGCCCTCCCCGCCCTGTGGCTGGCAATGCCATGACCGTACCCCTTCCCAACTGGTCAGTTTTTGAGCTACGAATTGTCAATGTCACCTCAGCGTCAGATAGGCTGGCGTCCTGATAGAGCAAGCCCCTGTTAAGCCCAGTTGCGAATGTTTCCAAAAGCACTTCTCCGATCCGCAACGCCCAAAAAAGGTCAAGGAGAAGGCTGCAGCAAAAAGCCGGGCCTCATATTTTGACCAGCAAATAGAACGCAAAGCGGAACGCATGCTGGTAAGCAGCTCAATTGAAATGGGTCGCCTCGCGGCCACCTGGGGAGTGCGAAGCCTGCCCCAGCCTTCTAACGCTCTGCGGACCGCGAATTTAGCACAGGGGTCTGAGTCAAAAAGGGCCTTAGAGAAGAAGGAAATAGCGGCTGCCTGCAATTTTAAAGTCCTAGCCGCTCTCCCCTGTTGGAAAAGGTGCGCCAGATACTGCAGCACCTGGGAAGATGATGGGCGCAACTCCACCCCCACAGCCACCGACTCTCGGTGAAATGCCAGGAAGTCCTTCCAGGCCTTGTCGTATGACCGAAGGGTGGAAGGGGAAACAGATGCCGCTACTCCCTGCCAAACTACGTGCTGCCAATGGTCCACAGGTATGCCGGGAAGGGTTCCGGGAGAAGCTGCGCGTCCGGGGCGAGCGACCTGAAGCGTTCCATCTGGAAACGGGACAGGGCATCAGCTATCTCGTTAGTGACCCCAGGCACGAACCGTGCCGAAAATACAATATTGAACCTGAGACAGTGAAGCACGAAAGCCCTGAGGAGGGCCGATACCCTGGGCGAGCGCGAGGACTGCTTTGCGAGAATGGTCACAACCGCCTGGTTGTCCGACCAGAAGCAGACACGCCGGTCCCTGAAGTCCTCGACCCAAATATGCACGGCAACGGCTATGGGGAAAAACTCCAAAAAGGTTAGGTCACGCGTGACTGCCTCCCCCAGCCAGGTTGTAGGCCATGCCTGCGCGCACCACCGCCCATTCCAGTAAAGGCCGAAGCCCAGGGACCCTGCTGCATCCGAATGCACCTGGAAGTCGGTGTGGAGGTTCCACACGTCCTGCCATAGTGACACTCCGTTGAATTCCTCCAGGAATTGCAACCATACCTTCAAGTCAGCCTTCTCTTCCTTAGGTAGTCTACGCCTATGGTGCGGGCTGCGCATTCCCGCTGTCAGCCTATACAAGCGGGAGCAGAACGGTCGGCCGGGAGCCACCACCCTACATGCGAAATTAAGGTGCCCCAAGAGTGACTGCAGCTGCCGAAGGGTCACCTTCCTCAAGGGAAGGAGGTCAAGAATAATCCCTCGCAACGCCGCCAATTTCTCCTCAGGTAAGCGGGACGTTTGGGACACTGTATCCAATTGGATACCTAAATAGGTAAGCTGAGTTGCGGGGCCCTCCGTCTTGCCAGCGGCGAGAGGCACTCCCAATTCCTCTGTCAGGGCCTGAAAGGCCCTCATGAGTGTCAAACAGTCACCTGACTCCCCCGATGACACCAGCAAAAAGTCATCGAGATAATGAGTCACCCCTGATAACCCTGTTTTGTGGCGAAGGGCCCAGTCCAAGAAAGTGCTGAAGCACTCAAAGGCCGCGCATGCGACCGAGCAACCCATCGGCATAGCCTTGTCAAAATAGTAAGCCCCTTCAAAACGAAAACCCAGGAGCCAAAAGTCCTGCGGGTGAATGGGTAACAGCCGAAATGCAGACTCAATGTCGCATTTAGCAAGCAAGGCCCCGGGGCCGAATTTTCTGATTAATTTAATAGCAAAGTCCAGCGAAGCATATTTCACCGAGCACAGCTCCTGGGGAATTACGTCATTTACTGACGTGCCTCTGGGATGAGATAGGTTATGTATGAGGCGAAACTCCCCAGGGGCTTTCTTGGGCACAATCCCTAAAGGGGAAAGGTGCAAATTCTGGAACGGGGGGGCCTCAAAAGGACCGCCCATGCGACTCAGCGCCAATTCCTTAGCAATCTTTTTCCTGGCTACTTCATGCATTTCACGCACTGACTTTTGGTTAGGGGGGTTCCGTGCCACGGGTAACGCAGCCACCGGAACCCTAAATCCCTGGACAAACCCATCCCTCAGATAGGCCGCTGCAACCGCATTGGGGTAAATGTCCAGCCAATGCAGGAGCGCCGGTATCTTAATTGGGGAGAAAGCCAGGGAGGAGAGGACCCTACTTGCTGCCCCCGGCGACTGCGGGGGAGGGGGCAGGCTTGGCTGCCTGTGAGGCCCCCCCTCTCCCGCCTCGAAAGGGCCGCTTCCCACCAAAGCAGTTGGAGGCGGGGTGATTCCCCCCGCACTTGGAACACCCGTGCAAGTACTTGCATGACTGCCTTTGGCAAGACCCTTTATTAAAGTCCCAACAGGATAGCCGGCGGGTCGCCTTTGAAGGTCCCGCCTTTTGCTTAGGTTGTTCCGCCGGTGACTGTTCAATGGACGGGCCCACATGCGTGGTCCACAGGTCCAGATCCCTGCGGTCCCAACGCGCAGTATGTATCCGGTGGGCCCTGCGCCTAAACTTCTCATCATAAGTGATCGCCGCTGCCTCGCCTGCCATGGAGTAGGCCGAGCGAACAATGGACTGGTAAACTAGCAGGTGCAGAGCCCTGCGTGGATAAGCAGCTGCTACCACGCCCGCGTATTCCTGAAAACAGTCCAGCCAGCGTTCGAACGTCCGCTCGACCCTGGCCGAGCCGGTGCGCTTTCTGGATGCAGAATCCGACCTGGCTTGACCTGCCTTCTCATCGGCCGGGGGGGCCAGTTTAAAAATATCGACGTAGCGGCCATCTAGAATCCTGGCACGCATCTTAGAAGACAGGTGGCACCCCGGGACTATGTCCCTCGCCTTTTTAGTAGACACGGTCACCTCCGGGAGCAGGACCCCGTTGCGGCAATCCTGAATGGCGCCATAACGCGCCCTGTGCGAGTTAGCCCTACGCTGCCAAGCCCATCTTGGCAAACCCGGCACTGATTCCCCAAAGCCCCAGTAGAGGCCCAAAGGGGAATCGGATTCGTCACCGGAGCTGTCCGAAGACGTACCTGTCGAGGAAGACGAAGTGTCCCCTTTGCGCCGCTTAGCACGCTTCCTGGCACGCCTGCCCCGCCGACGCTTTCCACCCGAGGAAACTTTGGAAGGCACCGGCAGGCTGTCCTCAGCCGAGGATTCAGAAGACGGGTCCTGCACCAATGCGTCTGCGATAGACTGAGAAGATACAATAGGTGAGATAACCGCAGCGGAAGCGGGCGGCGAGACGACTCGCGCCGCCCGGCCTGCACGGGGTGTGGTGGACCTCCCCCACCTTCCCTTCCCCTTTCTGGCGGTCGGCGATGGCGAAGCACGTGCCGCCGCGCGGGTCGCAGGGCGGGACGCAACCAGCTCCTGTTGTGACGTGGTGCCCTCGCCCTCCTCACTGGACCCGGCCGAAGTGGGGGGGGAGGCCACCGCCTGTCGAGAGGATGCCGCCCGGCCCCGTCCGCGGTGGGCCGGGCGTTGCAGCAGGCCATCCAGACCAGACGCCAGGCGGGCCAGAGCCTCAGGGTCGCCCGCCAAGCTAGCGACGAAAGACTCGACCCTTCCCGCCGTCCTGGCAGGGGCCTGGGAGCGCAGCGATTGGGATGGGCCTCTGATCACCCTCTTCGATGGAGTAGAGGTTGCCGGGCGGGCCGACTTCCTCTTTGGAGCCATCCCTGCTGTAAAACAAAAATTCAACACGTGAAAGAATCAGGCTGCAAGCAACGACCCTATACGCCAGGCCCACTGCTTCTACCAATTCCAGGCCTCGGTCCTACCAGCCAAAGGCGCCTGAGACTACGATCAGTAGGGGGTGCCCACACCTTACCACCTAAAATGGCCGCTGCCACAAAATGGCCGCCCGATGAGTCGTGCTCACGACCACCTACTCCCACTGGCCCACGGCCTCCGGCCTAGGGTGGGGGGGGGCCCACGGGCCAAGGCCGAAGCCCTCAGGCCCAGCAATGAGACAGCACTAGCGTGCGGTACCTCCAGCGACCCCCAGGGGAACGCCTCTACCAAGGCCCTGCTCCGGGGCTGCTAGGCCCCAAACACGCTGGGCCTATTAGGCCTCGCGTCAACCAAGGCCGCGAACACCCTCGGCCAGTGCGGGGGGGTGAGGCAGCAGGACGGCCTGGAGGCCCCTGGGGGGGGGTGAGCGGCGACCCGCCGTAGGCCGCGCCGTCCGCAAGCGGAGCGCGCCCGAGAGAACAGCGGTCCCGGCGGCGCCCCCCGCCATGAAACGGCCGCTAGCGGGGAGGCCAACGGATCGGGGCCGAAAGGGCTGCTGCACACGGGGCGGGCAGGGAGCGCCGACTACGCTCCCCGCTCCCGGCCCGACACAGCCAAATCGCGCAGGGGCGAAAAGCACCGCGCGATGGGTAGGCCTCACCCGGCCGCCGCCGGGACACGCGCCGGAACGCTGAGGCGGCTCAAGTCCGCTACGGCCCCCGCGCGCAAAGGCGGGCTCCCGCCGGCCGCCGACCCGTGCCGGGCCGGAACGAAGCCGCGGACAGCGGCGTCAGGCCGCCCCGCCGAAGGGCCGCCGGCCCGACGAGAGGAGGGAAGCCAAGCGATCCTCCGCGGCGCCACCCGCTCTCGGCTGCGCAGCACCTGGTTGAGGCAAGCACGGCTCGGCGCAGGGCAACGGCCCCGCGCCGCCCGGCTGCCTCGCGGGATAGCAGAGAGGCCGCGCCAAATGGCGCCCGGCCGCGCCGGCGAGGCCAACAACTCAGCCGCGAACCACAAGCGAAGAAAGGCTCCGAACCCCTCGTGTGCAGGTACCAACGAGCACCGCACCGCCGGCTTAAGCAGGGGGGGGATTAGTCGGTCACCCGGAGCCCACCGCCGCACGGCCGGGGACGGCCGACGCGTTAAGGACCCGGGCGCCGTGAACGGGATGGGGATGGGGTTGGGGGTGGGGGTGGGGCGGGTTGGAATGAAGCCGGAGGATGGGTGAAGGAAGGTAGATTCCTTTCTTTCCTTATCCTATTAAGGCAAGGCCAAGGAAAGGTATAAAGGAGGGATATAGAATTGAAAGGCAAAGCCAAGTAGCAAGGCAAATACAACCGTCTTGCTCAGAAGCTCCTTCTGCAGCGCCTCATCAGACCGAGATCCGTTGCACACCGCAAAAGTGAAACCAAAGTTTCACAAACTTAGGTTTTAAAGGCAAGAACTGTCAATCAAGCACTTGGCTACATGCTAAACTCCCCAGCAACTTGCCTCAACCAATCCTAGCTGTGGCCAGCCCAAAACACCCTCCCATAACTTGGAGCTGCTCCTTTAACCCTTCTGCAACCCGTGCTCTCTTCGATGGGAGAACACGCTTTCCCAACCTTCTATAAATCTGGGTCTTGAGGCTCCTCTACCAGGCCAGAGGATCACCACACACTCCCCTTCTAACTGGTTTGGGCTTATTATTCTCTCTCCAGAAGATCTTTTCCTTTCTCACTGAATCGAGATCCAGGTAGAATGTTCCCTCACAACTCCAGTTCTCCTTTCTCAAATTAAGCTACCCATTTCTCAGCTGTTGGTATACTCTTAAAAATTTCTAGCCACTGTCTTTTAATTGAACACCCAGCTCAGAGGCTTCCTTCTCTGGTTATAGGTGTTTCCTCAGGGAGAATTACACATAGAGCTCGGAGGCTATACTACTAGGAAACCAAACTCTCAACTCCATTTCTTTACCCCTTCAAAAGTGTCACATCCATGATAGGTGTACTTGCAGTCAATCAGAATGAGTCACCAACCCAGGACATTGCGAGCTGCACCATTCTGGGTGATTTCTGCTGCACTGCACCACCAAACTCTGGTCTATCTGAGATTTCCCTCACAGTTTCGATAATTTCTTCCTCACTTTTAAATCAAAAAGTCTTCCAGAGTGGTTTACATACAATCAGCTAAAACAAGTCCACATCATTCAGTTCATTTTCATTCTCCTCTCTTACTACACC
The DNA here is from genome assembly GCF_009819535.1 of Lacerta agilis. NCBI lineage: Eukaryota > Metazoa > Chordata > Lepidosauria > Squamata > Lacertidae > Lacerta > Lacerta agilis. The sequence goes on along the minus strand of NC_046325.1, from coordinate 10,317,865 downwards.
ACTCAATCATTATCAATCATACTACAAAGAGAGGAGCTGGCTAAATTATGGTGGGTGATTAAGAAAAGTACTCATTTATCTGATTCTAAGATCCTACCTGTGGAATCTTGAAAAGACCTAAGATATCTGCCATGCGTGAGGAGGTATCAGAGCTGAATCCACCTATAACTCCAATTACATTTTCCTGGATACCACATTTGTAGTTGGGGACAACGTGATGTGATTTAAAGAGCAGGTCCAGAATGGTGCGATAGGTCATTCTAGAATCAGTATAGCTGTCATAGATGTGGAACCCAAGGGTAACATTGGGCAAGATATTGGGATTATAATTGATCTCATCAATGGCAAACACCAGGGCAAGGATGTGCTGGTAGAACTTGGTCACCACACTACAAATAAAGTTGGCATGTCGTCAGATAATTAACCAATGCACAAAACATTTTATCAGAGTATTTATCTACACACAGTATTCACCTACAGTATTCAGTTGCCTGGCTATAAGGAAAAGTTACAACCAGAAAAGTTATTCATCTGGCAAGTCCTGTTGAAAATAAGGGGGAAAGTATTGTTGGTAACATTTGTGTATTGTCCCTTTGGACTTCTACATTATCAAATTAGGCAAGTTTGGTTCAGTCTTCAGACCAAATCATTTTGTATGACTCAGAACACACATACAGGTGAAACTTGAAAAATTAGAATATCGTGGAAAGGTTCATTTCTTTCAGTAATTCAACTTAAAAGGTGAAACTAATATATGAGATAGACTCATGACATGCAAAGCGAGATATGTCAAGCCTTTATTTGTTATAATTGTGGTGATTATGGCGTATAGCTGACGAGAACCCCAAATTAACAATTTCAACTTTGGGGTTTTCATCCGCTGGACGCCATAATCATCACAATTATAACAAATGAAGGCTTGACATATCTCGCTTTGCAATGGCTAATGAAAACAATTGCTTACATAAATGGACTTTTCCACAATATTCTAAGTTTCATCTGTATTCTGGAAACTATATAGTGTGGGTCATATATTTTCTTGGGCTTTTTAAAATCAATTTTGTTCTTTACTCTGAATTAATTACAGCTTGAAGCATCTAGTCTGCCACAGGGTTATAGCTGAAGTTTTCTGGGAGTTCATGAAAAGGCTGAATACAATACTAGGCTTCCATGTACCTTCAGCATCTAGGTTTTTAATCATTTGAAACCACAACGTTGGAGACTACTTTCTTCTGCATCCCTTTATCTCAGCATTGTCTATATGTGAGCTGGGCAACTTTGGCCATTAGTTGACTCTAGCTCCAGCCAGCATGGCAAATGAAGAGGGAATATATAACCTGTAGCCCAGCAACATCTAGATGACAACAGGCACTCAATATATATGACCCATACTATACATTTTCCAGAATATGTGCGTTCTGAGACATACAAAACGATTTGGTCTGAAGACTGAATCAAACCTGCCTAATTTGATAATGCAGAAATCCAAAGGCACAATATTCAAACAGCTCCAGGCACTCACCAGGGTTTTAAAAAGGGTTCTTTCCCAACCCTACCAACTTACACCTGGGGTTAAACTTGGGAGTATTTGCATACAAGGCATCTGGTGCTGTACCAGCAAATTGTTTGCTGCCCTGGTTGCAGGTTTCTCTTTAGCAACCTATTCTGTAAAACAAATGCATCATTCAAACTAGTCATTTGATACCATAAGCAGGTAGTAGTCAGCAGTTTTGTTTTTCCCATTTGAGCTTTTCCTTGGAAAAAAATATATATTCAATGGGAACAAAGTATGGACTGTTATTTCCCCCTCTCCCCTTATTCCCCCTCTCTTTTATGCTATGCATTCCCTAGTTAGTTGATCATGACAGCAGTAATCCAGAGCCACCCTTCTCACAGCAGTGTGCCTGGATCTTACCTGGATGGGGTGAGGGAGGGCAGCGATGGGATGTGAAGGCACCAACAGAGCCACTCATTCCCTCACCTTTGTGTCCTCACCACCACCCTACCTCATTCCAGCCTCAACCTATTAAGCTGCAGCCACTCTGTCCCCCTTTTCCTTCTCAATTACTGCTATCTCCTCTCCCTCTGTCACACTGTTCTGTCTCACTGCCTTTCCCCTCCACTTTTCTTCCAATTGCCATCCACCAATACAGACCTAGGCTGGGGACTACATAGAGTCCTCAGATTTCAAGCTGACTCGCTCTTTTTTTCTTTTTTAGCCACCTCCCTTTTCTCCATCCTCTCTCCTTTGCCACCAATATAAAATTAGGCTGAGTACTGCATATAAACTTCAGGTTGCAAGCTGCTACTTATGAAATACAGAGCTATATAGTTCCAGTTACAGGTAAGTAGCCGCGTTGGTCTGTCATAGTCAAAACAAAATAATTTTTTTTAAAAAAAATCCTTCCAGTAGCACCTTAGAGACCAACCAAGTTGGTCTCTAAGGCGCTACTGGAAGGATTTTTTATTTTATTTTTTATTTTGTTAGAGCTATATAGGTTGAATATAGCTGAACGTGTGCAAATTTGGTGTGTGGGGGGGTTGAATGCTTTCCCTTCCATACTTCCCTCATATACTGAGAAGACTACCTACCTACATAAAATAATCAGAGCGGAGATTGGTTGGACCATAAAAGGTTAATATTGCTAAATGTCCAATTGACTATAACAGCACAATTTATACTCACAGGTGTCTGCGCATTTCATTTCCTTATCTAGTCATCTATCAATATAATATTTTAAAAAATCTAATATATTTTCAAAGAAATACAATCTGCAGTTGGTTATACAAATATCAAGACTAAGCACCACTTAAAAAAAAGCCATTCAATTTTCTTACGTTGGGACTTTAGACATGACCTCAGAAGGGTGATTGTCGAATACAAACTTAGGGAAAAGGTAGCGCATGAATGATGCCATCCCACCAATGATGAGATTACTGCGCTCGTACCACTCATGTGGAATATGCACAGGATTATTTCCAGTGCATTTACTAGCATGCACTTTGAACACCGTGTTTGGGAGCAACAGAAGGAGAAGTAGCACCAACATCCTGGTGGCAAACACACTTCTGCAACTGACTCCCCTTTTCTCTCAATCTACAACCTCATTAAGGCTGCCGGCCTGATTTCTGCATCCTGTCTGGGATGGAAACAGACTCTGTCGGGGCACTGTCATCCAGATTGTCAAGGGACATAGTTGAAAGCTTGAGATGTAAATTGAAATAGAGAAAGCCCATGTGGGCTGAGGTGCTGGACGCGGTCCTGCAAAGGGCCTCCACAAAGGAAGGTGTTAGCGCTTATTATTGGAAATAAGAGTTGCAACAAACACACATTCAGACATTTGTTGTTGTTTTTTATTATCTCCACACCAGTTATTCTATTTCTTGCAGAAGAGTATGTTGAGGTTCTTGTGTGAGGTATATATGCATGAGGATTCTGGTGCAGACATATAACACTAGGATTCCTTACCTGCTAGGTCACTTCAAGAAAACCTGTTCGTTGAGTTTTCATCCTGATTTGTTTGAGAACATTGCATGAAACATATATTATTTTCGGATGTGTTTCCTCATCATTTTCCTTATCATAAAAAGTTGGATTTGGGGAGGGACAGTTTTGTTGAAGGGTTGTTGCAGATGGACACAATACCAACATTAATTGTATAACCTGAATTTACTGGTATGTGACTGGACCTCATCCAAATATAGTGACAGATTGGAAGCCCTCATATGCCAGTGGTGTGGTGGTTGCAAACTGAACTAACATAAATATTATATCTGAATCTAAGTGTTATAGATATATGCTTCATTTTCTATTTTTCAAAAGGATGCTTTAGCTTTAAATAGGGTAGGGTTTGGTATGCTCACCAGTAAGTATTTTAAACAGATAAATTTTAAAGCAGGTGGCCAACTTTTGAGTTTTAGTAGATGTGGACTGCCTGCATTGGCCTAGATGACAGCTGGAGGTCTATTTGAAATCTGTCATACCATAGAACAGTGTTTCTCAACCTTGGGTCCCCAGCTGTTGTTGGACCTACATCTCCCATCACTCTTGACTACTGGGATGATGGGAATTGTAGTCCAGCAACAGCTGGGGACCCAAGGTTGAGAAACACTGTTCTATGGTATGACAAATATGTTTTCTGCAACAGTTATACAAACATATTTTCAGCAGACCAATGCTTTGCAGAAGTGATTTTCTTCTCTGTAATTATCTAAAACACTATAATTGAAATCACAAGATGAAAGCTCAAATGTTTATGTGAGAAAGGAAAGAATTAAAGTCAGAAATGGTTTTAAGCACTCCAGAAATCCATAAACTGCTAAGATTAGAGAAGAGATGGGGGTATTTTGATTTAAAAAAAGAAAAAACCCTATCCTTTTGTAGATTGTTCAATTTCTGTCTCTTAATTGTCATTCAAACCATGCAAATTTAAACCATGATTTTGTTATGCTGCTGTGGTTATGGATAGGGTGCATTAATGTCTCTCTGAGTAGTGCATTAGAAGAGTTCAGCTACCACCCAAAGTGTCATGTTTAGTTCAGGCAGATGAGAGCAGAATGAAGCCGTAGCCTGAAACAGGACAGTCCATGTTCAGGGGGAGGTTTGCTGTCATGATGCTGTTTTGCCTGCTTCTTCTTTCACATATGGTATGCAAAGTGAATACTATTAAGTGTGTGAGAAGCAGTGCTGTGTATATTCCGCATGAGTGGTACGAGTCTGGAGATCTCCTCATTGGTGGGGTAGCAACTCATATCAATTACATTTTCCCCAAACTTCTTTTCAACAAACACCCTCCTCAGTTCTGGGTTGATGTCCCATTGTAAGTAAATAGGCTTTTTCATTGTACTGATATTTGTAATTCTAAGGATTACTGTAATGTACTTTGATTGCTTTGAAAAACAGGAAAAGAAGACCCTGTTTCTGACCAGAAAATGAAATGCTGAAAACTAAGTGCATTGCCTCCAGGTTTTCAGAGAGGTGGCATTTTCAGAGAGGGAAAAGAGAGATGGCAGGATGAAACGGGGGTGGAGGCTCTCTGCTTGAACATATGTTCTCCGGAGCCAACCCAATCCCCACACATTCTGTATAACCCTGAAGTCTCCCAGATCCCCGGCGGGGGACTGGGAAGGATAAACACCCAATGCCTGAGCCAAGGTCTCCCTACACCTGAAATTTAATAAAGTTGTGGCCAATGTTAATCCCATACCACGTTGTCTTGAGTCATTATTCCGCTCAGGGGTCGCCTGGGGTTGGGGGGGACTCCGCCTGCCCACGCAAAGAGGGAGAGAAAACTGAGTGGCAGAAAGATCTGAAATGAGAATGGAAGGCTCTGGCTACTTTAGGCTCTGGTCCTACCCTAAAAGCAGCTTTGTGGGGGAATTGTTTCCAGATGAGATGTCAAAAACATATGGACAGCTTGTAATATCACCAATCTCTTGACCACACAAGTGCTTTAAAAAATGCAGTCTAACTTTGACTAATTTAGAAGATTCTGCCCTGTCTCTATACTTAGGCAGCTGACTTGTCAAACACTGTGTTAAATTGATTCAGAGTACACTGAAATAGCAAGTTACTTTATTTGCAGCATGGTGACCAAGTTCTATCAGCATGTCCTGTCCCTGGCATTTGCTGTTGACAAGATCAACGAGAATTCCAAGATCTTGCCCAACATCACTCTCGGGTTCCACATCTATGACAGCTATGCCAAATCAAGGATGACCTACCGTGCCACTCTGGACCTGCTCTTTAAATCACATCAGTTTGTCCCCAACTACAGATGTGACATCAAAGAAAATGTAATAGGAGTCATTGGGGGGCTGAGTTCTGACATCTCTTCCTGCATGGCAGATATCCTGGGTCTTTACAAGATTCCACAGGTAGGATCTGAGTATTGGAGTAATCAGAATTTCACCAAAGGTTGCTCCAAATGTTGCAGGGGTGAATATTGAATAGAAAACTAATGTGTGGACGTAAAAAGTGGGGGACATCGTCCTAAAAAGAAGAACATTGGGGATATATGGGACTGTAACTTTATGAAAATAATTATGTAAATGAGAATATAATGACCTTTGTTACCATTCCAAAATGTCTGTCTTTTTCTTTCCCTTTAGATTTCATTTGGCTCATTTCAACCAACACTGAATTATCCAGCTCATTTCATTTCATTTTACCGTATGGTTCCTAATGAAGACCTTCAGTACCAAGGAATCATTGAGTTATTTCAACACTTCAAATGGAAATGGATAGGGCTCATTGCTCAGGATGATGAAGGTGGAGAACGTTTCTTGCAAACCATAGAGCCCATGCTTTACAAGAATGGAATCTGTTCAGCATTCACAGACAGAAGCAAAAAAACTATGCATTTGTCCAGCGATGCACATGAATTGATTGACAATATACGCCTTAAAATGCCAGCTTTCATATCAAGCAAAGCCAATGCAGTTCTGATATATGGAGAAAGTGCAGCTATAACATTTACAGGAAATACTATAGCAGCATCCAGAATAATGCAAGTAATATTTTCTCAACACAGATCTAGAGCTAAAGTTTGGATTACCACAGCCCAAATAGATTTTCCATTATATAGATGGCAAAGCTTAATTACCACAGATATACAAACATTTCATGGTGCTATCTCGTTTGCAATTCACACAGAAGAGATTCAAGACTTCAAATACTTTCTTCGGGGTGTATATCCTAATTGGGCAAAGGAAGATGGTTTTATAAAAGATTTCTGGCAACAAGCATTCAGTTGTTCATTCTCCAATGTGTCAACAAACACTGGAGAAATATGTACAGAAGAGGAAATGCTGGAAAGCCTTCCTACACCTTATTTTGAAATGAGCATGACTGGCCACAGCTACAGCATCTATAATGCTGTGTATGCTCTTGCACATGCCTTACATATCACAAACTCAGCTAAAGCCAGCCACAAGGAAGTAGGAGGCAGCTTCTCTCCACAAAATACGGAAGCCTGGCAGGTATTGATTTCTTCTAAGGCATACGTCCAGCTTGCATACAATTCTGAATCCTTACATGTAACTCTCACACATTTGCTTTAAGGACTTTTCATCACTGACCTCCAGAAATTTTCCAGGATTAATGTAGTCAATGATAACAAATATAATCCTATTGTATGGGAATTGTGGCATTTCTAAAATATATATTAAAGAGCTATTAATTGTTGTAGGCTTCCATATGCAACACATCAACAACTGGCAACAACTCCCGCCCCTCTGCAGGAAATCCATCTAAGGGCAAACCACCAATAGGGGGAGCCCTATGACTTACATCAAATAGGGGCACCCTGAGGGGTCCCCATTGGGGTGGCATGGCCCTAGCCTATGTCCAGGCATCAGACGGAATCCACACACCCAGATCACTTTAGAAGGATACCCTTAATGAGAAGGGGCAGGTGAAGGCTACAGCCTCCCCCTCCAACCAAACAAAGGCTTACCCAATGCCTAACTTCACAAAGTTGTGATGATTGCTACAAGGTAGGTGAAAACCAAATGGCTGCTGCCAATTTGCCAAGTGGAAAAAATTCCTACCCAGCCCCAACAATATGGCGGCCGACATTTGTCTATAGCAAGGCTGTGTCATAGCAAAGCATAAAAAGTGGGAGATCTAGTGAAGGGTGTCACAGTTTAAGATTCCTACAGCCCTGCCTCCCACCAGTGCTGATTGGACAGTGAGGCCACCCCTAGGCAGGGCCCCACCCAGCGCCGGCAACACAACCTGGACAGTGACGGGGGGGGCATCAATCTCTGCCCATCTCCCGATCACTGCAGGGGCCCTGATGCCTGGCTGCAACGCCTCTCACCTGAAAATGTGAGCGGAGTTTTTGGAGTAGTGCAACCCAGAATGAGACCATAACAACACTTTTTAGTGCTTTCTCTTTTCTTTCCTAGCTCCATTCATTTCTTCAGAGGATCTCATTCAACAACAGTGCTGGAGATGATATTACGTTTAATGAACATGGAGAATTAGTAGCTGGATTTGATATTACAAACTTGGTCACTTTCCCAAATCAGTCCTTCATCAGGGTCAAAGTGGGAAGGCTGGATCCTCAGGCACCTCCTGGGGAAAAACTCACCATTGATGAAGGCAGAATCAAATGGCAAAGAGGCTTGACTCAGGTGAGGAAATACCCGCACTGCCTTCCAAATATCAACATTCATAGCCATACATTAAACTGGATGGCCAGAGATGCAAAGTTAGCTAAGGCAGGACACTTCAACATAATACAGCTTTAAATTTATTGTAGTACATTTTAATTCTAGAACAGGAAAATAACATGTGCAAGACATTTCAGAGGAGCTAATCCAGTACACCTTGGTTCTCAAACTTAATCCTTTCTGGAAGTCTGTTCCAAAGCCAAAGCATTCCAAAACCAAGGTGCACTTTCCCATTGAAAGTAATGCAAAATGGATTAATCTGTTCCAGACAATACAGGGTATTTCAGTGGAGCTAATCCAGTATTTTAATCTGCCCATACTTAAAGACTGGACTCTGAAACCTGACTCTACTTCTCTGGCCTGCCATTAAACCCAATTAGATTAACATCCATTATATATGGCGACCCTACCTTGTGGTAGTCCCTAGAAGACGGCATGCATTAGCCTATAGTTTCATCCATCAGAAATGATTTGACAATACATTTCTCCAGCCAATTTTCAGTTAAAATGATTCTATTGCATTAGCTTCTGCCTTTACACTTATATTTTTTAGTTAGTTTGTTATTGGATTTGTTACATAATGAACTGTATACATTCCTAAAGCAAGAAACTAGGGTGGTTATAGTGCAATGAATGTAGCTTAATTTTATAGTGTGGCTACGATTCCTGCTTAGTGGTAGACCTTATGACTTAAGATGAATTGCTCAAAACAATTAATTAATGATAAATGCTTCCTCGTTGGATAGGTGCCACCCCTTTCAGTATGCAATGACTATTGCCCTCCTGGTTACAGGAAGAAAAAGAAGGAGGGGCAGAAGTTTTGCTGCTATGATTGTGCTGCATGTCCAGATGGGATGTTCTCAAATGCAGAGGGTACGAAATATTGTATTAAGATATACAAAAAGAAACATTTCCTCTTTTGCAAGTTTGCTGTTGTTAACATTGCAGTTTTTTTCAAATTGTGGTACTATGTGTTTTTCTCATTGTTTACATAGATATGTTTTACGGGTATTTTATGTTAATCATCTAGAGGAAATTATTTCCCTTTTTTGTAAAAAAGAAAATAGAAGAAGAAGAAGAAGAAAAGAGGGAGGGAGGGAGGGAGGACTGAAACTTGTCATGTGATGTTATGTTAAGAGATAAATTCATCAGTTTAAATTGAAATGGAAGAATAGGAAACACACTTATTTCTTTTTGAGGTGACTTGGTCAAGTGTACATTAGGTGGGTTCCTGGTAAAACAGATTTTAAACTGCCATAGCCAGAAAATTGTTGCCCAGAAGATCAATATCCAAACAAAGGGAAAGTTCAGCTCATTCCAAACATACCAAATTTCCCAGTCTTTAATTAAACTTTGGTAATGGTTGGAAATTTCTCTGCAATACTTCTCTTTGGTAACAGTCCTGATGCTTGGCATCTTCATAAAACACCATGACAAGGTCGTAGACAAAGCCAACAATAGAAGCCTAACCTACATTGCCAACATACCCAACAAGACTTGAAACAAGAAATATGGGTTAACAGGTTATATTTATTAAAATAAACCAGCTATGGATTCTGCTATCAGAATAAATCAAACAAACTAACCCAAACCAATGAAGTCTGCAAGGTGAGGTGGATTGTTGGAAGGATTTCAACCCTCCCATCTCCTGAGCCAGGTGCCATTCACACACTGTGATCATGCAGCAAGGCTCAAGGAAACTCCACCTTGTGCGTTCCTTGGATATATGAACCTGACATGCACACTGTGGCACCATTGGCCAGCACTCACCCTAATGCACCTGACAGGCCCAAACTCTATTCTGGCTCTGATAATTTCCAAAATCTACTCACCCACCCAGACCAAATGCCAGTTTGCCAGAATCAAAGCACCACTCCAGTCATGCAGACAACACTTTGTAGTGTGAAGTAGGCAAAACAAACAAACAAAAACCACCTTGACACAGACCAATTAGTGTCATCCCCCAAATCAGGTGTCTCAGTGAAAAGAGGATAGTGTGGTGTGGAAAGGGCTTAAATATTCTGATCTCCTCTCCTATAGGGCAAATTGTCCCATTACCCATGCAAGTAGGTCTTCTCTTCTTGCAGGGGAAGAGGGCATGGCAAACGTGTCCACCAACCCCATATGGGGGGAAGGAGTGGAATTCTCCACATCTCCTCTGCTTCTTCTGCTCATCAGAATGCCTGATTGCTGCAGTGATTCTCTCTTTTCACTGTATAGTGGTTGTTATTCCCAAAGGTGGCTGGAAGGTGGTCAAAAACCAGTACATAAGCCCACAAATTCCTGTGGAAAATTCTGGGTTTGATCTCGGGCATGTCTTTTTTGAAGCAAGAAATGTTCAGATGTTTTTTCAACCTTCCATGGTGATTGTAGGCTAGGCAGACATATCTAGATGTTCTTGAGGGCAATGCTCTTTGAATTAAACTTCAAATATTCTGTTTTCCCCAGACGTGGAAACTTGTGTTACGTGTCCAGATGATCAATATCCAAACAAAGGTCAGGATCAATGCATTCCTAAGATTCCAAACTTTCTAGCATTTGATGACACTCTGGCTATTGCTCTAACCTCCTCTGCGGTTTTCTTGTCCCTGATCACATTTCTGGTGCTTGTCATTTTCATTAAATATCGAGACACTGCCATAGTCAAAGCGAACAACAGAAGCCTCACCTACATTCTCCTCATCTCCCTTCTCTTGTGTTTCCTCTGCTCTTTGCTGTTCCTCGGAAGGCCTAATGAAGCAACCTGCCTTCTGCGACAAACTTCTTTTGGCATCATCTTCTCTGTGGCCCTCTCTAGTATCTTGGCCAAAACCATATCTGTGGTTTTGGCATTCATGGCTACCAAGCCAGGATCAAGGATGAGGAAATGGGTGGGGAAACGACTAGCTTATTCTATTATTCTATCTTGCTCCCATATTCAAGGGGGAATCTGTGCTCTCTGGTTGGCAACATCTCCACCATTCCCAGATTTGGATACACAGACAATTACTCATCAAATTGTATTCTTATGTAATGAAGGGTCAGTCCTAATGTTCTACTGTGTCTTGGGCTTTATGGGCTTCCTGGCCATTATCAGCTTCACTGTAGCTTTCCTAGCCAGGAAGTTGCCTGACAGCTTTAATGAAGCCAAGTTCATCACCTTCAGCATGCTGGTCTTCTGCAGTGTTTGGCAATCATTTGTCCCAACCTACCTGAGCACAAGTGGGAAATACATGGTGGCTGTGGAGATCTTTTCCATCTTGGCTTCCAGTGCTGGGTTGTTGGGTTGTATCTTTTTTCCAAAATGCTATATTATTCTGGTGAGACCTGAGTTGAACAACAGAGAACAACTTGTACGAAAGAAGAGATAAATTACAAGTCTTTGTCTTCCTAATTATGTGCTAGATCACCTTCATGGAAATAAAAAAGAGAGACATAAAGTGTATTGGACATTTTGAAGGAAATAAAATATTTCAGAAATTTGATTTTTGTTTTGATGCAATGAAATTGTTTTATTTATTTAGTCACTTTCAAATCTTTTCTGGCATGGAGAATAAAAGAAAGAAGAGAAGGGCATGAACTTCTGCTCAAGAAGTCAACATTTTTTTCCCTGCGTCATTGTTTAGCACATTTTCCTGCGTCATTGTTTAGCACATGAATCTACAAGAAGACTACTGCTGGATCGGACCAAGAATGTCTGTATAGTTCAGTTTTCTGCTCTCACAATGGCCAACTAAATGCTCAAGCGAAGCCCAAGAAGAGACAGCACTCTCCCCACTTCTGAATCCCAGCAACTGGTATTAAAAGCACATTACCTTCAAAGGTAGTAACCATTGGTAGCTTTATATGCCATTCATTTGTCTAATTCTCTTTTAAAGCCAAGTTGGTGGCCATGACTACATCTTCTGGCAGCCGATTCCTTGGTTTGGTAGGGTTTCCTTGTGGCTAGGTACTATCCTTTGTCTTTCTAAATCTAATATTCACCTTGATTGGCTAGTCCTACGTTCTAGTATTATGAGAGGGGCAGAGAAAGAAACTTACCCCTGTCTGTTTTCTCCACAATATGCAATTTTATAAACCTCTGCTATGCCTCCCTCATGTCTTTTTATTTTTTAATAACAGGTTGCAATTGTTGTAGGGAAGTTTGTCTATTAGTTACTCTTTTTTGAAACTTTTCCACAGAATATTCCAAAAGCAGTTTAACATATACATGGCATTCTCTTTTTAATTCCTTACCTAATGTTCCTTAACATGGAATTTGGCATTTTAACAGCTCCTAGTCATTGTGGTGACATATCCATTTAGCTACGAAGAAGAACCCCAAGGTCTGATCCCTTGTCCATCATTGCTGGTTCAAACCCCATAAACAGATATGTGAAATCTGAATTTATTTATTTAAATTATTTATTTATCTGACACAATCTGCCTATTTTTTATTTGCTTTCATTTTCCATTTCCATTTTATTTTTTTGCAAACAGGAAGGTGCCCATCATGCAGAATTTGAGTGGACTGACACCTGAACTATATTTTAGCACTGGCAATGGTACAACATTCTAACACATTGCAAATTGAAGAAAGAAATGTTTGTAATTGTGGCAGGATGTGAGAAGTCCACTCACCCTCCTTGGTGGGCACAATTGTGAGAGAGTTGATGCAGAACAAAATGAAACAAGAATAGAAGGATGGAGTTGATCCAGACCTCAGGAACAGAAGAAGATGTAGCTTTTCAATCTGTTTTAAAATATGATTTCCCCTCTCTTAAATGAATTTTTTCTATTTCCACATTACAGAACTGAGTTTTAGTTAACCTTTGTCTAAGGCCTTGTTATTTACCATATACCTTAGTGTACAACCACCCAAACAAATGCATAAGGTTGGACTTGCCAGTCCGGAAGTTGAAACGAAAGTCAAGAACTGACACAATGTTTATTTATTTACCAATTCCAACATGTGTCTTTTATAGAGACATGTCAGGAAGAGTTATCTTCCAAGTAATTAACTGAAAATGACAATTGGACAGTAATTTTGTTACGATGTGGACTGTGTTATTTCTGAACCACTTTGAAATGCACAAAAATATCTATTTGTTAAGCTTATTCAAAACATTTAAACAGCCACATACACCTTTTGCACTTTGGATAAGCCAACTGAAGTGAAACGATTAAAAGTGTTATGCACACACACAGATAATAATCACGCCAAGTATGAGACCTTTTCCTGCACCTCACAATTTTCCTTACTCCAGGGTTGGCCAATCTCATACCCTTCAGTAATTGTCAGACTTCTCAAGCATGCCAGGTGGCCTTGGATCATACAGATGTGTTTTTTCTAAAGTGTCTATATACTATTATCCTGTGTCCATGCCTCCTGATAAGGTTAGGACTCTCTCCAGAATTATTCTCAAGATCCAGTTAGGGAGATGGGAAACAATGTCTGATCAATGTTACATAGGTGGAAGAGTGTGGTGGCTGTGGAGATTTTCCCCCCATCTTTGCTTTCTATGCTGGATTAGTGGGTTGCATTCCCCTCTGTCCACACCCCCCCAAATGCTACATTATTGTGGAGAGGCCTGACCTGAACAGCAGAGAGCAGCTGACACAAAGAAAGGAGTAAATGACAGAAGAATTTGTGGTTCTGTTTGTTCTTGGGCAACATGCACTTGCTGTCGGGTATCACTTTCCCTGTAGTTATCTCTCAAAGACATTAGTAGGAAATTTATTTCCCCTTCCCCACCTTCTCTGTGCTATTCCTGTGCAAAATAATAATAATTTGTGGTGAGCATATGAAGATTCAGAGAGAGGAGATGAAGAGAAACACAGGAATTTTGGATACCACCTAATTCTCAGACCAGTTGCCTATCTAGGAGGACCATGCATTGTATTTGCCACAGTCCAGAGACAAGTTGGGGCATTTTGGAAATATTTGCGCATCTGTCGAGTTGAATTGGAACAGCTATGAATCTCTCCAGGTCATGTTAGATGTCTGGGTCTGTCTGTCAGGAAGCAAGCACAGGCATCAGGTTGGAAAACCTGTGAAATGATCTACTGTAGACCAAACTGAGGTCTACATGTGTCTTTCCAGGAGAATGTAGGAGACTAACTGCCTGATTCTCCTTCTTGTCCTACCCCACAATACCTCTGCTTTCCCCCCCCCCCTTTTGAGAAGGAGGCAGGAGGGCTTCTGGATTTTGTCAGAGCCTTAGAACCTCCTTTCCAAAGCCTGGTAAGCTTGTGCCCAGCTTAGGGAGAGAGGTGCAATGTTCTGAGGGGGTCTGAGAACCCTCCTGCCACAGTGCAGGAAAGGGACAGAACAACAAAGGACCATGGATGATTTAGGCTGGGGTGCTATAGTTTTCAATTGGTTGGTGGGGGAATAAAGGAGAAGTGGGGCAAGGAGCATCTGGGGTGACTGTGGCAGGCTATAACAAAGAAACAGTAAGTAAGGCAGGTTTTCCTGTTGTTAGACTCAAGCTTGATGTGCCTGTGGGAAAAGCAAGGGAACTTTGTGGCCAGGTGTGCCAACTTGAAAAAAATATTGGCGGGTGGGCAGGTAAGCCCCGACCCACATAATTTATCACATACTGTAATGTGGTGCATGCACACCATTTGAATGGCAATGTCCATCAACTTTGGGGGGCCCAGCCCCCTCAAATATTTTATAGGGGGGCAAAGCCCCCATGGTCCCTAGGAGTTGGTTCCTATGTTTGTGGCATTTAATGCTGGGACTCCCCTCCACCTAGACTGGCTTATATGTGCAAATAAACCATGTATAATAAAAACACCACAGTCTGTGCTGTGCCTTGTCTAAAAAGAAACACAGGCCCTGGATAAAGTGTGACTGAAGCTCCTGGAATCTTGCACCGCTCATGGAGATTGGGGTAACATAGCAATATTCTAAACACACTCTTCCTTCACATTCATTTCATCCCTGTGAGTCAGTCTGAATTTCAGTAGTATTCTTTCTCGGACATTATGGATCAGCAGATTGAATCAAGGGAAATGGACGTAGCAGAAGTGCAATTACCTCCTTGTAATTATCAAAATCACTATAATCCATTAACCTGATCAAAACAACAGTGGCTGTCCTGAAGGTAGTAGCTGGTGGGTAAAGTTCTGCAGTATTTCATATATTACGACTAAAAGAGAGGCAGGTGCTGTCATTTTGATCAGCTTCTCTTCTCTATCTGTATTGAGTAAGCACCAAGTTGGTGTTTCTTCTCTAGCATTCAGAGCATTCTTTAAAGAGCTGATTTGTTAAAATCAGCTACCACCTTATGTCATCTTATTCAAGTGTGACTGATGTTACAATTGATGTTGTAGAAAGGAGATAGGAGAATTTATCTGTGGAGGAAAATTTGTCATCAGGATGCTTTCTCTGCATCTCCTGCTGCTTTCAAGCATGGTTTTCCAAGTGCATGAGCTGAAATGCACCAGGAATGATCCTGTACACATTCCACACGAGTGGTATGAGCCAGGTGATCTCCTCATTGGTGGGATGGTGTCTCATATCCATTACTTTTCCCAACCAGTCCTCTTCAAACAATACCCTTCTCAGTTCTTGACTGAAATCCCATTGTAAGGAAATGGCCTTTAATTTAATGTAGTTGTGTTTATATATATATATATATATATATATATATATATATATATATATATATATATATATATATATATATATATATATATTTGACTGCATCATTTTAATGTGTTTTTCATATGATAACTATATTCCTTGTTTTGTTATCTTCTTGTTGTTTAGACATCCTTCCATCCCTCTTATTCCCCCCCCCTTTCTATTTCCCCTGACTGCCCAGACCCTTCCAGAGCGGCTTAGTGTTTTGTGCTCCACATAGATTTTCAGTGTAATCCTTGTAGATGAAACTTTGCAATAGTGACACCAACTCGGCCTGCTGTGTTGAGACCTGCCAGCTCCTAACACCAGAGAGCTTAGCTCTCAGGCAAAACCGCCTCTTTAGAAATGGGCTTAGGACTGCCTGGTTCTTTGTTGCTGGTTTTCTGTAGCATTTGTTTTGAATTGCTGTGGGAATGAATATACTTGCCTCACTTAGCTATTGCGCATTTTCATTAGTCTGCTTATCCCTGTTAGTGGAATGGTGGTGTCTTATGTATCTTGAGTTATTTATAATCAACGGGTGGGTATCAAATTTGAAAATGAAACCACAGCAGCAAGTCATTAAAAAGAAACTGGTCTTCTTTTACGGGACTTCAGTTTTAAATGTATTTCCAACAATAAAAAAACACAATACTGTGAAGAAATGAACACATTGTCTGAATTGCATTCTATATTTCTCTGATACCTCCAACAGCATGTGGTAACTGGTAAAGGGATACATTATATAACAGAAAGAGACTCATCAAAGCACCCTAACAGGCATTTGACTTTTAGACCATTTGTGTTATGAAACAGTCTGCTAAGGGACTACGGCGCCAAACCATTAGACAAACAATTGTTATCTTTCTAATTTGTTGCAATGGTTTTACAAACTTCAGTGGATGTTTGCACTTGGTACTTTATAGTGATAAACAACACAATAAATAGAAATTCTGAAGACCAAGAAAGTGAAATTTAGGGAAATGCTTTTGCCAATCTATGGAGATGTCTACAGAAACTATGTGTTTGGAGAAATGAAGAATATGGTTTGATTTGTGGACTAATCGAAACATTTCTTTAGTTATGATGTGCAAGTCTAAAGGCAAAATCTAGGAAAAGGTAGCCACAAAACATTTTGCTATTTTCCAATTATGACTCGCTTCGTTGGCTGTGTCTTCCCTTCATTGCCAGGAAGCTGAGCCTTCAAGATGTAGAGTGGACAAATTATGTGTTAAAAGTTGTGCACTGCTTAATACTCGCATGAAATAGCAAGTGACTTTCTTTGCAGTGTTTTGACAAAGTTCTACCAGCACATCCTGGCCTTGGTCTTTGCTGTTGACAAGATCAACGACAATCCCAAGATCTTGCCCAATGTTACCCTCGGGTTCCACATCTATGACAGCTACTCTAACTCAAGAATGACCTACCGAACCACCCTGGACCTACTTTTCAAATCACATCACTTTGTCCCCAATTACAAATGTGACATCCATCAAAATGTAATAGGAATCATTGGGGGCCTTGCCTCTGTTACCTCCTCACGCATGGCAGACATCTTAGGTCTTTTCAAGATTCCACAGGTAGGATCTGAATGTGAGGGCAATGGGGACTTCCCTTAACCTGCCACATAATTCTCCCCTTTCTTTCCAGTAGCGATTTGCGTACTAGTTGATGGAGAAATATAGAACGGGCTGAAATATGTGGAACTGCATTGTGTTATAATATGGATATCCAAAAAGTATGAGCAACCTGCATCAGAACTATGTTTACTGAGGTCTTTGCTGGCTACTAATTTACAGTTTGATATAGATTACTGGCTACATTTGGTTGAAGTTGACAGTGGTTTGATGTTAGTATATGTATTTTATTTAGTTCTAGATTACACCCCTCTCCAAAAAAAAGTTGATTATATCTAATGTACTGGCAATTTGCTTTTTATATTTGCAAATCATCCAGAGATTATCACAGATATATGCAACAGGGCAGTAATTATTTCCATATTTTAAAAGCAGGCAAGGTCCATCCCAGTTAATTATAAATTTATTATCTTATGATCACTTGGCAGGAAAATGTATGTCGTATGAGCCCGGAATAACACAATTTAATATGCTACAAAACTAACGGGAAAGTTTTAGATCTTGCTGGTCTCTTCTCAATACAGCATAATTTCAACACACCAAGCTGAAAAATATTCACAGGGACACAGTCTGCAATTAGCTGCAGGATTTATTTATCTGAAAGATGCTTTCAACCCCACATTCCCTGAGAATTAATGTGGGAGAAGGGTTTGTTTGTTTAAATCACAATAAATAAGATGTTTTTTTTCGATCACAACATTACACCCTTCTACCTCTTTGAGTGGTAAATTTGATCCAACTAGTGCACTCACCAATTCAGTCTTGCCTGTGTAAGACTTCTGAGTCTATTCCATCTATTTGTGAATTATTCATGTTCTTTCCTGGGGGGAAATCAATCATTTCAACATGACACTATACAGATGCATCCTAAAATAGTCCACCATAATCCAGAAGCAATTTTTAATCAATACATACAAACTAACAACATAAATTGTTTTCCAAGACTACTATTTGTAGAGAAGATGATAAACAGTTTAAGTTAACCACGAAGATGTATTATGTGTGGGGAGGAATTGCTTTCTTTATTCAGTGGAATTGGTTCACTCCCAGGCCCCAAACTAGCTTTTGTGCAAATGCCATTTATTATTGTATGCCTAGTATATGCCTAGTGAGTAATACTTTGGCAGCTCTCTGAAGTTTCAGTTGCACAAAAAGTGCTCATTCAGTGCCTATTTCCTAAGAAAAATAACTCAGCCTTTCTACTGGGTAGCCATACACATATAGAATATTAGATAGACATTAAAATAATCCAGTCTCTCTAGAGCAATGCTAGTTAACCCTAGGTATGTGGCTAAGGGGTTATTATGCCCAGTAACTGGACTGAAGCATATAACTTTTGTTGTCGTTTAGTTGTTTAGTCGTGTCTGACTCTTCGTGACCCCATGGACCAGAGCATGCCAAGCACTCCTGTCCTCCACTGCCTCCCGCAGTTTAGTTAGACTCATGTTGGTAGCTTCGAGAACACTGTCCAACCATCTCGTCCTCTGTCGTCCTCTTCTCCTTGTGCCCTCAATCTTTCCTAACATCAGGGTCTTTTCCAGGGAGTCTTCTCTTCTCATGAGGTGGCCAAAGTATTGGAGCCTCAGTTTAAGGATCTGTCTTTCCAGTGAGCATTCAGGTCTGATTTCCTTAAGAATGGATAGGTTTGATCTTCTTGCAGTCCATGGGACTCTCAAGAGTCTCCTCCAGCACCATAATATAATTTTAGCTTGGTTAAATAGATAAAATATTATCTATGTATAAAATATTCTCCATTGACCACAGGACTATAGTTACCACATTAGGAAATGTGAATATTCATGCAGAAATACAAGGCTGAAGGCTGTTCAATATAAAATGAAGCACTTCAGCATTTCTTCACTGTACTTGCTATATTTTGGTGCCAAGATTTCAAAGAATATATGACAAACATGAAGGGTGGTGAATCTGCTGGATCTGGATCAACAAACTATTTTTAAACACCTGAGTGCTGGTTATCAGTGTGTTGTTTCCTGTTTCCAGTCCTGTTTACTGACCATAGCGAGCCCTGCCATAGATTGTCAATGTCTAATGACATTAGTGTCGATATATTGCTCTCGACTCAGAGCCAGAGAGTCCTAGACACTAAGAAGTTCTATATTTAATTCATGCTGCCATGTTAGAGAGGAGATGCAATTAACTATCCAATTTGGATACTTTGCTTTATTTTATTGTGGCTTTTTTAAAAAAAGACAAAACAAGAAACATTAATTTTCTTCTTTCTGGCTTTCCAAGTAGGGGAAACAGTATATTACTGTTACTGAAAAGATACAAAGTGTGTTTGGTTTTCCCCACTGCAGTTAAAGCGAGGAAAAATAAGAAGCACATAGGATTGGAAACTGTTTTATGTGTATGAATCACCTGAATCTATATACTTTCATATTTTTATATCTGTTTATTAGTTTTAGGTTGTATTTCTGATTTTGCTTACACCTATCTGTTTGTCAATAACTTGAGTTTTATTTCTTTTTAAAATGTTTTCGCATATTATATATTGTGGTCTTTGATCACAAATCACTTGGAGATTAAATGAAAAAACAAGGTTTAAAGCAAGAAATCAAAATAATTAAATAAATGAGACTAGAATGAGCAAAGAGGCAATATGTTTCCCCTGTTTCCAATTTCAACTGTCTGGACATTCCCCTCTTCTTGCAGTTTTCATACGGCTCATTTCCACTACCAATGAATGATCCAATCAATGTTCCCTCCTTTTATCGCATGGTTCCCAATGAAGGCCTTCAGTACCAGGGAATTGTGCAGTTACTCCTCCATTTCAACTGGAAATGGGTTGGGCTCATTGCCAAAAATGATGAAGGTGGAGAACAATTTTTGCAGATGATGGATCCAATACTCTCCAGAAATGGAATCTGTTCAGCATTCACAGAAATATTTCCAGAACATATGCATATCATGAATACAGATGTAGTTATCAAGGTCACAAAGAAGGTTTTGCCAATTATCAGTGCAAACAATATCAACACTGTTGTTATCTATGGAGAAACCACATCAATTATAGCGTTGGCTAACATTATAGGAATAACCAAAGTAATGAAAGGACTATTTCTTCAAAATAAAAATGAGTTCTCTGCAACCAGAGTGTGGATTACCACAGCACAAATTGACTTCACATTACATAACTTTCAAAAGTTAATTGAAAATGATATTCAAATTTTTGAAGGTGCTATCTCCTTCTCAATTCATTCCAGGGAACTGCAAGCGTTCCAAGAATTTGTAAAGAAAATCTACCCTTCTTGGTCAGAGGGAGATGGCTTTATGAACAATTTTTGGACACAAGCATTTGGTTGTTCATTTTCAAACTCTGCATTCACCTATAATACCTGTACTGGAGATGAGATGCTGGAGAGCCTCCCTACGTCTCTGTTTGAAATGAGCATGACCGGCCACAGCTACAATGTCCATAATGCTGTGTATGCTGTGGCACATGCCTTCCATATCTTGATGTCAGTTAGATCCAAATACAGAACAGTGGAGGGCAGGGGCCCATGGTCTCCTTTGAATGCAGAGCCCTGGCAGGTAACGTTTCCTCACTGGCCAAACCCAATTGCGAGTCAAGGCCCCACTCCCTGCTTTATGATGAAATAAGACACATGGACACAAGTACCGTATTTTAGGTTAATGGGCTAAAAAAAGGCCACAACTTTATTGGTTACAGCATGTGAGTGGTATTGGCTTAGGCAATGGATCCGAACCGACTATGCTTGACTATGCTTGAGCCAGTGTGGTGTAGTGGTTAAGAGCGGTAGACTCGTTATCTGGGGAACCGGGTTCGCGTCTCCACTCCTCCACATGCAGCTGCTGGGTGACCTTGGGCTAGTCACACTTCTCTGAAGTCTCTCAGCCCCACTCACCTCACAGAGTGTTTGTTGTGGGGGAGGAAGGGAAAGGAGAATGTTAGCCGCTTTGAGACTCCTTCGGGTAGTGAAAAGCGGGATATCAAATCCAAACTCTTCTTCTTCTTCTTCTTCTTGACTCCTGCCCGCCCTGCAGGAAGTCACATAAGGGTTAACAACCTGTAGGGAGAACTTGTTGATGCAAATTAACTGGAAGCTCTCTCCTAGAGTCACCAGAGGGCCGTGCCATGCCCGTAGCCACCACCTGGGCATCGGACAGGAACCACAAACACTGGATTCCTTTAACGGAATACCCTTCAAGGGGAGGGGTAGGTGATGGCCACAACCTCCCCTCCAACACACAACACATTTTCCAATGCTTAACCACAAAACCTTACAAAGTTGTGACGATTTGCTACAAGTGGCTGGTGCCAATTTGCCAAGTGGAAAAAAAATTCCTACCAGGCCCCTTCAACAGGCAACCAACTGAGGTCCATAGAAAGGTCAGGTGTTGAATGCCTGACATTAAAGGGAGGGAGGGAGGGAGATCCATGTGTGCAAGAACCAAGCAGGCAGAGCCTAGAGCCTGTGGCCACTTAAATGCGGCAAAACCATGCCCCCCAGCTAGCCGGGTTGGCTGGCTGAGGGCGTGAGGCGGGCCTGGGACTCCCTGTGATCCAGGGGGCCCAACTACGCCCCCCTGTGAAGTGCAGCAAGCGAGTCCCGCTCACAACCCCTACCCTCGCGGAAGAGGAGAGGCCTTTTCAATACCTGACTATAAGACAGTGGTGTGTCATGCAGTAGCCAAATGCCAAGTACCTATTTCTCATCCATGAATTCTCATTTAATGTTCTCTTTGCATTGATACCAAGGATGAATGTTGTTGTTTTAAGTCCGGCTAATATTTATTCAAGCTTTCCATAGAAAACAAAACAATAATGTCTCCATTCATGGTACACTTTTCTTAATGATTTGCTATGCTTTCTCCATAACGAGTAACTAAAATGGCATGTTTTCTATTAGTAATGGTAAAAGTCTTAAATACTTTGTTTTCTAAACAAAAATAATCTAAATTTGTGAAAGAAAACTAATAGTGATTATATAGTATCACCTGAACACTTTGGTTCTGTCTATCTCTCCACATAGCTGCACTCAGTTCTTCAGAGGATCTCATTCAACAACAGTGCGGGAGATGAAATTACATTTAATGAACATGGAGAATTAGTAGCTGGATTTGATATTACAAACCTGGTCACTTTCCCAAATAACTCCTATGTCAGAATCAACGTGGGAAGACTGGAACCTCGGGCTCCTCCTAGCAAAAAGTTCATCTTTATTGAAGAGAGAATCAAATGGCACAGTGGATTGACTCAGGTAGGGAACGGCAAATACATCAGAATCAACACAGGGAAGCTGGAACCTAACACACGGATGACAATTTATGAAGAAGGAAGCAAGTGGCACAGAGGGCTGACTCAGGTGGGGGGTTAGAAATAACTACACTGTCGTACAAAGAGAAAGAAATGGAGGCCAAATACGTTTCTCTGCACTTTTATTTTCTCTGACCACAGATTGGGTCCTGAGCATCTTCATTAAGCACCAGGACACTGCCATAGCCAAAGCCAACAACAGAAACCTTATCTCACCTCAATATGTTGTCTAGCATCTTGGCCAAAACTATATCCATGGCTTGGTATTCATGGCTACCAAACCAAGCTCTTCCTTCTACTGTGTGTGCCACCTGTGAATGCAAGGATCTTACATTCCATTTCACTGGCCTCCTAGTATCATGTATTAGTAGACAGATTTTGCAGGAATCTTTGAAATAGTAAACTATTCCTTCTTCTTTGGATAGCTGCCACCCCATTCAATATGTAATGACATCTGCCATCCTGGTTCCGGGAAGAAAAAGAAAGAGGGAAAGAAATTTTGCTGCTATGATTGTGTTCGATGTCCAGAAGGAATGACCTCAACTGAGGCGGGTAGGATATGTGTATAGCACATATACCAGTTATTTAAAAGATTTACTTAAGCACCCTCGCATATATATATATATACATATATATATATATATATATATATATATATATATATATATATATATATACACACACACACACACACAGAGAGAGAGAGAGAGAGAGAGAGAGAGAGAGGGTAATATTGCTCATGGCATGCTCTGGGCCATGGGCCACGACTAAACGGCTAAACAACAACAACAACAAATATTGCTCATGTGTCTCTTGGCTGGCTATTACTCTCAGTCCCTCCAAAAAACTGAACAAAACACATGCACTTGTAGTTATGTTAGGGTACAGCAGTACCAGTACTTTAATTTTTTGTATAAAGCATGTATTTTGGTCACATACAGAGTTATAGCCTTCAAAGGTGTTTAAAGTAAAATAGGCTTTAGGTCGCACACAGTGTTTTCCTTCAAAGAGGAAAACTCTGTGTGCTACCTAAAGCCTAATTTAAATTAAATAAATAAATGTTGAGCAGGATGTCCAGAAACCATTAGATACCACAGGGAAAAGCTAACATGGAATGAAAGGGTCTGGAACACAAGAGAAGTTCTAGATTGGGAGGCAATAGAAGTAGAGGCATCATCTTTAAGAAGAATGTTGTTTGGGGAAATAGAGAAGAATGTCAACAAATTAATGAGTGTTTTTCCTACCTTGTGATCTTTGGCTGAAGGTTGGTATAAAATTAATTAATTAATTAATTGCAAGAGAGGCGGAAGGGGTCCAAAAAGCACACCAAATGAAAATTAATACAGAGATATCCAGATATAATGCTTGGCAGTTATTTTAAAGCTCTTGGCCAAAAAAATATTTTAAAGCTTTCCTTCCTTAAAAAAGTGAGGTTAGATCATTTCCTGATAAGACAGTTCTGAATCCTGAAAACTGTCTTGGTTGCTCTTATTACAGGTGGGTAGCCGCGTTAGTCTGCCATAGTCAAAACAAAATAAAAAATTCTTTCCAGTAGCACCTTAGAGACCAACTAAGTTTGTTCTTGGTTGTTCTTAGCTTGTCATATTTAATTAACATTTTCAGATCAAGAAACTTGTGTCAGTTGCCAAGAGGATCATTACCCAAACAGAGGGCAGAATCAATGCATCCCTAAGATTCCAAACTTCCTTGCTTTTCATGAAACTTTGGCCATCATTTCAACTGTCTCTGCACTTTTGTTGTCTCTGGTCACAGTTCTGGTGCTGGTCATCTTCATTAAGCACCGGGATACTGCCATAGTCAAAGCCAACAATAGAAGCCTCACCTATATTCTCCTCACTTCCCTCCTCCTGTGCTTCTTCTGCTCCTTGCTTTTCCTTGGAAAGCCTATTGAGGCAACCTGCCTTCTCCGACAAACTGCTTTTGGTATCATCTTCTCTGTGTCCCTGTCCAGCATCTTGGCCAAAACCATCTCTGTAGTTTTGGCATTCATGGCTACCAAACCAGGATCCAGGATGAGGAACTGGGTGGGTAAAAAACTGGCTTATTCCACTGTCCTCTCTTGCTCTGTTGTTCAAGTAGCGATCTGTGCCCTGTGGCTGGCAACCTCTCCCCCATTCCCAGATTTGGATATTCACTCATCAGCTGAAGAAATCATATTGTTATGTAATGAAGGGTCCGTCCTCATGTTTTCTTGTGTTTTGGGCTACATGGGCTTCCTGGCTATTGTCAGCTTCATTGTGGCCTTCCTAGCCCGGAAATTACCTGACACATTTAACGAAGCCAAGTTCATCACATTTAGCATGCTGGTCTTTTGCAGTGTTTGGATCTCCTTTGTTCCTACTTACCTGAGCACACAAGGAAAGTACATGGTAGCTGTGGAGATCTTCTCCATCTTGGCTTCCAGTGCTGGATTACTGGGCTGCATCTTTCCCCCAAAATGCTACATCATTCTGGTGAGACCTGAACTGAACAACAGAGAGCAGCTAATACAAAGAAGATTATAAACAGCAGAAGAAACTCTATTTTCTTTTATGAAAATACAGAAATATTCTTCCCCCCTGAATGCAACATGATTGTTGCAAAGCTAGAGCTGAACAGCAAAATGTATTTAATGAAACCAATATATGTGGCTACATTTATGTTATTGTTATTCTACATAGCATTTTGAAAGAGGTATCAATGAGGTGGGACTATTTCAAGGAATGAAACTATTTGAGGGTTGTTGGGTGTGTGTTTGTTTTTTGTAATGCTTTCGCATTGTGAAACATTTTGCTTAGGGTTATTTTCTTCTGAGGGCATCATTCTGGTGAGACCTGAGTTAAATAACAGAGAACAGGTAAAATGAAAAAATATATAAACAGCAGAAGAGATTTTGTTTCCATTTATGAAAGATGAATTAATTAAATTATAGTAGAGACTAATGCTAAGTTTCTAATTACTTTAGGACAGAAATGTCTCTTTCCTCCTAAATCCAACATGACAGTTGCAAAGTCTGAGTTGAACAACAAAAACACCTAATAAAATCAATATCTGTGGCTTCATTTATTGCGCAGCCAGGCGAAGTCCCCCCGTACCCCGGGGCAGCCCCTGAGGGAAATAAGACTCATGACAACGTTCTATGGGATTAAATTGGCCACAACTTTATTAATATTTCAGATGTAGGAAGACCTTGGCTCAGGCATTGGACGTTTATCCTTCCCAGCCCCCCAGCCGGGGTTCTGGGTACCTTCAGGGTTATCCAGCATGATTGGGAAGTGGGCTAGTCTGGAGAACATATGTTCAAGCAGATATCCCACCCCCCTATGTTCGCCGCCACTGGAAGGGTAGGGCAATGACGACGCTGGGCGTTTGGTCAATGCCTCCCCTTGAGACCCCTTTAACGGGAACCCTGTTATCGCCACCACAATGGGGGCGGGGGTCACCGCCCCACACCCCCCAGTCCTGTAAATGACTAAAGGATTCCGCCCAAGGCCTGCAACCGCCAAAGTTGTGACGAATTGCTATGGGAAAGGCGAAACCTGCCAATGCAGGGAAAGTCCTTTCCGGCCCTTCAACAGCGACCTTGTCATAGCAGCGCCTGCGTGGCTGTGGAAAAAAGGGGTGGTTAAACCTGCAAAGTAAGCATCAATTGAGGGAGTGGAGGGTGGGGAAGCTCTGAATCCAACGGCCGCTTCCCAGGTATGACTCGAGTTCTATTGTGTACTGCCTAATCCCTCCCTCTACCTGGCCAATCCCCCCCGGCACCACCTTCCCAGCCAGGATTGGGCGGCTGCTAGTGTGGGTGGAGTCCACAGGTATCCCAACCTGGGAAGGTGAAGCCAGACCAACTGCCAAGAGCTGCCACCGTGATCCAAAGGTGTCTCCTCGCAACCTCGCAACATGCGCACCCCGTTTGATATGGGGGAACACTCATTGTGTTGTTATTCTACATAGCTCTATGGGAAAAGGTATAAATGACGTGGGAATCCTGTAATGTATTTCAGATTTTTGTTGTTGTTGTTGTTGTTGTTGTTATACTTTGGCACTGTGGAACATTTACTTTTTAATGTTTTTTTCTGCTGAGAGCATTGCATCATACCATATAGACAGGAAACAAAAAATAAATGATAAGAAAAAGAAATGGTAACACACCAATATAAATCAATGCATCCATATCACTGAACCTGGCATGGATGGTGAATATTGAGCAAAGTCCAAAGCAAAGGAAATAAAATCACATCAGAAATGATTTTGGTCCTCCATTCCCCTGGACAAATACAATTTATATGTATTTTTTTTCAGCAATAGCAAAATTCCATATGTTCTTAAACCATGCAGCCAAATGGG
Organism: Lacerta agilis; assembly: GCF_009819535.1. Taxonomy (NCBI): domain Eukaryota; kingdom Metazoa; phylum Chordata; class Lepidosauria; order Squamata; family Lacertidae; genus Lacerta; species Lacerta agilis. The sequence continues at coordinate 10,290,813 of NC_046325.1, read as the reverse complement.
GACTTGCCAATGTTTCCAATTCCTGGAAATTGGTACTCGAAGCTACTGCAGCCACCTAGTGACAAAGTAAAGTCAAGCAGTAGCACTGGAGTACAAACCCAATATAAATCAATTCAAACTTCACACGGCTGATTAAGTTTATATCATCATCATCATCATCATCATCATCATCATCATCATCTCTGTGCCTTTTTTTTTGACTAAGATTTCAGATGATAAGTTCTCTTTGTTGTTCTTTTTCTCTTTGAGCCAAGGACTTAGCTAATGATTTCTTGGATTGGTTGATTTTTATTCTCAGTCATCCAGCAGTAACACTAAGATCTAAATACAGGTAGGTAGCCGCGTTGGTCTGCCATAGTCAAAACAAAATAAAAAATTCCTTCCAGTAGCACGTTAGAGACCAACTAAGTTTGTTCTTGGTATGAGCTTTCGTGTGCTCTGTATCTGAAGTGCTCTGTGGGAGCTGGCGTACAGCTTCTGGGTCATGTGGCCAGCATGACAAAGCCACTTCTAGCGAACCAGAGCAGTGCACGGAAACACTGTTTACCTTCCCACCAGAGCGGTACCTATTTATCTACTTGCACTTTGACGTGCTTTCGAACTGCTAGGTTGGCAGGAGCAGGGACCAAGCAACGGGCTCTCACCCCGTCATGGGGATTCGAACTGCTGACCTTCTGATTGGCAAGTCCTAGGCTCTGTGGTTTAGACCACAGCACCACCCGTGTCCCTAGGGGAGGGATCAAAAGGGTAATCTAATCCAACCCCCACAATGCAGCAATATTTTGCCCAACATTGGGTTCAAACCCATGACCCTGAGATTAAGAGTCTCATGCTCTACTGAAAAGACAGGGGAAACATAATTTGCTAGATGTATATGCTGCACATGGTGCCAAATAGTTTTCAATGCTCCAGGGACTATGGACTATGATAATTACTGTGAAGCATGTAGTTATCTGAAAGCAATGTGATTCAGCCTTCCTCTGGCAATATCCACATGGCACTTTGACATCCACAAGCATATCCCAGGGTGAAACTTCAGAATGTACATAAAGACCACCCAGCGCCAACGAGAGCTGCCAAATTTTAATGTTGGCTGACTGTGGAGGATCCAATGAGTTTAAGCTGAAACAGGGGCTTAATTGTTAAGAGGAATGAATTTCCAGCTCAGGATGTTAGTGTTGCTCATGTTGGTGCTACTCATAGTGCTTTCTCTATTTTTGGTACATCCCATCCATGTCCAACACCAATATTATCAGCCTGGACACTTCATCATTGGTGGTATCACTTCACAGCTGTTCTCCCCCTCCTTCACTGAACTACACTTTGAGGAGAAGCCAAAGGAAAAGCATCCTGATGAATATACGTAAGGATATTTTTCTTCCTCGAGGTAAAAAAGTCTCACATTAAGAAAAGAAAAAACTAGACAACAGAAGCAACATTCAGTTGAAAAAGGAATTGATTCAGCGATGGCAGGTGCCCAGAGACTGGTAGGACTGAAGGCAGGGAGACTAACAGTCAACAACAGGCAGGGCAATCTTCTGAGCTGATTGTAAATAAGGATGGGGGAGGAGTTATGACCTATCTTATTCACACTTGCTAAAATTCACACTTTTCTGAATTCTGCAATGCACGTTTCCAGCCAAATAACGTGTGCAAAAATGCAAATTATATTTTGCAGTGTCAATATGAATTCATCTTTTATTAAAAACAACAAACAAAGAGTGCTGTAAAACCATGTCTATTACGCAAAATTCATATAAACACAAGTATATAAGGATAAATTTACACTGAAATTTTGACAAATTTTCATGTATAAGCTTATGGAACAACAAAAGATGAGAAGTGAGGAAATCCATTGACTAATCCTCAGGATTAGTTTTGTCTATGTTTCCTCCCTTTGTGTTGAATGGCTCTCTCCTCATGTCCTTAATATCACTGTGATTCTGTATTGTACAAATTAGTCTTGAAGAAATAGTCCAAGCTGAAGACAGAAAGTCAATCGTATACACAATCTCTCTCTTGTTTTAGCACAGTGCCAAAGAACTATCAGCATGTCTTATCCTTGGTGTTTGCTGTGAATGAGATAAATGGAAACCCCAAGCTTTTATCCAACATCACCTTGGGGTTCCAGATATATGACAGCTACTTCAATGCACAGATGACCTATCAGAATACGTTGAACCTCATCTCTCGCCATAAGAAAACTGTCCCCAACTACAAGTGTGGCATTCAGAAGAACCTGATAGCTGTCATTGGGGGACTTGAGTCTGAAACATCTCTCTATATGGCAACTATCTTAACCCTCTACAAGATTCCACAGGTAAGAAGATTGTGAATGGAATGAGAATTCATAACTGCAGCATATCAGGTATTCTCATGGTATATTCCCAGTCTTCAGGTGGGGGTGAAGGAAGGAATAGGTGTGAAATACTGTGAAGGATTAGTTATAGAAACAAAGCTTTTCGTTCTTGTGCACTCTCTCTAGAGTTTCCAAAGCAAGGCAGACAGCAGGGGATGTTGTTTCCTCAGTTTCTTATTCACAGTGGGAACATACCTGAAAAAATGGGTATTTGGTTAACAACGCATGAGCTCAAGTGATAAAGTTTTGTACCCTAGTTCAACCCATTTACTGTACCTCATGTCCTCAGCCTGTGATGTAGAGATGAGTCACCAGTTACAGCAAACAGGATAATGGATCACTAAATTTTGCAATTTGGTGTCTCAGAAAAGCTACTAGCAAAAGCAGGGGGAGCTTAATAGCAGACATTTGTTTCAATTGTTTCAGTTAATCCCATTTCAATATTGTGTATAAGGTTTTAATTTGTGATAGTTTAGTGTAAGGACCGATGGAGTAGAGTAGAAAGAGTGTTAGCTTTAGAGCTAAATGAAATTCTTTGGGTGCTCCGGGGCCAACCACCACGTCTCTGCCTAACCTACTTCTCATTGAACTTGGCAGGTTCAACATTGCTTCTTAGGAACAGGATTATCATTAGGGTTGAGCCTACAGGTCCTGGGCCTCAGCGCATTGATCATTCATCTGCAATGCAAGCCTATTTCATTACTCTGATCTCAGTAGTGCTGCCTTAACTATAGAAAACCTAAATATTCATTTTCTTAGCAGAACACTATGTGGGGTTAGTATGAAGGAAGGAGTCCCTTAAGTTGTAGGACAGTGTTTCTCAAGCATCCTTTGGCACTACTTCTTTAATTTATAAAGTTCTTAAAATGATCTCTCTCCACCCCTCCCTCCCCTCTGTCTCTCTGGTGTGCCCTGCTGAAATTAAGTATGTATTTGAATATTTAAGCACAAACAAATATCCTACAATGTGATTATTATTATTTTTTACATTCTTCCTGTCTAGGTCACCTATTCTTTATTTTGTGAAGCAGTGGGTGCAAAAACGCATCTTTCTTCCTTATACCAGATTGTTATGGTTTTAACATAACCTCTGCTGCTACAGCTCGCAGCATAATGTGTCTGTTGTTTCTCACTTACTGTCTGAGTCCAGCGTGAGAAAGGAAGTCTGTGTTTTATCTCTTCCTACCATGTGATGTTATTGTATTCTTTTTGTTTCGCTTCTGGTTCTCGGTGGAGTAAGAAGCAAGATACCTAGCTCTGTTCTGTTGGAGTTTTGGGAACAGAGAAACAGAGAATGGACTTTGTAAATAGCCTGTAAATAAAGTAGCTTTAGATCTACTTTTGGCATCTTCTTTCCTACTGCAAGATGCAGGGAATGTGTGTGCTTTTCTCAGCGGAGAAGAGTCACATATTACTGGCCTCTGGATTGTTTGGGCATCGGCAGCCAGGGAGTGGTCACAGGAAAGTGCTTGGAATCTGGGGCAGTCTGGCATTGCCCCGAGTGCTTTTCTAACAAGGTGCTTAATCTACAAGGTGGTGGTGGTGGTGGTGATGATGATGATGATGATGATGATTACATTCTTCTTGTCTAGGTCACCTATTCTTTATTTTCTGAAGCAGTGGGTGCAAAAAAGCACCTTTCTTCCTTATACCAGATGACGCCCAGTGAAGCAGATCAATACAATGGGATCGTCCGACTTCTTCTGTATTTCCAATGGGTATGGGTTGGGATCTTTGCCACAGCTGACAATAAAGGAGAAATGTTTGTGAAGACATTGGCACCCCTGCTTTCGCTGAATGAAATCTGTGCAGCCATCATCGAAAGAATGCCAAATGCCAGTCATTTTTTCAATGCGTTTGAGATGGTAGACAAATATCAGGTTATGGCCAGTTCCTTAAGCAAAACAAATATCAATGTATTTGTTGTAAATGCAGACACTTCCACCATGAAGTGTTTGCAGTGGTTGCTGTTAGCGGCATCAGTGTTTGATGTGGGGCCAATAAACAAGGTCTGGGTTCTGACTGCCCTTTTTGATTTCTCATCAGAAACATTTCAAAGAAATCTAGATATAGAAAACTTCCATGGCGCCTTTTCCTTTGCCATTCATTCCAGTGAGGTTAAGGGGTTCCACCCTTTCCTCCTGAACCTAAATCCCCACTCTGAGGCCGATGGCTTTATCAGGTTCTTCTGGCAACAGGCATTCAGTTGCCAATTTCTAGATGTGGAGACGGAGGGGGAATCCTGCACTGGTGAGGAGAAGCTGGAGAGCCTTCCTGGGGCTTTTTTTGAAATGCAGATGACCAGCCAAAGTTACAGCATCTACAATGCCGTCTATGCTGTGGCACATGCTTTGCATGCCATGTTGGCATCCAGAACCAAACATGGAGAGATGGTGCTTGGTAAATATCTGAGACCTCAAAAGCCACAATATTTTCAGGTAATGTCTAACATGGAAAGCAATTCTTTATATATACATTTTTAATGGAAAGCCTATGTGTATGATGACAGCATTGAGAGTGTGCACACATACTTCCAAATCCATAGGGGCTATTGCTTTTCCATTAAGCTCTTTGTATCCGAAATGACTTACATGTTATATGCATTTATTATTATTGGGTCTCAGTACCAAGTTCCATTATAATAAGCTGCAAAAACATATTGCTCATAAAAATTATATCTCTTCACAAACTCATACTGAATAATATTTAAAAATTCCTTCCAGTAGCACCTTAGAGACCAACTAAGTTTGTTCTTGTTATGAGCTTTTGTGTGCATGCACTAAGGTGCTACTGGAAGGATATTATTATTATTATTATTATTATTATTATTATTATTATTATTATTATTTGACTATGGTAGACCAACACGACTACCTACCTGTAACTGAATAATATTTTAATATTTGACAAACATGATTTTCCAGATGCTGTCAATACATGTTTCAGATTTTAACCACATAACCATATATACAATGTCCAAATCCTTGATAATCCATTTTTCCAGGGATGGTGTTCTCATTTTCTTCAAGCTATAGCAGATGAATTTTCTAGCAGCAGTCTGTAACTATTTGCATGATTCTCTATATTATGTGTGTTTATACACACACACACAAACAAATGCCAGATAACATTATTAAATTATTCATCAGCAATGTGTACCCTTATATAGATATTATTATGTTCTAAGTGGTTGTGGAATTTGCAGTCATTTCTTGCATACCTGCACACATGAGGTAACTGGAGGTGTGTGCATGTGTGTTTGCTTGCATGTAAACTGCAAATGCTTCTTACTGTTTCTTTCTGCAATACTTTTTAAAAGTTTGTTGCAATGTTGTTACACAACAACAACAACAACAACAACAACGCTTTTAAATTGTGAAGGTGTTTCTGCTGTCCCATTTCTTCCCCAGAATTCAAGGAAGATAACAGAATAGGATGGTGGCAATAGCTAGTATGGATTCAGGAAGCTGTCATTACTGGACATTAGTAGATGTGGTTTTCCCTTCAAAGGAAAGAAAACCAGGAGTTTCAAGAAATAGTTTGATTTTATCACAGGATGAGAAAACAGAAGCTTTCTGGTGTGTTCTCTGTTTTTAACCAATCTACCATTCTCTTTCTTCCTCTGTAGCTTCAACCTTTCCTGGGGAATATCTTGTTTAACAACAGTGCTGGAGACACTGTGTTCTTTAATGAGAAACGTGAGCTAGAAGGTGGATTTGATATTATCAACTGGTTGACTTTCCCCAATAAGTCCTTCTTAAGAGTGAAAGTCGGGAAAATGGATCCCCAAGCTCCACTGGGCAGAGATTTCTGCATCAATGGGAAGCTCATTAGATGGCACCAGAGTTTTAATCAGGTAGGATCCAACTGTATCTTCTAAGGTCCATAGTTAGATATTTTGATAATTCCTTAAACTATGCTGCATAAATTCTTGTTTGCTTCATTGAGGCTTCTTATGCTTAGGAATGGGTTGTGAACATTCCACTGTACTGATTCTGGTACCCAGCATTACTTCTCTGCAGCTCTGTCCTGATTAGCTGACTAAATTTCCAAGACTCCATCATAGAACCAAGAACTAATGGCAGTTGGCTAATGGAAGGCAGTCATCAGCTGACTTTCTTAACTGTTATTTCTCTCAGTTGACAGTTAACTATACATGATTCATTCATTCATTCATTCATTCATTTAGTTATTAAATATATACCCTGCCCTTTCACACAAAGGAATCTTTTTTCACTGTCTAGAATCACTATTCAGAGTTTGCTGTTTCTCTGATCAACAAAAATGAATTTACCTCACCTGCATCCCATGTATATATAAAAAAATGAAATTCTCTCTCTCCCCCCCCTTCCCTATGAAATCTTTAAACACGCAGCTACTGCTCAACATATCTGCAACATAGCAACACCACAATGGCAACTACACTCTGAAATCAACATCAGTCACACAAATCATTTCCACTCTTATTTTCTATTTCCCATTACTTGTTCACACGTAAACACCATCCCTATAAGATTTACTAGCCTTAATATGCCTCAGATGTTAACCAGAAAGAACATGATCATTGACATTTATGTCCCACAGCCATGGAATTCAAGCAAATCAGGTCATTCCCACTAATATGGACACACAAACAATTTACCTCAACCAAAATGGCACTGAGAATGTATTACAGTCATACCAATCCCATAGACAAAAACATCTCATTTCAATAGAACCAAAGTTGATCCAAAGTCAATGAACAAATGAGAATACAATAGAACACAGTTTCTACCATCTATTTCAAAAATAGGTTGTACCCCTTGCTCTGTGTAATGACCACTGCCACCCTGGTTACAGCAGAGAAAGGAAGGAGGGGGAGCCATTTTGTTGCTATGACTGTGCTCCATGTCCAGAAGGGAAGATTACAAACCAGACAGGTAGGAGACAACATACTATTCTATAATTGCTATTGAAAACATGTTATTAATGCTGAGATGGAATTTGTTATATCAAAAGTGAGGGGGATAGTACAGGATCCCATATTAATTTGTGTGTATGAGAAACAAGCATTTCATCGTTAAAAAAAAAGAGGCACCATATTCTGGGTAACACTGAGGGGGCCCGACGAGACGTCTTGATGTCATGTGATGTCCTGATGTCCCTCCGTGCCCAGCTCAGTGTTTGGCCTCAACTATAGGGCACGGTCTGGCCCCCTCAAAAAAAGATTGAGGTGTCCAACAGAGCCGTGGCTTCCTGGAGTCGGTGCCTATGATTGAAAAGATAATAACAAAGCCCACCACAATCCATCCATTAGCTTCTGGACATACATGCAGATTATCCCAAGATCATTTCCTGCCAACCACATTTAAACTGATATCAGGTGGCAGGACATACACATCTTCCTGAGACCTTGGAAAGCTACTCTTAATCAGAACACTGGGCTAGCTCATCTAATTGTCACACAAAACACGAGGTAGGTTTCTGCATTCAAATATAGTCTTTCATTCAACGAAGATACAGTCCTTTCACATTTTTTCATGGTTCGTCCAGTCACCATTGCCTGAAACTGAGCTGTCTCGGACAAGAAATGTGAGTTGAACTAGGCCACCAGCATTTTTACAAATGGAGATCTGCTACTTCATTATATACAGCTTACTTCCTCATCAGAGCACCGACTCAGTCAATTTGAAAGCACCGTGCAGTTCCTTGGTGGTACGGGTATGCTGAGTATCAACAGCATTAGTCCTTTAGTCTAAGCTTCATTTAGGGAAATAGTGGAAATGATTCCACTATTTCTGTTAATGTATCAGTTTCCCTTCAACTAGTAATCTGTGAGACATTGCTTTTGATAAGAAATACTTCTCCATCAAGATTCCTTGGCAGTGATTACGGATGAGCATAGAAATTACTCTCCCTTTAGACCAAAACTCCCATCCTGTGCATACATAATTAGAAATAAACCCCACTGCGGACTCTGGGGCTTATCCTTGACACAGTGTGTACAATTATAATGTAACTTACTTAATGTAACGGTTGAACGTGTAAACACTCAATCTTGGAAGGAAATATATTTCCTATACTGTGCAATAATCCTGTGTGATCTATACTATGCACTATAGGAAAATATATGGAGCTAAAAAGTGTATTTAAAAAATTGAAGCACCATGATCATGCCCTGTAAATAGCCAGACCCAGAGTTCTACATATCTGTAATAATGAACTACTCTTATTTATACCCCTGATTCAAGATATGAATGATTGCTTCAGCTGCCAAGGAGATCAGTATCCTAACAAGGAGCGAAATCATTGCTTTCCAAAAGATGAAAACTTTCTTTCTTATGAAGAACCTTTAGGCATCAGCTTGGCTTTTTTGGCTCTGGCTCTTTCTGGAACTACAGCTTTGGTGTTTGGAATCTTCATCAAGTATCAGGACACTCCCATTGTCAAAGCGAACAACCAGAATCTCACCTACACCCTGCTCATCTCCCTTTTGCTCTGCTTCCTCTCCTCCTTGCTGTTTGTTGGGCGCCCCCAGTTACTAACCTGCCATTTACGACAACCTGCTTTTGGTATCATCTTCTCCGTAGCTGTTTCTTCTGTCTTGGCAAAAACCCTCACTGTGGTTCTGGCTTTCATGGCCACTAAGCCAGGATCCCATATGAGGAAGTGGGTTGGGAAAAGGTTTTCAACCTCTCTTATTCTTGGCTGCTCAATTATCCAGGCAAGTATTTGTATGCTATGGCTAGGTACTGATCCTCCTTTCCCAGATTTGGACATGCACTCTCTGCCTGAAGAAGTCATAGTGGAATGCAATGAAGGTTCAGCCAACATGTTCTACTATGTTCTTGGTTACATGGGGTTGCTGGCTCTTGTCAGCTTCATTGTGGCTTTCTTTGCTCGGAAGCTTCCGGACACTTTTAATGAAGCCAAATTTATCACCTTCAGCATGTTGGTGTTTTGCAGTGTGTGGCTTTCTTTTGTTCCAACCTACTTAAGCACCAAAGGGAAATACATGGTGGCTGTGGAGATCTTCTCGATCCTGGCTTCTAGTGCTGGGATTCTGGTTTGTATCTTCTCCCCAAAATGTTATATCATTGTCCTCAAGCCTGAACTCAACAAAAAAGAGCAGCTGAAAATGAAACATTAGTAAAAACAGCTGCAAGTCTGGTGGACGTTTCTCATGTCTATTGTGTGTTCCAGTTTGTTCTAATTAGAATGGTGTGGCCACCATCCAAAAGGTAAAAATGCCGTTTGAATCCAAAGTAGAAACAACAATCAGTACACTTACACAATGAATGATGCTAGATCAAATAAATATTTAAATACATCCACATCCTTTCTTAGAAATTTTCATGTGGTATTCTTTATCATGCATCTCCATCAACAAGTTGCCAGGATCATAGCATCCACAGCTGGCCAAGAAGAAAAACCAACATGCCAAGGAAGGAAGGAAGGAAGGAAGGAAGGAAGGAAGGAAGGAAGGAAGGAAACCAGGAAGCCAACCCTTCTCTGACTCTACTGTCAGCATCTCCGTTTAACAAGGGTGAACTTCTACAGGAAATTCGGCAAACTACCCCCCCCCCAATCTAAATGCTAAAATAACATGAATAAAAAGGCAAGGGGGAATCAGCACAGTTTGTCCATGGGATAAGGAAAAAACATGAAAGACTGATCAGGGCCTGAGAATCTTCCTTGCATGCAGAAAGTCACAGGTTCAATATGTCTGATGATATAAAACAGACTCATTTTAAGGGTCCAGACTTGCAACACCTTTTCATTGCAAATTTATGAAACCACAAATATTACAAACAAAGCTCTCATGCTAGTCTTTGTGTGCTGTGTATGTAAAGAAAGAGATATGGAAAATGGTGCTCATGCTATGTCAGGGGAAATCATTGAACTTGTTGCTTGTGTGGAGACTGTAGCACCTTTAAGGAAATGCACTCAATGCTTCATTCAGTGATAAGCTTTGGCTGGAAAGAAGATGCCAGACTCATTTTTCAAAAGGTACTTGCTGAAGTTGTCAAGATTATTAATTTTAAACTAAATTAAGTAAAGAAATAAGGAACTCAATATATGTAGTTATTTTTGCATACAGAAATGTGTTGGCTATCAAGAGGAAATTTTTTGAAGCAATCCTTTGAGTTGTGTGACGAATTATGACTTTTTCTGACAGATTCAAAATTTCCAAGTGGTCATTTGAATAATTTTGCAGGCACCGGATGGGATCCCCCAGTTGGCTTAACCCTACAATGCCCAGGGCAAGTGTACCTGGCTGCCCTGCTTTCTTCATGAGCTTCCTTGATTCCCCCCCCCCCGGTTGATATTATCTAACCACAAAAAACTAAGTTGTGTAAAAATGTTCTAACGTATGTAACTCCAGACTGCCATTTAAGGCCAAGTAGCTGCCAGATAAACTAATCCCAAGTAGCAAATCTGTTTAGCAACTTGTAAAAAGCTTCTTGCATCTTTTGTTTAGGGCAGCTTTTGATGTTTGATGGACTATTGTATTTTAATATTTTGTTGGAAGCTGCCAAGAGTGGCTGGGGAAACCCAGCCAGATGGGCAGGGTATAAATAATAATAATAATAATTATAATTATTATTATTATTATTATTATTATTATTATTATTATTATTATTATTATTATTATATTGTAATTTTTGTGTTAATTTGAAGAGAGGAAGTGACTTACAGGTTTGCTGCATGCTAACTATTCTATAGATTTTGGCACAGATATATCTCCACCAAGGACCATATCAGAAATAAATAGCATGTGTTTGAAAAGATTATCTCGTCTGATTGCCACAACATTTTGTATCTCAATTTTTTCTGCAAGGGGCTCAAGGTTGTATACATGTTTCTCTTCCTTGCCATTAATCCCTACAACAACCCTGTGAGTTAGCTTAGACTGAGAGGCAGTGAGATTTCACTTTCTTGGGTTCCATGATCACTGCAGATGGTGACAGCAGTCACGAAATTAGAAGACGCCTGCTTCTTGGGAGAAAAGCAATGACAAACCTAGACAGCATCTTAAAAAGCAAAGACATCACCTTGCCAACAAAGGTCTGTATAGTTAAAGCTATGGTTTTCCCAGTAGTAATGTACGGAAGTGAGAGCTGGACCATCAAGAAGGCTGATCGCCGAAGAATTGATGCTTTTGAATTATGGTGCTGGAGGAGACTCTTGTGAGTCCCATGGACTGCAAGAAGATCAAACCTATCCATTCTCAAGGAAATCGGCCCTGAGTGCTCACTAGAAGGACAGATCCTGAAGTTGAGGCTCCAGTACTTTGGCCACCTCATGAGAAGAGAAGACTCCCTGGAAAAGACCCTGATGTTGGGAAAGATGGAGGGCACAAGGAGAAGGGGACGACAAAGGATGAGATGGTTGGACAGTATTCTCGAAGCTACTAACATGAGTTTGGCCAAACTGCGGGAGGCAGTGAAGGATAGGCGTGCCTGGCGTGCTCTGGTCCATGGGGTCACGAAGAGTCGGACACGACTGAACGACTGAACAACAACAACAACAACGAGAGGCAGTGACTAGCCCAAGGTCACCCAGTGAGTTTCATGGTCTAGTTGGGATTCAAGCCCTGGTCTCTTAGGTCCAATCTGATACTCTAACCACTATACCACACTGGGTTCTCAGTGGATTTAGACTTGTACTTCATAAGAATGGACAAATTTGGATCTTGAGCTCAAACCATAATGTTATGATCTAATCACATACTTTATTGTCAGGGCTGGAGTCAGATGCAGGTAAGCAGGAAGAAGCAGAGCCAGTTGTCAGTGAAGTTAACTTTTTATTCAAAGAAACAAATCAGCAACACTTCCCAGCAGTTCTTGCCCCTATGGAGCACTTGCCAGGACGGATGGTCCCTGTCTTCCACACTTTCTAACTTTTCTCCTTGCCTGGCTGTTTTCCACACATCAAATTTTGTCGGCATACTTCTAGCCTCTGCTCTGATCTCCTCATTACTTTGGGCATTCTTGGAAAGCAGGGGGAAGGGAGCTTTTCACAGCAAGAGAGGGAGACTCATAGATTCATCAGCAGTCACTTGACCCCATCCCTTCATTTTAGACATGATCAATTTCTATATCGTTATACCATCTGTCTTCAAAGTAGCTGAAGTTGGGTTGCATCACTCTCTCATGTTCGTTCCATCATTACTATAATTTGAGTATCCCAGCAAACTAAAAAGTCTGTTCCAGATTTGCCCAATCCCAGCTTTCCATGCTAATTGATACATTGCACAATTAATAACGGATTAATTGTAACAGTCACATATTAGCTAGATGCCATTGTTAACAGAAGAACAAATGGCAGCTTTGCAATATAGACCTGTTAATGTCATTCAAAATAATCCTTGTGACATAACAGCAAAATAAAATCATATGTATTATAATTCAAATGATGGAAGGTGCAGTTCTTGGTGGCATCTAACGATACCGAGTGTTGGAGCAGGTGGTCCTACACAGAACACACTACTAGAGCTGTAGGCAGATTATAGTAATTTTGATAACTACATGGTAGAGAATGATTTCTGCAATGTTTTTGGTCACTGTTATGTATTCACAGTAGCAAACATCCTAATGCAAAATCTGAATTCATTCTTTCACAGGGTCCCACCTCACATTTCTTTCATAATCTTATGTAGAATACAAATAACACAAATGAAGCTACAGATGTACATTTTGTTGTTCAATTCAGGCTTTGCAACAATCAGGGTGAATTTAGGAGGAAAGAGCCATTTCTGTCATGGAACAATTAGTCTCTACAATAATTGAATGAAATACTTTTATTTTTTTTCATAAATTAAAGCAGAATCTCATCTGCTGTTTATATTTTTTTTTCGTATTAGATGCTCTCTGGTGTTCATCTCAGGTCTCGCCAGAATTATGAAGCATTTTGGGGAAAAGATGCAGCCCAGTAATCCAGCACTGGAAGCCAAGATGGAGAAGATCTCCACAGCTACCATGTACTTTCCTTTTGTGCTGAGATAAGTAGGGACAAAGGAGAGCCAAACACTGCAAAATACCAGCATACCAAATGTGATGAACTTGGCTTCATTAAAAGTGTCAGGTAATTTCCGGGCTAGGAATGCCACAATGAAGCTGACAATAGCCAGGAAGCCCATGTAGCCCAAAACACAAGAGAAAATGAGGACGGACCCTTCATTACATAACAATATGATTTCTTCAGCTGATGAGTGAATATCCAAATCTGGGAATGGGGGAGAGGTTGCCAGCCACAGGGCACAGATCGCTACTTGAACAACAGAGCAAGAGAGGACAGTGGAATAAGCCAGTCTTTTACCGACCCAGTTCCTCATCCTGGATCCTGGGTTAGTAGCCATGAATGCCAAAACTACAGAGATTGTTTTGGCCAAGATGCTGGACAGGGACACAGAGAAGATGATACCAAAAGCAGTTTGTCGGAGAAGGCAGGTTGCCTCAATAGGCTTTCCAAGGAACAGCAAGGAACAGAGGAAACACAGGAGGAGGGAAGTGAGGAGAATATAGGTGAGGCTTCTGTTGTTGGCTTTGACTATGGCAGTATCCCGGTGCTTAATGAAGATGACCAGCACCAGAACTGTGACCAGAGACAACAAAAGTGCAGAGATAGTTGAAATGATGGCCAAAGTTTCATCAAAGGCAAGGAAGTTTGGAATCTTAGTGTTGCATTGATTCTGTCCTCTGTTTGGGTAATGATCCTCTTGGCAACTGACACAAGTTTCTTCATCTGAAAATGTTAACAAATTGTGACAAACTAAGAACAACCAATATCATTTTCAGGATTACTGTATATACTTGAGAATAAGTCGACCCAAATATAAGCCGAGGCACCTAATTTTAGCACTAAAAACTGGGAAATCTTATGGACTCCAGTAAAAGCCTAGGTTAAATAGTTAGTATTGGAGCTGGACATTTCTATATTAATGACATTATTTTTGGAGGAATTTTAGGATCCCTCAACCTCATTTTTGTAAAAGTTTTTATTCATGTAATTATCAAATTTATATACTACCCTTCATACAAAGATCACAATTTAAATATAATTCCTAATCCTAAACACTGAAATGTGGGGGTAATTCCAGCAGTCTTCCAAATCTTGGGAGCAACTCTAGTTCATTTGTTGATATCCATCATCTCTCCAAACAACTACGGTACATTCTTTAAAAAAAATAATCAACAACAGATACGTCTATTTCTGTTCTCTCCCATTCTAGAGCTACCCTTATCTTTCAGACTTTTTAATCCCTTGTTATACTTTCCCTGTGGCATATAATGGTTCACTGACTTTCAGCTTCACTTTCACGTTGATTTTTAGTCATTTAGTCGTATCCGACTCTTTGTTACCCAATGGACCAGAGCACGCCAGGCACTCCTGTCCTCCACAGCCTCCTGTAGTTTGATCAAACTGCTTTCATACCACTAATCTAAAACTTGAAGAATACTTCTGTTTAAACATATCTGGAAGCTATCATTTATCCATCTATTTTTTAAAGGTTGCATGTGGAATAACACATAGTGTGTTTTGAGGGGAAGGTCAATATTGTGACTTTTTGCAGTTAGTGGGAAGAAAGTATGGTTGAAAGTCATGTTAACCGGGTGAGGAATTGAATGAATAACCGACTTAAAACTATGGTTGTGCCCAACTCTTCAGTATGATTGTAACTATGAAAACAATGAGAACAACACATAAATGCATTTAAAAAAAAAAGAAACCCACAAGATTAATGACAATCAACTTTCAAAATGCTGCTCACATTTAATTGCCATAAAATGGATCATTTAGTATATTTTAAGATAACATGGCCTACCCTTCTCATTTGAGATCATTCCTTCTGGACATCGAACACAATCATAGCAGCAAAATTTATTTCCCTCCTTCTTTTTCTTCCCGTAACCAGAATGGCAGATGTCGTTACATAATGAAAGGGGTGGCACCTACCCAAAGATATAGGAACAGTTTAGCATTTTAAAAAAATGCTTGCAGAATATATTTAACACCAGAAGATGTACTATTAAAAACAGAATTCAAGTGGAATGGAATACAAGATCCTTACATTTAAAGGTGACACATAAAGTGGAAGCAAATGTTAATGTAGAAATGGCTTCCTGGTGATTATTATTTGCTATTATTTCCCACCTGAGTGAATCCTCTGTGCCATTTTATTCCATCCTCCTTTAGGATTATCCTTTTGCTAGGATGAGCCTGATGTTCCAGCCTTCCCACTTTTTTTCTGACATAGGAGTTATTTCGGAAAGTGACCAGGTTTGCAATATCAAATCCAGCTACTAATTCTCCATGTGCATTAAATGTAATTTCATCTCCAGCACTGTTGTTGAATGAGATGCTCTGAATAAATGAGTGCAGCTATGCAGAGAGATAGACAGAACCAAATTATTGTTAACGTGTTGAAATATTCAACCTGAATTTTTCATATACCGTGGTACCTCGGTTTACGAACTTAATACGTTCCAGAAGTCCATTCTTAAACTGAAACCATACTTAAACTGAGGCACACTTTCCCTAATGAGGCCTCACACCGCAGGTGCCATTCCACCGTTCGGATTTCATTCTTAGACTGAGGTAAAGTTCACAAACCATCACTCCCGTGTTCAGCGCCAAGCTGCACAATCAGGAGAACCCTCAGCTCCAAGGTTTCTCCATCGCTGCGGTGGGAGAGGGAGTCGTAACTGTGCCGCCACCCCCCTGAAGAACTCCAGGAGGGGTGTCCTGGAGGCGTGGATCCAGCGGTTGCCCAGGAAGCCTCCTCTACTCTCCAGTAAGTCCTAGTAAGGGCAGCCGTGAACGAGCGGGGTTGAAGGCTAAGGCACTGTGGAAAAACCACTACCATCGCAGCGAGAAGTAGCAGCTGCTGGCAGAAAGAGTGCTCAATTTCTCCAAGATTAGGAACCTATCTGGACTTTGTAAGTACCAATTGCATTAAGAAAAAGGGATTTTCAAAATCAGGTTTGGAAGGGACTCTAAAAACGGAGGTCGGTCCCTGACAGTTGATACAGTAAGAGACAGTGCTATATTGTATCTGAGGCTGCTGTCAAAGTTGTGAAACAAAGAAGTCTTCTGAAACTGTTTCTCTTGTAAAAGGGGAGCTGGATTTGAGGTTTATTTGGATTGGAACTGACTTTGAAAATTTATACCCCTTCCTTCTGGGGGTCTCGAAAGGATTGGCAAAGAACAAAGCAAAAATGGCGCTGTACGCAGCAATGCAATAAATTGTTTTGACTGGGAAGTTGTTTTGCGACCTTGAATATGGTTAAAAGAAAATGGTCGGTGGAATTTCAGAGACAGACTTTGGAACTCTTGCAGCAGATAACTGGGGAAATCAAGTGCATGGGACAGAGGGTGGAAAGACTGAATTTGACTTTACAGAAAAGTGGACTAGAGACTAAAAATGACAGTTCGGAGGATATAACACAAGCGCGAAAGGAACAAGAGAAGATCCAAGGGGGAAAAAACCAAATGGAGTCTGCATGCAAAAAGGAATTGATAATGGGAAAGTCATGGTCCAGAAGGAAGATAAAGAAGTGCAACCATTCAGGGCTTTGCCACTTTACCACAAGAATGCTACAATGCTGCAAGAGGACAGACAGGAACATAAGCCAGCAAGTTTTGACTTTTGGGTCGGGGTTTTTAAAAGGTTGGAGTAGGGTAATAAGACTGGATATATTTTAAGGAATTTATTTCTATATGGTTTTGGCAAATGGATATGGACACTGTGGCAATGGAAAATGTTAAAAAAAAAATTATTAGCCAAAATTTTTGAGGCTGGAGGGAGGGAAGGGAGTAGAAAAAGGGAGGTAGTTTTTTAAATTATTGTTAGAATAGCTAAAATTGGTTAAGAAATTAGAAAAGTTCAGAAGTATATTGAGACCAAGGTATAGAAGAAAATATAAGTAATTAAGTTTGATGTTTTAATGATTTTAAAAATGATAAGGAGGAAAGAAATGTAGTGTAAATTAGATTTGAAGATGATTGGAGAACTGGGAAATATGTTTTTATTTTGAATTCAACAGGGGGAGGGATTTGAGGAAGTCAATTTAAACATGAAAGGAGTAGGAATACCTGGCCCAGGAAAAGGGTCAGGACTAAGCAATGTTTTATGCAAAATGATGTGTTAAATGTGAAATGATATTATATGTACTCCTGTGAGAGGGGGGTTTGGATATTTTGCTCTCCTCGGTGGGAGAGGGGGGAGTATGAAAAATGTAACCATGTAATGATTTGTGCTTTAAAATGAAAAATCTTATAAATTTTTAATAATTTTTTTAAAAGGTTTGCAAACTGAGACACTACTTCCGGTTTTGTGGAGTTTGTAAACCAAATCATTCGTAAACAGGAATGTTCTTAAACCGAGGTACCACTGTAATTTTCTTTCATGGATTCATATTGGTTTTTTCTCCAAGACAAAGTATTCATGAATTCCAGACTTATGCCATTATGACAGATCACAATGTGGCAAAACGTTAAGAAGTCTGAGCTCAATGTAGACATGATGGTTGATTGTTTTGTTTTCTATGAAAAACTTGAATAACTTCTAGGTGGATTTAAAACAATAACAATAACATTTATCCATGGTGGTAATGCTAAGAGAACATTGAACAAGAATTAATGGAAGAGAAATTGGTCATTGGCATTTGGCTACTGCATGCCAAATTATTGTCCTGTGGTTGGGTATTGACAATTGAGTTGGGCTTGTCAGGAAACATTACCTGCCAGGGTTCTACATTCCAATGAGACAATGTGTCCATGACCTCCATTAATCTGTGGTTGGATCTAGAGGACTGCAAGGTATGTAAGGAATGTGCCACCACATGGACAGCATTATAGACACTGTAGCTGTGGCCGGTCATGCTCATTTCAAAAAATGGTGCAGGAAGGCTGTCCAGCCTCTCTTCTCCGGTACATGGGTTAGAGCTGTCTGTGGAGTTTGAAAATGAACAACTGAATGCTTGTGTCCAGAAAGTTTTGATAAAACCATCTTTTTCTGACCAAGAAGGGTAGATAGTTTGAACAAATTCTTGAAAGCCTTGTAGCTCCTTCGAATGAATTGAGAAGGAGATAGCACCATGGAACGTTTGAATTTCAACATCTATCCACTTGTGTAAGTGATGTAATGTGAAGTCAATTTGGGCTGTGGTAATCCACACTTTTGCTTCAGTGAGCCTCTTTTTATATTCAGGAAAAAGTCCTTGCATCATTCTGGCTGACCCTATAATGCAGGCCAACCACATAACTGATGAAATTTCTCCATGTATGACAACAGCACTGATATTGCTTACACCGAGGACTGGCCAAATACTCTTTCCATACTTCATAAATTTATTTATTGTGGGAACATGCAGATATTCTACAGCTCTTTCTGTGAATGCTGAGCAGATTCCATTCCTGGAGAGCATTGGCTCCATTATCTTCAAAAAATGTTCCCCACTTTCATCGCTTCGTGTAATGAGCCCGATCCATTTCCAGTTGAAATGGAGAAGCAACTGGACAATTCCCTGGTACTGAAGGCCTTCATTGGGAACCATGTGGTAAAAGGAGGGACCAGTGATTAGATCCTTCACTGCTGGTTGAAATGAGCCGTATGAAAACTGAAATAGGAGAGGAACATCCAGACAACTGAGAATGGGTGAGGAGTATCTATTTGCTCCTTTCCTCATTCTAGTCTCATTGATCTAATTATTCTGATGTTTTTACTTTTTACTTTAGAATATTTACAACGCAATTTAATCTCTTGTGATCAATGACCATATATTCTAAAACATTTAAAAAATAAATAAATCCCATAACAGTCAACACTTTTCAGATTAACAGACTGTTGTAAGCAATACAGGTAGTCATTAGCTAAAATGTACCAAGACCGTTCCTTCCTTCCTTCATTTTTTAAAAGTATCTTAAGTGCTATACACTATAAAAACAATATCCTTTAAAATCAAATAGATTTAGGTAATTCATACACATAAAATAGGTTCTGATCTTATGTTCTTGTAAAAAACAAAACACTTTTGGGCAGCTTGTCAGTAATAGTAAGATACAGTGAGTTTTCCCTGGGTATTAATATTGCGAGAGGTTTCTAACTTTATTGCATCTGTAAAAGCCACTAAGGAATTGCAATTGAATACACATCTTATCCCTGTCATCTACTGATTTCTGCTGCTTCATAAGTGGTATTTTTGACAGTTAATTCCTCCAAAAGCTGTTTTGAGAAAGTCTCTTAGATACTTATGCATATTATAATGCAATGCAACTCCAAATCTTACAGCTCCTTTTATATTTCTTCATCAACTGGTACTCTAATTACACTGGAAAGAAAGGGGTGAATAATGGGGCAAATTGCCCTCATACTCAGATCCTACCTGTGGTATCTTGTAAAGGCCCAAGATATCTGCCATGCATGAAGAAGTAAAGGAACTAAGTCCCCCGATTACTCCAATTATCTTTTCCTGGATGCCACATTTGTAGTTAGGGACAAACCGATGTGATTTGAAAAGCAGGTCCAGGGTAGTTCGATAGGTCATGCTTGAATCAGAGTAGCTGTCATAGATGTGGAACCCGAGGGTAACATTGGGCAAGATCTTGGGATTATCATTGATCTTGTCAACAGCAAAGACCAAGGCCAGGACGTGTTGGTAGAACTTGGTCAAAACACTGCAAAGAAAGTCACTTGCTATTTCGTGGGTGCATTAAAATACTTCACAAAGTCATTTTAACACACTCTTTGTCTACTCTAGATCTCAAAGGCTCAGCTGATAAAAAGCAAGATGAGCCATAACTAAGTTATACAGTGGTACCTCGGTTTAAGAACAGTCCTGTTTACGAACAATTCAGTTTAAGAACTCCTCAAAACTGGAAATAGTGTCCCGGTTTGCAAACTTTACCTTGGTCTAAGAATGGAATCTGAACAGTGGAAGAGCACCGGCGGTGGGATGCCTCATTGGGGAATGCACGTCTCAGTTTAAGAATGGTTTCGCTTTCAGAACGGATTAAGTTCGTAAACTGAGGTACCACTGTACTAGAAAGAAAGTAAAATGTATTGTGGCTAGCTTTTCCAGTAATGTGCTTTTAAGATAGCAAGTGTTTGTCTAATGCTTTTCTGCCCTGGTTTCTAGCTCACCTTAACAAGCTGTTTCATGACACAAATGGTCCAAAATTCTATGAAACTCCATTTGCTGGATTTCTGTCCATATTCCCCTTCTTAGCTGACATTGTTGACTGTGAGATGTCATTTTCAATAAATAAGGGGCTCTCATCTAATCATTACTACGTGCCTTTCTCACCCGCCTTTAGAAAGTGGTTTTGAGTGCATGCTTTTGCATGCAGAAGCTCCCAAGTTCAATTCCTGGCATCTGTAGTTCGGCTTGGGAAAGGCTTCTTACTGATATGCTGGAGAACGACTGGTGGTCAATCTTGGCAATTCTAAACTAGATGGTTCAATGATCTCACTCAGCATATGGCAGCTTCCTATATACAAAAGCTTTTTACCATGAGCTTTAGATATGATTTTTATTCCCTACACTATAAACACAACTTTTCATTCAATGAACTTTTCATTCAAGGATGGCATGAATGGTTCTCCCCTTCCTTCTGTCTCCACAGGTTGTAAACTGAGAAATATGGTGAACAGCCCAAATGAAATATATGCAGTGCTATTTTTCTAGAAAAAGAGATGCCAGAATTCACCATGAATGCCTCCCTCATTCTCTTAAAATAAAAATGGCACCCACCAGAGAGGTGCTAGAACTGAGTTTCCCCAAGAACCTGCTGGGAAATTCCCTAATGTGGGAATTTGAACTCAAGTCTCCACAATCAGGAGTGAAGACACTAGTGAAAATCAGGCCAATGCAGAACAGCAAAGAGAGGCACGTATGTTCATTCCCAAAGCAACTCAAAGCACCTCCTATAGAAAATCAATAAAAAAGACTAAGTCAGTCCTTTTGCCTGGCACCTAACAGTCTCCAGAGTCCGGCGCTGATGGATTTCCATACAGCAGACAGAGTTGTTGTCAGCAATGAAAAACGTTATCTATAAGGATTGCACTGCAAATCTTCATGAAGACCTGAATATTATTAGTGATTAGAGGAACACATATCAGGCAAGGGACATACAGAAGGAACAAATAAAGAACCACGGAAGGATGCCTATACCACAAGAAGATAACAAACATTCCAATAGTGTGCCCTGTTAAAGAATCACTAAATTAAACTAAAAACTTACAGTGGGATTTCAGTCAAGACCAGAGAAGGGTGTTCTGTGAAGTCGATTGGGCGGGATATATAATGGATATGAGACACCATCCCACCAATGAGGAGATCACCTGGCTCATACCACTCGTGTGGAATGTGTACAGGATCATTTCCAGTGCATTTCAAATCGGGCATTTTGCACTCTATGTTTGCAAGCAGCAGGAGAAGCAGAAAAAACATCCCGATGACAAACTTCCCTCCACAAATAGACTCACCAGCCTCCTTTCTACAGCACGATTGCTAACATCAGCCTCCTTTGAATAAGATGACTTCAGTGGCAGTTGACTTTGACAAATGAGCTCTTTAAAAAGGCAACTATTCACTTTATACTCAACTATTCACTTTATACCTCAGCACAGTTATAAGAGCATGCTATGAATGCCAGTATATAAACACCAACATAGAAAAAGACAACAAGCTGATCAAAATGGCAGTGCCCTGTCCCTCTTCATACCCTAATCTTAGAGGTCTATGGAATATTGCAGTATTTATAATCCTTTTTAGACCTGGGGTTTTCCTGCTGCCTTCATGAGATCCAGTGGAGCTTGGAGCATGTGAC
Source organism: Lacerta agilis (assembly GCF_009819535.1). Classification (NCBI taxonomy): domain Eukaryota; kingdom Metazoa; phylum Chordata; class Lepidosauria; order Squamata; family Lacertidae; genus Lacerta; species Lacerta agilis. Next base: position 10,268,639 of record NC_046325.1, on the reverse strand, counting down.
TTGATTGTAGTGATTTTGATAATTACAGGTCAAATAATCACTTCTGCAACAATTATGCTGCATCCTTAGTAGTAAAACTGCTGAAGCAAACATATCTGTCATAACAAAGAGTCCTGGTTTCTCTGGATTCAGTCACCTGCTCCATAATGGCAGAGAAAGGAATAGTAATGATATCAATTTCAAATGACCCACAGTGAATGTAGGGATGAAATGAAAGAGGAGCAAGAGTGTGTTTAGATGTGTATGCTACAATTAACCTTTTCATCTCCTAGGACAAACCTGCAATTGCATTTTGTGTTTTGTTTTTAATCCACTTGGTGAGCCGACCCAAGTTCACCCTGCACTAGAATGTAAACGAACATTTAAAATAAAATGATAAATTTATAAGACACCTGAATCAGGGCATCCAAGTATTCATCTCCTCTGCCCCTGGTTATCTGAATCAGAGAAGATGGAATATTCTGTGGGATATCCCATCCTTGAAACTGCTTACTAGAGCTTGTAAGCAGTGAGGGAAGGGATCCCACCTGTAGATTATAACAGTTTCCATGATGGCTAGCCTCTTTACACACAACTAGGGATGGGAGAGAAATTTAGTCTGAGTTGTTCAGTGTCCAAGTGAGGTTATTTTTAGCACTCATACTTATTAATATGAATTAACACCATAATATCAACTCTTGCCTAAGTTTCTGCTTGTGCGCGCATGCATATGCACATGCCTCTCTCTCTCTCCCCCGCCCCTCACACACACTGTTTAATAATAATAATAATAATAATAATAATAATAATAATAATAATACAGTTGACCCTCCGGATACGAACTTAATTCATCCCAGGGGCCCGTATTTACCCCAAAAAGTCCATATCCAGAGGCGCTGCTTCTGCGCGCACGCAACAGAATGCTTCTACGCATGCGAAACCTGGAAGCCACATTCGCAACCCGAAATTACGTTACCCGAAGGTAATGGAACCCGAGGTACCACTGTAATAAATAAATAAATAAATAAATAAACCCCACCCATCTGGCTGGGTTTCCCCAGCCACTCTGGGCAGCTTACTGCAGGATATTAAAAACACAGTAAAAGATCAAACATTTAAAACTTCCCTAAACAGGGCTGCCTTCAGATGTCTTCTAAAAGTCAGGTAGTGCTTATTTCTATGACATCTGGTGGGAGGGCATTCCACAGGGCGGGCACCACTACCAAGAAGGCCCTCTGCCTGCTTCCCTGAAACTTTGCTTATCGCAGTGACAGAACTTCCAGAAGGCCCTCAACACTGGACCTCAGTGTCCAGGCAGACCGATGGGAGTGGAGACGCTCCTTCACGTACACTGTATTTTAATATTTTGTTGGAAGCCACCCAGAGTGGCTGGGGAAACCCAGCCAGATGGGCGGGGAACAAATAATAAATTGTTGTTGTTGTTGTTGTTGTAATTTTTGAATTAATTTGAGGAGACGATGTCACTTACAGGTTTGCTGCACGCTAACTATACTATAGCTATTGGCACAGATATATCTCCACCTAGACCCAAATCAGAAATAAATAGCATGTGTTTGAAAAGATTATCTCATTGTCTGATTGCCACAACATTTTGTATCTCAATTTTTTTTCTCCATGGGGCTCAAGGTTGTGTACATGTTTCTCTTCCTTGCCATTAATCCCTACAACAATCCTGTGAGTTAGGTTAGACTGAGAGGCAGTGCCATCCCAAGGTCACACAGTGAGTTTCATGGTCTAGTTGGGATTCAAGCCCTGGTCTCTTAGGTCCAATCTGATATTCTAACCACTATACCGCACTGGGTTCTCAGTGGATTTAGATTTGTACCAATGGACAAATTTGGATCTTGAGCTCAAACCATAATGTTATGATCTGATCACATACATTGTTGTCAGGGATGGAGTCAGATGCAGGTAAGCAGGAAGAAGCAGAGCCAGTTGTCAGTGAAGTTAACTTTTTATTGAAGGAAACAAATCAGCAACACTTCCCAGCAGTTCTTGCCCCTATGGAGCACTTGCCAGGATGGATGGTCCCTGTCCTCCAAACTTTCTAACTTTTCTCCTTGCCAGGCTATTTTCCACACATCAAACTGTGTCAGCATATTTGTAGCCTCTGCTCTGATCTCATTACTCTGGGTATTCTTGGAAAGCAGGGGGAAGGGAGCTTGTCATGGCAAGAGAGGGAGACTCGCTAGATTCTTCAGCAATCAATTGATCCCACCCCTTCATTTTAGACATGATTAATTTCAATATCGTTATACCATCTGTCTTCAAAGTAGCTGAAGTTGGGTTGCATCACTCTCTCATGTTCGTTCCATCATTACTATAATTTGAGTATCACAGCAACCTGAAAAAGTCTATTCCAGATTTGTCCAATCTCAGCTTTCCATGCTAACTGATACATTGAACTGCCTCTCCAATTAATAACGAACTAATTGAAACAGTCACATATTAGCTAGATGACAATGTTAACAGAAGAACAAATGGCAGCTTTGCAATATAGACCTGTTAATGTCATTCAAAATAATCCTTGTGACATAGGAGCAAAATAAAATCATATGTATTACAATTCAAATGATGGAAGGTGCAGTTCTTGGTGGCATCGAAACATACCGAGTGTTGGAGCAGGTGGTCCTACACAGAACACACTACTAGAGCTGTAGGCACATTATAGTAATTTTGAAAACTACATGGTAGAGAATGATTTCTACAATGTTTTTGGTCGCTGTTATGTATTCACAGTAGCAAACCTCTTGATGCAAAATCTGAATTCATTCCTTCACAGGTCCCACCTCACATCTCTTTCATAATCCTATGTAGAATAAAAATATCAAAAACGAAGCTACAGATGTTGAAAGGTACATTTTGTTGTACAACTCAGGCTTTGCAACAATCAGGTTGAATTTACGGGGAAAGAGCCATTTATGGGACAATTAGTCTCTACAATAATGAAATAGTTTTTTTTTTCATAAATTAAAATAGAATCTCATAGGCTGATTATATTTTTTCCGTATTAGCTGCTCTCTGGTGTTCATCTCAGGTCTCACCACAATTATGAAGCATTTTGGAGAAAATATGCAGCCCAGTAATCCAGCACTGGAAGCCAAGATGGAGAAGATCTCCACAGCTACCATGTACTTTCCTTGTGTGCTCAGATAAGTAGGGACAAAGGAGAGCCAAACACTGCAAAATACCACCATGCTGAAGGTGATGAACTTGGCTTCATTAAAAGTGTCAGGTAATTTCCGGGCTAGGAAGGCCACAATGAAGCTGACAATAGCCAGGAAGCCCATGTAGCCCAAAACACAAGAGAACATGAGGACGGACCCTTCATTACATAACAATATGATTTCTTCAGCTGATGAGTGAATATCCAAATCTGGGAATGGGGGAGAGGTTGCCAGCCACAGGGCACAGATCGCTACTTGAACAACAGAGCAAGAAAGAAAGGTGCAATAAGCCAGTCTTTTACCGACCCAGTTCCTCATCCTGGATCCTGGTTTGGTAGCCATGAATGCCAAAACTACAGAGATTGTTTTGGCCAAGATGCTGGACAGGGACACAGAGAAGATGATACCAAAAGCAGTTTGTCGGAGAAGGCAGGTTGCCTCAATAGGCTTTCCAAGGAAAAGCAAGGAGCAGAAGAAGCACAGGAGGAGGGAAGTGAGGAGAATATAGGTGAGGCTTCTATTGTTGGCTTTGACTATGGCAGTATCCCGGTGCTTAATGAAGATGACCAGCACCAGAACTGTGACCAGAGACAACAAAAGTGCAGAGATAGTTGAAATGATGGCCAAAGTTTCATCAAAAGCAAGGAAGTTTGGAATCTTAGGGATGCATTGATTCTGTCCTCTGTTTGGGTAATGATCCTCTTGGCAACTGACACAAGTTTCTTCATCTGAAAATGTAAACAAATTGTGATAATCTAAGAACAACCAAGATCATTTTCAGGATTACTGTATATACTCGAGAATAAGTCGACCCAAATATAAGCCGAGGCACCTAATTTTAGCACTAAAAACTGGGAAAACATATGGACTCCAGTAAAAGCCTAGTGTAGGAAATGCTAAAGAAGTTGGAGTTCTTGATAGAAGCAATGTAGAAAATTGTAGAAAAACAAGAACTCTGGCCACAAGGGTACAATTGCGTAGAACTGGTGATTTAAATGATTCAAGCTTTTCAAGTCTCTTATGGATAGATTCATTTCTTAAAGTTTATATGCCAGATGGAATTAATATGCCAGGACAAGGCATATAAACTTCAAGAAATAAATCTATCTATAAGAGACTTGAAGAGTTTGAATCCTTTAAATCACCAGTTCTACACAATTGTACCCTTGTGGCCTGAATTCTTGTTTCTCCACAATTTTCTACATACGGTGGGAAATGCGGCAAAGGCAGCGGAGGAGGAAGGAGCAGCCCAAAAGGACTGCTTTCTGGCTGCTCCTTCCTCCTCCGCCACCGACAACAGCCTCTGCTGCTCTCAAGGGCAGGCACAGAAGCCGCGCTTGGCAGAGCGGCAGTGGCAATAGCGGCGGCAGCAAACTCTCACTCGAGTATAAGCCGAGGGGGGCTTTTTCAGCATTAAAAATTTGCTGGAAAAGTCGACTTATACACAAGTATATATGGAAAGAACAATCGTATCACAAAATGAGCTAACCACAATTTTTTTAAGAAAGCAAAGCTTTAAAATTTTCTCACCAGATATCTTAAAATTACTGCTAAGTGTTGGAGCTGGACATTTATATATAAATGACATTATATTTTGGAGTAGTTTTGGGATCCCTCCACTTCATTTTTGTAAAGGTTTTTATTCATGTAATTATCAAATTTCTATACCACCCTTCATACAAAGATCACAATTTAAAATAATTCCTAATCCTAAACACTGAAATGTGGGGATCTTTCCAGCAGTCTTCCAAATCTTGGGAGGAACTCTAGTTCATTTGTTGAGATCCTTCATCATCTCTCCAAACAACTACATTCTTTTAAAAAAATAGTCTTTTTCTGTTCTCTCCCTCTCCTTCCTCTTTAAGACTTTTTAATCCCTTGTTATACTTTCCCTGTGGCATATAATGGTTCACGGACTTCCAGCTCCACTTTCATGTTGATTTTCAGTCATTTAGTCCTATCTGACTCTTCGTGACCCCATGGACCTGAGCACGCCGGGCACTCCTGTCTTCCACTCACTGCCTCCTGCAGTTTGGTCAAACTGCTTTCATATCACTACTCTAATACATGAAAAATACCTCACTTTAAATATCTCTGGAAGCTATCATTTATCCAACTATTATTTAAAGGTTGCATGTGGAATAATACTACTGCTGTACTCTCATATTACCATGGGTGCATTAATTTTTTGGCAGCATTTGCGGAGGTTTTGATAGGAAAGATCAGCAAAGGGGCACATGAGCCATATTTTTGTGTATTAAAAAAAAGGTTACATAAATATCTTGAATAGCTGACATATGTACTAAACACAGAAAGTTGATATTTGGCTCACATCACATCGTGTGTTTTGAGGGGAAGGTCAATATTGTGACTTTTTGCAGTTAGTGAGAAGAAAGTATGGTTAAAAGTCATGTTAACTGCGTGAGGAATTGAATGAATAACCGGCTTAAAACTATGGTTGTGCCCAACTCTTCAGTATAATTGTAACTATGAAAACAATGAGAACAACACATAAACGCATTTTTTTTAAAAAAAAAGAAACCCACAAGATTAATGACAATCAACTTTCAAAAAGCTGCTCACATTTAATTGCCATAAAATGGATCATTTAGTATATTTTAAGATAACATAGCCTACCCTTCTCATTTGAGATCATTCCTTCTGGACATTGAACACAATCATAGCAGCAAAATTTCTTTCCCTCCTTCTTTTTCTTCCCGTAACCAGAATGGCAGATGTCATTGCATAATGAAAGGGGTGGCACCTACCCAAAGATATAGGAACAGCTTAATATTTACAAAAAGTTTGCAGAATTTATTTAATACCAGAAGATGTGCTATTAAAAACAGAATTCAAGTGGAATGGAATACAAGATCCTTACATTTAAAGGTGACACATAAAGTGGAAGCAAATGTTAATGTAGAAATGGCTCCCTGGTGATTATTACTTGCTATTATTTCCCACCTGAGTGAATCCTCTATGCCATTTTATTCCATCTTCCTTTATGATTATATTTTTGCTAGGATGAGCCTGATGTTCCAGCCTTCCCACTTTTTTCTGACATAGGAGTTATTTTGGAAAGTGACCAGGTTTGCAATATCATATCCAGCTACTAATTCTCCATGTTCATTGAAAGTAATTTCATCTCCAGCACTGTTGTTGAATGAGATGCTCTGAATAAATGAGTGCAGCTATGCAGAGAGACAGACAGAACCAAATTATTGTTAAGGTGTTGAAATATTCAACCTGAATATTTCATATACAGTGGTGCCTCGGTTTACGAACTTAATACGTTCCAGAAATCCATTCTTAAACTGAGGCACATTTCCCTAAAAAGGCCTCACACTGCAGGTCCCATTCCACCATTTGGATTCCGTTCTTAGACCGAGGTAAAGTTCAGCTTGTGAGGAAACATTACCTGCCAGGGTTCTACATTCCAATGAGACAATGTGCCCATGACCTCCATTGATCTGCGGTTGGATCTGGAGGACAGCAGGGTATGTAAGGAATGTGCCACAGCATGGACAGCATTATATACACTGTAGCTGTGGCCACTCATGCTCATTTCAAAAAATGGTGCAGGAAGGCTCTCTAGACTCTCTTCTCCGGTACATGGGTTAGAGGTGTCTGTGGAGTTTGAAAATGAACAACTGAATGCTTGTGTCCAGAAAGTTTTGATAAAACCATCTTTCTCTGACCAAGAAGGGTGGATAGTGCCAAAAAATTCTTGAAAGCCTTGTAGCTCCTTTGAATGAATTGAGAAGGAGATAGCACCATGGAAAATTTGAATATCAATATCAAGTAAATAGTGTAAGTGATATAATATGAAGTCAATCTGGGCTGTGGTAATCCACACTTTTGCTTCAGAAAGCCTCTTTTTATATTCAGGAAAAAGTCCTTGCATTATTCTGGCTGACCCTATAATGGCAGCCAACCACATAACTGATATAATTTCTCCATGTATGACAACAGCACTGATATTGCTTACTCCAAGGATTGGCCAAATACTCTCCCCATACTTCTTAAACTGATTTATTGTGGGAACATGCAGATATTCTGCAGCTCTTTCTGTGAATGCTGAGCAGATTCCATTCCTGGAGAGTATTGGCTCCATTATCTTCAAAAAATGTTCCCCACTTTCATCATTTTGTGTAATGAGCCCGATCCATTTCCAGTTGAAATGGAGAAGCAATTGGACAATTCCCTGGTACTGAAGGCCTTCATTGGGAACCATGTGGTAAAAAGAGGGACCACTGATTAGATCCTTCACTGCTGATTGGAATGAGCCGTATGAAAACTGAAATAGGAGAGGAACATCCAGACAATTGAGAATGGGTGAGGAATATCTATTTGCTCCTTTCCTCATTCTAGTCTCATTGATTTAATTATATTGATATTTTTACTTTTTCATTTAGAATATTTACAAGGCAATTTAATCTCTTGAGATCAATGACCATATATTCTAAAACATTTAAAAAATAAATAAATCCCATAACAGTCAACACTTTTCAGATTAACAGACAGTTGTAAGCAAAACAGGTAGTCCTTAGCTAAAACGTACCAATACTGTTCCTTCCTTCATTCATTTTTCAAAAGTATCTTAAGTGCTATACATTATAAAATAAAATAAAATAAAATTGGTCAGAGAAAGATGGTTTTATCCTTTAAAATAAAATAGATTCAGGTGATTCATACATATAAAATGTTCTTATGTTCTTGTAAAAAACAAAACACTTTTGGGCAGCTTGTCAGTAATAGTAAGATACAGTGAGTTTTCCCTTGATATTAATATTGCGAGAGGTTTCTAACTTTATTGCATCTGTAAAAGCTACGAAGGAATTGCAACTGAATACACATATTATCTGCTGATTTCTGCTACTTCATAAGCGGTATTTTGACAGTTAATTCCTCCAAAAGCTGTTTTGAGAAAGTCTCTTAGATACTTATGCATATTATAATGCAAGGTATCTCCAAATATTACAGCTCCTTTTATATTTCTTCATCAACTGGTACTCTAATTGCACTGGAAAGAAAGGGGAGAATAATGGGGCAAATTGCCCTCATACTCAGATCCTACCTGTGGTATCTTGTAAAGGCCCAGGATATCTGCCATGCATGAAGAAGGAAAGGAACTAAGGCCCCCGATTACTCCAATTATCTTTTCCTGGATGCCACATTTGTAGTTAGGGACAAACCAATGTGATTTGAAAAGCAGGTCCAGGGTAGTTCGATAGGTCATGCTTGAATCAGAGTAGCTGTCATAGATGTGGAACCCGAGGGTAACATTGGGCAAGATCTTGGGATTGTCATTGATCTTGTCAACAGCAAAGACCAAGGCCAGGATGTGCTGGTAGAACTTGGTCAAAACACTGCAAAGAAAGTCACTTGCTATTTCGTGGGTGCATTAAACAGTGCACAAAGTCATTTTAACACACTATTTGTCTACTCTAGATCTCAAAGGCTCAGCTGATAAAAAGCAAGGATGAACAATAACTAGGTTATACAGTGGTACCTCGGTTTAAGAACAGTCCTGTTTATGAACGATTCAGTTTAAGAACTCGGCAGAACTGGAAATAGTGTCCCAGTTTGCAAACTTTACCTCGGTCTAAGAATGGAATCCAAACGGTGGAAGGATACTGTCGGCGGGATGCCTCATTGGGGAATGCACGCCTCAGTTTAAGAACATTTTTGGTTTAAGAACAGACTTCTGGAATGGATTAAGTTCGTAAAATGAGGTACCAATGTACTAGAAAGAAATAAAATGTATTGTGGCTAGCCTTTCCAGTAATGTGCTTTTAAACATGTACATCATAACTAAGGGAATGTTTGGATTAGGCTTCAAACCAAACCATATCCGCAACATAGATGCTGTATATATCTGTATTGATTAGTTCAAGTATTTCCCTAAATTCCACTCTTAATTTTCAAAAATTCTGCTAAAGTCTGTAGAACAAGTGCAACAACAAAGAAAGATAGCAAGTGTTTGTCTAATGCAGGGGTCAACAAAGTTTTTCTGCAGGGGGCCGGTGCTCTGTTCCTCAGACCTTGTTGGGGGCCGGACTATTTTTAAAAAAATAATGAATGAATTCCTATGCCCCACAAATAATCCAGAGATGTATTTTAAATAAAAGGACACATTCTACTCATGTAAAAACATGCTGATTCCCGGACCATGCGTGGACCGCATTTAGAAGGCTATTGGGCCGCATCCGGCCCCTGGGCCTTAGTTTGGGGACCCCTGGTCTAATGCTTTTTCTGCCCTGGTTTCTAGCTCACCTTAAGAAGCTGTTTCATGACACAAATGGTCCAAAAATCTATTACCTTTTAGACTGCTTTAATGAATCTATTTCTATTCTGTAGTATAACTCTTTGCCAGTCACGACTTACTGCTGAAGATATCCAATAAATATACCGTGTGAAATAAAATAATGTGTGTATTTCTTCACAGCATTTTCTTGCCTCTTAAGGTGCAAAGGCAAGTAAAAGCAGAACAATTGTTTTTTTAATTGCATGCTGCTGTAGTTTGCAGTTTTCTTTCTTTTTTTTTTTGCAAATATTTTTTTTATTTTCATCATCTTACAAAACACAAATATACATGTCAAATAAAGTTTTACAATATTACTAAACTCCGCCGAGTTTTTATTGACTTCCTCCCCTCTCTTCTCTGGCTTTCTACTTTTTCCTCTTTCCTACGCTTTCTCTTCTTTTCTCTTTTCTTCTTTCACATGTTTTGTTATCTTCATATTTTCATTACTCATTTGTCCTGTTACAAGAATTCCATTATACCCCGTAAGTGCTTACACCTCCTTATAGTCCTTTATATATTCCAGAAATTTACCCCATTCCAATTGAAACCTTTGATCCTTTTTTTCTCTTATTTTCCCAGTTAATTTTGCCAACTCTGAGTATTCCAATACCTTCCTTCTCCAATCATTTATTGTTGGTACCTCTTTTAATTTCCACTTTTGCGCCAATAGTACTCTCGCGGCTGTGGTGGCATATAAGAAGAGATTTTGATCTTTTCTTTCAATCTCTTCCCCTACTAACCCAATCAGGAAAGCCTCTTGTTTTTTTGGGAATGTATACTTAAAAATTTTCTTTAATTCATTATAAATAGCCTCCCAAAAAGGTTTGACTTTTTCACATGTCCACCACATATGGTAAAACTCACCATCCTTCTTCTCACATTTCCAACATTTCTTATCATATTTTTTGTACATTTTTGCCAATCTTACGGGTGTGAGATACCATCGATACATCATTTTCATGATGTTTTCCTTTAACAATACACATGCCGTAAATTTCATATGTTTTTTCCATAAATTTCCCCACATTTCTAATTGTATATTGTGACCAACATCTATCGCCCATTTTGTCATTACCTCTTTAACTTCTTCATCCTTAGTATGCCAATCTAATAGATAATCGTACATTTTAGATAATAATTTCTCGTTACCCTCTAAAATATCCACTTGGAATTTTGATTTGTTACTGTCGAAATTACACTTTCTTTTGTCTTCATTAAATAGGTTATATATCTGGTGATATTGGATCCATCCTGTCAATTTTTCTGCTATCTGGTCATATGCCTTAATTTTCCAATCTTTATCTGATTCGATTAACAATTCCTCATATGTTACCCAATCTTCTTCTTCCATATTTATTTTTTTTATTGTTAATATCTCTTTGGGGGAAAGCCATCTGGGTGTTTTTCTCTCCACCAGGTCCTTGTGTCTTACCCACACTTCATATAAAGGTTTCCTAAATACATGTGCCAGGAATTCCCTGTGCACTTTCACTTTACCTTGCCAAAGGTAGGAGTGCCAGCCGTACCTATTATTAAAACCCTCCAAATCTAGCAGCTCCTTATCCTTCAGCACCATCCACTCTTTAAGCCAGATCATGCACGAAGCCTCGTAATAAATTTTTAAATCCGGCAATCCAAAGCCCCCTCTCTCTTTTTTATCTATTAATAATTTATGTTTGATTCTCGGGCGTTTGCCTTGCCAGATGTATTTTGACAAATTTTTCTGCCACTCTTTTAACTGGCTTATTCCCTTGATTACCGGTAACATCTGGAAGAGAAACAAGATCCTTGGTAGGACGTTCATTTTTACACTTGCTATCCTTCCCCACAGTGACAAACTTAATTTACTCCAGATTTCTAAATCTCTTTTGATTTCTTTCCAGATAGGCTCATAATTATCGCTAAACAGATTTATATTTTTAGGTGACAGCCAAATTCCTAAATATTTAACCTTTTTTACCGCCATAATGCCATATTTATTTTGTAATTCTTCCGTTTCCTTCCCGCTTAGATTTTTAACCAACATTTTTGTTTTTTCCTTATTTAGCTTGAAACCTGCTAATTTTCCGAATTCTTCTATTGTTGTTAACATCTCTCCCACACTTTGCATTGGATCTTCTAGAGTCATTACAATGTCGTCCGCAAACGCCTTCAGTTTGAGCTCCCTCTTGCCGATCTTAATTCCTTTAATATCTTTTGTGGCTCTTAATTTATCTGCCAGAACCTCCAATACAACAATAAAAAGCAATGGTGATATCGGGCAGCCCTGTCTTGTGCCCTTTGTAATGTTAAATTTATCTGTTAGAGCCCCGTTAATCACCAATTTTGCCGACTGTTCTTTATAGATGGCTTTGATTCCATTTAAAAAGTGTTCCCCCACCTCCATCTTTTTTAAGATCTTCATCATAAATTGCCACGACACATTATCGAAGGCTTTTTCGGCGTCGATAAAAATTAAAGCCGCTTTCTTGTCTATTTTCAGATCCAAATATTCAATTAAGTCCACAATTGTTCTGATGTTATTTTTCATCTGGCGGCCCGGAAGGAACCCCGCCTGATCCCTGTGAATTATTTTGTTTAAGGCCTTTTTCAATCTCTCTGCTAAAATGTCCGTAAATAATTTGTAATCTAGGTTCAATAATGAAATCGGCCGGTAATTTTTTTCATTTAACAAATCTGTGCCCTGTTTTGGAATTAAGGTGATGAAAGCCTCCTTCCAAGAGTCCGGGACCTTTCCATTAATTAAAATTCTATTCATCACCTCCAGCAATTTTGGTGTCAGCTGCGGTGCCAATTCCTTATAATATTTTGCTGATAAGCCGTCGGGACCCGGGGCCTTCCCTCCCTTCAGCTTTTTTATTGCACCTTTAAGTTCTTCCTCTGATATTGGACTGTTCAGTTGTTCTTGGTCTTCCTTTGATATTCTCTTTGGCTTATTCTTATCCAGATATATGTCCATTTCTTCTTCCTTCTCTTGATTTTCCTGGTATAATTTTTTATAAAATTCTTGGAATATATTTTTGATATCTTTTGGATTTTCTATTAATACATCATTCTTTCTGATTTTGTTTATTATGCTCTGCTCTTTTCTTTTTTTCAGCTGCCACGCGAGTAGCTTGCCCGACTTATTAGCATATTCAAAATTCTTTTGTCTCAGCCATTTTAATTTCCATTCTATTTCCTGATTAGTTAATGTTTCAAATTGGTTTTTTAGCCCCTTAATACTTTGTTTTAAATCTTGATTCTTTGGATGTAAAATTAATTGTTTTTCCTTATCTTCTAATGCCTTTAATATTTCTTCTTTCTTCTTCTCTCTTTCTTTCCTTTTGCCAATATCTTGAGATATCATAAAACCCCTTAACACCGCCTTGCTGGCGTCCCAGACCACGTTTAAATCCGTTTCTTCATTTGAGTTCAGTTCAAAATAGTCACTTAGAACCTTTTTTGCCTTTTCTGTTATTTTTTCATCATTAAATAGGCTCTCATTCATTCTCCACCTAGTTCTAACACCTTCTCCTTTTAGTTCCATATATACGGCATTATGGTCCGATAAGGTTCTGGGATGGATCTCTACTTTATGTACTTTTAATAACAATCCTTTCGTGACCCAAATATGATCTATTCTCCCTGAGCTTTTGTTAGGTTCTGAGAAGTATGTATATTGTTTTATCCCAGGATGTTTTGCCCTCCATGCATCTATTAAACTTAAATTTTCTGTTAATGTAAAAAAAGCCTTTGGCAGTTTACCTTCTGAGCCCGAGCTCCTTGATGTTCTGTCTAACATTGGGTTCACTACCCCATTCATGTCACCCATTAATATTTGTTTTTGATCAGCAAATTCCAACAGGATTTCCTCCAGCTTTTTGTAAAATTTGGCCTTTTTATTATTCGGGGCGTATATTCCTACCAATTGTATTTTCTCTCCTTGCCATGATATTTGTACGATTACTATTCTCCCTTCTTCATCTTTATAAATCAGTTTGGGTTCCAACTTCTGTTTTATATAAAGAACCACCCCTCGCTTTTTCTTTTTATCTGCCGATACAAAGTCCAAACCCAATCTTTTATTTATTAGTATTCTCTTGTGTTTTTTGGCAATATGGGTTTCCTGTAAACATACAATGTCTAACTTTTGTTTGTTCAAAACATGTTCAACTTTATTTCTTTTGCATTTATTATTCAAACCATTTATGTTCCAAGATTGAAGCTTTAAAGTCATGACTCCGGATTTCTTGTTGAGTCTTTCTACAACTTGGTGTTCTCTCTGTCCTCCTCTTCCTGTTCCTCTTCCTCTTCTCCCTCTTCACTTTCCTGTTCGCTTCTTTCTCCTTCTCCTTCTTCTTCCTCTTCCTCCTCTTCCACTCCTCCTACTGCACCTTCCTCCGTCTTCCCTTCTACAATTTCCTTTACCTTCTTTTCCTTCTTATCTCCTTCTAGTCCCAGCTCCTTTGGGTATCTTCTGATGAACTTCTTCAGTTCTTGTACGTTCATTATCTTATATCTTTTGTTTTTGAAATAAAAAGTTAGTCCTTCAGGAAATTCCCACCGAAAGCTTATTCCTTTTCTCCTCAAAATTCCTGTCAGCGTCTGGTACGGCTCTCTCTTCTTTAAAAATCTTACTGGGATTTCTTTATGTATAATGATTTCCCTACCACCAATTATTAATTTCTGTGAGTGGCCTAATTTCAGAATTTCATTTCGAATATCCATTGAGTTAAACATTACCAAGCAATCGCCTGGCAGTTTTTTAGCTCTTGCTTTCGCTGACTTTACTCCTATTCTAAAAGCATTTAGAATGGAGTACTCTACAATTTCTGGTTTAGCATTTAACCATTTAGCCAGTTCAAACACTATTTTTTGCCTTATATTCTCATTGGCCTCCACAGGAATCCCACGGAATTTGAGGTTCATCTGTTTTTGCCGTAGTTCTAGCATAGCTAAATTGTCCAGTATCTCTTCTTGAGCCCTGTTCACATCTCCTATCTCTTCCTTCACTTTTTCTGTATCTTTCTTTGATTGTTTTACTTCCTTCTGGACTTTCTTTACTGAGTTTTCTAATGTCTTAGATTTACTAGATAAATCTTTTATCTGTTCTGTCAACTCTCCCACCACCTTTTCAAATTTTTCATCCATTGATTCCTTCAAATCTACAATTTTTTTCTCAATATTCTGTTCGCTCTGTCTTATTTCTTTTTTTATTTCTGCTAATAAACCTTCCCATTCCTTTCCTTCCTCTTGTTTTGAGGTCCTTCTCTCTGCTGGTGTTACACTCCCTTTATTCCCCTTCATTCTTAATTCAAAATCTAATTTCCGCTATAATTTTTCTACCACCAGGGGGAACAAAGCTCACTCTGCCCTTTGCAATTACACTTACAATTACAATTACAATTTAACCTGTATTCTATTTTTTAACCTTTAGGTGGCGTTGGAGAGTAACTAATTTCACTCAGTTCAGCTATCTTATCTCTGACTTTCGGTTTCTTTGTTCATCAGAGTCCCAAAGTTACTTTCGATTTCTTTGTTACAAACTCATCTCCCTTTTTGCTACTTTGTAGCTTCAGAGGAACAGCAGTTCACCTAGATATTTTTTCAATCCGTGTCAGAAAACCGCAAGAGTTTAAAAAGTCTAAAACCCACAGAAGTCTGTAGCAACCACAACGATCCAACGACGATCCAACCTGAAAAGCAAGCCCCCCTTCCCTCCCCGAGAAAGTCCCCAGTACTTAAAGGCTCAGTCCGGCGATGGTATCTATCTTCGTTTTCTCCCACAGTACTTTTAATCGACCCCTGCCAATTTCCTTCCCCGTTCTCTGCTCAATCGATGATTGTAATCCCGGGAGTCGATACCCCCTTTCTCTTTATAATTCTTCAAATCAGTAGCCTTTGTCTCCTTTTACCGCCCGCCGACTTAGTCTTCTTGCACTCGGAGGGGGGGGAGAAGAAGGGATAAAACTCTCTCTCTCTCTCGATCGTTTCAATAACTTTCCCACTTTCCAGCCTTATCGGTGTTTTAAAAAGCTTTCCACCAACGGATGCAGCCCTTTCCGTATCGCCACGCAAAACCCCTGTCTGTCTTAGGTTTGCTAACACGATATTAAGCCGCACTGAGAGTCTTAAAATCTTACAGTCTTAAAGATCTTTCCGTCGCTTTTTTCCCTTTCTTTCCCCCCTCTACCGGATCTTCTTAGTTTCTCAAACACTCTAGTTCTTTTGTCTTATATTATTATATTTCTCCGGTCTGCCCGACCACTGTTCACCCCCAGGCAACCGGTCAAGAAAGATTAACTCACTTTACAGGAACGCTGTACCCAGATCGTCTTGCACAGTCATGCCCAGCGCCATTTTTCACCAGAGTAGAGACGGACTCCCTTTTTGCGTCTCCTACTCACATCCGAATTACTGTCTTTGCCAGTTCTTAAGTTCGGACAACTCGATCTTTCTCGTTGCCCCGATCTCCGTTTATCTCTTATTCTTCTGTTTTGGAAGCGGGCTGCTTTTATCAGGATCTTGAGGCTTTGCGCAGCTGGGGGGGTGCGATGTCCCCGTCTTGCGTCCGCTTCTCACCCCTTCTCCCGAAGTTTATGCTTTAACCTCGAGTTCTAGGGCGCAGCAAATGACGCCGCCAGGTACACTGAACTTCAAGGTAACCCCCCTCGAAGTGAACGGGTCCGCTTAGCCTTCGCGCGACCCCCTTTTCCCCCAGGTACGCTCGGAATACCCAGAGGGAATATTCCGCGATCCTACGATGGCCGCAGCTCCACCGGAAGTCAGTTTGCAGTTTTCTTTTAGAATTAAATCATTAAAGATTAAAACTACTTTCACCTTGAATTCGTTTCCATCATGGAATGATTTATTCACACACACACACACACACACACACACACACACATTATGCATACATCCCTTTGCTCTTAGCTGACATTGTTGACTGAGAGATGTCATTTTCAATAAACAAAGGGCTCTCATCCAATCATTACTACGTGCCTTCGTCACCTGCCTTTAGAAAGTGGTTTTGACTGCATGCTTTTGCATGCAGAAGCTCCCAAGTTCAATTCCTGGCATCTCTAGTTCGGCTTGTGAAAGTCTCCTTTCTGATACTCTGGAGAATGACTGGTGGTCAATTCTGGTATTCTAAACCAGATGGTTCAATGATCTCACTCAGTATAAGGCAGCTTCCTATATACAAATATTATTTACCGTGAGCTTTAGATGTCATTATTCCCTGCACTATAAACACAATTTTTCATTCAAGGAACTTTTCATTGAAGGACAGTATGCATGTTTCTCCCCTTCCTTCTGTCTTCACAGCTTGTAAACTGAGAAATATGGTGAACAGCCCAAATGAAGTATATGCAGTGCTATTTTTCTAGAAAAAGAGACGCCAGAATTCACCATGAATGCCTCCCTCATTCTCTTAAAATAGAAATGGCACCCACCAGAGAGGTGCCGGAACTGAGTTTCCCCAAGATCCTGCTGGAAAAAGACCTGAGTATGTGGGAATTTGAACTCAAAACAGCTCCTACAGAAAATCAATAAAAAAGACTAAGTCAGTCCTAAGCGCCTTTCTGTAGAGGCTGTTTTTGCCTGGCACCTAACCGTCTCCAGAGTCTGGCGCTGATGTATTTCCATACAGCAGACAGAGTTGTTGTCAGCAATTAAAAACGTTATCTATAAGGATTGCACTGCAAATCTTCATGAAGACCTGAATATTATTAATGATTTGAGGAGTACATATCAGGCAAGGGACATACAGAAGGAACAAATAAAGAACCATGGAAGGATGCCTATACCACAAGAAGGTAATGAACATTCGAATAGTGTGCCCTGCTAAAGAATCACTAAATTAAACTAAAGACTTACACTGGGATTTCAGTCAAGACCAGAGAAGGGTGTTCTGTGAAGTCAACTGGGCGGGATATATACTTGATATGAGACACCATCCCACCAATGAGGAGATCACCTGGCTCATACCACTCGTGTGGAATATGTACAGGATCATTTCTGGTGCATTTCAAAGTGTGCATTTTGCACTCTATGTTTGCAAGCAGCAGGAGAAGCAGAAAAAACATCCCGATGACAAACCTCCCTCCACAAATAGACTCACCAGCCTCCTTTCTACAGTACCATTGCTAACATCAGCCTCCTTTGAATAAGATGACTTGGGTGGCAGCTGACTTTAAAAATGAGCTCTTTAAAAAGACAACTATTCACTTCATACTTGACCTCAGCACAGTTATAAAACCATGGTATGAATGCCAGTATATAAACACCAACATAGAGAAAGACAACAGGATCAAAATGGCAGTGCCCTGTCCCTCTTCTGACCCTAATCTTAGAGGTCTATGGAATATTGCAGTATTTATAATCCTTTTAGATCTGGGGTTTTCCTGCTGCCTTCAGGAGACCCAGTGGAGCTTGGAGCATGTGAATTGATTGTTGTGATTTTGATAATTACAGGCCAAATAATCACTTCTGCAACGATTTTGCTGCATCCTTAGTAGTAAAACTGCTGAAGAAAACATATCTGTCATAACAAAGTGGCCCTTTTTGTGATGGTAACAAGAAAGATTAGGAAGAAGGGATTGGGGAAAAAATAGTAAATTATAAGGGGGATTTGGAGGTCAAAATTGAAATACACTGTATGTAGTCATGGAGACTCCCCATTTATATTCTTACTTACAACACATGTTTCTGTGTGTCTAAACAGAAGTTTTGCATTATATTATGAATATATTGCCTGTGTTTGTATGGTTTTGTCATGGTCTTCACTAGCACAATAAACTTATTATTGATACATTGGAAAGCGGGATGTGTTAAGCGGTGTAGAAATTGTTCAAAGTTAAAATTAAGCAACAATCCTACCCTGCAGTATTGATGTGCAAAGATTTATCTATAAATTATGCATGTAAAAATCCATAGCTCATGTTTCCTGTAGAATAACAGTACTTAAAATTTTATTTCATGCACAAGGAACTATACAAGTCTATCCACTCTAACAATTATAACACTCATAAAAGTTCCTAATACCTACACTTAAATGTTCTGTCTACTCTACCATTCAGCCTCTCACCCGATCAGTATGGCAGAAGAGTTCTTATTTTCCTATTTCCTACTGAAACTTTTATTTCTGTAGCTGAACTTTATATATCCACCTGGGAACTTTTCTCTCATCAGTTCTACAGCCCCTAAAACAAAAGACACCCTTTTTACAACTCATCCAAAAAAACTGACAAAATTGCTGAAATAGTTTGATTCTTTCACTTGGTTCCAACTCATTTATATTTCCTTTATGATTCTACGTAGGATTTCAATGACATTAATGAGAATGCAAACAGAACTATTATTTAATTCTTTCTTCGTATAAGATGTTCCCTGTTGTTGAGCTCAGGCTTCGCCAGAATTATGTAACATTTTGGGGAAAAGATGCAAGCCAGTAAGCCAGAAGTGGAAGCCAAGATCGAGAAAATCTCCGCTGCCACCATGTATTTTCCTCTAGTGCTTAAGTAAGTTGGAACAAAGGAGAGCCAAACACTGCAAAAGACCAGCATGCTGAAGGTGATAAATTTGGCTTCATTGAAACTGTCAGGCAATTTTCTGGCTAGGAAGGCCACATTGAAGCTGACAGTGGCCAGGAAGCCCATGTAGCCCAAAACACAATAGAACATGGTGGCGGATCCTTCATTACATAACAGTATAATTTGCTCAGTCATTGAGTGCATGTCCAAATCTGGGAATGGGGGAGAGGTTGCCAGCCAGAGAATGCAGATCCCTGCTTGAACAACGGTGCAGGAAAGGACAATGGAATAAGCCAGTCTCTGCCCCATCCAATTCCTCATCCTGGATCCTGGTTTGGTAGCCATGAATGCCAAAATGACAGAAATGGTTTTGGCCAAGATGCTAGACAGGGCCACAGAGAAGATGGTGCCGAAACTTGTTTGTCGGAGAAGGCAAGTTGCCTCATTAGGCATTCCGATGAACAGCAAAGAGCAGAGGGAACACAAGAGGAGGGAGGTGAGAAGAATGTAGGTGAGGCTTCTGTTGTTGGCTTTGACGATGGCAGTGTCCCGGTGCTTAATGAAGATGCCCAGCACCATGGCTGTAACCAGAGACAATAGAAGTGCAGAGGAAGTTGAAACAATAGCCAAAGTGTCATCAAAGGCTAGGAAATTTGATATGTTAGGGATGCAGTGACTGTGGTCCTTGTTTGAATGCTGGTCTTCTGGGCAATGGATACAAGTTTCTGGGGAGGGAAAGAGGCACTGTATGCCAATTAAAAAAAAAAAAAGGAATATCCAGTAGTTCAGTCTCACCCAGCTCTACAGACATACCAGAAATATAATGCATAAAAACTGTGTCCTATCAATTTCATTGCAAAAGCAAAGGAGTTAAAATTAATGCATATCTGCAACAACAACAATCTTTATTACGGTCCAGAGACCCAACAAGCTGGCATATCTGCATAAACAATGGTGCCCAGACTATATGGAGGGGAGAAATGTAAAGCCACCGACATGCTATACAAGGCTGGAGTTACAGGGTAATGAATGACGTAGAATTCAGGCATGGTCTATTTCTTTTTGTCATTTCTTCCATTGTTAGCTGAGAGGCATTTTTAGCTGATTTGTATGCTTCTTATGGAGGGCAGTGTAAAGTGTTTTACATTAATCACCTAGATTTGCTCAATGGCTGGAGAGCTCATTCCCACCAGTTTTTACTGTAGATGTTGATGTTTTTGGGTGGTGTCATGGTCTTTGGCTAGTGCAATAAAAGTTTATGATGGTGGTGATATATTGATGCTAACATTATTACCTTATTTGATAGCATCCGTTTTTTCATCACAATGATCTTGGATCTTGATGCTAAAATGTACTGCCCATGTTTTGAAAGAAACATTCCTCATGATAATGAATGTGATATATAAATACGAAATAATAGAACTATGTTTTAACATACACCCCAAACAAGCACACATAGGAATAATAAATGATGGTAAACTTGGAAAAGAACTACTCAGAGTTTACTGCAATAAATTGTATGATTTGGAATATTTTAATGAGTTTTCTTACCCTTCTCATTTGAGTACATCCCTTCTGGACATGGAGCACAATCATAGCAGCAAAATTTCACTCCCTCCTTCTTTTTCTTCCCATGACCAGGAGGACAGTGAGAATTACACACCGAAAGGGGTGGCACCTATCCAAAGTTTAAGACCATAATAAGAGCCCTGCAGCATCAGACCAGAGACCCATCTAGTCCAGAATGCTGTCCTCAAACTGGCCAACCAGAGGCCAGTGGGAAGCCTGCAAGCACAACCTGACTATACATGCTCATGTATTCAGAAGTATACTGCTTCTGATTGTGGAGATAGAACACGGTCATGAAGGCTAGCAGGCCATGAGAATATTGTCTTCAATTTCAAAGGCATCTGAATTGGTG
Source organism: Lacerta agilis (assembly GCF_009819535.1). Lineage (NCBI taxonomy): Eukaryota > Metazoa > Chordata > Lepidosauria > Squamata > Lacertidae > Lacerta > Lacerta agilis. The sequence continues at coordinate 10,247,729 of NC_046325.1, read as the reverse complement.
GCCATTCTTGAGTTCCCATTCTAGAGGCCGGGGGGGGGGGGGCGTCTCTCTATCCACATCATATACCTTTGAAATTACAGCCTGGTTTGCTTAATGTGTGTTTTGGGAAAGCTGAGGGAAACCATTGTTAATGATTGAATTACCAAGCATGGAGAAGAACATATCTTGCTGAAGCAGAACCAGCAGAACTTCTGCAAAAATAACTCTGGAAGGGTGTGTATCTGAAGAAGTGTACATGCACACGGAAGCTCATACCAATGACAAACTTAGTTGGTCTCTTAAGGTGCTACTGGAAGGATTTTTTTTTTAAATTTTGTTTCGATTACGGCAGACCAACACGACTACCTACCTATATCTGGAAGAGTACTTTCAATATATCAACAAGCATATAGAGAGAGGTGATGCAGATGGCAGTATGTAAATAATATTCCCTTTCAACTCCCTGTTTGCAAATCCCCCATTATTCAGATTTTTTTTCTTCTCGAGTTAAATAGGATCAAATTGCATTTTCTTTACATATATGCTGAATTTGATTGCCTTGGACCTCAGTCAAGCTCTGCAAGGGCCTCTTGATAGCCATATGGATCAACACTTACAACCCACATCAGGTCCTGGCCAAAACCTAAGCTTAAGTCCAGCATCACTGTCACTTGAGTCAATTAGGGTATCTTGACATCCTTCCATTTTGTATCTAGGTCAGTCACCAGCCGGTGAGAGAAAAATCCTATTATGCAGGGTGTTCCTTTGCAAGTGCCTTTCCTGCCAGGGATTGATTTGTGCACAACCCTACCAGGAGCCAACACTGAAAGGGCTCTGTCTGCTACTTGCCATTCTCATTTTAATTACAGGCCAACAATGAACACAAAGAGTTAGATATGTTCATACACATGAAGGCAGGATTAGTGGTATTATGAATGCAACTAGTGACATTCCAGTGAATTTTGGATTTATTTGTATGAAGGAATGGTTCCTTTGTTTTCTTTCCATCTATTGCCCTCCCACTTCATTTGATGACTATGAATTTTTGGTATTTGAGAGACTGTGCTGCCATTTCCCCACCTGTGCAAGATCTCTGTTCCATTTGATTCTGCCCCCATCGATGACGAGCTCTTTGCCAGAAGGAGCCTGTGGACCCAGACTTCCCACTTTAACCCTGATGTAAGATTTATTTGGGAATGTGACCAAGTTTGTAATATCAAAGCCAGATGCCAGCTCTCCATGTTCATTTAATGTAATTTCATCTCCAGCAGTGTTGTTAAATGAGATCAACCGAAGGAATGAGTGAAGCTAAGTGGGAAAATAAGAAAATCAACATGGTTTTTTTTTTTTAATAAAGTGTTGTAATAGTCTATTTAAACCTAATGGAGAGTGTCCACGCTTTGGAAACCGATACAGGAAGGGTATGGCACCTAATTGTACAATGCAAATTCCACTATTGAAAATGATGCCAAGAGAACTTCCAAAAAGATCCAAAATCACTTCCGTCTTGTCATAATTCAGCTTCATTTTGTTGGCCCTCTTGCTACTCCATCTTCATCTCCAGACACTGATTCAGTGTCAATACTGAACCCAATTCTTGCAAGGAACAATGGTATCCTCTTTAAAGAACAAGTTGTATGCCCCTTCATCTGCTAGGACAACTGTTGTACCTAAAACGATTAGCCCTAAAGTCTCTGTTTTCATAACTGATAGCTTGCATACTTAGTTATCACTCCTCAAATGCACATTATTAGTGTGCTGCTTATGAAATTCTGCATCATCTACTTTTTTAAAAAAAAAAAACAATTGTACAAATTGATTCCATCTTTGATAAAATAAAATGACTTAAGTTTTATTATCCTTGAAGTACAAAGTTCCAGAACGTGCTCAATCTGTCAGCATTACATGTGACAATGAAAATGTGCATTGACACTGGATTCTCCATATGTTACCTGCCAGCCTTCCACATTCTGATGAAATAGTTTGCTCCTGGCACCTGTTCTTGCCTGTGTGGTTCTAGCTGAACATGTGATATGTAAGGCATATGCCAAAGTATAGACAGCATTATAGATACTGTAGCTGTGACCAATTGTGTTCATTTCAAAAAAAGGTGCAGGAAGGCTCTCTAGCACCTCTTCTCCGGTACATGGATTAACAAGGAATGTAGACACAGAGGAGTTTGAAAGTGAACAGCTGAATGCTTGCTCCCAGAAATCTTTGATAAATCCATCTCCGTCTTCCCACAAAGGATTTACAATCTGAAGAAATTCTCGGAAGCCCTGCAGCTCCTTTGAGTGAATTTCAAAGGAGATAGCACCATGGAACATTTGTATATCACTGTCAATAACTTTTTGAACAGCATGCCATGTAAAATCAATTTGGGCTGTTGTTATCCACACTTTTGCTGTAGATAACAGGTTTTTGTAGTGAGGAAATACTGCTTGACTCATCATTGCTCCCGTTATCATGCATCCCAACCATGCAATAGTTGGATTTTCTCCGTAAATAATGATCACCTTGGCTTTGTTCCGCAAGAAACTTGGTAAAATACTCTTCACATCATACACAATGTCAGACAGCTCAGGGGAGAATTTCATGTTTTTTATAACTCTTTCTGTGGATGCCGAACAGATTCCATTCTTCAAAAACATTGACTCCATAGTCTGCAAGAAATTTTCTCCACCTTCATCATCCACAACAACAAGACCTACCCATTTCCATGTGAAATGCAGAAGTAACTGGACAATTCCCTGATACTGAAGGCCTTCATTGGGGACCATATGGTAAACAGAAGGGTGCTTTATTTTATCATTCAATCTTAGTTCAAATGAACCATATGAAATCTGAAAAAAGAAGGGAACAAAACACCAAAAAGTGAGATATCTTAGAGTTTTAAGTGTAGCTCATTATATTCTTATTTATCTAATTATTTCCTTACAGTAAGATCCCCAACTTTTTTTTTAACAATAATTGTTGTTGTTGCTTAGTTGTTTAGTTGTGTCCAACTCTTTATGACCCCATGGACCAGAGCACGTCAGGCAATTACAATAATATTCCCTGGTATTTGAAACACATAAAATATTGCAAGGACCAGAGCTCAGTGGTGCAATGTCTCATTTACATACAGGAGATTGCATCCTGAGCATCTATCCAATTACGGCTGGGAATGTCCTCTGTCTGAAGGCCTATTGAGCTAGATGGTCCAGGTTTAAGGCAATATCAGACAACTTTTTATGTTTATAAATGCACACCACACAAACAATCAGGATGAGATTTTCCTCTAAATATAATTTTCATCCCTTTAGATAAACCTTTCACAAAACACAATCTTTCAAATTTCCCTCCTCTCACATAAAACTCAAATATACTTTCAGCTTATTTTACTTGTTTCAATTGTACCACTTTTTTTTCTTTTTGAATCATCACATTCCTATTTGAAAGAGGCATGTGGATAATTAAGAGAAATCCCCTTGCTCAGATTCTACCTGTGGAATCTTGTAAAGACCTAAGATGTCTGCCATGCGGAAGGAGGTATCAGAGCTCATTCCTCCGATGATTCCTACTACATTTTCCTGAATACCACATTTGTAGTTGGGGGCAAAATGATGTGATTTAAAGAGCACATCCAGAGTGGTACGGTAGGTCATCCTTGAATTGGAGTAGCTGTCATAGATGTGGAACCCAAGAGTGGCATTGGGCAAAACCTTTGGATTCTTGTTTATCTCATCAATGGCAAACACAAAGGCAAGGATGTGTTGGTAGAACTTTGTCACCACACTGCAAATAAAGTGCATTGTTATTTGATGGAAGAATTAAATCATTTTAGCACACTATTTGTCCATTCTATGCATGATTAAATGTGCAAAAAATGTTATAATATAGAGATGTAACGGTGAGAATATATGTGGACTAAGGGTTAAAGTTTATATTGTAAACTTTCTCTTAAAAATTCTCTAAAGAGATTTTTTATAAAATGATGTATCATTGGTACTTACCTCCAGAGAAACTATTCAGAATGTATAAAGGTGTTTGCTGGAAGTGCCAAGAACATGGAGGGATATTTTATTATGCTTGGTGAACATGTAAAAAAGCTTTCAAAATAATAGATACAAATGCATACATTGATACAGCAGATTTTAAAGGTTAATATCTAATTGAAGCCAGAACTTTTTCTTTTAGAGTTATTGGATACATAACTAGAAAAAGTACTATAGGAAATTATTCCAGTATATGATTAAAGCTGTGAGATTGTTATATGCACAAAGATGGAAAGATATAGCCATGCCTACTATAGAGGAATGGTTGATAAAATTATTGGACTTAGCTGAGATGGCAAAGATAATGTGCTTAATTAGAAAAAAAAATCATTATTGACATTTATTAAAGACTGGAAAATTGTTATGGACTTTTTCCATGAAAGAGAAAATGAACTTCTAATATCTGGATTTGAAGATCTTTTTTTTTTTTAATGGCTTATAGAATGCACATGTCTTCCAATCAAAGAAGTTCCTCTCTTTCTCCCACCCAATTCTTTCATCTCTCTCTCATTTTTTTCTTCTAAATCCCATGTATGTGGAATGAGGTTTTGGTCATGAAGCAGTCCTAAGGCTGCAAGTGGCTCACTCCAAGAATGCAGAACTATAGGCATAATGTGTATGAATGTGTGCAAATTTAGTGAAATAAAAAAACTACCCGCTACATGCTCCCTTTTCTAATTTGAAAACTCAGCAGCTGTGTGCTTCAGCCAGACCAGAGAGTGATTGGATCATAAAAGGTTAATGCTTTAAAATGCCTGTTTCCCAGAGGCCAAAAATTAAAGAATCCAAGAAATCTGGCCAGGTGGGAGATCAGTTTTAAAGTCTTCAAACAGTTTTATTATTATAGTATTGAAGGGAATTTTAATGGTCAAGGTGCACCAATTCTCTGTACACCTTGACCATGAAAATCTAGCTGAGGAAGAATTAGCGAAACAGGGCCTTGTCCTTTAATTTATTTCGACTGGAATTTGCTTCAATACTATAATAGTAAAACTGTTTGAAGATTTTAAAACTGATCTCCCGCCTGGCCAGAGTTCTTGGATTCTTTAATTTTTGTTTCCCAGAGGCACCTTCTATATTCACTTGTTGAGCATTTCACGTTCTTAACAAACAGTCACTAAAAGGGAATCAAAATAACACAACATGAAAAAGTATTACAACACATCATATACAACAATAGTCATTTTTGATACAAGGGCTGTGTACACAGATCCATAATCCTTAGCTTGAACCATCTAGTTTATGAGAGAGGAAACAAAAAACAACTGTCCACCAAGCGCATGATTTACCAATACATATATTCTATTCCTGTTCTTCAAATCAAGCAAAGAACTTTTGACCTCAGTCTCAAATAAATAATCAGTAATAAAAATAATTAAAAGACCATTGACTCACAATGGTATATTAATAGAGGACTGATGAGGTTTTCTGTTGAACAATGGTTTTGGAGAAATGTAATGTATATGAGATGCCATCCCACCGATGAAGAGATCACCAGGATCGTGCCACTCATGTGGAATATATACAGGCTTACTTTTCATGCACTTAACATTATGCACTTTGCACACCATGTTCGACAGCAGCAGCAGCAGCAGCAAAAAAAGAAGCACAAGCCTGGCAGTAAATTTCCCCCTACCCATGGTCTCTCTCAGGTCTCTTAGTCTGTATCGTCAACACTCCTGTCAACTTGAATTAAACCCAATGGCTTGAGTGGTAGCTGACTTTGCCAACACTTTCTACAAGGGACATATGTCCATGTTATCTTTACCCTCAGCTGTGAGACAAAATCATTGCTTGAATTCCAAATAGTAAACAGCAATATGAACACCTGTATAAGGAACAAAGAAATGTGATTAAAATGACAAAGCCCTGCCTGCCTCTCAGTTGTTCATAGTTTTACTTGGTCTGTGGATTTACTAGACTACTTATACCCATTTCATTCTTAGTTCTTGAATTCCCTTCCCCATCTGCCTTCTCAAAAATCACTGGAGCTTTGAGCGTATGAATAAATTATAGTGATCTAGATAATTACAGGGAAGATAATCACTTCTGAAATCTCAGAACTGCTGAAGCACACCTGTGAGTGACCTCTGTTCAAAGTATAACCATCAAATGCTCCTGTGCTGCTACCCTGTTTAGAAACAGCTGCTTGGTGACAGGTTCTGATGGAGATACTGATTTATTTATTTTATTCATTTATTGAATGTATATACTGCCCTATACCCAGGGGTCTCAGGGTGGTTCACAGGATAAAATCAAAACATAAAACCAAAAAATACATAAAAATAAAAACAACACCCCAATAGCCCCCCCCAAAAAAACACATTTTAAAAGGGCCTAGGATGTAAATCACATCAACCTGTGCTGGGTCCAGGGGTAATCCACAAAATGAGGTCTAGGTCCGGTTCAGAATCCGAAGGTTCAGCAAGGAGTCAGTTCAGCAAGGAGTCAGTCCAATAGAGCCAAGGCAGGAAACCAGGCAAGGACAGCTACAGGATCACAGGCAGGATCTGGCATACAGCAATGTTGCTCCCACAACCTGGGACAGGGTCTGACAGCCTTTTATCTTAGTTGGGGCAACGGCAAGTCCCGATCCCTCGGTGACTCACCTCCCTGTTTCGCCTGAAGGTGAGCACTCCTCCTGCAAGTACTGAGTCTCTGCAGCTCGGGAGATGCCAGTGGATTACTAGACCCAGTGGCTGCATCAGCCTCCCCTGGCCAAACCAGTAGTGGAACAGCTGTAAGTGATGGCCCAGCTGAAGGCAACGAGGTAATCTCTGCATCTGGAGCCAGGACAGGCTCAGGCCCCTGACTCGACCCAGCTGGTGTTTGTTGCAGGGGAATCTGTGCAGAGGGGGACTCTTCAGGATCAGTCCCCAGACTTGGTTCAGATGATGTATGAGGCAGAGGATCCGGTACAGACTGAGACTCCTCTGGTTCTGAGTCCGAGCCCGAGTCCCAGGCCATAACACAACCAAAGGCCTGGTTAAAAAGCTATGTTTTTAACTGGCGTATAAAGGAGTATAATGAAGGGGCCAGGCAAACTTCCCTGGGGAGAGCATTCCACAGATGGGGAGCAACTGCAGGGAAAGACAGTTCTTGTCTTGCCACCCTTCGGACCTCTCAAGGAGGAGGCACATGGAAGAGGGCCTCAGAAGATGAACTCAGGGTCCAGATACAGAGACATGACTGCTTTTAGTATTTATATGTGAGGACGGGATCAGGTGAATTCATTTTGATGGGTAATGACAGGTTCTGATTGGCTGGGGATTCTGGTCAATGAAGAAAGGGGAGTTAATCACCAGTTAGGAGAAATAAGATCACTCAGGAAAGTTGGTTAATGATGGCAGTCTGAAGCAAATGCCCCAAGGCTGGAGTGAAAGTTGATAGCTAAGGCCTGAATATTAAGATAGCCTTCCTTTGTGATAACTAGAAAGTCAATGTGATGTAGTGGTTTCAGTGTTGAACTAAGGCCTGAGAGCCCATGGTTCAAATCTCCACGCAGCCATGAAACTCACTGCCTGACCTTGGACCAGTCACTGCCTCTCAGTCTCACAAAGTTGCTGTGGGGATTAAATGGGGGAGGGTGGGGGACAATGAATGCCACATTGAGCTCCTTGGAGACAAATATGAGATGAATTCTTTCTTTGAAACATACATGTAAATATCCAAAACCAATATAGTCAATAGAATAACCAGAAATCAATAGTTATAATATATCTAGTTAAATATTTATTTTGAGCATATGGAATTATACTACTGTCTCCACTATAAAACCAGCTGGGAGTTTCTGAAAACTTGAACTGCTCCTTTACTTTATTTCTACTGAACCTCTCAGCCTCTTCCTAAATCAGAAGGACAGTGGAATTTTGTTCAGGCAGGTTCCCATTTCCTATGTATATGTTATTTGCTGAACTCCATACCTTATGGCGAACTTTTCTCCCACCAGCTCTTAAAAAAACAAGCACCCTACAATCATTTCACCAAAAATATGAAACCAAAATGCCTGAAATTATTTCATTCCTTCAAATGGATTATTTCATTTCCATCTTTTGTACCTATATAGAATATCAATAAAATAATTGAATCAACAAATTCTCCTGTTATTTATTTTTTTCTTTGTATTAGATGCTCCCTGGTGTTTAGCTTGGGCCTCAACACGATAATGTAGCATTTGGGGGGAAATACACAGCCCAGTATCCCAGCACTGGAAGCCAAGATGGAGAAGATCTCCACAGCCACCATATATTTTCCTCTGGTGCTTAAGTAAGTTGGAATAAAGGACAGCCAAACACTGCAGAAGACCAGCATGCTGAAGGTGATGAACTTGGCTTCGTTAAAAGTGTCTGGTAACTTCCGGGCTAAGAAGGCAACAGTGAAACTGATAATGGCCAGGAAGCCCAAATAGCCCAAGACACAGTAGAACATGAGGACTGAGCCTTCATTGCATAACAATACAATTTTCTCAGTCATTGAGTACATGTCTAAATCTGGGAATGGAGGAGAAATTGCCAGCCACAGAGCACAGATCCCTATCTGAATACTGGAGCAGGATAAAACAATAAAATAAGCCAATCTTTTGTCCACCCATTTCCTCATTCTTGATCCTGGTTTAGTTGCCATGAATGCTAAAACAACAGAGATGGTTTTGGCCAAGATGCTGGAGAGGGCCACAGAGAAGATGATGCCAAAAGCAGTTTGTCGGAGAAGGCAGGTTGCCTCATTAGGCATTCCGATGAACAGCAAAGAGCAGAGGAAACACAAGAGGAGGGAGGTGAGGAGAATGTAGGTTAGGCTTCTGTTGTTGGCTTTGACGATGGCAGTGTCCCGGTGCTTAATGAAGATGCCCAGCACCAGAGCTGTGACCAGAGAGAAGAAAAGTGCAGATACAATTAAAGCTATGCCCAAAGTGTCTTCAAAAGCTAGGAAGTTTGGAGTCTTAGGAGTACATTCGTCCTTCCCTTTGTTTGCATATTGATCTTCCGGGCAACTGGCACAAGTTTCCATCTCTGAAAAGGCAAATAATGAATGAGAATTTGAAAGCAACCAATATTGTTCCTGATTGTTGCTTTATTACATTTCCACCCAAACTAATATATTCACTAGGGAGACTTTAAAAAAAAACACTTTCTGCCAAATTGCTTCAAGAATATGACATGTATGATTTTTTTTAAAAAAACATAAATGGCATTGTTTTTAGTGGAGATCCTTCAATGGCTATTAAGGGGACAATCCAATGGCAAGATATGCCTTGATGAGCAATTTAGGCTGGAGTGGATCTCTGCTTCAGCTTCCTGGTTTTCATTTCAGTTGGGCTCAGTCTCCAACTCCAGCTTAGATGAAGATACACCAGTATAACTTGCTCATGATGGGTCAGCCAGTTCTCAGCCAGCTGAAATGAAGCTGACTGAATCAAGGCTGGTGTCAATCTCACCCCCCCAAATTGGTGTTTGGTGACATGGCCAGAACCAGAGGGGGGTGGAACTTGGGCTGCACTCTAAGACCATTCTGTTCAGTATGACATGGGAACCTTGCACAGAACTCTGTTTTGAAGACTTGTTTTCTCCTCAGCCAGGTTTACTGCTGCCCCACCGCTGAATGGGCTTTGGGTCTTAGCGAAGGACATATTCACAATGAATATACTAAGGCAAAGTATCATCTAAATATATACTATAACAAAAGCCTTATTTAAACTGTTTTCAGCCAACAATAATAGCAACACAATGGGGAGTGCAGCATTCCTTTCAACACAATCTTCAACTCCCATACAGACCGAGTGCTATGAGCTCTTTTAATTGCTCACCCAATAAATGCCACACAATACCAATAATCAGTGGGGTATTCAACAATATCTTTGCCATATTGCAGGCATGTACAACAGGTAGATTGTGATCTACAAGTAGATCACTGGACGTCTGTGGTAGATCACTGGTAGATTCCCCCAAAGAAGCTGAACAACTGTGGCTCCCCTTAAAAAAAAGCTCAACATTTTACTCCTCCCTGAAAAACACTCAACAACTTTGACCCAACCCCCCGACCTGAACCCCAAAAAGGGGGTAGATCACTGCCAGTTTTTTAACTCTGTGAGTAGATCGCAGTCTCTTGGGAGTTGGCCACCCCTACCATATTGGATTACATTTCTCACCACTTTAACAGTCTCTGCCTTGAAATCTTGTGTCTGTCTCTTTAAGAAAGACATGCTGAAGAATGTAGTTTCACTTCTGCAGCAAGTACTCACAGAAAGGAAGGGGGTTAAAAGTAAGAAAAAATGATGATTCTTAATCACCAGAGCATCCTTATCCTTTTATAATCTTTATTAATCTGAAATAAATAGATATGCCTTTGGTATTATTCTACAGTCTGTTAGTTATTCTAGCTAATGTCTCTTCTTATGGCAGCAGTCAAGTCACATTCCAGGTGAAAATTAATTGGCAGAAAGAGTCATCCAAATTATAATCTCAAAATATCCCAATCTCAAATATTGTTAAAAGAAGAGAGGTTTAGCTGAGTTTAGTTTAAGCTGTGGCTGCCAGATTTAAAACATGGTAAGCAAGTTCAGTATGACTTCAATCAGAAACCATAATTGGGTAAGCACCATCGTGGCATATTTTAAGGCCAAGGAAGTCTCTGTCAGACTTGCTCCTTCAAGGCCACAAAGCTTGAGGGAATGATAGGTCTTCCACTTGAGGCCCACCTGAATCACCAAAGCAAGTGATGAAGTGGGCAGAATCTTAAATTTAATGTGATGTTTTTGAGTAGTTATTCTGGATAGGGGGTAAGGCTATTCCATGTGAACCATAACCATAAGGCAGACTAAGGCAATCCTATCCCCTTTCCCTCTAAGTTACCCTGTTCTGAGCCTGCTAAGTTAGCCTGTGGCCCTCGGGCAGTGGATTACATACCCTCCAGGTGTCCCGATTTTCCTGGGACCATCATGGAAATACTTTAGCCACCATGGCTCTGTGGTTTTGTCCCAAAAGTTCTGAATCCCAGAGCGGTTGCGACCATGGACTCCTGCTCTTGCCCCCGCCACTGACCGTCCTCTTCCTGCCATTCTCTTCATCCTCCATCTCTTTTCTTCATATTCTGGTACCTTCCCTATCCCCTACTCCTTCTTCTCTTCCTCCCTTCCCTTCCCTTCCCTTCCTCCCCCTCTTCCTTCAGCTTATTTCCTTTCTTCCATACACTTTCTCCTCCTTCCATCAATTCCCAGAATCGTTCCTTTCACTCCAATGTTGGTCTAGGTCTGAAAAGGTTGAACAATTGGGTTCTAGATAATAGGTTCAGATATTAACTGATATGCATTAAATTTCAGATATAGCTATATACTCCCTAGTGTAGTAAGATAAGACTTTTGGAGCACACTTTTTTTTATGAACCACCCTAGTGCACATAGTCTTCTGCTATGTGTCACTGGAAGTGTGCCGGGACTGAAGATTTATGGACATCCTGAGCTGTGTTTCATAAGGAAGATGCCCGGAGAGGTTTGTCTCATTCTGGGGGCTCTGTGTATGCCCCCCCGACGTGTTCAAGATTAACAGAAGTAAGTATTTCTAAGTGAAAATTGAGAATAATGCATAATACCACAATTTAAGAAACCCCACAAAGCTGATTATAACTAACTTGCAAAAGCACTTCTCAAATTTTACTTCAGTAATAGTTTGGTATAACATAACATAGCATATGCTACCCTTCAAATCTGAAACCATCCCATCTGGACACAGAGCACAATCATAGCAGCAAAACTTCTTCCCTTCCTTCTTTTTCTTCCTGTGACCAGGATGGCAGATATCATTACAAACCGAAAGGGGTGGCACCTATTCAAAGATACAGGAATAGTTGAATATTAATATTTAGTATTTGTTAAAAATAATAGTGACACATTAAAAATCAGATTATCTGTTAGCATTGGTAACAGATAACTCCTGTCAACTTTCTGTTGCAATGTTGAAAAAAGGGTGGGGTTTGTTTGTTTGTTTTTGAAGGGGCAGCTTTTTGGTCATAAGAGCATTCTATCAGGTAGGGGTGCCAACTTGAGTAAAATATTGTGGGGGCCCTGGTAAGCCCTGTCTTGCATAATCGATCACATGACGCAGTCCACGCACACTATTTGAATGGGAATGCCCTTCGACTTTGGGGTTGGCTAGGAGTTGGGGGCGGCCGTAGGAGTCAGCTCCTATGCTATCAGGCAGTGCTGTCTTTTGATAGCTTACAAACCTGAAGGAGCATGTCCACCCTCATCGTTCTGCCCGGACACTGAGGTCCAGTGCCGAGTGCCTTCTGTCGGTTCCCTCGCTATGAGAAGCCAAGTTACAGGGAACCAGTCAGAGGGCCTTCTCGGTAGTGGCACCCGCCCTGTGGGATGCCCTCCCACCAGATGTCAAAGAGAAAAACAACTACCAGTTTTTTTAAAATACATCTGAAGGCAGCCCTGTTTAGGGAAGCTTTTAATGTTTAATAGATTATTGCATTTTAATATTCTGTTGGAAGCCACCCAGAGTGGCTGGGGAAACCCAGCCAGATGGGCAGGGTATGTATGTATGTATGTATGTATGTATGTATGTATAAATAAATAAATAAATATTATCATTATTATTATTAACATATAACAAATAAAAAAACAACATTTAATAAAATAATACCATACAAAACACCAAGTGCAACCAGTGAGTCACAATTACAATATTATCGTTGTTGTTGTTGTTTAAATAGTAGCAGCGTCACTGAATTTATTTTAATTAACAGCCAGATGTAACACAGGGGTCAAGGAAATAAGCAGCTATTCTGTTTTTAAGAGACATCTGAAGGCAGCCCTGTTTAGGGAATCTTTTAATATTTAATGCTGTATTGTGGCTGGGGAAACTCAGCCAGATGGGCAGCGTACAAATAATAAATTATTATTATTATTATTATTATTATTATTATTACTACTACTACTACTACTACTACTACTACTACAATGGGGTTATTTTCCCACCTGAGTCAAGTCTTTGTGCCATTCAATTTTGTCCTCTTTGATAGTGAATTCTTTGCCAAAAGGAGCCTGAGGATTCAACCTCCCAACTTTCATCCTGAAATATGATCTATTTGGGAAAGTCACCAAGTTTGTAATATCAAATCCAGCATCTAATTCTCCATGTTCACTAATTTAATTTCATCCCCAGCGCTGTTATTGAATGATATCCTCTGGAGGAATGAGTACAGCTAGATGGAAAGAGAAAGGAGTCTAAAATATGATGTCATGCTCTCATTAAAATGGTTGTAATAGGTTTATGAGATAGATTTACTTCTTTTCTTCAGTCAAAGAACACTTCCAATTCACAATGCAGGTATCTAGCTTTCGGGGGGCAGAGATTCCATGGGAACTTGTGAATCAGTGAAAATTCAACAATTGAAAGTGCTGCAAATAGAACTTCAAAAATGTCCTCTATGGGAGGAATAAGGTTATAATCATTATGGTTGTATGACATCAGCCTCTGGCAAGGAAGAGCGAAAATTGAGAAGATGAGCAAGAAAAGAACTGGTGCTCACAATTTCTAAAGATTTTGGTGGTCGATCACATAATAGATAAGGCATTTCTCACCACTGTTCTTTATGATATGATAATTGAATTTTGTCATTGAGGAAACATTACCTGCCATGGTTCCATGGTCTGAGAAAACCATCTACCCTCCATCCTCCATTCTTCTGTGGCTGGCTCTAGCTGAGTACATGGTAAGTAAGGCATGTGCCAAAGCATAGACAGCATTATAGATATTGTAGCTGTGGCCAGTCATGCTCATTTCAAAAAGAGGTGCAGGAAGATTAGCTAACGTCTCCTCTCCAGTACATGTATTATCAAAAAATGTAGACTTAGTGGAGGTTGAAATCGAACAACTAAATACATTTTCCCATAAATCCTTAATGAAACCATCTTCTGTTGCCCAGGTAGGATTTACAATCTTAATAAATTCTTGGAAGTCTTGAATCTCTTTCGAGTGAATTGTGAAGGAGATAGCGCCATGAAACATTTGTATATCATTATCAATAATCTTTTGAATAGAGTATAGTGTGAAATCAATTTGGGCTGTTGTTATCCACACCTTTTCTGTGAATAACCTCTTCTTATATTGAGGAAATATCAAATGAATTAACTTGGCTGCCAATATAAACTTCCCAAGCCATTTAATAGATGCACTTTCTCCATATATAACAACTGCATTGGCATTGCTCTGCATAAAAATTGGCAATGTATTATGTTTGCTTTTTATCATTTCAAGTATGTTACTGGAAACCTGCTCATATTTTTGAACTCTTTCTGTGAATGCTGAACAGATTCCGTTTTTGGAAAGCATTGGCTCCAGTGTCTGCAAGAAATATTCTCCACCTTCATCATCTTCAACAATAAGCCCAACCCATTTCCATTTGAAGTAAAGTAGTAACTTGATAATTCCCTCATACTGAAGGGCTTCATTGGGAACCATACGGTAAAAGGAAAGGAATGCTTTTTTATTATTCACATGTGGTTCAAATGAACCATATGAAATCTGGGTGGATTGAGAGAAATCCAGACATTTTAGAGTGGAAAGCGGAGTTCAGAATCATTACATTTATTTATAGTGCAAACATGCCTTTTTTAGAAGAATTACCATTTGAAAAACACACACACTCACAATCTTGATCAAGTTGAACTCTTACTCTTATTTACTCTTATCACATTTGGAGCAATCCTCCATTACAAGTACTAAATACAGTCTTTGCAACCATGGTGCCCGAACGAGCAGAGGGAAGGCAGTGGGGCTCCTGTCTTCTGCACCTGGGAAGACTGTGGGGACTGCCAGAGGTTTGTAGAAAGTGATGATGATGAAGAGATTTTGTTTAATATTCCTTTTACTGACAATGTGAAACTAAAAGGGATGACTGTGATGGGAGAGGATGACAACACACACCCGTAGGAAATGAGAATCTTTAAGAACATTCCTCACATGTCTTTTGGTGATACTGCCAGAAAACCAGATCAGTCTTTGCAACCATGCCCCCCCCCATTCACATCTTTGGGACACCACATTATACCCTCCCAAGCAATTCCACATGTTTCAGCTGCTTTTCATTTACCCCTATGAAACCACACCATTCTTATGAATCATCAAAGGTCTACTGAAAAGAGGAAGCAAGTGAATTAGGCAATGGGGTACTTTAGGGGAAATCCCCACTGCCCATGATCTACAATCCTACCTGTGGAATCTTGTAAAGACCTAAGATGTCTGCCATGGATGTGGAAGTATCAGAGCTCAGGCCTCCGATGATTCCTATTACATTTTTCTGAATGCCACATTTGTAGTTTGGTATAAAGTGATATACTTTAAAGAGCAGGTCCAGGGTGGTCCGATAAGTCATCCTTGAATCAGAGTAGCTGTCATAGATGTGGAACCCAAGAGTGACATTGGAAACATCTTGGGATTCTCGTTGATCTCATCAACAGCAAACACCAAGGCCAGGATGTGCTGGTAGAACTTGGTCAAAACACTGCAAATAAAGTGACGTGCTATTTCATGAGTGTACAAAAATATTCTCACACAGTTTTCATCTACTCAAGATCTAAGAAATTCAACTGCTTGACCATAGGGACTGGGTACAAGATGCAAAGGCTCATCTTTAGCTTAGTCTGTTGGATAGAAAGATGTGTGTGGCTACCTTTTGCTGAAATATGTTTTTTTTTTAAACAAGCATAGGCATGTTTTGCATTAGTCTGCAGCCCAAATAAGAGCTATACTCCCTTGAAATGTATAGACAGAATTGGCAACCATAAAGAATTTGTGGGGGTGAGAAAGACTTCTTGATTTTGACTATCTTCATCCCCAGTATTTTCCTCCGTTTTGTTCTTTATCACTCTACAGTTTTAACCAAAACACTGTATTATAGGAGTGTGCTACTGATTTTTTTAACTTAGCCTCTTTCTAAGTGTTCCTGAACCTGGAAAGACTTCATCTGGCGAAAGATGGCATTCAAATGCACCAGTGGAAGATGAACTTTATAATGAAGCAATTTTGGATATAGTCACACTGACACAGAGTTTAGGAAAATAAGCTATGATTATTGCACAGAAACATGCTTGGTAGGAAAGATCCTCATTCTGAGGAACTTAGGTGGAGAAAGCAACTAGCCATGCTTGCTCTTACATCTCAGGAGGAGACACATGGAAGATGTCAAGCCAAGCATGAAGAAGAAGGAAGCAGCAAATGACACCAGCAACCCTAAGCATATCGGTCTAGCGCCCAAAGGAAATTCAGCACAGGTTACAGGACAGTCTAGGAAGCTTCTATATTCCTCTCTGTATCTACTCTTTCCCATGCAGACATATCAACCTTCAGTGCAGGTTGATTTATATCCCAACACTTTCAACATCATCTATTCTTCATGCTCCATAAAATCTCTGTGAATCTTTAGCATCTAGCATTTTGAAACCTAGGGATAAATGAACATAAAAGGAACAGGAGAAAAGTTCATACTATGTCCATCAAGTTCAGTACTATCTGACTAGTGGCAACTCTCTGCATGCAAATGTATATCTGAATGTGAGGATATGTAGATGCAATAAAAAGCTACGCCATGCACAGGAAATACTCTGTGTCTATGTATAATAATAATAATGATAATGATAACAACAACAACAACACAAAAGCTTACTCTTTCCACATGCCCAGTTGCCAGTTTAGATACCTTCTAAGTTTACAGATGTTGAGTATTTAATTTTATTACCAATAGTTAATGTCCACCCACCCACCTATCTGTTCCTTCATGTTCCTTAAAAATTCTGTTTAAATTTCCGCAAAGCAATTTTCAGACAATTTTACAAAGAGAAATAATCACTAAATGTAATGTAGGTTCCATTTCCTTACTATGGAAGTTAATGAAGTCCTGAGAAGGATGCTTGTTGAACAAACTTTGGTGGAAACATAATGGATATGAGATGCCATCCCACCGATAATAAGATCACCTGGCTGATACCACTCATGTGGAATATGTACAGGATTATGTATGTTGCACTTAACAGTGTGCGCTTCATGCAACATGTTTAGGAGCAGCAAAACCAGAAACAACACAAACATCCTGATTGCCACCTTCCCTCCCACATGGCAATCCTCTATTTCTCAATTTGCAACATTAACTAGTCGGCCATTTCTAGAACAGAATGGCTGGAGTAGATGCTGAGCTTTTGACCTAGTCCTGCAGGGCTGTTCTTACATCATGAACATATTATTAACATCAGCCTGATTTAAATAAGATGACTGGGTGGCATCTGACTCTGCCAACACATTCTCAAAAGGGAATCCTTCCATCTTATCTGTAACAGCATTTCATAAGGAAGCTCTGAATGCTAATTTGGAAAATACTGATTTGAAGTTTGACCTATCTTGTGGAAAGATGGAAACAGATCAAGAGGACAGAGCTCTACCTCTCTCTGTCCCTAATCTTCTCTCTCTTTGAAGCACAGGTACTTGTAATGATTTCAGGAGGGCTTGTTGTTTTTCTGTGGCCTTCTCGGAATCTGTCAAGCTTTGCCCAGATGAATTGATTATGGTGATTTTGATAATTACAAGAGGGGCAATCACTTCTTTATTTGCGACAAATCATCCATACTGAACTAGTGAAGTAAACATTCTTGTCCCCAGCATAGAACCCCAGACTCCAAAAGTATTTTAGAATACTTCTGAAATCTAGACCAATCCTTTATGGGATGCCCACTGTTAAAATATCCCAGATAATTGGGCAACCAGCATCTGTTTTAAAAATGTCTAAGAAAGGTGGCATTCGGGGCAGTCTGTTACATCTTCAAACACCCCTGTTCCTCTGTCTGAATTAAAATCAATCGGACACCCAGTGTTCTGCACTACTCATTCAAGCTTGGTGGGGGGGGGATGAGGGAAATAATCATGTGCATGATAGTAAGGGTGTAGGATGAAATACTGAACATTTTTATTGTGTTAGGTTTACAGAAAATAATAGAAACATTTTTAATGTCAGGAGTTGTTGTTTTTAAGTAAGCAAAATATACATCAAACAATTCTTAGATTGTAAAACATACAAATAACTTGTCTGTGAGTTCTTTTGTTGAGGCAAGTCCTACTCCCAGCTCTTTCCTGAGGAAGATGAGGGAGAATCATTTAGATAAATTAACTGTTAATTGTAAAGGGGACTCAGAGATCCAACTTACACAATCCATATGTGACTATCCTCCATTTTATCTGTCCTTGTAACAAGATTTCTATAACATTAGGTTGTAGTTTTGCACAATTAGTGTCTGTTGATATTTTGGATGATGGCATGGCCATTGGTTGGCACATTAAAAAGTTGTTTGATTGATTGAGCTTAAGGACCCTCCGCTTACTTATATAGTTGCCACATAACAGATATTTGGGGAAACCCATAGTCAGTGATCATCCGTGGCCAGATAAGTAGCTGATATCAAGCGGGAGACATGCATTGGATATTGTAGGGCCAATTGTATGGAAATTTTTTCCTAGCTGAGATCAGACAGCCCCATCCCGCTTGAAAAACAGAGCCCAGTGATGAACCTCTTTAATTTCAATAACCATTTAAGGCAACTTTTCTGGTTAGTATAACTGATTTTATCTTTATTGTGTCTTCTTCAACTTTCCTATAAACCACTTAGAGGACCATACTGTTAGTGGCATAGATATTGTGGAAATAAAATACAAAAAACAATCCTACCCTTTTAAAATGGATGGGAAGGGTTGCTCTGGGTTGGTTTTTTCTTGCATTCAAATATCTGTGTAAAAATCCCACACCCGTGTATCCTTATAGCAGTGTTTTTCAACCTTTTTTGGGCAAAGGCACACTTGTTTCATGAAAAAAATCCACGAGGCACACCACCATTAGAAAATGTTAAAAAATTTAACTCTGTGCCTATATTGACTATATATAAAGTAATTTTTCAATTTTTTCCCACGGCACACCAGGCAACATCTCGTGGCACACTAGTTGTGCCACGGAACAGTGGTTGAAAAACACGTCCTATAGAATAAAAAGAAATTAATAGCCAAATCCTTTATTTCATGCATAAGAAATGATGCATGAGCATCCAATGTAATATCAACATTAACTATCTGAAAAACTCCATCTACCACCTTTACTTAAATGCTTTAGGTCTACTGCATCAATCAGCGTCTATATCATTTAGAAGGGTTATTAGGTACCTATTTCTTACTTAAATTTAAATATACTTTGTTGAACTTTACTCCTGTGAACTTTTCTCTCATAGACTCTACAGACTATAATCAACCCCAAACATCCAAAGCAACAACATAACTGAAATAGTTTAATACTTCCAATTCATTTATACTTCTTTTATGATCCTACTGTATATACCGGTAGATATTAAAAATATTGTTGAAACACAAGCTCATCAATTTATTTATTACTTTCTTCGTATTAGCTGTTCCCTGTTGTTGAGCTCAGGCTTTCACCAAAATTATGTAAACATTTTGGGGAAAAGATGCAACCCAGTAAACCAGAACTGGAAGCCAAGATCGAGAAAATTCCCACTGCCACCATGTATTTTCCTCTGGTGCTTAAGTAAGTTGGAACAAAGGAGAGCCAAACACTGCAAAAGACCAGCATGCTGAAGGTGAATAAATTTGGCTTCATTGAAACTGTCAGGCAATTTTCTGGCTAGGAAGGCCACATTGAAGCTGACAGTGGCCAGGAAGCCCATGTAGCCCAAAACACAATAGAACATGGTGGCGGAATCCTTCATTACATAACAGTATAATTTGCTCAGTCATTGAGTGCATGTCCAAATCTGGGAATGGGGGAGAGGTTGCCAGCCAGAGAACGCAGATCCCTGCTTGAACAACGGTGCAGGAAAGGACAATGGAATAAGCCAGTCTCTGCCCCATCCAATTCCTCATCCTGGATCCTGGTTTGGTAGCCATGAATGCCAAAACGACAGAAATGGTTTTGGCCAAGATGCTAGACAGGGCCACAGAGAAGATGGTGCCGAAACTTGTTTGTCGGAGAAGGCAAGTTGCCTCATTAGGCATTCCGATGAACAGCAAAGAGCAGAGGGAACACAAGAGGAGGGAGGTGAGAAGAATGTAGGTGAGGCTTCTGTTGTTGGCTTTGACGATGGCAGTGTCCCGGTGCTTAATGAAGATGCCCAGCACCATGGCTGTGACCAGAGAGAATAGAAGTGCAGAGGAAGTTGAAACAATAGCCAAAGTGTCATCAAAGGCTAGGAAATTTGATATCTTAGGGATGCAGTGACTGTGGTCCTTGTTTGAATGCTGGTCTTCTGGGCAATGGATACAAGTTTCTGGAAAAGGTTGCAAAAGATAGGCTCCTCATTAGTGTTATATATAAATGTGAAATAATTCTTTGTTTTAACACACACACACAAACACACACACAAATAATTAATGACTTGGGAATAACCGTTCCCCACATTAAATGGGGAGCGACTTTTGCGTGGTCGCGCACGGCTCCCTTGGATCCCAGAGCGGCTCCTGCTAGTCGGGCTGGCATCGCCTTCCCCAGGCTGGATACCTGTGGTCTCCGCCTACCTCAGCCAGTGCCCAATCCCACCTGGGGGAGGCGTTGCCAGGGGGATTGGCCAGGTAAGGGGAGGGACCCCCCAGCCCACACAATAGAAGGCGCCTTACCTGGAAAATTGCAGCCGGGCTCCAGAGCTTCTCCCACCCTCCACTCCCTCAATTAACTCTTAATTTGCAGGTTAACCTCTTCTCCACAGGTATGCAGGCGCTGCTATGTCAAAGCTGCTGTTGAAGGGCCAGAAAGGAATTTTCCTGCATTGGCAGGTTTCGCCTTTCCTGTAGCAAAATGTCACAACTTTGGCGATTTCAGGTCTTGGGCGGAATCCTTTAGTCATCTTCCTAAATGGGGGGGCATGGGGTGATGACCCCACACACCCAGTGTGGTGGCGATACCAGGGTTCCCCATTAAAGGAGTCTAGGGGGGAGGCATTGACCATACGCCGAGAGGTTGTCATTGCCCTCCCCCTGCAGCGACGGCAAACGGGGTCGCGGGCTCTCTGCTTGAACATATGTTCTCCAGAGCCAGCCCAATCCCCACACATTCTGGATAACCCTGAAGTTTGCCAGATCCCCGGCTGGGGGCTGGGAAGGAAAACACCCAATACCTGAGCCAAGGTCTCCCTACATCTTAATAAAGTTGTGGCCAATGTTAATCCCATAGCACGTTGTCTTGTGTCATTATTTGGCTCAGGGGTCGCCTGGGGTTTGGGGGACTCCGCCTGTCCATGCAAAGAGCTACTTGGAGTTTACTGCAATAAATTGTGTCATTTGGAACATCTTAGCATGGCTTGCCCTACCCTTCTCATTTGAGAACATCCCATCTGGACATGGAGCACAATCATAGCAGCAAAATTTCTTCCCCTCCTTCTTTTTCTTCCTATGACCAGGAGGACAGTGAGCATTACACACCGAGGGGGTGGCACCTTTGCAAAGATATGAGAGAAGCATAAGAACATAAGAGCCCTGCAGGATTAGACCAGAGGCCCAGCTAGTCCAGCATGCTGTCCTCACATTGACCAATTAGATGCAAATAGGAAGCCTCTAACAGAAACTGACTGCACATTCTCCCAACTTCTGAATTCTATGACCAACTGGGACACAGTCATTCAGGTTATCTAGACATTTTACTTGTCATGGCTGGGTACATAAATGTTCCAATCTATGTGAGAATAATGAAAGTCACCCATTACCACAGTTTCCTTTTTTATGCATTCTGGATTTTGTCCTCCATCTTGAGTTCGCCATAGGCATTTTGCTCAGGAGGAAGATAGGAGATACTTTGGGGATTTGTTCTTGGAAACTTTGTCCTCTTTGACATACAAAGAGTGACATCACCTCTAGAATGCCCTTAGTCCCTCATAAAAAGTTTTTATCCAGTTTCTCTCTATTCCACCATGTTTAAATTATGCCCATTATACCCATGCTCTCATCTAAGACAAAGTAATACAGTTACAGGTGGGTAGCCGTGTTAGTCTGCCATAGTCGAAACAAAATAGAAAATTATTTCCAGTAGCACCTTAGAGACCAACTGAGTTTGTTTCTTGGTATGAGCTTTCGTGTGCATCCACACTTCTTCAGATACACTGAAACAGAAGTCACCAGATCCTTAAATATAGTGAGGGAGTGGGGAGGGGTATTACTCAGAAGGGTGGTGGGAATGGGTGATCAGCTGATAGGTGTGGAAAACCTGTTGACGACTCTTAACGGCTGCAATTAGTCTTGCGGGGAAAGGCAAGGGGTGAGATAGCTAAAGATAGCTTTGTTATGTATAATGAGATAAAAATCCAATGTCTTTGTTCAGACCAGGTTTCTCCATGGTTTTAAGTTTGGTGATTAGTTGCAATTCAACCTTTGGGTGCAGATGGAACATGAGAGTGGCAAATTATGCCACAGTGTAAATACAATAATACAGCTTACTCATCTTGCCTTAGAGGCTTCTAGCATTACCGAGGGGGGGGGTATAGTATTGAAAAATATATAGGGATTTCATCCTATAGCATCCAAGTAAATTAGAAGGCTACTGATACATAATATAAGGCAGGCTTCCTCAACCTCGGCCCTCCAGATGTTTTTGGCCTACAACTCCCATGATCCCTAGCTAGCAGGACCAGTGGTCAGGGATGATGGGAATTGTAGTCTCAAAACATCTGGAGGGCCGAGGTTGAGGAAGCCTGATAAGTGAAGAAGTGACACATCCTGTGAGAGGAATAATTTCTGTACTGAGCATCACAGAAACTCAAAAAGATTAGAAGGCCCATATTTAGTCCATTCAAAGGCAGAACAAGCTTACCATTTCAAACAAATGCCACTAACTAGAGACTTGCCCCAGAGGTTTCCGAAGAAAGCTATGGCAAGCAACATCATCTGTTTTCTGACAACCACTGCTCCATCTTAGTCTGAGATGCCTTCTCTGGATGGTACAGTTTTTAATTGTTCTGTATTTATTTATATACTGCCGATAAAAAAAATGCCTTCTTTTTATTGCCATTGCTTTTTTTTATTTCTGTAACTTTTGGTATGCCTGAAAGGACCATGGCCTCAATATGATTTACAGAATTTTAAGGGTGGGGAGGGAATGAGTTTCAATACCATGTACTGTGTCGGCTAAGTGAACAGCCAACTCAACAATAAGTGCAAATTAGAAGTCTGCGCGGGGCGGGGCGGGGTGGGGGGTGGGCTCACACAGCCAATAACCTGCAGCCTAAAAATGATTTTTTAAAAACAGAACGAATTGCAATAAAATAAGCTTAATAAATATCATTTGGAACAGATGGATATATGTAACCTTTTTAGAGGCTGGTACTTGCTACTCTGAATTTAATGGCAGGCCTAAGACAAAGTCACAGCTATGGTCATACATTTGAATGGAATGGTATTCCAGTGAATTTCAAATTAAATAAGTTATTATGTGAAAGAATGTTCCTTTTGTTTTCTTTACACCTCTTGCCCTTCTGTTTCATTGAATGATTAATAATGTTGGCGTTTGGAAGACTGCACAACTATTTTCCACCTGTGTCAGGTCTCTAATCCATTTGATTCTATCCTCATTGATGGTGAGCTCTTTTCCAGAAGGAGCCTGAGGATCCAGACTTCCCACTTTGACCCTGGCATAGGATTGATTTGGGAACGTGACCAAGTTTCTAATATCAAAGCCAGATGCCAGTTCTCCATGTTCATTTAATGTAATTTCATCTCCAGCACTGTTGTTGAATGAGATCCTCCGAAGAAATGCATGGAGCTAGAAGGAAAATAAAAAGTTCTATAGAGACTTAATCTCAGTAAGACTAATGGGAGGCATCCACCTTTGGGTGCAGATAGAACATAAGAGTGGCAAATTATGCCACAGTGTAAATTTGACAACTGAAGGTTGCCCTTTAAGTTTTAACCTTTTAAATGCCTGTTGCTATTGTAAGCGAAGTTACAGAGAAGCAGGTAGAGGGCCTTCTCGGTTGTGGCGCCCACCCTGTGGAACGCCCTCCCATCAGATGTCAAGGAAATAAACAACTATCTGACTTTTAGAAGACATCTGAAGGCGGCACTGTATAGGGAAGTTTTTAATGACTGATGTTTTAATGTATTTTTAATATTTTGTTGGAAGCTGCCCAGAATGTCTGGGGAAACCCAGCCAGATGGATGGGATATTAATAATGAATTAATTAATTAATTAATTAACATCTGTGACAACTAATGTTGATTTAGCGTCCTGTTACAAAATACTCCCCTTTTCAATAAATAGAATTACTTAAATTTTAAAGAGGCTAAATTGCCCAAACTGTCAGTGTTACATGTGACACAGCAGGATTACAGTACATGGAAACTGGAAACAATACCTTCCAGGCTTCCACATTCTGAGGAGACAGCCTGCTCTTGTACTCCATTGTCCTGTGGTTGACTCTAGCCGAGTACATGAAATGTAAAGCATGTGCTAGAGTGTAGACAGCATTATAGATACTGTAGCTGTGGCCGGTCATGCTCATTTCAAAATAAGGAGACGGAATGTTCTCGAGCATCTCCTCTCCATTACATGTTTCATCAATGCCTGGTGACACACTGCTGTTTGAAAGTGTACAACTGAATGCCTGTTCCCAGAAATCTTTGATAAAACCATCTCCATCTTCCCAGGAAGGATTTACGGTCGAAAGAAATTCTTGGAAGTTCTGCAGCTCTTTAGAATGAATTGCAAAGGAGATAGCACCATGGAAAATTTGTATATCGGTGTGAAATCGTTTTTGAAATATGTTTAATGTGAAATCAATTTGGGCTGTCGTAATCCATACTTTTGCTATAGAGACCTCTTTGTATTGAGGAACTATCATCTGAAACATCCCGGCTACCCTTAGAGCTACTCCCAACCACATAATAGCTGCAATTTCTCCATAATAACAACTGCATTGGCTTTGCTCTTCAGGAAAGGGG
Organism: Lacerta agilis; assembly: GCF_009819535.1. Classification (NCBI taxonomy): domain Eukaryota; kingdom Metazoa; phylum Chordata; class Lepidosauria; order Squamata; family Lacertidae; genus Lacerta; species Lacerta agilis. The sequence continues at coordinate 10,222,744 of NC_046325.1, read as the reverse complement.
GTAATACAATCCTTGTTTCAGACACCATATCAAGTATGCTGCCAGAGAAGTGCAGATTGTTTTGAACTCTTTCAGCGTATGCTGAACATATCTGATTCTTGGAAAACATTAGCTCCATGGCCTTCAAGAATCGTTCTCCACTTTCATTATCTGAGTGATGAGCCAACCCATTCCATCTGAAATGTAGCAATAACTGGACAATTCCTTGATACTGAAGGGCTTCATTGGGACCATGCGATAAAAGGAAGGAGCTTGAGTTGATAATTCACTTCTGGTTCAAATGAACCATATGAAATCTGAAAAAGAAAAAAAAGGAACAAGTGATTAATATTCTATGGACTTTTAAATGAGTTTGTTGCAAGGGGATTATTGTTACTGTTTAGTTTTAACTATTTATTTTGCACTTTTATCCTGTATTTTTATCTTATGAACTTCCCTGAGATCCTTGAAGAGTGATATCATCATCATCATTATCATGCACATATCTCTGTCTTGGTATAACTTTCCTTTAAATATTTGCCCCATTAACTTACATAAATTCTCATCATTACATGATTTTTAGAATAGAATAGAATAGAATAATATTTATTGGCCAAGTACATTTTTCAATACTCGGAATTTGCTTTGGCTACATTACAATGTAAAATACATTATACAACAATAGTAATTTATAGAGCAAGAGCCGAGGCTGCCCTTTTCGGCGCCTCTTAAGCTGTGTTGGTGATGTAGGCCTGCCTCCTAGGCCCGATGGAGTTGGCCGGAGGAGGGAGTGGTCTTCCCAGACACTCACAGCAGCAGCAACAGCAGCAGTGTTCCGGAGGCTTCTCTGGAGCCTCTTAAGCTGTGGCGGTTGAGTGTAGGCCCGCCTCCTAGGCCCAATGGAGTTGATGAATCTCCCCCCTTTATACTTTTGAATACCCAAATTATATCTCATGTAGTCGTTCCAGCTTATACCAAATTCCTAATGGGAAGAGATTTATGGCAGGGGTAAAGAGACATTGCCATGCTGCTCATGCTCAGATCCTTGTGGAATCTTGTAACGACCTAAGATGTCTGCCATGCATGAGGAGATATCGGAGCTCAATCCCCCAATGACTCCTATGGCATTTTCCTGAGTGTCACATTTGTAGTTGGGGACAAATTGATGTGATTTGAAGAGCAGGTCCAGAGTACTACGGTAGGCCATTTTTGGATTGGAGTAACTGTCATAGATGTGGAATCCGAGAGTGACATTGGGTAAGATCTTGGGATTCTCATTGACCTCATCAACGGCAAACACCAGGGCCAGGATGTGCTGGTAAAACTTTGTCACCACACTGTAAATCATTGTCACTAGTACACAAAATTATTTTAGCACAATATTCTCCTACTCTAAATATGATAGGTTCAACTGCCTGACTATGAGGATAAGGCACAAACAACCAAATATAATTAGCTCATAATTTTCTTAATGGAAAACAGAAAATCTATTGTGGTTACTATTGTCCATTTAGACTTTTGCTTCATATAATTATGTATATTAGGAATAAGAACTGTATTCAAGCCAAATCAGATTAATATCTCACATAGATTGAACAGAGATTTCATTTTCAGTATTAATTATTAAGTGTCTTTGAAACCAATACTTCATGACTACCGGTAACTTGCATTTTCACAACAGTGATACATATGATGGAACTGCACTCACAACACCATTACTTCTACTCCTTACCTCTTGGGGAGGTATGTGGCAGCAGCCAGATTCGACAGGTTGGTAGCACTAATGGGAACTCTCGATTGCACCCTAACCTGGCCCAATCCAACAACTCATGTAAGCAGCAGCAATGTTGCATGTGTGCGTGAAAATAACACTTTAAAAAAAACCATCATGTTATTGCACAATAAAAAGAACATTCTGTTATCATGTGTGTTCCCATAAACCACTTAATTGTAGAAAACTTCAGATTGGTTGACAAGTTACTAAAGTCTATTTATTTATGTACATCTACTCTGAGAATGATTTGGTGGGATGGCATTCATTATTATTGTAACTACTGATTAATATGGAATAAAGAACCTATAGATAAAGAACCCATGGTATTCAAAACAGGCTATGGGGGAATGCTAGTGTATGGGGCAGTAATAATTTATGGCAATCAGTAAAAAAATATAAATATCTAAGGAGGAGTTCAGAGACAAGTAAAAGCATGTTGTTTCTGTTGAAGATTCCAGACTATGTGAAGGATTTAGAAGAAAATTGAGAAGAATGTATTCAAAATTTGCAAATATAATACTTGGTGGATGACTGCTGATGCAGATTTTAATATTCAGAACAATTATGGTTCAATATTTTGATAACTTTTTTCAGATGTAGAAAGTTGTGCAAGTAGCACAAAGGATCTTTATAAATAACAATTTTTGTCTGGCATCTAAAGGCAACAAGGTGTTAAGAGCAGGTGGGTCTTCATAGTGCAGGCATTCCAGAGATTTGGTGCCCCTACTTGAAAAGGTTTATCTAAAAATATTGGAGGAAAGAATCCCAGAGAGTAAAAGCATGAAGTTGATTGCGGATCTGTTGGGGGAAAAAATGAGTAAGCCACTGAAGAAGTCAGGGTGGCTAATGAAAAGGCTATGAAACAACAACCACAAGAAGATAATAATATTTGTTGATTTTTACATTTATTTGTTATATGAAGGCCACAGCAAGTACAATTTTGCAAAACCTGAATGCACCCTAGACTGCAATTTTAAAGCACACAAACTGGTCAAGACATATCTGAAGTGTGTGGTGCAGATATTTTGGGCATCTAATAATAGAATGACTTATTCCCCAAAGTGATTTGTTCGGTAGGTCTCCCACTTCCATTTCCTCTCTTTCTGCCACCCAAAAACTGCCTTCTCTCTTTCCCTCATTTTTTCCTCTCTCCTCCATTCACACTTAATTAGGCTGAGGTCAACATGTGCTACGCAGTCTACAAGCGGCTAAGCCCTGAAGGCAGAATTAAATGTTTGACCTATGACTAAATGTTTAAAAACTATCCCTTCACCCCTGCTTCTTCAAATGTGAAAACATAGCAGCTATGCATTATAACCAGAACTAAGAGCAATTGGGTCACAAAAAAGTCATGTTTTGAAATGTCCAAACCCCATTATAGTCACAGTTCATGTTCACTTTTTGATCATTTCATATACTTATTAACAATTGTGTCCTTCCTTCCTTCCATCCATTCAAAAACCCTTCTATTCTTATTTTTTTGAAATACTTCACAGTCAGTCTTATGAATATAAAAGAATCAGTAAGATAAAATTAAAGGCCATTTACTTACAATGGAGTTTTAACAGAGGACTGAGCAGGGTGTTGGTTGAACAAAAGTTGGGGGAAAATGTAATGGATATGAGATGCCATTCCACCAATGAGGAGATCACCTCCGTCGTGCCATTCATGTGGAATATACACAGGATTATTTCCCAAGTAAGTCACATTTTGAACTTTGCACACCATATTTGAAAGCAGCAGCAGCAGCAGAAGTAGAAGCACCATTCTGAGAGCAAAACTCCCCCTGAACATGGACTCTCTTGAGTCTTTCAGTCTGCAACATTCATGTTAGCATTAATACTCTCATCTGTCTGATTTAAACAAGATGGCCTTGGGTGGCAACAACTCTGCTAGTTCAATACTCAAAGGGATGCGACTACACCTTATCATAAACCTCAGTAGCGTTGTGAAAGCATGGCTTACAATGGCATGGCTTGAACGCCAATTAAAAAACAGCAACCTGCTTATCTATACAAAGAAAGGGGGAATTGATCAAAATGACAGAGCCCCGCCTCTCTCTTATACCTAGTCTTAGCAGTCTATGGATTACGGGAGTATTTATAATCATTTCATATCAGGCGTTGAATTTTGTTTTCCTATCTGCCTTCTTGAAAATCACTGGAGATTAGGCCATGCCGATTGAGTATGGTGATTTAGATAATTGCAGGGAAGACATTCACTTCTGTGATGGAGTAGGAACAGGTCTCAAACCATCCCTGTCAAAGTGGGAAATCCACAGCTGCAAAAATTTTGAATGCTGGTTTGAAATTCTTCTGCGAAAATCTTGCTGGTGAACAAACAAAACTCCCTCTGTGAAAGAACCTCAATAATTATTTTTTAAAGAATGAAATGTTGTTGTTGTTGTTTATTACCTGTGCTTCACCCTAACGTGCCAGGGCAGGTTGCAACAAATAAAACACAACATTAATATTAAAACACAATATTAAAGAAAATATAAACAATTCAAAACAACATAAAGCTCTTTTTCTTCTTCTTCTTCTTTTCTTCTTCTTCTTTCTTCTTCTTCTTCTTCTTCTTCTTCTCTTCTTCCTAGTCTAATAGGCAATATTAACTCCTCCTGTTTTTCTCCGGATCTTTAGAAAAGATAGAAAAGATCCAAACAATGTCAGCGCACAGGAAGTCTGGGAAATAAAACTCTGATTATCATTGATACACTTAAACACATCAACATTTGATTATCTCCTTCTACCGTCCACATAGAAAGTGTCCTCTCATGCTGCATCACGGTGGTGGTACACCGTTTGACAGCCATGGATAGAAAGTGCCTACAAAAGGTGATGAATACAGCACAAGATATTATGGCTGTCCTGTGAATCCGCTGGATACACTCGCAGAAGACTGTTGCCTCAGAGAGTGAGGAGAGAGCCAATGGTGGTAGTAGTTAAGAGCGGTAGACTCGTATGTGGGGAACAGGGTTCGCGTCCCACTCCTCCACATGCAGCTGCTGGTGACCTTGGGCTAGTCACACTTCTTTGAAGTCTCTCAGCCCCACTCACCTCACAGAGTGTTTGTTGTGGGGAGGAAGGGAAAGGAGAATGTTAGCCACTTTGAGACTCCTTCGGGTGTGATAAAGCGGGATATCAAATCCAACTCCTCCTCCTCCTCCTCCCTCCTCCTCCTCCTCTCTCTTCTTCTTCTTCTTCCTTCTTCTCTTTCTTCTCTCTTCTTCCTTCAGATTCACATCCTGGCCAGCACTTCTTGATCTCCTGCCCTTGGTCAGAAGATATAGAAGCATGATTAGTTCACACCAACAGGGTGAAGAACAGCTTCTGTCCATGGGCTGTTAGCTACTGATGAAAAGATAACAACAGGCAACTGACTTTCGGGTTAGGTGTGTGTTTTCAGCAAATGAGGGAATTAAGACGAAGAGAGCGAGTATGGGGTGCTCGTATAATCTCACTGTATACAAGTGTACAAGTGACAATAAAGTATTTCAATATTTCAATCAATATGCATTGGAATGTGCACAAGAAGAACACCAAACCCTTTACACTGCAGTCTTCCTGACATAGTTGGAGGCCTCTGACCACTCACTCTGACTATAATAAGGTCATAGTGGTCCCATCACACATGGGAAATGTGTGATATAGAAAAGGCCTCATGTCCGGTGGGTTCATATCATTTGGAGCAAACAGTGTATTGCTCGGTTATTGAGTGTATGTACAATCTGGGAATGGGGAGAGGTTGCCAGCCAAGAACGCAGATCCCTACTTGAACAACGGAGCAGGAAAGACTATGGAGTAAGTCAGTCTTTTCCCCCCCATTTCCTCATCCTGGATTCTGGTTTGGTAGCCACGAATGCCAAGACAACAGAGATGGTTTTGGCCAAGATGCTAGAGAGGGCCACAGAGAAGATGGTGACAGAACTTGTTTATCGGAGAAGGCAAGTTTGCCAGTATGGTGTAGTGTTAAGAGTGGTGGACTCGTAATCTGGTGAACCGGTTCACGTCTCCACTCCTCCACATGCAGCTGCTAGGTAACCTTGGGCCAATCACACTTCTTTAAAGTCTCTCAGCCCCATTCACCTCACAACTGTTTGTTGTGGGGGAGGAGGGAAGGGGAATGTTAGCCACTTTGATAAAACGGGGTATCAATCCAAACTACTACTCCTCCTCCTCTCTTCTTCTTCTCTCTTCTCTCTTCTCTTCTTCCTTCTTGCATTCCAATGAACAGCAAAGAGCAGAGGAAACACAAAGGAGAGGAGGGAGGCGAGGAGAATGTATGTGACGCTTCTGTTGTTGGCTTTGACTATGGCATGTTCTGGTGCTTAATGAAGTTGCCCAGCACCAGAGCTGCCTGTAAGATGCAGGAAATTTTGAAATGATGCCCAAGTGTCATCAAAAGCTAGGAAATTTGGTATCTTTGAACACAGTGATCATTGTCCTGTTTGGATAGTATCTTCTGGACATCTCATACAAATTTCTGGAAAAATATACATTGTATGATAATTTAAAAACAATGACTATCCAGTGGTCTATGTACACCCAGCTCCAGCGACCCAGCCCGCAATATGATATATTAAATTGGTCCTGTGTCAGCGAAAGCAAGCTGTGAAAATTACCGCACTGTCATATCTGTGTTAAACGTAAAAATCCCTGCTTACCCATATACAGTTAACGGAAACTATTTGTGCTCAGTCTATTGAAGAGGGTGATAGAAGGACAACTGAGGGTTAAACAAGACAGGAGGGTGATGGATGGAGTGGCAACCAGCATAATCTATTTCATTTATTTTTCATTGTTGTAGCTTAGTATGTACCACCCAGGACCCAGTGTGGGCTGTTTGACGGCTGGAGAGCTTCCCCCCTTCCTATTAGTATTAATTGAAACCAAAGCTAGTTTTCAGTGTTTGCTGTCATAAATATATCGTGGAAGGCATATATCGTGTGCATAGCTGTCAACTTTCCCTTTTTGCAGGAAATTCCCTTATTCAGCGCCGTTCCCGTTGCAAAAAAAGGGGGAAAGTTGACAGCTAGGCCATTTCCCAATGGAAAAAAGGAAGGTTGACAGCTCTGGTTGTGAGTGTTCAAGGGATGAAAGTAGATAAAAATTACACACACACACATAAATGGGCATTACGGGAGATTTCCTGTCACCTGATTCTTCAAAGTCACAAGAGTTCAGAGAAAAGGATAAGACTCAACCAAACAAAGCCATTTGGCCCAGAGGATGCTGAAGTGTACACAGCATCAGGGGTGTATGAAGGGGGGCGGGACGGCATGCCCCGGGTGCCACCCTGGGGTGACAAGATGGCCCGCTGCCTCACCCCCAGCTGTAGAGCGGCCAAGGGCACATGGGCGGGGCTGCCACGTATGCACAGTCCATACGGGCTGCCATGTATGCACGCCCCACCCTGGGTGCCAGAGAGACTTCCTCTGCCACTGCACAGCATGGTCCCATAGGTTGAAGCATTGTTAGCCATAGTCCCGTGCCATGGAGCCTACCCAGATAAGACTGAAGAAGGACAAATAAACACACATTGGAGTGAGTTTCTTTGTACACTCAGGTTTAAACTGTTGCAGAACCCCACATCAATTAACAGTTGTTATTGAAACCAGAAAAAATGAATATTTCTCCTCTCCTGCCTCTGTATGGTCCCCACCACACTCTTCCATAACACCACACACACAGTGTGTGCAAGGGGAGAAGAGGTGATTTTTTTTCTATTCGACATGCAGCAATGCTTATGGAACTATCTCCCCATGCTACATTAAATTGCCCCCCTCTGGGTAGGAAAAATTTCTCTACCCTCATTGTCCCAATTCCCAAGAAATAGAATTAATGAATCCAAAGTTCCTCTTGTCTCTTTGAGAGAAGCAATTATTTGATCACAATGATTTTAGATCTTGATCTTAAATGTAATACCTACAATCTGTCAAACATATTTACTTCTGGAGTTCCGTAGCTGATGGCTCACAATGGAGTAAACAATAATAATTCAGTTGTCATTATCTCCCCAGTAATTAAAAATCACCAAATCAACTCATCTGGCTAGTGCTTTCCAGAATACAGTGGAAAGCAGTTAAACAAGCACTCTGAAATCCTTATAAGTACGTAAGTGTTCCAGGGGCACCTAATATTAGGAGAAGGGAGAGGCAGGGCTCTGTCATTTTAGTTAGTTTCCTTCTTCATTGTTAGGTCAAGCTTCAAATCACTGTTTCCTAATTAGCATTCAAGGCATGTTGAGGTTAAGGATAAGATTGGAAGATGGCCTTTGAGAAGCTCATTGGCAGAGCCAGATGCCATCCAACTAATCTTCAAATCCAGCCATTTGTAGTAACAAGATCACGGCATAATAGCAGCTCTGCCACATCAGGTCAAAGGCCCTTCTAGTCCCACATTCTGTTCTTACAGTGATCAACCAGTTATATTGTAAACAGGAATTCCTGTTTCCAAGGGAAGTTCAAGTACAGGATGTTGCTGTTGCTGCTTTTGCTGCTCCCAGATTTGTTTGTGCAAAGTGCATACAGTTAAGCTCACCAATAATAATCCTGTAGATATTCCACACGAGTGGTATGAGCCAGGTGATCTCCTCATTGGCGGGATTGGTGTTCTCATATCGTTTTTTTCCCCAAAATCTTATTCAACAGACATCCTTCTCAAGTCTCCTATAAGACCCCATCGTAAGGAAATGTCCCTTGATTTCATTTTAAATTCTTCCTATTAGTGTGGCTGTCTGCCAATTGCTTTGATTACTGTGTAAAAAACAGAAGTAGACCTGTTTCTGCATGGTTGGCTGGGTGGATGGACTAGCAGTTGAAGATTTGGAAACATTAGCCTTTTGTGATCCAATCACTCTGTGGTCTTGTTATAATACATAGCCTCTGAGAGCTTCCATTATGCAAGGGGAGTATGGGGCAGCTTTGTATTTCACCCAAATTTTCAGACATATTCAAGCTTTATAGTTCTTTATTTCAGGAGTGGACAACTTTTACCCCATGGGCATCATGTAGCCCTCAGCTTAATAGCATATGGGTGGCATGGAGGAGAAAGCATGTGAGGAAGTGAGACAGCCAGAGGGAGAGGGAGAGCGAATGGGAAAAAGCAGGAGGTGGGAAATAAGTGACAGGGAGACAAGAGAAAGTGTAGCCCTAAGTTCAACCATTGACCTCTGGCCATTGGCTTTTTCTGCCCTCACCACTTATAACTCCCAAAATTCCTGCTGTTTTGTTAGGGGTGCAAGGAAGGAAAGGGGAGCAAAATGGTTTTTAAAAATATGTGTGAGATGAGGGGGGGAAAAACTGTGGGCACACAATGACCAACATGTGGACCCCACAGGTATTTCAGATGATATCAGAACAAATGAGGCCGAATGTGCCAGCTGCTCTATTTAAAATTGCAATCTAAGGTGCATTCTGGTTTGACAAGATCGAACTGCTGTGTCCTTAAAAGCTGAATGTTTTATTATCCTCTTGTGGGTTTAATTTCATACATTTTTTCCCACCAAGTTTAATTTTGCCACTCCAACCCCTTAAATGATTCTGTATTTTGTACCCCTGAAACCCCTGATAATTTCATGTTTTCACTCTGTGCAAATTTCTGGTGTACCATTTTTAGATAACGCTTCACAGTAAATGCATAAAATCTGTAGAATGTCACCTGTCCCCAAAACTTAGTGACTCTAAGCTGCCTCTTATTTTCCATGCATTATAGTACGTGCAATTTATTTTCAACTAAGATGTGCTGTGGATCTTTCTAAACGTACTGAAATGGTGCAATGGGTTCTTGCATAAAATGTAATAAGACTACAAAATTGTTCATCTGGGTTATCACACATAACGTAATTATTAATGGTGTGTTCTCTGCCTCTTCAAAAAGGTCCTTGAGGTTAAATGGTTCTTTAGTACTTTCTCTGCCTGAGTATTTGCTGTCAATCATTTGCTGCAGAAATGTATATTCAACTAGTTTTTGCTGCTGTGAATTTTTTAGTTGTACTGAATTGAACAACAATCCGTTTAGGTTTGAAAATAATAAATAATGTTTCTGTTAGCTAGATTGAGTTATTGATACTAAACATTGGTCAGCACTTAATAATAATAATAATAATAATAATAATAATAATAATAATAATAATAAATTGTCCATTTTCTCTCAGTCATACTAATATTATATCCTAATAAGCAGTGACTTCCAGTGAAAATCAGGGTGAAGTTGATGGTTAATCATTGCTGAGTCATTGAAATATATGCACATAGAGAGACTTGACTTAAAATGCCCATTTCCTAAATGATCTTCAACCTACAGGTTATCATTAGGATTTCAACTTATGAACAGAAAGATGTGGTGAGGAAATACACATATTATTTCATACTATCTTTTCATTTTCAATCTCCCAGAATATGGTCACCAGCAAAAGGGATGCACTGTAGAGCAGAATGAGAGGCTTAAGGCATCCTAGAAGGGAACACGCATTTGTGTAATGAAACGACTTGCTAAGGGAAAACTAGGAATGAGAGCAAAATATAACACTTTTCATTTACGGAACGGAGCATAGCTCAGCAGTACAGCACAGGCTGTGCTGCATGTCAAAGGTCCCAGGTTCAGTCCCTGGTTTTTTTTTAAAATATGGGATTAGGAAATACCCTTCTCTGAAACACTGGAGAATAGCTGGCAGCCTGTAAAGAAAATACTGAGCTTGGTTACTGAATATGAAGCAGCTTCTTACGTTCCTTTTATGTTCACTTACCCCTGGATTTCAACCTATAAAAAGCTGGATTCTAAAGATACACACAGAGGTCCAGTACTGGAGGGAGTTTTTGCAGGTTCAGGGACTCTCCAAATGGGTAATAGTTCCAAAAACTGTAGCACGCTTCAGTAGACATTTGTAGCTGAAGCTGAATGGTGATAAAGAGCAAAATGGACAGCACTCATGAGGTGAAATTCAAGACAATCTATCCATTCTCTATAGACATCTCCACAGTCTACATTTGCTGAGAGGTTAAAAATCTGATTTGAGCTACAGACCGATCAAATCGGGCCTATCCTTATGAAAGCACAATTCTTCATTTCTTATAGAGCTTCATTAATGACTAACTATGCTGGTTGTACCCTATATGTATACTCTGACAGCTTAATCGTTCAGATTAGAATAGACCACTACTGAGACAAAACCACTCGTGTACTGTTCAAAAGTCCCATGAAATAGCCAGCCACTTTATTTGCAGCGTGGTGACCAAGTTTTACCAGCACATCCTGGCCTTGGTGTTTGCTGTTGATGAGATCAATGATAATCCCAGGATCCTGCCCAATGTCACTCTTGGGTTCCACATCTACGACAGCTACTCTGATTCAAGGATGACTTATCGGACCACCCTGGACCTGCTCTTTAAATCATATCACTTTGTCCCAAACTACAAATGTGGCATTCAGAAAAATGTAATAGGAGTAATCGGAGGACTTGAGTCTGATATTTCTTCACACTTGGCAGACATCTTAGGTCTTTACAAGATTCCACAGGTAGGATTTGAGTCGGGGGTAATGGGGATTTCCTTTAATCTTCCACTATAATTCACTCTCTTTCTCTCTTTCCAGTAGGAACTTGAATGGGGGAAAGTAAAGCTGAATTATGGGGAAATGATTGGGGTATAACATGGATAATCAAAGATGTGAATGATAAGGGCAAGATGGCTTGCTGAATTCTATTAAATTAACTCTATTATATGCAAAGGAAATTGCTGCACAAGTGACATGAGTGAGCAAAAGTGTGTGGTGTGTGTGTGTGTGTGTGTGTGTGTGTGTGTCTATAAAATAATGCACAGTTTCGCTTAAATTGTTGGAAAGTTATAGGATTGCACTGTAAAGGGGAAAAATAATAAATGTAAGGATTATGGACTCCTGATTCCACTCTAAATGTCTGGTTGTTGTTTTAGATTTCATATGGTTCATTTGAACCAGCAGCCATTGATCAGACCAAGTTCCCTTCCTTTTACCGCATGGTCCCCAACGAAGGCCTTCAGTATCAGGGAATTCTCCAGTTACTCCTCCATTTCAGATGGAAATGGGTCGGGCTCATTGCTATAAATGACAAAGGTGGAGAAACATTCTTACAGACCATAGAGCCAATACTTTCCAAGCATGGAATATGTTCAGCATTCACAGAAAGAGTTCAAAAACATATGTATTTCTCAGGTAATGTACTTGCAATGGTTGATGACCTACTGAATAATTTGCCAACTTTCATGATGAGCAAGGCCAAAGCAGTTATTATATATGGAGAAAGTGCATCTGTTCGATGGTTGGGAGGTGTTATAGGAGCAGTCAAGATTATTCAACAACTCAGTCCTCAGTATAAAAAGATGTTATCTCCAGAAAAGGTTTGGATTACGACAGCCCAAATTGATTTTACATTGTACACCTTTCAAAAGATTACAGAGATCGATAGACAAATGTTCCATGGTTCTATCTCCTTTTCAATTCATACAAGGAGCTTCGGGATTTCAAAGAATTTCTTAAGAATATAAATCTTTCCTGGGCAGATGGAGATGGTTTTATCAACGATTTTTGGGAACAAGCATTCAGTTGCTCACTTTCAAACTCTACTGTGTCAACATACGCATGTACCAGAGGTGAGATGCTGGAGAGCCTCCCTGCACCATTTTTTGAAATGAGCATGACTGGCCACAGCTACAGTATCTATAATGCAGTTTATGCTTTGGCACAAGCCTTACATATGACTTCCTCAACTAAAGCCAACTTCAGAAAAATGGAGGGCGGAGACAAGCTATTTTATCAGAAAGTGGAACCCTGGAAGGTAATGTTTCTGTACTGACAGTTCTGTGATACCAGTATTCCATTAGCAAAGCAATTTCCAGTGAAAATGAGCACCCAGCTCTTGTCATGCTTTTAAATTCCTCCCTTCTTGCCAATAGGTGATCCCTTCCAATGATAATGTTTATACTCTAACTCAGGGGTCAGCAACCCTTTTCAGCCATGGGCTGGTTCACCGTCCTCAGACCATGTGGTGGGCTGGACTATATTTTTTGGGGGGGGATGAACGAATTCCTATGCCCACAAATAACCCGAGATGCATTTTAAATAAAAACACACATTCTACTCATGTAAAAACACCAGGCCTCACAAATAACCCAGAGATGCATTTTAAATAAAAGGACACAATCTACTCATGTAAAACCGTCGATTCCCGGACCATCCATGGACTGGATTGAGAAGGCGACTGGGCTGGATCCAGCCCCGGGCCTTAGATTGCCTACCCCTGCTCTAACTTATCCTCCATTATTCTCTTGAAAAGTTATCTTGACAGCAACTTCAACTGAATTTAAAGTGATTCATGATTTTCAACTCTCTTCCTTTGTCGGCTACTGAAAGTTCGAAACTTTGCATTGTGAATTGTAAAGGTTCTCTGAAAGAGAAAAATAAGTAAAATCCATCTAGAAAAGCTATCTCAATAACCAATTCCTATTTTTGTTAGTCCATTGATTCTCTTTCACTTTCCACCTAGCTCACTCATTTCTTCAAGGAATCTCATTCAACAACAGTGCTGGAGATGAAATTACATTGAATGAACATGGAGAATTGGCCGCTGGATTTGATATTACAAATTTGATCACATTCCCAAATAAATCCTACGTCAGAGTCAAAGTAGGAAGGCTTGACCCTCAGGCTCCTCCTGGCAAAGAATTCACCATGATGAGGCCAGAATTGAATGGCACAGAAGTTTGACTGAGGTTGATAATAAATGCATTTTCTCTCAAATGCAAATATATTATTATTATTTTATTATTATTATTATTATTATTAATCTAGCCAGATCTCCCACTCTGGGCGGCTTCCAACAGGTTATTAAAAACACAATAAAACATTAAACATTAAAAACTTCCCTAAACAGGGCCACCTTCAGATGTCTTCTAAAAGTCAGATAGTTGCTTATTTCCTTGACATCTGATGGGAGGGCGTTCCACAGGGCAGGCACCACTACCAAGAAGGTAGCCTGGTCCTCTGTAACCTGACTTGTTGCATTGAGGGAACTGCCAGAAGGCCCTCGGGGCTGGACCTCAGTGTCCGGGCAGAACGATGGGGGTGGAGACGCAATTTCAGGTATTCAGTTATTCACTGTCATCCAGAAAATGGTATGAAGTATAAGCAACTCCCCACTTATGCACAATCCGCTTGCATATGACTGCATACTTGTGCAGTATGGGTAACCCAGAAGTGGCAGGAAAGAGCTGGAAAGTCCTTATGGCTCATAAGGAGACTCTCCCCGTAGCCCAAAAGGACATCCTCTTAGGCAGTGCCCCCCTGGAAATATAGGTGTCAGTACTCATCATGAAGTTGTTACAGTAAGTGCCACATTTTTTAACAACACAAAAGAGGTGCTGGTTCATACCCTTGCGTACTCTCTTGGGGGGGGGGGAGCACTGCTCTTAAGGCTCTTGAAAGGGTCTCCTTGAAAGCCAGAGGCACAGTGGGGCTTTGTTGAGGCTTCTCAACCTCCCCACCTAACAGCTGATGCACTCTTCAGGCTCTGGGGACGATCTCCTCATGAGCCATGGCGACTCTCCAGGGTGCTCCCACTTACATGCATTTCACTTATGTGGGGGGGAGCCCAAACGTAGGGGCCCCCCCACACACAATTTGGAGAGTTGCCTGTAATTCTAAAAAAAGCATTTCTTAACATAATGCATGATTAAAATTGAAAATCATTGGAATGTCATATTTTATGGGCATATTGCAGACATGGCTTTGATATGAAAGGTGAATAGATCGTTATTGGCAGTTCTGCTTTTTGGGCTACTCTTTAAATCAGTCATGTACATACAAAGCTACTAGGGACAGGACATTTTCTTTTTTAAAAAAATATTTATTGACAATTTTTAACACATAAAATAAACATACCTACATACACATTTAAACTAACAAAACAAACATAACAACATACATATATATCTTATACCTAATATTTCTTCCTCACATTGTAATAGACTTCTTCCTATCTCCTCTTCCTGCGTTCCTTGTCTATCATCTTTAGTAATTTCTAAACATCTTAACAAATCATATTTTAGTTTAAAACTTACTTAAATATTCAATCTTATCTATTTTTCTTAACTTATAATCATCTGTCTTAAACACTTAACCTTGCTCTACATCTACAGCTTAGCTTTCCTCCTAGTTATATCTAATTCTCAGGGACAGGACGTTTTCTGTGGTGGCTCCTGGTCTATGGAAATTCTTCCCTTGAGATGTCCATCTGGTTTTGTCACTGTTGTCCTTCAGAAATTGGATGAAAGCCCTTCCGTTCCACCTGGCTGCTGATATAAGCTGATTTATAGGTTGTAGGTTGTGTTTTATATAATATTGTTTATTGAGATTGTATTTGCATATGGTATATGTTTTTAAGCCACCAAGAGAGGACATTGCCTGATAGAGCAGTATAAAAAGGTATAATAATAATAATAATAATAATAATAATATAATAATAATAATAATTTTATTTATACCCCGCCCTTCCCAGCCAGAAATCAGGCATGGCAACAAAGAGAGCGGGTAGAGCTGTGGGTTAAACCCACAGAGCCTAGGGCTTGCCGATCAGAAGGTCGGCAGTTCGAATCACCGTGATGGGGTGAGCTCCCGTTGCTCAGTTCCTGCTCCTGCCAACCTAGCAGTTCAAAAGCACGAAGTGCAAGTAGATAAATAGGTACTGCTCCGGCGGGAAGGTAAACGGCATTTCCGTGCGCTGCTCTGGTTCGCCAGAAGCGGCTTAGTCATGCTGGCCACATGACCCAGAAGATGTCTGTGGACAAACACCGGCTCAATCGGCCAGTAAAGCGAGATGAGCACCACAACCCCAGAGTCGTCCGCGACTGGACCTAATGGTCAGGGGTCCCTTTACCTTTACCTTATGGCAACAAAATGTTGGCAGGGCCTAACATGTATTACAGAAAATAGATGTTTCCTGTCATTACTTTATGTGAGATTTATGAGTCAAGCCTTCAGTTTGTAACATTCAATGAAATGCAAATCTAGCTGTAATCCATTTGTAAGACTGAGTATAGAACTTTGAACCTTTCTGAGTTTGAATGCATAAGGAATGTGCCCCCTGTGTACTATTGCTTAAAGCATGATAGATATCAGATGGAAGAAGAATTCTACAAACTATTTAATACTAAACTCTTCCCTTAACTTTATTCAATGCTAAATTTCCAATATCTTTGGATAGGTGCCACCCCTTTCAGAATGTAATGGCATCTGCCATCCTGGTTATGGGAAGAAAAAGAAAGAAGGGGAGAAATTTTGCTGCTATGATTGTGCTCCATGTCCAGATGGGATGGTCTCAAACGAGAAGGGTAGGACATGTTATTTCATGATAGACCAGATTGCCCAAGTTACTGAAGTAAAATATGAGAGACTGTTTTGCAAGTTTGTTATAATTAACTTGGCACATTTTTTAAAATTATGTTGTTGCACATTGTTTTCAGTGTTCATTTAGGTACAGTTTCTTCATATTTTCTGTTAGTTATCTTCAGAAAAATATTGCACATATAATACATTTTAACACAAACAAATTCACAGTTAGCATAGTGTTAATGGCTGAATTTAGAATCCACAAAAGGAGCTTCCATTGATGGTTTAATTCCTGGTATTTGAGAGAGAATTATTCAGTTCCTGGTATTTGAGAGAGAAGAGGAAGTTTGGATAAACCCTGAATCTCATTCCAACCCATAATAGAAAAGCTTCTAGCTGAAGTATCAGACACATTGCAAAATCAATTGCTTTGTGTGTGAGAAAGTATCCTGAAAAACTCTTATGATCCAGAGAAAGAAATGCATGCAACGGAGACATTCTTACTAGGATCAAATGTCAAAGAGCAAGGAGACCTTGTGAAGCAATTACGATACTTAAGTTTCCAGCAACTGAGGAGGAACTCTGGTAAAGAAGACATAAAACAGAGAAAGTTCAAGTTTTGCAAAAGTTGTTCAGGGTGATAAAAGGAGGCTTGCCCAAGACATAATATCAAGTACCATGGGAATGCTTGCACATTTTTTGGAATATTTCAATACACTAGAAAGTGGACTTATACTTGGAGTATAATGAATTGTTACTTTGAAATCATTCAGACCAAGCATGCGAGAGAAGAATCACATGGGACACATGGGCAAGACTCAATACATATTGACAATGGATGAGCACCCAGACAGAAGTTATGGCAGACCATGTTGCTTGCTGTGTTCTATCTTTCAGCTTGATCTGCCTTGGAACAAGATTGAGAAGTTATGAAAGTCTAAGTGGAGAAAAAATGGGAATCTATATATATAAAAAATAAACTTATGCAGCACGGATCAGCCAAACTAGTACAACATGTAGGGATTAATATTTCAAACACAAACCAGTAATTACATAAGAATCACTATGAGCATCGCATAAAGGTTTTATGGCATTAACAAGAGGGCCACTAAAAATGCTGTTATTATTCAGGATTAAAAAATAAGGGATCAGGATTTTCAGGTATTAAAACTTATTGGGCAATAGTAATACTCAGAATCAACCCACTGAAATCAATTTATGTATTTACTTCATAAAATTTATAAACCACTTGATAGTAGAACACCTCAAATTGGTCAACAAGTTACTTAAGTCTATTTATTTCAGTGGGACTGCTTTGAGTATGATTTGGTGGGATGGCACTCATTATACAAACTGTAATTGCTGATTAATATATGGAATAAAGAACCTATGGTATTTAAAAGCAGGCTATGAGGGAATGCTTGTACATCTAGTACAAACATGCTGCTTCTGTTGAAAATTCCAGACTTTGCGCAGGATTTGTAGGAATCTTGGCAAAAAGGTATCAAAATTTGCATGATGAAATATAATGTTTGATGGACTGCTGCTGATACAGATTTTAATATGTGAAACTATTCTGGTTCAATATTTTGTTAACTTCTTTTCAGATGTAGAAAATTGTGCAAGTTGTGCAAAGGATCTATATCCAAACAAAGGCCAGGATCTATGCATTCCTAAGATACCAAACTTCTTAGCTTTTGATGAAGTGCTGACCATTGTTTCAACTTCCTCTGCACTTTTATTGTCTCTGATCACAGCTCTGGTGCTGGGCATCTTCATTAAGCACAGGAATACGGCCATAGTCAAAGCCAACAACAGAAGCCTCACCTACATTCTCCTCATCTCCCTCCTCTTGTGTTTCCTCTGTTCTTTGTTGTTCATTGGAAAACCTAATAAGATGACCTGCCTTCTCCGACAAACCGCTTTTGGCATCATCTTCTCTGTGGCCCTCTCTAGCATCTTGGCCAAAACTATATCAGTGGTTTTGGCATTCATGGCTACTAAGCCAGGATCCAGTATCAGGAAATGGGTGGGGAAAAGACTGGCTTATTCCATAGTCCTTTCCTGCTCTAAAACTCAAGTAGTGATATGTGCACTCTGGCTGACAATCTCTCCTCCATTCCCAGATTTGGACATGCACTCAATGAGAGAAGGGATTATATTTCTATGTAATGAAGGGTCAGTCCTCATGTTCTACTGTGTCTTGGGCTATATGGGCTTCCTGGCCATTGTCAGCTTCACTGTGGCCTTCCTAGCCAGAAAGTTGCCTGACAGTTTCAATGAAGCCAAGTTCATCACCTTCAGCATGCTGGTCTTTTGCAGTGTTTGGCTGTCTTTCATTCCAACTTACCTGAGCACCAGAGGAAAATACATGGTGGCTGTGGAGATCTTCTCCATCTTGGCTTCCAGTGCTGGATTACTGGCTTGCATCTTTTTCCCTAAATGCTACATTATTGTGATGAGGCCTGAGTTGAACAACAAAGAGCAGTTGATACGGAGAAAGATATAAATGACAGTTTTTGTTGGGTCTTAGGCTACCTGGTCTTGCTGACAATTAACAGTCTCACTGCACCTTTCCTATTCAGGAAGTTGAAAAGACATAAATAATAGAAGGAATCATCTTATGTTCTTGTTATTCCACATAGGAAGCTGTGTCTTTTATATGAAATGGGACTATGTGGAGGAATGAAACTGTGGATAAGATCCAACATCACTTTCAATAAGACAGTTGAAGCAGATCAGTCTAGGCAGAGGAAAATTTCTGGAGAGCTTCCAAATAATCTACACATAGGGTGAACTAGTACCTCTACACTTCTTGAATCTGGGTAGACACAGGATGGAGTAAATGACTGGATTTGCTTTAGGGAGTGCTCCAGGCACAGAAGGCTCTAATATCTGAAGTAGCTCTGAAAGATAAAAATCACACACCTTTCTGTACATACCACAACTTTCTTTACACCAGGAATAGCCAATCTAATACACTCCATAAATTGTTGAACTCCCATTAGCCTACCACTGACCATTATTATCAAGGATGAGGGTATCCATAGTGCAACAATATCCAGAGGGAACCATATTATGTTACCAATTTACACCAGTAGGACTAGCCTTTCAGTCTCCTGAATTACATTTCTTATCTGAGTGAAAGACTGGTGGCAGGGAGCTTCTCAATCATGTCAAGTTGCCTCAGATCAGATTTGTTGTTTCTAAAGTGGTTAGACACTATTAGCCAGTGTCCCTACCTCCTGATAATGTTAGAACTCTCTCCAGAATTGTTTCCAGTATGCAGTTAGTGTGATAGCAAACAATCTCCCATACATCTTACCTAGGTGGAAGAGTGTAGCAGCCCCCAGTTGTAACAAATTAGACAAGTGGGGAAAGGATGGGGTGGGTTCAACTCTAAAAATATTCTTAGAAAGGGTTTTTTAGGAAGTGGATTGATGCCTGCCTATCAGTGTGTTTTTTATTGTTATTGCTTGTGGATGTCAAGGATTGGCACGGAGTGAACTAGATGACCTGGTAGGTCCAATCCTAATCTTTGATTCTGTGATGTGGCAAATACGATTGTCACCCCCTACTGCTGATGCTCCATAGACTCCAAAAGCACTGCAACAAATGATTCTCTCCCCTGTAATTATTAAAATTACCATAATCAATTCTCCTGGTCGAACCTCCAGAAACCAGAGTGGAAAAAAGAATCAACAAGCAAGTCTGACATGAGTATAAATTTTCCAGTGCTCCATATACAGCTGTGGTAAGGGGGTGGGGAGATAGGCTGGGCTCTGATACTTGTCAGTTATCAGTTTCCCTCTTTCAATCTATAAGCCTTGAATCTAATTATGTATTTGAGCCATGTATCTTATTTGGCATCCATGGCATTATATTGTGACAGAGTTTGAGTTAACAATAAGTTGGGCACATGTCTGTTTAAGTACCAAATTGACAGCATCAACTGCCCCCAAATCTATCTTGTTTGAAGCAGGAGGGTGATAGTAACAATTGTATATATATATAGAGGAGTCCATGCATAGAAGGATGTTGCTCCTGCTGCTTCTGCTGCTTCCCAATATGGTGTCCCAAGTCCAAAGTGTCAAATGCACAACAAATCACCCTGTTCATGTTCCGCACGAGTGGCATGAGCCAGGTGACCTGGTCATTGGTGCAATGGCATCTCATATCTATTACATGGTCCCCAAATTATCCTTCAAGAAACACCCTTTTCAAACCTTCATTGGCAGCCCAATGTAAGTAACTGGTACTTAATGTTATTTTATTTATTGTTTATACATTATATCTGACTGAAGTAAACTTTGATTGATTTGGCAGGGAAATAGCATTAGAACTTTAGTTTTTAAATGAATTGGGAAAAAAATTATTAGAAATATCCATGCACATATGCTATGCACTTACCGGTAACATTAAGTGCTTTTTTTATCCAATGCTGTAAAGACTGAGTGAAAAGAGAGTAGGAGAAAGAGAAAGGGGATAGATTTTTTAAAAGAGAGCCCTTCTACATACAGCCAAGAAGTGAGGTGCTCAGTTTTGCTTATGATACCAAAATGTTCAGGATAGAGAGAACAAACAAGGATTGTAAAGAGCTCCAAAACTGGGTACATGGGAATTTAAATGGCAAACCCAATTCACTGTAAGCAAGTGTAAAGTGATGGACCTAAAATAGTAATTTCACTTCTATGCTCATGGGGTCTCAACTGGTTGTAAGAAATCATCAATGAGATGGTATGGTCCAATAGATAGTTTGATGAAGATGTCAACGAAGTGCAGCAGCTGTAGAGAACACTTGATACATTTTTTTAAAGAAACAGCAGTGTCTGAATATTGTCTAAAAGAAAAACAAAAACAAATAAACCTTGCCGGGTGTGCTGTCTCCTTGTTGGCAGGCAGATTAATCTCTCATATATAGGTTATGTGCACTGTTTAATTTTTCCCGTGAAATGGTAACTCACTTCATTTGCAGGGTGATGACAAAGTTTTACCAGCACATGCTGGCCTTGGTATTTGCTGTTAATGAGATCAATGAGAACCCCGGATATTGCCCAATGTCTCTCTTGGGTTCCACATCTATGATAGCTATTTTGATTCAAGAATGACATACCGAACCACTTTGGACCTGCTCTTTAAATCACATCACTTTCTTCCCAACTACAACTGTGTTATCCAGAATAATGTAATAGGAGTCATTGGGGGACTTGGCTCCGATACCACCTGGTGCATGGCAAATGTGTTAGGCCTTTACAAGATTCCACAGGTAGAATATGGGTTTTGGAAATGGAGATTTTGTACCATAATTCACTGTTATCATTTCCTTGCAGTAGGAATCTACTAATTCATAAATATGGAGTGTTGAATTGGAAGAAGGAAAGGGGGCTGTAATATGTGGATATGGATATATTTGGGATGGGGCAGCATAGTATGCATATCCAACAATGTGTAAGAAGGGTGGTACATATTTAATAGTTGTAATGGAAGGTTGTTGCAAAAGTGCCAGGTTTGTAAATGAGGCACCTAGATGGGTCCATATTACTTCAGTCTTGAAAGGACTGCATTGGCTGCCTGTGAGCTACCAATCTCAATTTATGGCATTGATACTGGTGTAAGGTAAAGGTAAAGGGACCCCTGACCATTAGGTCCAGTCGTGTCCGACTCTGGGGTTGCGGCGCTCATCTCACGTTACTGGCCGAGGGAGCCGGCGTACAGCTTCCGGGTCATATGGCCAGCATGACTAAGCCGCTTCTGGCGAACCAGAGCAGTGCATGGAAACATCATTTACCTTCCCACCAGAGTGGTACCTATTTATCTACTTGAACTTTGACGTGCTTTCGAACTGCTAGTTGGGCAGGAGCAGGGACCGAGCAACGGGAGCTCACCCCGTCGCGGGGATTCGAACCGCCGACCTTCTGATCAGCAAGCCCTAGGCTCTGTGGTTTAGCCCACAGTGCCACCTGCATCCCTGCGCCACCCGTACTGGTGAGCAAAGGCATAAATAACTCAGGACACATTAACTAAGAAAGTTCCTATGAAATTCCTTCCAGGGGAAGTATGATGTTATTCAGCACTGTTCACTTTCAGAGGCTAATTACAAAAACTGTTTTCTGGTTATTGTTCTTGCATTTGGCATTTCAGAGAGAGATATAGTGGTGCCAGTATTATGCTGCCTTGCTGCCTTGCTGGATTTCATTACAGTTGTTTTGAGTTTTGCTGAAAATGATTGGTATGGTATTTTTGTATTTTACTGATGTGGTTTATTGTGGCCAGAGTACAATAACATATATAATCTTATGGAGATCTTCAGGATTCCCAAATAGATCTTCCTGGATGAGTTCTTAGTAGATGAAGAATCAACCTCTTTTTACAGTTGCTATAAAGGGTACAGAGCAAAAGAACATGATCAACAGTTTCTGTTGCTCAAACCTTGGAGTTTGGCTCAATCCACTTAGCAGTACATTTAATTGAACAATAATAAATGCTGCTCTCTATCAATGTGTACAAGCATGAAGCTGTGATGATGCCATAATAACAATAGCAATACTAAATATCTACAGAAACAATTGAGCACGCTTCTCTGTGTTTTTATATATAAATTGAGGTTGCTGCTCTCACTAAACTAAGCACATTTCGGATATATAGGATTTATATAATATTCAAAGAAATTGGTATATCACGAGTTCTTGTTTCCATTTGGAAAGTGTTGGCTTTTCTCTTTTTCAGATTTCATATGGCTCATTTGAACCAGCCATAAATGATCAGACCAAGTTCCCTTCCTTTTACCGCATGGTCCCCAATGAAGGCCTTCAGTATCAGGGAATTATCCAGTTACTTCTGCATTTCAGGTGGAAATGGGTTGGGCTCATCACTCCAGCTAATGATGCCGGAGAGCGCTTCTTACAGACAATTGAACCAATGCTTTTCAAGAATGGAATCTGTTCAGAATTCACAGAACGAGTTGAACCAAATATGCATTATTCCGGTAACATGCTAGAAATGCTGCATGAAAAAAGGGTTTTGTTACCAAATTTCATGAAGAGCAAAGCCATCGCAGTTCTTATATATGGGGAAAGTCTATCTACTATATGGTTGTCAAGTGCTATAAAGACAATGGAGGTAACTCAGCTACTATTCTCCTAAGAAGTTACGGGCAGGAAAAGTATGGATTACAACAGCCCAAATTGATTTCATATCATATATCCTTCAAAAATTTGTTCATATAAACACAAATGTTCCACGGTGCTATATCCTTTGCAATTCACTCCAAGGAGATTCACAACTTTCAAGACTTTCTTCAGGAGATACATCCTCATTGGACAGGGAGGAATGGTTTTATCAAAGATTTCTGGGAACATGCATTCAGTTGCTTAGTTTCAAACTCCAGTCTCCTAAAAGTAATTCATGCCGCATGTACGGGAGAGGAAATGCTGGAGAGCCTTCCTGCGCCATTTTTTGAAATGAGCATGACTGGCCACAGCTACAGTATCTATAATGCTGTCTATGCTTTGGCACATGCCTTGAATAGCATGCACTTGGCTAGAGACATCCGCAAAGGAAGATGCTGGGAGGAGTCTTGCCCTGCGATATGTAGAACCTTGGCAGGTAGGGTTTCCTGTTTCAAAGTGTTCATTTTGCAAATTGTTTAGTGTTGTGCACTGTGCTGATTTGTTGTGTGAGCTAGCATTTAATTATAAGTAAAGAAATAAAAGAATAAAATTAGGAAGTTAAAAATAAACCTTAAGGAATGTTATTGTCACAAATGTGGGAATTAGACAAAAACCTACCGACAGCATACAAATCAATATGGCTAACCTGATCCAAAACACCCACCCACCCCACTCACACAGAAAACCAAAGATCAACACAGCCAACCACAAAGGAACAAGCACATCTACGCCAATCATGACTCTCACCGCCAAAGAAACACAAGCGAGCAACAGAGAACCAACACAAACGATGCTGACACCAAATCCTACATACACTAAGGAAAATAGAAACATCACCTCCCCACCCCACCCTCCCCCCATCCCACCCACCTCCTTCCCCCTTCTCTGCCTAATGTCTCAACAACCAAAATTGATCTGTAAAAATGTTACATGGAAAAATGTGAGAGACATTTTGTAAACCAAGAAAATCTTTAATAATAATAAAAATACATATACTGAATGGGAAAATTGACAAGTGGGATGCCACAGGATATTGTCCTGGGCCTGTTGTTGTTCAACATCTTTATAAATGACTTGGACAAAGGAATTAAGGCGATGCTCATCAAATTTGCAGGTGACACCTATCTGGGAGGGGTAGCTAATGCCGCAGAAGACAGAACCAAGATTCAATGTGTTCTTAACAGATTGGAGAACTGGGCCCAAACTAACAAAACGAATTTCAACAGGGGCAAATGTAAGGTTCTGCACTTAGGCAGGAAGAACCAGCTGCACAAATATAAGATGGGGGACACATGGCTTACTAGCAGTACATGTGAAAAGTCTAGGGATATTGGTGGGCCACAAGGATAACATGAATCAACAGTGTGATGCAGCAGCAAAAGCAAAAGCAAAAACACAACCTGATGCTCTCCTAGGCTACATCAGCAGATGTATAGTGTCAAGGGAAGAAATGGTACCACTCTATTCTGCCTTGGTCAGGCCACACCTGGATACTGTGTCCAGTTCTGAATACCACAATTTAAGAGGTCTATTGACAAGCCGGAACATTTGCAGAAGAGGGAAACCAAGTGATCAAGGGTCTAGAAACCCAGCTTTATGAAGAAGGTTGAAGGATCTGGGTACGTTTAGTCTGAAAAAGGAGAGAGGAGATGTGATAGCCATCTTCTAGTGTCTTAAGGCTGTCACATGGAAGATGGAGCAAACTTGTTTCTCCTGCTCTAGAGGTAGGACTCGATACAAGAAAGGAGATTCTGACTAAAATCAGGAAGAACTTTCTGACAGAGCTGTTCAACAGTGGAATGGACTCCCTTGGGTGGTTATGGATTCTCCTTCCTTGGAGGTTTCTAAGACTGTCCCAAAAATTCAACTGTCATAAATCAGACATTTTTTAAAAAAATGGTGTGTGTGTGTGCATGGTGCTATCAGAAATCCTAACCATATTTCAGTGGAGGGGGAGGGGGATAGAATTTTTTAAAGAAATGTTTATGGGAGCTTGCCTACCTATTTCCCCTCTTGGTATCTCTTAACAGCATGAATTGGCCAAGTGAAGTGCTTGTCAAACTCTGTCAAATTATACCCTTGCGACATTCTGTAGCTTGTCAGTACCTGTTGGAGTGTTCATGGAAATGCTTTATAGACCGTTCAATTCTCTTTCCACTTAGCTGCACTCATTCCTGCAGAGAATCTCATTCAACAACAGTGCTGGGGATGAAATCACATTAAATGAACATGGAGAATTAACAGCTGGCTTTGATATTACCAACTTGGTCACTTTCCCAAATAATTCCTACGTCAGAGTCAAAGTGGGAAGGCTGGATCCTCAGAACCCTCCTGGCAAAGAGATCACCATTAATGAAGACAGAATCAAATGGCACAGGCGCTTCACTAAGGTATGGAAATAAATGCACAGTGGCTTAAATGCCATAATTTGTGGTAACCCACAAAATGGGTTGCAACAAAAGCAGTTCATACATTATTAACTTTGATATTCACTATTAAAATATAGGCTTTAAAAAAGGATTCCATATCTAGATGGATAGTACTTGGTTGGTTGGTTGGATGGATGGATGGTTGGCATCCATCTGTCTCAGGAGACAATGGAGAAGTGCACCTTTGGGGGTGAGGTCAAACTTTTGGAAGGTTACAGCACCAGCTGTGGCTGTAGAGACCAATGTGGGAGAGATACTTTAATGGTGAGATATTCTATTTGAATGACTTTTCCTGTATGTTAGCACCTTCAGCTTCTGAGGACCTCTTTCTTGGTCTGCTATTTTGTTGGTGGCACTTTTCTTGTACATGATATTATATTGCATGTGATACTGACATTATGAGCCATCAAGGAGAAAACATTCTCCTTTAAGAAATGCTGTAAGGTCTACCAGTACATGATCAGATTACCCACAGTTCCAAAAAGAGCAACATGCACAGAAAACATCTCAAACAAAGGAGGACCAATGACTACCAGAAAGTCTACAGTTGTCCAGCATTCTTGTTTGTGAAATTCCTGAAGCAAAGGCTAAGCTAGCTGTATCTTTGTTTGGGCTGAGAATGAACATTAGAATATTCTTGAGTTTGTATGATTCTAAGTTCAGGATGTATACATCTTGAGACAGTTGTAGCTGGTGAATAAGCCTAAGGTGGGCATAAGCACTCCTAGCCACCAAAAAGAAACGTAGAAATTCCTACTTCAGAAGGAGTGCACCCTCTCCCATAACAGGTTTTGCACATAATTCCCAAGTAGGAGTGGCAGCTTGGCCTCACAACCATGGGTGCCCAGGGCTGTGGGTGTCATGCAGTGTGAATAGCCCTGGGTGGGTGGGTGCCTGGCCCCTTCAAGGGGAATTTTGTGGGTGCTCCCAGGTAGTTGGCACCTATATTCCCAAAGTACTTCTCTCTTATAAGGATTCAAACCCCACCCAATCCATCACTGTCTCCAGACACCTGGCCAGCGCCTTCACCACCTCCTCTCATTCCAATGCAGTGGAGAGATAGAGCAGCACATCACCAGCCTACAGATGACACTGTGTTCTGGATCCTAGGATATGATTCTGAAGAGTTTCATACAGATGATAAATGGCAACAAAACACAGAATGGGCCCTAAAGGGACACCAAAGCCCAAAAGCCATAGAGTGGTTCCCTAGTACTAGTTTCTCAGAGTGACCCTGCAGGTAGGAACAGAACCACTGTAATGGGGTACGTTTAATTGCCATCTCCTTGAGTCACAACAAAGAACATATATAAAATCCTTATAAAGAAAACGCAGTTAGGTTGTGAGGTGAGATTAGACTGAATTCTGGTGCAGCTGAAAGGGTGCATGGTCTAGGTATGAATATTACAGTATAATGCTTAGAGGAGCAGCTCTTTACCACACCGTATGTGACACCTGTGCACATATGGATGATACATTTCACACTATTAGTCCTCGTATTTACTGTTAAATCACCTGATATTGTATACTGGATTGATCCCCAAAACATTTATCTCTTCCTACCTCTTTGGATAGGTGCCACCCCCTTCTTTATGTAATGACATCTGCCATTCTGGATACGGGAAGAAAAAGAGGAGGGGAAGAAGTTTTGTTGCTATGATTGTGATCCATGTCCAGAAGGAATGATCTCAAATGATAAAGGTGGACAATGTCATCTTAAGACAATACCAAACAATGCAATTTATTTTAGTAAGCTCTGGGTTCTTCAGCAATTTTGTTGTCATTAATCTGCCGGAGGAGGGAAGACTTAAAATATGGCTTGATCTGTTGTTCTCATTGTTTCTACAGGTGAAACTTGAAAAACTAGAATATCGTGGAAAAGTCCATTTATGTAAGCAATTGTTTTCATTAGCTACTGGAGTTTAATATATGAGATAGACTCATGGCATGCAAAGCGAGATATGTCAAGTCTTTGTTTGTTATAATTGTGATGATTATGGCATACAGCTGATGAAACCCCCAAAGTTGAAATTGTTAATTTGGGGTTCTCATCAGCTGTACACCATAATAATCACAATTATAACAAATAAGGCTTGACATATCTCGCTTTGCATGTTGTGAGTCTATCGCATATATTAGTTTCACCTTTTAAGTTGAATTACTGAAAGAAATGAACCTTTCCACGATATTCTAATTTTTCAAGATAACATCAATAATTTTATCTTTAAAACACCTTGAAGAAAACATTTTAAAATGTTAGGTATTATATTTTACCTCCAACTTCTATAAAGTTTGGGGGGAATAGAAGTGGTGGTTTCTCCTCTAAGAACAAGGTTGAGGAGAGGGTGAAAGTCTAATTAAAGTCACCTTTCTGGGCCCCAGATATTTCAGCTGTAATGTACTCCTCATTTTTCTATGTAGTATATGATTTTAGGAAACAGGAGGGAGGGGTTATAAAAGCAGGTGTCCTTCATGGGGGAAAATCCAGATTTAATATATGTTCTTTATTTTTTCTTAATCTAAGGCAGTGGTTCCCAATTGGTGGTCTGTGAACCTCATGGTCTCCGCATAGCCAACACAGGGTGTATGTGGCACCTTATGCACAATAAAAACTACTAGAGATATACCATGTTTGACTTTTGAAAAACAGGGGGTCCACAGTACTTTGCTAATTAGGAACCACTGATCTAGGGCAAATGCATTTGGGCTGGAAGTTTTAAAACATTTTGAAATGGAAAACACACTAGATGGACTAATGATAAGGAAATTCTTAAGAATAGTATTGGTTGCTTCAAATTGTCATGCATTGTTTGTTTGTTTTCAGACATGGAAACATGTGTCAGTTGCCCAGCAGATCAATATCCAAACAAAGACCAGGATCTATGCATTCCTAAGATTCCAAACTTCTTAGCTTTTGATGAAACGTTGGCTATTGTTTTAGCTACTTCGGCACTTTTATTCTCTCTGATCACAATTCTGGTGCTCGGCATCTTCATTAAGCATCAGGATACAGCCATCGTCAAAGCCAACAACAGAAGCCTCACCTATATTCTCCTCATCTCCCTCTTCCTGTGTTTCCTCTGCTCTTTGTTGTTCATTGGAAAACCTAATAAGGTGACCTGCCTTCTCCGACAAAGCGCTTTTGGAATTGTCTTCTCTGCAGCCCTCTCTAGCATCTTAGCCAAAACCATACTGGTGGTTTTGGCATTCATGGCTACCAAACCAGGATCCAGTATCAGGAGATGGGTAGACAAAGAACTGACTTATTCCATTGTCCTTTCCTCCTCTATGGTTCAAGTAGGAATCTGTGCCTTCTGGCTTGGAGCCTCTCCCCCTTTCCCAGATTTGGATACACATTCAATGAGTGAAGAAATTGTAGTGTTATGTAATGAAGGGTCAATCCTAATGTTCTATTGTGTTTTGGGCTACATGGGCTTCCTGGCCACTGTCAGCTTCACTGTGGCCTTCTTTGCCAGGAAGTTGCCTGACAGTTTCAATGAAGCCAAGTTCATCACCTTCAGCATGCTGGTTTTCTGCAGTGTTTGGCTCTCCTTTATTCCAACCTACCTGAGCACCAGAGGAAAATACATGGTGGCTGTGGAGATTTTCTCCATCTTGGCTTCCAGTACTGGCTTGCTGGCTTGCCTCTTTTTCCCTAAATGCTACATTATCGTGGTGAGGCCTGAACTGAATAATAGAGAACAGCTGATACGGAGCAAAGTATAAATGACAGAAGAGATTGTAGTTTATGTTGGGAGTATGGATCTGTTATCTTTCTGGCCAGTGTCAGATGTGGGGGTCAAAATAACAGAAGAGCTTATCTTATCATTTATGTTCTTGGTATCCAGCATAGTTAAATATGAGGTGGAAATGAATTGGGACAATATGTATGAATGAAACTATGGATGAAATCCAACATATCCAACAATCTGAATGTCAACACCTTCCCTTATTCTACTTTTCCAGCATCCACTTTCCCAATAGGTTCTGAAACTCTTGAGCAGATGTTGGGGTGTGTTGGAAACTACAGATAGATGAAAGGGGAAGGGGAACTTTGTAAGCTGCCTTATGTTGAGCGAGAGCATTGCTCAATCTATCAGGGCCATGCACTAGACTCAACAAAATCTCCATCCAAATTATGAAAGAATTTGGGCAGTTTGGGTTGTATGATCAGTGGCTGTTGGGAAGGAATATCAGGCAAGAAGTGGAAGCAGGCACTAGCCTGGGGAAATTGTGTATAGTCTGAGACCTATCTGCTCATCAGGTATGTCTTCCACAGAGAATGTAAAAGCCTTGTGTCATCTAAGATGTTAGTGAGCTACGACCTTCCCTTTCTCTGCTCATCTCATTCCCCCCCCTCCATAATTATTTTTTCTTTGAAACTCTTCCTACCATTGGATAAAAATATAAAATAGGGTCAGCTATAATTTGGGAACCTAAACAGAACTCTACTATTTTCCAAAAGGTTGAGAAATAAGGGATATATAAGTAGCACAGCAAGGCAGAGTCAGTTTCATTTATATAACAAATCTAGTCACTGTTAAGTGGGAAGGTTTTGCAACATTTCTTTGTTATTTTGTCTATCTATTCAACTGTTTCAAAATAAAATTCTTTCTTAATATATCTCTTCACAGTCAATGTTTCTATAACTCCATTACAAAATAATAATAATAATCTGACAACTCTGAAGATAAACTGGGACTTCTACACTTCTGTAATCTTATACCTGCAATGACATGGGGCTGGGAAGGGGGCGGGAAGTGACTCGCCTTCCCATGGACACTGCTTCAGGCTCAGAGGGCTCAAATACTTGACAAAGCCCTGACAGTTCAGCATCACACTAGACATGATGCATTTTTTCAACAGCCCAAACCTCCCTTACACCAAGGGTACCCTATCTGTTGCCCTCCATATGTTGCTGGGCTGCAGCTCACATCAGCTTACAATTGACTATTATTATCATGGATGATGGAAGCTGTAATCCAGAAACATCTGGAGGGAAAAATACGGCCTATCACTGCCTGACAGTGATAGACCACCTAGTCTACAGAATTACTACTTCTTACAGTTGTTCCTAAGCATGCCACTCTGCTTTAAACTGTATATATGTGCTGTTTGAAAAGTAGTTAGGCTGTGTTCTCCAGGGTCTCTATATCCCGATATAGTTTGGACCCTTTCCATCATTGTTCCCAAGATTCAGTAAGTGTAATCAATGTTACATATGTCAGAGAGTGTAAGGGCCAATAGCAGCAGGAAATTAGACAAATGGGGAAAGGATGCAGTTGGCTCCCCTCTAAACACATTTTGATAGAGGAATTTCTAGGGGAAAGATGGATGCCTGCCTACAGGTGGGGTGTTTTCGTTTCGAAAGTTGATGACCTTAGAAGTCTCTTCCTAATCTCTGATTCTGTGATGTGACCGATATGTTTACTTCGGTAATCTTCCCATTCCTGATGCACCATAGAGTCCAAAAGCATAGCACAAAAGGTTATCTGCCCTGTAATTATTAAAATTATTATAATCAAGTCACCTGGAAAAGCTCCAGAAGGTAGAATGAAAAACAAAGAATAAAAAATTAAGTCTGAAATGATTAAAAGCACTCTAATGTTCCATTGACAGCTATGGTAAGGGAGGAGAGAGGAGGCCAGGCTCTGTTATTTCAATCACTTTCACACTTTCATTGTATACCACAGATTTATTTAGCATTCAATGCATATATTTTTCTTTGTAACAGTGTTGAAGTTAAAGAGAAAGTGGATACCTGCCCCTTAAAGAACAGAATTGCTGAAGTCGGCTGTCAACAAATACATCCTGTTCAAGTCAGGCTGATGATAGTAACAATATTGTAGAGAGGCAAAGGAGAGTCCATGTGTAGAATGATATTTGTGATCAGGATGTTGTTGTTGCTGCTGCTTCTCCTGCTGCTTCCCAATATGGTGCCCAAAGTGCACACTGTTGTTTGCAGCAGAAATAACCCTGTACATATTCCACATGAGTGGTATGAACCAGGTGACCTTATCATTGGTGGGATAGCATCTCATATCCATTGCATATTCCCCATCATTTCCTTCCATGAACAACCATCTCATGTCTTTATTGACAAGCCAGTGTAAGTAAATGGACCTTAATGTTATTTCCTTTATTCTTTATACATTTATATCCATCTAGAAAGTACTTTTGCTTTGGGGGAAAAATGCTCTGAAAAATATTTTTAATTTATTAAAAAAAGTTGTAAGAATTTATAAGAATATTTTATTATTGGTTCAGAGTAAAGAGGAGACACACCATAACCTGCTTCAATTTGGACAGTATCTCTCCTCCAATAGAGCATAGATAACTCACTGAACTTCCCCAGTCAAAGAGGCAGAATTAGGGTTGTGCGAGCAGTGTGCATGCATCGGTCACAGAGCCATGGGAGCACTGCCTCAAAGCCGGGTAAGCCAGGCACTGGGCATGGGGAGAGGGCCATGAGGATCTGACAAGGTCCTGGAGTCCTCCTGCCTCCTTCACAAAGCCTAGTTGGTAATTTCTCAGTTTTGGGAACTAGGTGGAAGGACTCTAGGACCCTGCCAGAGCCTTGTGACTCCTTCCTAAGGGAAGGCAATGCAAGGTCTCGGTGGGTGCAAATTTTCGGCCTGGCAAAGGGCGCCATAGTACCCAAGTCTGCCACTGCCAGTCAACCCTATAAAGCTCCATTTAAAAAGCCAAGACAGGCAAGGGTCAAGGGGTCAGTTTGACAACTTCATTTCTTCAAGCACATTCACTACATCCTCTGGCCACAATAACCAAACCTGATCCAGAAAAAAATGGAACAGAGAGTGCACTGCATACCATTTGACTGGCTCCATTGTATTATGCAATTCTGTCTGAGACTGATTCCACCTCTTAAGTGTTTCCAAAGATGTAGCAGCAGGCTGCTAAGGTCATAAGAAATGCTGTCTTGGCCAGATGACAAAAGAATAGTCAACACTGAAAAGCTCTTCCAGATAGCTGGTTGTGGATACAGTGCTGGTAAAGATGCAGATATGAAACTTCAGCCATGTTTGAGGTAATTCAGTTTCAGATCACCATCACTTGCACTCTAGCCATTTATCCTGTTGCATTGCTCACAGTCATTTAGTCATTTAGCATTTAGTCATTTAGCACGGCAGACTTGCACTGGGGGACATCTGGGTTCAAATCTCCATTTTCTTGGCCACCTACAACCAATGGGCTTTCATGAGTATGTAAGGAGAGATGCTATGAAACCCAGCTTGAGCTGGTTTAGTGAAGGTTGGTATAAAACGGAACAGAGAGTGCACTGCACACCATTTGACAGGCTCTAATAATGGCATTCAACTCCGAATCTGATTTCATCCCTAAAGTTTATAAGAGAAATGCTCTCTTGGCCACATAACAAAAGTATATTCAACATTGAAAAGCTCTTCCAGACAGCTACGGTAGTTGTGGCCACAATTGTGGTGAAGAAGTAAGCTGTCTTCACCACTGCCCCTTCACTTCCACGTACCAGGTGCAGAAATGAACCTCAACCACGGTTTGAGTTGATTCAGTTTCAGATCACCACCACCTGCTCTCTAGCCAGTGATTCTCCTGCCCACAGCAATTTAGCATGGCAGATTTGAATTGGGAACATCTGGGTACAGATCTCCATTTTCTTGGCCAACTACAACATAGGGGCTTTCATGAGTATGTAAGGCGAGAGAGGAGAACTGTGATATCCAGCTTGAGCTGCTTTGTAGAAGGATGGTATAAATGAAGTCATGTCTAAGCGCATTGAAAACAACCAGGGATAAGCTTTAAATGCACTTAGTAATAATTGGATGAGAGCCCTTTACAATCATCACTGCCTGATCATCACTGGGCATTCGTCATATTCAAAATGGCAGCTGCCAATTCCTTCATTTTAATTTCATAGCAGTTTCTATTGCTAGGGACAGCTACCTACTGACAAAGGGATATAGAAATGATTTCAATAACTGTAGCATAGCCATGTGGCGCAGTTCTTGTTTCTAGTGATAAACAGCACATGTTAAAAACCTGAAGCTTAGTAAGTGAAGATCTCTTCTCAATCTATGGATTCATATATATATATATATATAAATCAGGTTCCTGAGGAAGAGAGATCCAAACATTAACACAAAGCATTTCAATATTTCAATATTTACAACAAGATTTAACAGAGGCAGTTGAATCTCTCACATCTAGATGCTGTGTACTGTTAATTCTCTATAAAATAGTAACACTTTATTTGTAGGGTGATTAGAAAGTTCTACCAACACATCCTGGCCTTGGTGTTGCTGTTGATGAGATCAATGGGAATCCCAAGATCTTGCCCAATGCCACGCTTGGATTCCACATCTATGATAGCTATTCTGATTCAAGGATGACCTACCGAAACACTCTGGATCTGCTCTTTAAATCACATCACTTTGTCCCCAACTAACCTATGTGGCATTCAGAAAAAGTAGTAGGAGTTATTGGGGGACTTAGCTCTGACACCTCCTCATCCATTGCGATGTCTTAGGTCTCTACAAGATTCCACAGGTACAATATACTGGAGGTTTCCAAAAAATAGATATTTCATGCCGTAGTTACTCAACACTCCTTCCACTAGGAAGCTGTTGATTCATAAGTATCAAGTCGAAAAGGAAAATGGTTGCAATATATTGATATATTTGAAGGGCTTAGTATGTGCATAAAACATCTAATATGAGGTAGCCATGTTCCCAAAGATATGTGTTTTTATATATTTAGTGGTGTATTGTCAAAAGTTCCAGTTTAATAAATGGGGCACCTTGATGGCTCACATTATTTCAATCCTGCAAGCATTATTGTTGAAGGCAGTGCAAGGATGAAAGGTCTCCTGTTCTGGGAGAGAATCCATGTGTACAAGTATGCAGCTGTGATGACTCCCAAAATATTAGGAATTAATATCTACAAAAATAATTGAGCAATATTGTTTCTATGTAAATAGGGGGTTGGTCCTGTCTAAGATTAGTAAATATGGATATATCAGGATTTATAATCAAATAAATGAGTATGTTGTGAATTGCTGTTTCCACTCGGAAAGGTTTGCCTTTTCCCTTTTCAGATTTCATATGGTTCATTTGAACCGGCTATAAAGGATGACATCAAATTCATTCCTTTTTATCGCATGGTCCCCAATGAAGATCTTCAGTACAAGGGAATTATCCAGTTACTTCTGCATTTCAGATGGAAATGGTTTGGGCTCATCACTCCAGCTAATGAAGCTGGAGAACAATTCTTGCAGACCATTGACCAATGCTTTTCAGGAATGGAATCTGTTCAGCGTTCACAGAAAGAACGGAATAACTATCTGCATTCACTGGTAACATTATTGATTGGTGGATCAACAAAGCTTTTCTCACAAACTTTCATGCAAATCAAAGCAAATGCAGTTGTTATATACATCTATTATATGGCTGTCAGGTTATAATTGCAAGGAATATGATTCAGCTAATACTTCATCAATCTGTGAGGAAAGAACCTGAGGGGGAAAGTATGGATTAAAGCAGCCCAAATAGATTTCATATCAATGTTGTAAGACAATTTATTGACCCTAATATACAAATGCTTCAAGGTGCTATCTCCATTACGCTTCACTCCAAGGAGAATCAAGACTTCTCAGACTTTGCTGCAGGTTGTAAAGCACTTCTGGACAAGATGCAGATGGTTTTATCGAGGGTTTCTGGGAACAAGCATTTGGTGTTCACTTTCAAACGCCACTGCAATGGCAGGCATTATTAGCACATGTACTGGAGGGAGATGCTGGAGAGCCTCCCTGCCCCATTTTTTGAAATGAGCATGACCGGCCACAGCTACAGTATCTATAATGCAGTCTATGCTGTGGCACAAGCCTTACATTTTATGTGCTCATCTGAAGCCACCTGCAAAAGGATAAAGGGTGGAGACAGACACTTTCCTCAGAATCTAGAGCCTTGGCAGGTAGTGTTTCCTCTTACAAAGTGTTCCCTTTATAACCTGCTCAGTGTTGTGCACCCCATTGATGTACAATATGGGTTGGCATTTATTTATAAATAAGTAAAATAATAAACCTTAATATAAAAAATAAACATTAACTAATTTTATTGTGATCCCTTCCAACTCTAAAATATATGATCCTATGATTCTGGAAAATATTTGCTTGAACTTTCCCTGCCTTTTTAAAGATTTTTTAAGGCAGTCTTTAAAAGAATACTTAAAAAAAAGTAATTAATAATTCCAGTAGAACCTTAAATCACTTGCCCTTCCCTGTGGAACCTACTGCCATCATTAACAGTCATCCACAGTTTATAGGTTGTAGCGAACTCTGCTTCAGAGTATCTGAAGAAGTGTGTGTGCACATGAAGGCTCATACTTGAAAGCTTATATTTAGTTGGTCTTAAGGAGCTATTGGAATTTTTTTTTTGAAAGAGTCTTTTAAAGACGTCTAAAAAACAACAACCTTGATTCTCTTAAGGGAGTTCTTTTTGGATCATCTTTTAATATTTTTTTTAAAAATCTTTCGTCTTGTTATTTATTATATCTCATGACTGTTGAGTTTACACTGATTCATGATTTTCCACTCAATTTGAAATTTGCGTGCTCTCCACTGTATACTTACCCCTGGAGGAAAAGAACTTAAATTCTTCCAGGAAAACTATTGAATTATCTTAGTAAGACTATAACAACACTACATAGACCTTTGATTCTCTTTCAACTAGCTGCACTCATTTCTGCAGAGAATCTCATTCAACAACAGTGCTGGGGATGAAATTACATTCAATGAACATGGAGAATTAGCAGCTGGCTTTGATATTACAAACCTGGTCACTTTCCCAAATAATTCCTATGTCAGGGGTCAAAGTCGAAGACTGGATCCCAGGCCCCTGCTGGGAAAGAGCTCACCATTAATGGGGACAGAATCCAATGGCACAGAGTCTTCACTCAGGTAAGGAAATCACTGCACATAAGGGTGGCATGTCTAGTTTTGTCTAGCGCTGCCCAACTACTGCTGCCACTACTAATAATACTGCCACTAATAATTCTATTAGTAAATATAAATAAACCATTGCTACAAAAAGAACAACGTGCGAAGAAGACATGTCAAACTAAGAAAGAGCATGGCTATCAGAGAGTGTCTTCCTCCATGCTTGTTTGTGGAATCCCCAAGGCAGCTCTCCACTTAGCGGCATTAGATAGAACGCTCAGCTAACTGCAATCATTGTGAATGAACATTGTATCTTCTTGAGTTTTTCTGATGCCGCTTGAGACTGAATTGGAATGATAGAAGCAGGGGTGTACGGATGTGTTGGTCAGGTTAGCCCCTGCCACAGGCCCAGGCCCAAGAGGAGCCCCAAAAATCATGCCTTGCTCAGAGTGGCTTGGAGCCCAGCTGCCCACCAAGTACTCCATGGCTGCTGGCAAGGCATGCAGGCTCCTCTCAGTGCCTCAGTAGAGGAATCCAGCAGCTTCTCATAGTCCTGTGCTGCCAGTGGAGGGAGAAGCCAGACAACTACTCAAGTCTCATGGCGGTGCTTTCCTGGATGCAGAGTCTGTATAAAAGGTCCAGTCCAGTCCTAATGTCAGGAGTATCTCAGTTCACGTTGTCAGACAATCTGGGGTTCAAGAAAGCTGGAGCCAGCAGGTTCTCATCAGGAACAAGAAGGCTGATCAGCAGCAGGTGGAGTCACTTCGCCTTCTGCTCCTTCTGCTCAGTAGGTGAAGCCAACTCCTGGCCCACGACACCACTGGCGTTGGCCATCAGAGCAGCTGTGCAGTTCCTCATCCTAGTTAGCTGGTGCCATTACTGTAAGTGTGAGCAGAGCACCAAGCAGAGCTTGAAGGGAAGAAAAGAGACACGGGAGGATGGAGTTGCAAGAGACAGAAAGCAGGCAGGTGGTGAGTTAAGTGAGGGAGGGAGGCCGGCCGTCCAAGGAGGGCAGGAGGAGGAACAGAGCAGACCCAACACCAATGGGCAAGGAAGCACTTATATCTCCTTGCCAATGGTGCAAGGGATGGTGGAAGTGCCAATATAGCTCCTTGCCAAGGGCACTAGAAGCCTAGGTACACCTCTGCGTAGAAGCATCAATATCCTCACAAGCAATTCTCAGTTTTACTAGAACTAAAGGTGGCAATGTCATTGCTCCTGCTTTGAGAATATATATTGTAAAGGGGGGAAAACACTAGGTAAAGTTCACCACAGATGACTCGTGGAGGAGGAATGTCAGTACATCTGCCTATAAGGAATTATTATTTACAACTTCAAAATATACGTATTAGATCTGCCTTAATTCCGTTGTACAACCAACAGTGCCAGTTTGGGTTCAAAATAAATAAACAAACAAATTCTGTATACGTTAAGTACCATTGGACATTGACTTAAATAGTTCTCTTTCAGGTTCAAACTAATAAACATTTTTGGAATATTTTAATGACCACATCTATTTTGCTTCCAGGATTTTTAACTCAATATTTGCTAAATCCCATTCCATTTCCTTTTATATGAAAGATTAAGAGATTCTTTTGCATATATAGTATTAAATAGATCTTTGTAATTTCTTTGGTTTCATCATTTTGCTTGAGAAGCCTTTCAAATGAGGTTTTTTGAGATGGTAACGCATATTTAGCTTTTAGTTGTTCTACTATATGTCTCAATGGAATGATGGTGGGGGGTCATCTATGATTGAATATCATTTCTGACAGTTCATATGGATCCAGTTACAGGTGGGTAGCCGTGTTGGTCTGCCATAGTCAAACAAAACAAAAAATTATTTCCAGTAGCACCTTAGAGACCAATTAAGTTTGTTCTTGGTATGAGCTTTCGTGTGCATGCACACTTACTCAGATACAGTTCATATGGAATAATTTTATCCTGCCTAAACCAGCTGCTATAGTTTAACAATTTTCCAATTGAAAGCTTGTTGACGTTGGTTGCCTACATGATCTTTTTTTTAAAAAAAGAAGGTCATTTGAAAAAGTGTTGGAAATATTCCTTTTTGAAAAATGACAACAGGCAACAGACAATAGATTTTGTAGAGAACAAAAAGTCCCAACTTATCTTATTTGCACATTGTATTGAAGTTTATAAAGCAAGTTTTATAAAGCCAGCCCACCACCACACCCAATACATCTGCCCAACATCTTCATTGCCTCTATTTTTTCCAATGGTATAAGTGGTACTGGCCGTCAAAATACAAGCAAAACCATAGTAATTCACTACCTCCAAATCCCAAATCCTTGAAGCTCACTAAAGGGACATCAAGTGAAATTCCTGAAGCAAAGGGCACAAAGCTGTATTTCCATCAAAAGAAATAGCCATTAGTAGTATCAGATCAAATTATCTGATGGTTGTAGCATTGGTCAATTGAGGTATGAACATTGTAATCTTCTTGTGTTTGTATGATGCTTAGAACTGTAGCTTTTTCTCCCACTGTTTGTGCCACCTGGGCACATATGGATCCTACAGTTAACATTTCTGGCCCTCCTATATACAGATAGATCACCTGATGTTATACGAATCCCCTAAACATTTTCTTAATATGCTCTTCATGTCTCTTTGGATAGGTGCCACCCCTTTCCTTATGTAATGCCAACTGCCTTCCTGGTTTTGAGAAGAAAAAGAAGGAGGGGAAGAAGTTCTGTTGTTATGACTGTGATCCATGTCCTCATGGGATGTTCTCAAATGAGAAGGGTGAGAGATGCCATATTAGCATATACAAGTTATTTTAGAAACCTCTGAGGAAGTCAGCAATGGGATTACTTTGTATTATTGTACTATTAACAATAGTAGAATTATCTCCCTTCTGTCTCAGTAAAAAACTGCCACTATGAAGAAATTATGCTAGCCTTCTAGGGGGTATAACATGAGAATGTGAATTTATCTGTAATGTAAAGATTTTTCATCACTGAATGTACAATGATCTTTTAAACCTTATTAAATATAACGTTCCACAATGTTTAGTACACACATTTAGTCCTGGAAGAGAATACTAAAGTTTTGGGGAAGGGAGGATGGAATAGAATAGCAGTTTTTTCTCTAAAACCAAGGCTCTTTGGGGACAGTGTTAAAATCCTATAAAAATCACCTCTCTTGCTTCCAAGATTTCATCTGCATATTTCTCTGATTTCATTATGAAGTATCTATGGTTCTAAGAAAATGCAGGAGGACCATTAAACACATAATTTTCCATATAGGAATATCAGGTTTCATGCTTAACTTTATCTTCAAAGCATCTAGGGCACAAGCATTTAAACTAGAAGTTTTGAAACTTCCTCATTGAAAAACTATGGTAAGTGGACTCCTAATTTTAAAAACACCCCTAAGCATATTCTGGATTGTTTCCAATTGTCATGCAACTTTTTTCAGGGTTGGAAACCTGTGCCAGATGTCCTCCAGATCAATATCCAAATGAAGAGAAGAATGAATGCATTCCCAAGAAAACAAACGTCCTAAGCTTTGGGGAAACTTTGGCCATTGTATCAACTTTCTCTGCGCTTTTATTCTCTCTGATCACAGCTGTGGTACTTGGCATTTTCATTAAGCACCGGGACACTGCCATCGTCAAAGCCAATAACAGAAGCCTCACTTACATTCTCCTCATCTCCCTCCTCTTGTGTTTCCTGTGCTCCTTGGTGTTCATTGGAATGCCTAATAAGGCAACCTGCCCACTCCGACAAACAGCTTTGGCATTGTCTTCTCTGTGGCCCTCTCCAGCATCTTCGCCAAGACTGTTTCAGTAGTTTTGGCATTCATGGCTACCAAGCCAGGGTCCAGGATCAGGAGATGGGTAGGCAAAAAACTGGCTTATTCCATTGTCCTTTCCTGCTCTGTGATTCAAATAGGAATCTGTGCCTCCTGGTTGGCAACCTCTGCCCCATTCCCAGATGTGGATATGCACTCAATGAGTGAAGAAATTATACTCTTATGTAATGAAGGGTCAGTTCTCATGTTCTATGGTGTTTTGGGCTATATGGGTTTCCTGGCCACTTTCAGTCTCACTGTGGCCTTCTTAGCCCGGAAGTTGCCT
Organism: Lacerta agilis; assembly: GCF_009819535.1. Classification (NCBI taxonomy): domain Eukaryota; kingdom Metazoa; phylum Chordata; class Lepidosauria; order Squamata; family Lacertidae; genus Lacerta; species Lacerta agilis. The sequence continues at coordinate 10,182,004 of NC_046325.1, read as the reverse complement.
GACAGCTTCAATGAAGCCAAGTTCATCACCTTTAGCATGCTGGTCTTCTGCAGTGTTTGGCTCTCCTTTATTCCCGCATACTTGAGCACCAGAGGAAAATACATGGTGACTGTGGAGATCTTCTCCATCTTGGCTTCTAGTGCTGGGCTGCTGTGTTGCATCTTTTCCCCTAAATGCTACATTATTGTAGTGAGGCCTGAGCTGAATAACAGAGAACAGCTGATATGGAGAAGGATGTAAATAACAGTATAGTTTGTCATTTCTGTATTTAAACTATACAGACTTTTGGCAGCTTGTGTCATCACACCTCAAGGAAGCCAATCAAGAAATGCCACTATGCTAATTACCAACCCAACCATTTCCCTACATGTACTGATTATTTTAAGAAATGAATAAATGAAATGGAAAGTGATAATTTCATGGTGACAGTAGTTCTATTAAATCATGGATCATGTTTTGTGTGTTTCATTTTTAAGTCCCTACATTTATGTATGTATTCATTTATATTGATCATAATATGTTGAAGCAGAACATTAAAAAGTGCTCCAAACTGGGAATCACATGTGCACTCCACTAGAACTCCCAGGATAAACTTGGATTTCTACACTTCTGGAAGCTCATACCTCAGTTGACATGGGATTGTGAAGGGAGGCAGGAATTGACTCAACTTGCCATACATAGACACTGCTCCAGATTCTGAGGTGTCTAATGCTTGACATACCCCTAGCTAATCAATATCACCCTAGAGATGGAGCCTTATTCTACACCCCAATCTTATTTGCACCAAGGGTAGTCAATCTGTGGCCCTCCAGATGTTGCTAAATGGCAGCTCCCACCAGCTCACAACAAACCATTATAATCAAGGATGATGGAAGTAGTAGTCCTGAAACATCTGGAAGGCATAATAGTGCCTATTACTACCTTACACTGATGGGCCACCCTGAATTAACCCTTCCTACCAGAATAAGAGAGAGATGTCTTAAACCAGTGTGCCATGGCATCCTGGGGTCCCTTGAATGATGGCCGGGGTGTAGCAGACAACACTGGCCTCTTTCCTTCTCTCCCCCCACTGATGCCCTCTTGTGACTTGGCCTCCCATAGGCTTCTACAGCCTTGGCTACATTAGCAAGCAAACAGCACAAGATGAGCTTAGAGATCCCTTCCTAACCTTTGATTCTGTGCTGTGACAGATATGTTTACTTCGGCAATTCACCTACTGATTATGCACCATAAAGTCCAAAAGTATTGCAAAAGTGATTATCTCCTCTGTGATTATTAAAATTATGGTAATCAATGCACCTGGAAAAGCTCCAGAAGCAGAATGGGAAATAAAAAATAATAATTAAATCTCAAATGATTAAAAGCACCCCGGTGTTCCATAGACAGCTACAGTAAGGGAGGAGAGGTGAGGCCAGCTTTTTCTTTTCGTTGTTTAGGTTAGATTTCAAATCATAGCATTCAGTGATTTTTTTGTTACAGTGCTGAAGTGAATGAGAAGGTGGATACCTGCCTCTTTAGGTACAGAATTGGCAGATTCTGTGGTCACGAAATACATCCTGTTCAAGTCAGGCTGATGATAGTAAAAATATTGTAGACAGGTAAAGAAGATTCCAAGTGTAGAAGGATATTTGTGATCAGGATGTTGTTGCTGCTGCTTCTCCTGCTGCTTCCCCATATGGTGCCCAAAGTGCACACTGTTGTTTGCAGCGGAAATATTCCTGTGCATATTCCACATGAGTGGTATGAACAAGGTGACCTTATCGTTGGTGGGATAATGTCTCATATCCATTACATATTCCCCAGCATTTCCTTCCATGAACAGCCATCTGATGTCTTTATTAAGAACCCAATGTAAGTAAATGGCTCTTAAGATTATTTCGTTTATTCTTTCTACATTTACCTCTGAATATAAAGCACTTGGTTTGCTTTGAAACCCAATGGAAGATTAAACCCAATAGTAAGATTTTATAAGACTATTTTATAACTTGCTTCAAGATACAGTGGTACCTCTGGTTACGTACTTAATTCGTTCTGGAGGTCCGTTCTAAACCTGAAACATTTCTTAACCTGAAGCACCACTTTAGCTAATGGGGCCTCCTGCTGCCGCTGCGCCAACAGAGCACAATTTTTGTTCTTATCCTGAAGCAAAGTTCTTAACTTGAAGCATTATTTCTGGGTTAGCAGAGTATGTAACCTGAAGCGTATGTAACCTGAGGTGCCACTGTACATGGCATCTCTCTATCCTCCAATGAAATATAGATCACTCGCTAGACCTCACATGTCCCAAGGGCAGTGTTCAGGATGTACGAACCATGTGCACACATTGGACACAGAGCCATTGGAGTGCTGTCCCCAAACCTGTTAAGCAAGGCACTTGGCTTTGGGAAGGAGTCATGGGCTCTGACAAAATCTAAGAGTCCTGATGCCTCCTTCCCAAAACTTAGCACTTTCCCAGATTTGGGAACTGTGCAGGGGGCTGAAGGACAACAACTTACGAAGGGGTGTAGTAATAATTAAAATAACTGTGCATGTCTCTAGTGATGAAAAGCAACATGGTTAGAAAAACTGAAGATCATTTCTCAAACTATGCATTCAGACAAAATGATTCAGATGGAAGAGAAATCCAAATATTAACTCTAAAGGCACAAAACCATTTCCATATTTCCAACATGATTTAATTGAGGCAGTTGTATCCCTCAGATCTAGGTGTTGTGCACTGTTTAATACCCCATAAAATAGTAACACACTTTATTTGCAGGGTGATTGTGAAGTTCTATGCACACATCGTCGCCTTGGTGTTTGCTGTTGATGAGATCAATGAGAATCCCAAGATCTTGCCCAATGTCACGCTTGGATTCCACATCTATGATAGCTATTTTGATTCAAGGATGACCTACCAAAACACTCTGGATCTGCTATTTAAATCACATCACTTTGTCTCCAACTACATATGTGGCATTCAGAAAAATGTAGTAGGAGTCATTGGGGGACTTAGCTCTGAAACCTCCTTATCCATGGCAGATGTCTTAGTTCTTTACAAGATTCCACAGGTAGAATATGGCTATTGAAAAATTTGTATTTCATGCCGTTATTCACACATTTTTTCCTTTTACTAGGAATCTGTTGATGCATGAATATTAAGTGGTAAAATGGAAAAGGCAAACGGTTTGCAATATATTGGTGTGTGTGTGTGTGTGTGTGTGTGTGTGTGTGTGTGTGTATTGGGGGGGTTATAATATTAATACCCAACAATGATCATGAGAGGACCCAGATTCTAAAGGATGTGTGTATAATATATTTAATGGAAGATTGTTCGAAAGGTTCCAGTTTGATGAATGGGGCACCTTGATGGGTTCACATTCCGTTATTCCTGAAAGCACTGCCCCAGCTGCATGAGGGGTATGTCAGTCCAACTTCGTAGTGATGCAGCTGACTTACAAAGCCACAAATAACTTGGGACAACAATGTCCTTCTCCCTAGGAATCATAAGATCCCCCTCTTTTTACAGGTATGGTGATGTTTAGTACTGCCCGCTTTCAGAGGCTAATCGAAAACAAAATTCTTGTTATTTTTCTGGCATTTGGGGATGGATATATTCTTACCAATATGGTGTTGTTCTGCTGCATTTCTAGACTTCTTTTTAGTATCCTTAATTTTTGCTGGTATTTTACTTTCATGGGATATGGTTTATTGTGGTCACAGAAGAATAAAATGTATAATATTCTGGAAATCTTCAGGATTTCCAGGAGATCCATCCATGAGAGTTCTTAGTAGATATGACATCAATCTCTCCCTACAAGTGTTATAAAGATTATAGACCAAAGGAACATGATCAATTGCTTGTATTTCTCCAGTTCCACATGCATTGTTGAAGGCAATGCAAGGATAAAAGCTCTCCTGTTCACAAAAAGAATCCATGTTTATGAGTATGCAGCTGTGATGACTCCCATAAAAAAGGAATTAATATCTACCAAAGTAATTGAGAAATATTGTTTCTATGTAATGGGGTTTGGGCCTGTGTCAGATTAGTAAATATGGGATATACAGAATTTATATTCAGATAAACGAGTGAGTTCAGAATTCTTGTATGCACTTAGATAGGGTTGGCTTTTTCTCTTTTTTAGATTTCATATGGTTCATTTGAACCAGCCACAAATGATCAAATCAAACTGGCTCCCTTCTACCGCATGGTCCCCAATGAAGATCTTCAGTACAAGGGAATTTTGCAGTTGCTTCTGCATTTTGGATGGAAATGGGTCGGGCTTATGACTCCAGCTAATGAAGCTGGAGAACGTTTCTTACATTTCATTGAACCAATGCTTTTCCAGAATGGAATCTGTTCAGAATTCACAGAAAAAATTGAATACCATATGCATTTCACGGGTAACATATTTGATATGTTGCGTGAAACAAGGATTTCGTCAAGCAAAGCAAATGCAATTGTTATATATGGAGAAAGTACATCTATTATATGGCTATCAAGTACCATAGAGGCAATGAATATGATTCAGCTGATTTTGCCTCCATCTAAGAGCAAGCAACATGGAGGAAAAGTATGGATAACAACAGCCCAAATTGATTTCATATTATATTATTTTAAAAAAATTGTGAAGGTTAATATACAAATGTTCCATGGTGCTATCTCCTTTGCGATTCACTCCAAAGACATTCAGGACTTCTCAGACTTTCTGCAGAAAGTGAATCCTTCCTGGGCAGATGCAGATGGTTTTATCAGCGATTTCTGGGAACAAGCATTCATTTGTTTACTTTCAAACTCCAAAGTGTCAGCAGGCAAATGTACTGGAGAGGAGAAGCTGGAGAGCCTCCCTGCTCCATTTTTTGAAATGAGCATGACCGGCCACAGCTACGGTATCTATAATGCTGTCTATGCTCTGGCACATGCCTTACATTTTATGTACTCATCTGAAGCCATCCGCAAAAGGATAAAGGGTGGAGACAGACTCTCTTTTCAGAATGTAGAGCCTTGGCAGGTAGTGTTTCCTTTTATTAAGTATTCACCTTGCAAAGTATTCAGTGTTGTGTGCTGTATTGATATATAATGTGACTTGGCATTCATCTATAAGTAAATAATTAAAGTAATAAATACATCAAAGATTCACCTTAAATTATTTTATTTCCTATGATGATATCAAGCAGACTTTAGATCACACAGACTTTCATAAGTGACAGACTAGCGGCAACTACTTGACAAGTTAAAAATTGTTCTAAAAATTTAAACATTTAGAACCGGCACTGTTCCAGTATTTCTACTGGCATTGAATTAGACCAGTGGTTCCCAATTAGCTAATTACTGAGGACCTTTTGTTTTTCAAAAGATAAGCCATGGACCCCTGCGTTTGAAAATTGTGATAACTGTATGGTAGCAAAGCGATTTTATAGAGAAAATGTGAGGTAGCCCCAAATAAGCAAAGGATTTTAAGTATACGAAAAAACAGACCATAAAATTTGTGATTTATCATGCAGAAATGACAAAAAATTTATTTTAGTACAAATGCACAAATTATGACATTTCTAGCAGCTTCTAAACCTATATCTGTATATTTATCTCTATCTATTTATTTATGTATATATCTGTCAAAAAAGGAACCTGACAGAGGGCCTTCTTGGTAGTGACACCCTCCCTGCTTTGTTTTTGCAACTTTAAACAATAGCTGAAAAAGTCACTTTATCTCAATTTATTTTTTCCACTTTATTTCTTTTCACCATTCTCTCAGTTTAGGGAAAAGAGTGATCTGACACCTTGCCAATGCCTTGTATTGGGAAGTTTTTAATGTATTATGTTTTATTATCTTTTTATATATGTGCCACCCATCTGGCTTGGTTGCCCCAGCCATTCTGGGCAGCTCCAAAGCAAATGTTAAAAAGAAAAACACTGAACCCTTTTTGGACTTCCAAGATGAGATGAATCCCCAACTCATAAGGCAAGATTCACTCAAAACCCTCCTTACAAGCAGTGGGATAGTCCTTTAAACTGGATAGTCATTAAAAGCAATTAGAAGTTCTTTTCAGTTAAAATGTAGAGAGCAATGCAGGGAAAGCTGTAATTAGGGGTTTTTTATAAGTCAAAACAACTGGAAAAAAGACAAAAGGAAAAAAAATTAGAAGAGCTATTAAAGGAAATAAGACATAATGAATTAGATTTAATGAAAGCCAGGAAAGAGAAAAAGGAAGAGATAAATAGGAATATAAAACTATTGCAAACTCAGGTCTCCACTTTACTAGATAAAGAGATAGAGAACAAAATAAGATATCTCAAACAAAGGAGCTTTGAGTTTTCAAACAAGACAGGGAAATATTTGGCCTGGCAATTAAAGAGAAAACAAAAAGAAAGATTAATAGATAAACTAATAGAGCAAGGAGAAGTGATTACAGACCCTAAAAAAATAATAGACTCATTTGTGGAATTTTATACTGAACTATATAAAGAAGAAAAATTTGACCAAATAGAAATAGAGAATTATATTAAAAAGACCAACTTATGGAAAATAGATGAGAAAGAGAGACAAAATATGAATGAACCAATTACAACCCTAGAATTAAAAGAAGTAATAAAGAGATCTAAGACAGGCAAATCCCCAGGTGTGGATGGACTTCCAGCCTTATTTTATAAGAAGTTTGAAAAAATATTGAATGAACCTTTGAGGATGGTCATGTATGGAATTTATGACAAAGGGATTATTCCAAAATCGTGGGAAGAAGCACTTATTTCAGTTATCGCCAAGCAAGGAACAGACAATAACCAGGTTAAAAACTTTAGACCAATTTCCCTTCTAAATAATGATTATAAATTATTCACTGGAATTATGGCAAATCAATTAAAGAAAATATTGGGGGATAAGATAAATAAGGACCAGGCGGGCTTTCTGCCAAATAGATATATGCATAGCAACATGAGGTATGTCATTGACGTCTTGGAGTACCTGAGTGTGAAGAAAGAGAAAAAAGTGGCTCTTCTGCTATTGGATGCAGAGAAAGCTTTTGATAGAGTTTCATGGCCATTCCTCAAAGGTTCAGTAGGATTATTAGGATTTGGTAAAAATTTCTTAAATGCAGTTGAGGCAATATACAAAAATCAAAGAGCAAAACTTATAATAAATAGTGAAATAACGGCAGAAATAAAGACACAAAGAGGTACCAGACAGGGTTGCCCTTTATCCCCATTACTTTTTATATTAAGTTTGGAATTTCTATTGGAAAATATGAGAAATGATATTAGAAAAACACCTGTTACGAAGCAGAAACAAAGTAATATCAAACATGTATAACATATTACTGGAATGGGAGGTCAAAGACGAGATGGTTAAAGAAACTATGATTAAATGGGCAAGAGACCTGGGGAAGATAATTGAATTGGAAAAATGGGAAAGACTGTGGAAAGAATCGTGGAAGTTTACAGCGGCGGAGGGGATTAGGGAAAACATGATTAAGATGTTCTACAGGTGGTAAATGACACCAAGTAAAATACATAAAATGTATAAAACAAAAAGCAACTCTTGCTGGAAATGTCAAAAGGAAGAGGGGACCTTCTTACACATGTGGTGGCATTGCAGGGTAATTCAAAAATTTTGGAGCCAGGTTTTAGAAGAAATTTTAAAAATGATGAAATATAACATAAAGAAAAATCCGGAATTATTTTTATTGGGAATTTTGGATGGAGAAATAAACAAACAAGATGAAAAACTTTTTCACTATGCTACAGCTGTGGCCAGAACTTTGATAGCCCAATATTGGAAAAAGAAAGAAATGCCGGGAATTAAAGATTGGCAAGAAAAAATATTTAATTATATTGATCTGGCTAAATAAACTGATAAAATTAGAGGAAGTTGTGATCAAAAATTTAAACAAGACTGGGGGAAATTTGGAGAATACCTGAAAAAGCAATGCCCCACTGTGAAATGCTGGCCCCATTTCTAGACATTCTGTATTGTGAATAAAAGTTAAAAAGGAAAGATAGAAGGAAATAGAATAGAGGGATTATAAAGAATATCAGAGTAGTAAAAAAGAAGAGATAGATCGATTTCCTCGGATGATGAAAAGTGGAAGCCATGAGGGAGGAGGAGGTAATATATAACAGAAATAGATAAGAATGGACAGAAGAACGGAAGAAACAAGTATTGCTAAAGGTTAGTAGAAATTGATTTATATGAATGTTGAATACTGAATCGGATGTTATTACGTTGGTTTTGTATTATTTTTAATTTAGGTATATTTGATTGTATTATTTGTATGTATCTTGAGGTTTTACTTAAGGAAGAACTCAATCTGTAAATTTCAAATTTTATTTTTTCTTTAGTTAATGTTTTTATTTCAATGGTGTTTTTTCTTCTGTATTGATGTAATAAAGTTAATAAAATTTTAAAAATAAAATAAGAATAAAAAAATGTAGAGAGCAAGAGGAAGGGATCCCTTACATATATATCTTTTATGATAAGCACATGATCCCGCTCCTTGGAGCAAGCCATTTGCACTCTCTCCTCCCCGCCTCCAATTGCAAGAGCCCTAATAAACTGTGTTAGAGGTTCCCCCCCCCCAATCCCACCTCACTTGCCATCCAGCGACTCTTTCACTAGTTTTCCCCCATGCCAGTAAAGAGGTAATGGTTGCAAGCAGAGGTTGGGTGATCTGTGGAAGGTTTTCCCTGTGCAATTAACAAGATGGCAGGGGATGGTGCTGCAGACCTCCTGGGTGCATTCTGTGGAACCTCTGGGGTCCCCAGACCCCTAATAGGGAAACAAAGAATTAGACAATCTGTTGCATGAGGATAATGACATGAATTGGCCAAGTGGAATGTATCTCAAGCAGCCTGAAATGACCCTTGTGGCCAAGTGCACCATGTTCCGCCCCACATTGTGGGTGTCTGGTGTGCATGCGTGGTGTCGTGCGTTGCATGTGATGTCACACACTATGAGGAGCCCTGGCAGGCCCCCTGGCCTTTCTAAGGACACTTTAGGGCTTCTCCCAACAGCATTCAGAGTCTTAAGGGGCTCCATCGACCCCTCCCACTGCTCCGTAGAAGCCCACTGCTGCAGTAGGAGGTGGCAATGGAGCCCATCACTACAGTAGGAGAGCCCGCCAGAGCCCTTCCAACTGCAGAATATTGAGGGGGTCTGGCCCTCTCATTCAAAATTTTCTGGGCATCTGGGCACCTGGGCCCTGCAGAGATAGTGCCACTGCTTGTGGCTTTCTGTAGTTTCTCATGGTCAGATAATATACATGAAAATGTGCGTCTTTCATGGTAACTCAAACAAACAGAGCCAGGAAAAGATCTTAAATTTTCCCATGAAAACTTGAATTATCTTAGTAATACTATTCATAAACACTTCATAGACATTTTGTTTCCCTTTCCACCTAGCTGCACTCATTCCTGCAGAGGATCTCATTCAACAACAGTGCTGGGGATGAAATTACATTCAAAGAACATGGAGAATTAGCAGCTGGCTTTGATATTACAAACCTGGTCACTTTCCCAAATAATTCCTATGTCAGGGTCAAAGTTGGAGAGCTGGATCCTCAGGCCCCTCCAGGAAAAGAGCTCTCCATTAACGGGGATGGAATCCAATGGCACAGAGTCTTCACTCAGGTAAGGAAATCACTGCACACAGTTGGGAGAGCATGTATTTTTTCCACTTGAGGTGAAAAGGGAAGTGTTGCCCACTACTAATAATGCCGACACAAATAATTTTATTATTAAATAAACAAATGAACCACTCAAAAAGAGCAATATGCTCAGTAACTGTATCATTGTGAATGAACATTGTATCTTCGTGAGTTTTTCTGATGCTGCTTGAGACTCAAGTGTTGAATTGGAATGATAGAAGCAGGGGTGTACGAAGGTGTTTGTCAGGTTGGCCCCTCCCACAGGCCCAGGCCCAAGAGGAGCCCCTGCAAAATCATGCCTTGCTTGGAGTGGCTTGCAGCCCAGCTGCCCATCCATGTACTCCATGGGCTGCTGGGCAAGGCATGCAGGCTCCTCTCAGTGCCTCAGGGGAGGAATCCAGGTGCTTGTCATAGTCCTGGGCTGCCAACCATGGCAGAGCTCAGTGGAGGGAGAAGCCAGACAACCAGCCAAATCTCAGGGGGGTACTTGCCTGAAGTAAGAGTCCATATACACGCTCCTGTCCAGTCGTAAGGTCAGGAGTATCTCAGTTCACATTGTCAGACAATCTGGGGGTCAACAAACCTGAGGGTCAAAAATCAGGAGAAACAAGAAGCAGCAAGGTCTGATCAGGAATGGCAAATGTTGTTTCCAGCAACTGACTGAGGCTGGAAACCTTGCTTTAAAAGCTGGAGCCAGCAGGTTCTCATCAGGAACAAGAAGGCTGATCAACGGCAGGTGGAGTTACTTCGTCTTCTGCTCCTTCAGGCTGCTGCTCACAAGGGAAGCCGACTCCTGACCCATGACACCACTGGCATAGGTCATCAGAAGAGCTGTGCACTTCCAAATCCCTACTTAGCTGTTGGCACTATTATAAGTGTGAGTAGAGCACCAAGCTTAGCTCTGAGGAAAGAAAAGAGAGGCTGGTGGATGGAGTTGCAAGAGATTGACGGCTTTTTGTCAAGCGAGGGAGGCAGGCAGGCTGACCCACCAACCAACCAAAGAGGGCAGGAGGAGGAGCACAAAAGGTGATGAAAAGCAAAGTTTTAGAAATTCCTGTTCCATGGCCTCTTCCGACTTTGGAAGCACTGATATCTCCTTGTCAATTGTGCAAGGGATGGTGGGGGTGCCAAAATAGCTCCTTGCCAAGGGCACAAGGGATCCTAGGTACACCTCTGCATAGAAGGCATCAATATCCTCAGAAGCAGGTCTCAGTTTTACTGGAACTAAAGGTGGCAATATGATTGCTCCTGCTTTGAGGATATATATTGTAAAGAAAAAGAGCACTAGGTAAAATTCATCTACAGTTGATTACTGAATGAGAAATCTTCAGTATTTCTGCCCAGAAAGGAATTATTATTTTACATGAGCTGCATTAATTCCATTATATATCCAACAGTGCCAGTTTCAGCCTAAATAAATTATGTATAAAGTAAAGAACAATTAGAATATTGATTTAAGATTGTTCTCTTTCAGGTTCACACTAATAAATATTTTCAACATTTAACATTTCTGGCCCTCCTATTTACTGATAGATCAACTGATATTAGATGAATCCTCTGAAACATTTTCTTCATATTAACCTCTTCATGTCTATTTGAATAGGTGCCACCCCTTTCCTTATGTAATGCCAAATGCCTTCCAGGTTATGAGAAGAAAAAGAAGGAGGGGAAGAAGTTCTGTTGTTATGACTGTGATCCATGTCCTCATGGGATGTTCTCAAATGAGAAGGGTGAGAGATGTCATATTAGCTTATAAAAGTTATTTTAGAAACCTCTGAGGAAGTCAGCAATGGGATTTGCTCTGTATTATTCTACTATTAACAATAGTAGAATTATCTCCCTTCTGTCTCAGTAAAAGCTGCCACTATGAAGAAATTATATTAGCCTTCTATGGGGTATATCCTGAGAAAGTGACTTTATCTGTAATGTAAAGATATTCCATCACTGAATGTACAAGGATCTTTTAAACGTTATTAAATATAACGTTTCATAAAGTTTAATGCAGTTTTCCATTGCCGGTGGCTCACTTCTGTGGTGTCACATTTTAATAATGCATTTTAATGTTATAAAACATAGTTTGCTTCACCTCAATCTGTTTTGATGCAACAAGACATAAATTTCATAACACATTTTGTCCTGTAAGACAATACAAAAGTTTTGGGGAAGGGAGGATGGAATAGAAGTACTGTAGCGGTTTTTTCTCAAAGACTAAGGCTCTTTGGGGACACTGTAGTGCTAAAAAAATGGAGGAGAATGACTAAAAACATAGTTTTCCAAACAGGAAATGTCATGTTTCATGCATATATTGATCTTCAAAGCTTCTAGGGCACAAGCATTTGCACTAGAAGTTTTGAAACTTCCTCATTGAAAAACTATGTAAGTGGACTCCTGATTTTAAAAACACCCTTAAATATATTCTGGATTGTTTCCAATTGTCATGCAACCATTTTTTTCAGAATTGGAAACCTGTGCCAGATGTCCTCCAAATCAATATCCAAATGAAGAGCAGAATGAGTGCATTCCCAAGAAACCAAACGCCCTATTCTTTGGTGAAACTTTGGCCATTGTTTCAACATTCTCTGCGCTTTTATTCTCTCTGATCACAGCTGTGGTACTTGGCATTTTCATTAAGCACCGGGACACTGCCATCGTCAAAGCCAATAACAGAAGCCTCACTTACATTCTCCTCATCTCCCTCCTCTTGTGTTTCCTGTGCTCCTTGGTGTTCATTGGAATGCCTAATAAGGCAACCTGCCCACTCCGACAAACAGCTTTTGGCATTGTCTTCTCTGTGGCCCTCTCCAGCATCTTGGCCAAGACTGTTTCAGTAGTTTTGGCATTCATGGCTACCAAGCCAGGGTCCAGGATCAGGAGATGGGTAGGCAAAAAACTGGCTTATTCCATTGTCCTTTCCTGCTCTGGGATTCAAGTAGGAATCTGTGCCTCCTGGTTGGCAACCTCTGCCCCATTCCCAGATGTGGATATGCACTCAATGAGTGAAGAAATAATACTATTATGTAATGAAGGGTCAGTTCTCATGTTCTATGGTGTTTTGGGCTATATGGGTTTCCTGGCCACTTTCAGTCTCACTGTGGCCTTCTTAGCCCGGAAGTTGCCTGACAGCTTCAATGAAGCCAAGTTCATCACCTTCAGCATGCTGGTCTTCTGCAGTGTTTGGCTCTCCTTTATTCCCACATACTTGAGCACCAGAGGAAAATACATGGTGGCTGTGGAGATCTTCTCCATCTTGGCTTCTAGTGCTGGGCTGCTGTGTTGCATCTTTTCCCCTAAATGCTACATTATTGTAGTGAGGCCTGAGCTGAATAACAGAGAACAGCTGATATGGAGAAGGATGTAAATAACAGTATAGTTTGTCATTTCTGTATTTAAACTGTACAGACTTTTGGCAGCTTGTGTCATCACGCCTCAAGGAAGCCAATCAAGAAATGCCACTATGCTAATTACCAACCCAACCATTTCCCTACATGTACTGATTATTTTAAGAAATGAATGGAAAGTGACAATTTCCTGGTGACAGTAGTTCTATTAAATCATGGATCATGTTTTGTGTGTTTCATTTTTAAGTCCCTACATTTATGTATGTATTCTTTTATACTGATTATAATATGTTGAAGCAGAACATTAAAAAGTGCTCCAAACTGGGAATCACATGTGCACTCCACTAGAACTCCCAGGATAAACTTGGATTTCTACACTTCTGGAAGCTCATACCTCAGTTGACATGGGATTGTGAAGGGAGGCAGGAATTGACTCAACTTGCCATACATAGACACTGCTCCAGATTCTGAGGTGTCTAATGCTTGACATACCCCTAGCTAATCAATATCACCCTAGAGATGGAGCCTTATTCTACACCCCACTCTTATTTGCACCAAGGGTAGTCAATCTGTGGCCCTCCAGATGTTGCTAAATGGCAGCTCCTACCAGCTCACAACAAACCATTATTATCAAGGATGATGGAAGTAGTAGTCCTGAAACATCTGGAAGGCATAATAGTGCCTATTACTACCTTTCACTAATGGGCCACCCTGACAGTCTTCTGAATTAACGCTTCCTACCAGAATAAGAGAGAGATGTCTTAAACCAGTGTGCCATGGCATAGTGGGGTCCCTTGAATGATGGACAGGGGTGTAGCAGACAACACTGGCCTCTTTCCTTCTTTCCCCCAATGATGCCCTCTTGTGACTCGGCCTCCCATAGGCTTGTACAGCCTTGGCTATAAGCTCCCCAGGTGAATGGTGCCTTGGGGGCTGACCAGGGGATGCTTCCAAGACCCATGTGGAGCAATGTTAAGAGTAGGGGGGTAAAGGGGCAGCTCAGACAAGGGGCGGCAGCAGCAGCTGCCCGGAGGACTCCCAAGGAGACATGAGAAGAGAGGAGGCTAAGGGAACATGCTATGAGGGAGGATGTTTGAAAAAGTGTGGGAGGCTGCAAGCTCTGCAGGCAAGGGGTGACATAACTGGGCTCCTGAGCCCCATAGGGGTGCTGCAGAAATTATGTAGCTCATCAAGGGAGCCGTGGAATCTAAAAGGTTGAAAACATCTGTCTGTCAGGCTGTCGTGAAAAGCCCTTCCATCTGTGGTGCAACGCTGTAATCAGAAACAGGCACGGCTTGACAGTAATCAACCTTATTGCTCAGTAACCAACCAGTGCAACCAGTAACTGCATTTCCATCAGCTAAGCAGGTGCGTTGCAGAAGTTAAATTCCTGCCCCTTTCATCCCCTATTTATACCTCCCTTCTTAATTCTTCGAGCCTTTTCTCGACTCTTTGTTCTCGCGCTGAGAATGGGGAAGGGGAAAGAGTCGAATCAGTTCTGTATGGCAGAGCAGAAGTCAAAACCCCTACTCCTTCTCTATCAGTGTCTGTGGCTACCTCAAGCCTCTCTCTTTCACCTTCACTCTCTGCTGCTGATTCCTCTCTCTCCCACCAGTCTGAACCTGGTTCGAATTCTCCCTCCCCCTCAGGTGCCTCCTGGGCCACTGGCTGCCACCACTCTTCTTCGTCCAGCCAGTCCCTGACTCTGTCTTTGATGTTCCCAAGCATGTCACTCTGCTTCAAATGGTTTGTACATGTTCTTTCAAAAGTATTGAGACTGTATTATCCAGGGTCTCTACATCCTGATATGGTTTGGACCCTTTCCATCATTTTTTCCAGGATCTAGCAAATGGAAACAAAGTTACACGTGTCAGAGAGTGTCAAGGCCAATAGCAGTAAGAAATTAGATAAATGGGGAAAGGATGCAGTTGGCTCACCTCTAAACACATTCCAATAGAGGAGTTTTTAGGGAAAAGATGGATGGTTGCCTACAGGTGGGGCATTTTTTTAAAATTAAGAAAATAATTTTATTTCAAAATCACAGAAAACAAAAAACCACATACAAACATCACATTTCAGAAATATCACATTCAAATTCTATATTCATATACATTTTCTAATTTTAATTGTACATTCCCACTTTCCCACCTCCCTACCACTCCCCCTCACCCATGTGTGATCTCAATATTTTACTTTGACCCATTAGTTACCGGTATGTTGAGTTTTGTTTACTTATCATATAATTCATTTTATTATTCTTTCTTGTTTTCCCCTGCACGTTTTGCACCGTATCCATTAATATATCAATTCCAGAGCAGTATTTCTTCATGCATTCATTCTTTCCTTCCCACTCCTTATTTTCTGATTTGAGTGTCCTCTAATAATCGCCGTCAATTTTGCCATTTGTACAAACTCGCAAAGTTTACTTCGTCCTTCTAATAATGATGGGATTTTCTCCCCCTCCAATTTTCTGCAATCAGTAGAATGGCAGCTGCTGTCACATAAAGGAATACATTTTTCTTGTCCCTGGGGATGTCATTAGATCCTAAACCTAACAAAAATGACTCTGGTTTTTTAATAAACGAGATCTTAAATAATTTTCTTTAACTCCTCATGTATGTCATTCCAGAATCGTTTTATAATTTTACATCCAGGTGGGGTGTCTTTATTTTTCTTGGTTTGCTTGTAGTTCTGGATGTCCTACATTAGCAAGAAAATAGCACAAGATGAGCTTGGAGATCCCTTCCTAACCTTTGATTTTGTGATGTGACAGGTATGTTTACTTTGGCAGTTCTCCTACTGATGACGCACCATAGAGTCCAAAAAACTTTCCAAAAGCGATTATCTCCTCTGTAATTATTAAAAATATTATAATTGATTCACCTGGAAAAGCTCCAGGAGAAAGAATGGGAAATAAAAAATAAATAAATAAATCTGAAATGGTTAAAAGCACCCCGGTGCTCCATAGACAGCTAAGCTAAGGGAGGAGAGGTGAGGCCAGCTTTTTCTTTGCATTGTTTTGGTTAGATTTCAAGTCATAGCATTCAGTGAATTTTTTTTTACAGTGCTGAAGTGAATGAGAAGGTGGGTACCTGCCTCTTTAAGTACAGAATTGGCAGAGTCAGCTGTCACCAAGTCACGCTGGTGATAGTAACAATATTGTAGAGAGGTAAAGGAGATTCCATGTGTAGAAGGATATTTGTGATGAAAATGTTGTTGCTCCTGCTTCTAGTGCTGCTTCCCAATATGGTGCCCAAAGTGCACACTGTGGTTTGCAGCGGAAATAATCCTGTGCATATTCCACATGAGTTTTATGAACAAGGTGACCTTATCATTGGTGGGATAGTGTCTCATATCCATTACATATTCCCCATCGTTTCCTTCGATGAACACCCATCTCGGGTCGTTATTAAGAACCCAACGTAAGTAAATGGCTCTTAAATCATTTCATTTATTCTTGCTACATTTATCTCTGACTATAAAGCACTTGGTTCACTTTGAAACCCAAAGTAATATTAAACCCAATAGTAAGATTTTATAAGACTATTCTACTCCTAGTTTAGAGCAGTACTTTGAAAGAGAGGACACACCCTAACCTACTCCAAGATACATGGTATCTCTCCATCCTCCAATGAAGCATGTATCACCCACTAGACCTCCCCAGTCACAGAGGCAGCGCTAGGGTTCTGCAAGAAGTGGCCATGCATTGGGCACAGAGCCATGGGAGTGCTCTCTCAAAACCTGGTAAGCAAGGTGCTGGGCTTTGGGAAAGAGGCATGGGCACTAGAGTCCTCCTGCTTCCTTCCCAAAGCCTAGTTAGCACTTTCCCAGCTTTGGGAACCAAGTGGGGAGCTCTTGGACCCTACCTGAACCTTGTGTTTCCTTCCATAAGCTGGGCAAGGGGTAAATTTAATCATCATCATCATCATCATCGACTTTTATTGCGCTAGCCATAGGCCATGGTATCATTCAGAAAAATAACAAAAAGAAAAACGGAAATCGCCATAAAAATCATCAGGCACCCACATACAATATAAACCATGGTCACAACTACTAAGATTGCTTGTTGCATAAAAGAGAACAGCAGAAGATTCTCTAGCAACATTAAATATCCGAATGCCCTTTGCGGTTGACCATTATTTTATCTAGTTCTTTCCTCCTGATCGTCTTAGCTGCCAATGCACAGAGTGCTACTTTTTAAGTTACAAAGTCATCAGTATCGCTCAGCAGCCATTTCACCCTTTCCACCCTATTCAAGTGAGTTCCATTCGGAAACAGGGGTTTTATGAATCGGTCTCTTGGGTCTATATATAACAGGTACTGCAACAAATAGTGGCACAGGTCCTCCACACAGGGTTGCCCACACAGACAAAGCCTCTCTTCATAATGTACTTTGCTGTAGTGTCCATCCAACACCGCCGAGGGCATCGATTGGAATCGTAATTCTGTGAAAGCAATTCTAAGTATGGCAAGTGGGAGCTTTGACAGGTAACTGGCCTGGGTATGCTCCATTTTAATAAGTGGGAACCATGGTGAACTCTTGGTAGATCCCTTTCTGCATCAGACCTAAAGAGACAATCTCTTAAGTGCCTCTTGTCCATCTTCATAGTCACCCAAAAATCTTGTAATTGGTATTGGGACAAGAGGCGTTGGATACTGTCCTTCCAACATTTGGTCTGTTTCTGTTCTGTGTGTAACATAGCGGGGAATCTCTCCTCTGAAACAAATTGAAGTCTTTTCACATAATTTAAGCACAGGTAATCAATTCTAGCCTGTATTGTTTTCACATCAGCTTCAATGCGGAGAAGAGCAGCTGCAGTCCCATTGGGGAGCGAGAGCACTTTTCTGAGGAATTTGTTCTGCACTATTTCTAAGGCTTTGTTGGTATTTGGGTCCTCGCCCCCATATTGCTACTCCATGAAGCATCTGGAAGAGCACTTTACTGGCAAAGATTTTCAACACAGATTCCAATAGTTGACCACCTGCCATAAAATAGAATTTCATTAATGCCCCACAAGCTTCCTGCGCTTTTAGTTTAATAGCCTCAATGTGCCCCTTCCATGATAGTGTCTCAGTGAAAAGGATTCCCAGATATCTGAAGGAGCGTATTTGCTCCACTTTCTGCTGATCAATTTTCCATTTGAATCTGGGACTACACTTCCCAAAGACCACAATTTTGGTCTTGGAGTAATTCACAATGAGCTCTTCCCACTTGCTATACCTGCTGAAAGCTGTAAGCAGATTGTTAAGACCTAATCGGGAGAGTGATAGGATAGGATCACCAGGCAAGATCTCTTCCTATTACTAATTACTAATTACTAATTACAGGCCAACGGAGCAAGCGTTTGTCCGCTTCTGCAGACAGTTTTTCCAGGTCATGTGGCCAACATGACTAAGCCATTTCTGACACACCTTGATAACTATGTTTGTTTCTTTTGTTAGGAATTGGGGGGAGGAGTGTTATGTATTGGCCAGTTCAACACATTTTATGTTGCCAGGCGAGTTCTAACCAATCATATAAGCGTTGGTAGATTAACGTTCTAATGGGAAGTAAGCACACACACTGTCAACTGTCAACTGACAGTTCTTGCCGGAGTTTTAGTGTGCGCGTCTTGCACATTCTGTTCTTGATTTTCTAGGAGTGAGCTGTTGTCACCGGACAGATGTTAAATAAGCATAGTTGAGGAACATTTAACATGAGAGTTCATAGTACATAAACCATCATGCTATAAAGGTTATAGACCAAAAGGACATGAACAATGGTTTGTCTCCCTCCATTTCCACAATCGAGTTTTGTTGATTTATCCAGGCAGTGTGTTGAAATGAGCAGGGATAAATGCTCTCCTGACTTTGACACAATTCATGTGTACATGTTTGCGATGATTCAGTTTCATATCACAACTACTTGCTTTCTAGTCATTGATCCTCCTGTCTACAGTAATACATCATGGCAAAATTTCATTGGGAACATCTAGGTTCAAATATTCCATTTTCTGGGTCACCTACAACCCAGGCACTTTTGTGAGTATGCAGGGTGAGAGAGTAGAGCTATGAAGCCCATCTTGAGCTGCTTTAGTGAAGGATGATATAAAACGGAAGACATGTCTAAAGCACATTGGAAACAATCAGGGATACATTTTAAATACGCTAAGTAATAATGGGAGGAGAGCCCTTTTGCCATCATCACTGCTAGCTCATCACTGGGCATTCTTCATATTCAAAATGGCAGCTGCCAATTCGTTTATTTAGTTTCATAGCAGTTTCTGTTGTTAGGCACAGCTACATACTGACAAAGGGATATCGAACTGATTTAAATAACTGTAGCATAGCCATGTTTCACAGTTCTTGTTTCTAGTGATAAAGAGCAACATGGATAAAAAAAACCCTGAAGCTTAGTGAGTATCTCTTCTCAACCTATGTGTTCAGACAAATAAAAAAATCTGACTTGGATGGAGGAGACATCCAAACGTTAACTCTAAAAGCATAAAGCAATTTCAATATTTACAAGAATATTTAACAGAGGGAGTTGAATCTCTCACATCTAGATGTTGTACACAATTTGATTCTCTATAAAATGGTAACACACTTTGTTTGTAGGGTGATTAGAAAATTCTACCAACACATCCTGGCCTTGGTGTTTGCTGTTGATGAGATCAATCAGAATCCCAAGATCTTGCCCAATGTCACTCTTGGATTCCACATCTATGATAGCTATTTTGATTCAAAGATGGCCTACCGAACCACTCTGGAGCTGCTCTTTAAATCACATCACTTTGTCCCCAACTACATATGTGGCATTCAGAAAAAAGTAGTAGGAGTCATTGGGGGACTTAGCTCTGACACCTCTTCATCCATGGCAGATGTCTTAGGTCTTTACAAGACTCCACAGGTACAAAAAAATAGATATTTCATGCCGTAGTTCACTCAACACTCCTTCCACTAGGAAGCTGTTGATTCATAAGTTTCAAGTTGAAAAAGGAAAATGGTTGCAATATATTGATATATTTGAGGGCGTTAGTATGTGCATAAACCAACTATTATGAGAGCACCATGTTCCCAAAGATGTGTGTTTAATATATTTTGTGGAGGATTGTTCAAAGTGTTCGTTTGATAAATAGGGCACTGTCAGGGATTGCCTGGCTCCTCGCAAGGAGAGGGCAAGGGGAGATCCTACTCGGGAGGAGAGCCGGGGCAGAGATATTCCTGAGCGGGGGGGAGAGAGGTCCTCCTCCTGAGGAGGAGTGGGACAGGAGGACTACTCGAGTGGAAGGGCTAGGAGGAGGTCCTGCTCACAAGGAGAGCAGGGAAAGAGGTCCTCCTCAGGAGGAGGTCTGGGAGAGCAGCCCTTCGTGAGAGGAAGTCTCACTAAGTTACAGGGAACCCCAGCCACTTCTGCCAACAGACTCCTAGCATTTCCCCTGAGGTCTCTCCAAGGGAGGAGGAGGTGCAAAGGGTGGGAAACACTGGGCAAAGACCCAGCACCGCCAGCCAGAGAGGATCTGAGGAAGAGATGCCGCTTCCAGCACCATTTTAGGGTGCCGAGACTTTGGTGCTGGGCGGGGAACAGAAGAGCAGTACTTCCGGGTTCTTCAAGTGACTGAGCTGTCATGTTTTGAAATATCTCTACACTGTAAATAGATATGCACAATAAATAGTCTTAGTAACTGAAGGCTCTGTCGTTACTCATGAGCAGGAAGGATCCTGACAGGCACTTTGATGGGTTCACATTATTTCAATCCTGCAAGCATTGTCCTAGCTGTCTGAAAAGTACCAATCCCAATTCATGGTGTTGATAATCGCTTGCACAGGCATAAATAACTCAGGACAAGAATGGCCCTCTCCCTAGGAATCATGAAATTCCCACCTTGTGGAAGTATGATGTTATTCAGCACTGTCCACTTTCAGTGGCTAATTAAAAGCAATTTTCTTGTTATTTTTCTGGCATTTGGGGAGAGAGAAATAGTGGTACCAGTTTTGTGTTGTTCTGCTACATTACTGAACTTCATATTAGTTGCCTCAATTTCAAACTAATATTTTACTTACATTTTATAGGATATGGTTTATTGTTGATCACAGAAGAATAAAATGTTTAACATTCAGGAAATCTACTGGAGAACTCCCATGAGAGTTCTTAGTACATAAACCATCACGCTATATGGGTTACAGCCCAAAAGAACATGAACAATGGTTTGTCTCCCTCCATTTCCACAACCGAGTTTTGTTGATTTATCCAGGCAGTATGTTGAAATGAGCAGAGATAAATACTCTCCTGACTTTGTCACTATCCATGTGTACATGTGTACTGTGATGACTCCACAATAATAGGAATTAATATCTACATAAATAATTTGGCAAGATTGTGTGTTTTGTGTGTTTTTCTATGTAAAGGGGAGGGTGGTCCTTTCTCTAAGATTAGAAAAGATAGAATGCAAAAGATTTATCTAAGATAAGTGAGTGTGTTATGAATTCTTGTTTCCACACGGAAAAGTTTGGCTTTTTTCACTTTCAGATTTCATATGGTTCATTTGAACGGGCCATAAATGATCACATCAAATTCGCTTCCTTTTATCGCATGGTCTCCAATGAAGATCTTCAGTACAAGGGAATTGTCCAGTTACTTCTGCATTTCAGATGGAAATGGGTTGGGCTCATCACTCCAGCTAATGAAGCTGGAGAACAATTCTTGCAGACCATTGAACCAATGTTTTTCAAGAATGGAATCTGTTCAGCGTTCACAGAAAGAACGGAATACTACATGCAATTCACTGGTAACATGTTGGATATGGTGGATCCATCAAAGTATTCCTCACAAACTTTCATGAAAAGCAAAGCAAATGCAGTTGTTATATATGGAGAAAGTACATCTATTATATGGCTTACATCTGTTATAATTGCAAGGAATGTGATTCAGCTAATTCTTCATCAATCTGTGAGGAAAGAACCTGAGGGGAAAGTATGGATTACAACAGCCCAAATAGATTTCATATCAAACGTTTTAAAATTTATTGACCCTAATATACGAATGCTCCAAGGTGCTATCTCCATTACGATTCACTCCAAGGAGATTCAAGACTTCTCAGACTTTCTGCAGGTTGTAAAGCCTTCTGGACAAGATGCAGATGGTTTTATCGAGGATTTCTGGGAACAAGCATTTGGGTGTTCACTTTCAAACGCCACTAAAATGGCAGGCATTATGGGTACATGTACTGGAGAGGAGATGCTGGAGAGCCTCCCTGCACCATTTTTTGAAATGAGCATGACCGGCCACAGCTACAGTATCTATAATGCTGTCTATGCTGTGGCACAAGCCTTACATATTATGTGCTCATCTGAAGCCACCTGCAAAAGGATAAAGGGCGGAGACAGACTCTCTTCTCAGAATGTTGAACCTTGGCAGGTAATGTTTCCTCTTATAAAATGTTCACCTTGCAAAATATTCAGTGTTCTCCACTGTGTTGATAATATAATGTGAGTTGGCATTCATCTATAAGTAAATAATTAAAAGTAATAAATACATGAAAGATTAACCTTAAATTCCTCTTACAATGTGTTCCCTTTATAACCTGCACCCCATTCATGTACAATATGGGTTGGCATTTATTAATAATAAATAAAATAATAAATCATAATGCATCAAAATGAACATTAACTAATTTTATTGTTATCCCTTCCAACTCTTCAATTATATGATCCTAAGATCCTAGAAACTATTTGCTTGAACTTGCCCTGCCTGACTTCCATCAAAGCAAAGATTTTTTTAAAAAAAAAATAACTTTTTGTTGCGTTTTAAAAACAAGAATCATGTTATGCAAATAAGTGTACCAAGTTTTCTCATGTCTCTTGCATATCACAAAAAATAGCATAATAAATGTGGAGTGATATCTACAACATACGGTTCATTATTAGTGGCCAATGTATAAGTTCTTGGTTCATGAATTGGTTTAAACAAAGAGGAAACAAAGGGAATAGAACAGAGGAGTTTTTTCGTTAGGAAGAAGAGAGGGGATGGGGGAATGGGTTGGGTGGATATTCTTCTATTCTTCTACTTAGTGTATGTGTGGGGTTTTGTGTCAGCATTACTGGTATGGGTTCTCTGACTTTTCGCTTGTTATATTTCACTCCCAACCAGAGGTGGCTTAGGGTGTTATTGGTTGTCTTTGCTTGGTGGTAGTGAGGTGTGTGTGCTTGTGTGTTTGTGTGTGTGTATGTTTGAATCAGGTTAGCCAGATTGATTTGTATGCTGTCAGCAGATTATTGTTGTCTTGTCGGGCTGTGTATGTGATAAAGGGGAACCATACTAGGGCGAGGGCATCTTCTTCTATTTGTCCCCATGTCAGTTTCAGTTTATTGGTTAGTTTTTTTATAATAAAGCTGTTTCCCATACTATTTGATACCATTGGTCCATGCTTACTCCTGACAAGTCTCTCCAGTGTCTGGCTATGATGTTTCTGGCTGCTGAGAGTAGGTGGGTTATGAGCTCTTTATCATGTGAGTGGGCGTTATTATCTTGGAAGATGTTTAGGAGGGTCAGTTCTGGGGTGACTGCTAATACTTGTTTAGTTATTTTGCATATTTCTTTTGTGATAGCTGTCCAGAAGAGTTGGGGACATTCCCACCATATATGGAGGTATGTGCCTGTGGGGGGGTGCATCCTCTCCAGCATCTTGGTGAGGTTCCTGGGTGTATTAGTGCTAGTTTCCATGGTATTGGGTACCATCTGTAAGTGAGTTTCAGAGTGAGTTCTTTCCTTTTTGCTGATATGGATTTGAAGGGAGGTTTAGACCACATTTTAGTCCATTGGGTGGGGTTAATCTCATAGCCTGTGTTGTTCTCCCATTGTTTTTTTGATTACGACAAGAGGGGCTGTGGGATTTTGGAGCAGTATTTCGTATATTGTGGATACCATTCCTTTGCTGTGTCCCTTTGATGTTAGGAGGAGGTTTTCGAAGGTTGTCAAGGGCCTAGTTGTTGCAGATTTTCCTACTGGTTGTTTAGGAGGGCATGTACTTGGTGATGGGTTAGCCAGGACATCTGAGTATCCCCTAATTTGTCTTGTATTTATTGTGTTGATGTGTGTTTTTGGTTTTTGTAGATCTCTGTGAGGCGGTATAAGCCTTTGGCCTGCCAGGTTTTTATCTGGAGGTTATCTGCTGCGTGGTAGAATAGTGGGTGGTGTGCCAGGGGTATTAGTAGGGGTGGTGGTTTAGGGACAGTTTACCTACTTCTTCTTTCCATGCTTTAAGCAAAGATTCTTTTTCAGTGGCAGGCTGCCTTTCTTATAGCAGAACAAGAAATCTAGGGACATTTTGTAAGTATCTTCAACAAAGCCCCTCTCAATTCTTATGTCCTGTGTAGAGCACAGTGGTATAATATGCTGTAGCCCAGAGCTGATGCCCTCCACTTGGCTTGGGTATGAGATGGCTAGTGGAAGAGTCTAGTACATCCTGGCCCTTTTCCTGCCCATCATCGCAAATTCCTTCTATATATTGAATCTTAACAAAGGCTGCTCTGAAAAATATCTCCTGACTGTTGAGTTTACACTGATTCATGATTTCCCTGCTGAAATTTGGGTCCCCACCATTGGGAACTGAAGTGGTGAACTCCTGGAGGAAAAGAACTTAAATTCTTCCAGGAAAACTATTGAATTGTCTTAGTAAGGCTATTACAAGACTACATAGACCTTTTGATTCTCTTTCCACCTAGCTGCACTCATTCCTGCAGAGAATCTCATTCAACAACAGTGCTGGGGATGAAATTACATTCAATGAACATGGAGAATTAGCAGCTGGCTTTGATATTACAAACCTGGTCACTTTCCCAAATAATTCCTATGTCAGGGTCAAAGTTGGAAGGCTAGATCCTCAGGCCCCTCCTGGAAAAGAGCTCACCATTAACAGGAATGGAATTCAATGGCACAGAGTCTTCACCCAGGTAAGGAAATCACTGTACATAGGGGTGGCATGTCCAGTTTTGTCTAGCGCTGCCCAACTACTGTTGCCACTACTAATAATGCTGCCACTAATAATTCTATTAGTAAATATAAAATAAACCATTGCTACAAAAAGAGCGACGTGCAAAGAAGACATGTCAAACTAAGAAAAAGCAATGGCTATCAGAGAGTGTCTTCCTCCATGCTTGTTTGTGGAATCCCAAGGCAGCTCTCCACTTAGCATTAGATAGAACACTCAGCTAACTGTATCATTGTGAATGAACATTGCTTTTCTGATGCCACTTGAGACTCCAGTGTTGAATTGGAATGATAGAAGCAGGGGTGTATGGATGTGTTTGTCAAGTTGGCCCCTCCCACAGGCCCAGGCCCAAGAGGAGCCCCCAAAATCATGCCTTGCTCAGAGTGGCTTGCAGCCCAGCTGCCCATCCATGTACTCCATGGGCTGCTGGGCAAAGCATGCAGGCTCCTCTCAGTGCCTCCGTAGCGGAATCCAGCTGCTTCTCATAGTCCTGTGCTGCCAGCCATGGCAGAGCTCAGTGGAGGGAGAAGCCAGACAACCAGTCAAGTATCATGGTGGTGCTTTCCTGGATGCAGAGTCTGTATAAAAGTTCCAGTCCAGTCCTAAGGACAGGAGTATCTCAGTTCACGTTGTCAGACAATCTGGGGTTCAAGAAAGCTGAGGGTCAAAGATCAGGAGAAACAAGAAGCATCAAGGTCTGATCAGGAATGACAAATGTTGTTTCCAGCAACTGACTGAGGCTGCAAACCCTGCTTCAGAAAGCTGGAGCCAGCAGGTTCTCATCAGGAACAAGAAGGCTGATCAACAGCAGGTGAAGTCACTTCGCCTTCTGCTCCTTCAGAATGCTGTTCAGTAGGTGAAGCTGACTCCTGGCCCACGACACCACTGGCGTTGGCAATCAGAGCAGCTGTGCAGTTCCTCATCCCTAGTTAGCTGGTGCCATTACTGTAAGCATGAGCAGAGCACCAAGCAGAGCTCAGAGGGAAAGAAAGAGAGTCGGGCGGATGAAGTTGCAAGAGATAGAAGGCGGGCAGGTGGTGAGTGAAGTAAGGGAGGGAGGCCAGCCGGCCGGCCGGCCAAGGAGGGCAGGAGGAGGAACAGAGCAGACCCAACACCAATGGCTAAGGAAGTGTTTATATCTCCTTGCCAATGGTGCAAGGGATGGTGAAAGTGCCAATATAGCTCCTTGCCAAGGGCACTAGGAGCCTAGGTACACCTCTGTGTAGAAGGCATCAATATCCTCACAAGCAATTCTCAGTTTTACTAGAACTAAAGATGGCAATGTGATTGCTCCTGCTTTGAGAATGTATATTGTAAAGGGAAAAAAAGCACCAGGTAAAGTTCAACCACAGGTTTCTCGTGGAGGAGGAATGTCAGTACATCCGTCTATAAAGGAATTATTATTTTACAACTTCAAAATATATGTATTAGATCTGCCTTAATTCCATTATATAACCAACAGTGCCAGTTTTGGGCTCAAAATAAATAAATAAACAAATTCTGTATAACGTAACGTACAATTAGAAAATTGACTTAAATAGTTCTCTTTCAGGTTCAAACTAATAAATATTTTTGGAATATTTTAAGGCCCACATCTATTTTGCTTCCAGGATTTTTAACTCAATCTTTGCTAAATCCCATTCCCATTTCCTTTTATATGAAAGATGAAGAGATTCTTTTGCATATAGAGAAAGTATTAATTAGATCTTTGTAATGCTACAGCCAACAGACAATAGATTTTGTAGAGAACAAAAAGTCCCCACTTATCTTATTTACACATTGTATTGAAGTTTATAAAGCTAGTTTTATAAAGCCAGCCCACCACCACCCCAATACATCTGCCCAACATCTTCATTGCCTCTATTTTTTCCAATGGTATAAGTGATAGTGGCCGTCAAAATAGAAGCAAAACCATAATAATTCACTACCTCCAAATCCCAACTCCTTGAAGCTCACTAAAGGGACATCAAGTGAAATTCCTGAAGCAAAGGGGACAAAGCTGTATTTCCATCAAAAGAAATAGACATTAGTAGTATCAGATCAAATTATCTGATGGTTGTAGCATTGGTCAAATGAGGTAAGAACATTGTAATCTTCTTGTGTTTGTATGATGCTTAGAACTGTAGCTTTTTCTCCCACTGTTTGTGCCACCTGGGCACATATGGATCCTGCAGTTAACATTTCTGGCCCTCCTATTTACGGATAGATCACCTGATGTTATACAAATCCCCTAAAACATTTTCTTTATATTAACCTCTTCATGTCTCTTTGGATAGGTGCCACCCCTTTCCTTATGTAATGCCAACTGCCTTCCTGGTTATGAGAAGAAAAAGAAGGAGGGGAAGAAGTTCTGTTGTTATGACTGTGATCCATGTCCTCATGGGATGTTCTCAAATGAGAAGGGTGAGAAATGCCATATTAGCATATACAAGTTATTTTAGAAACTTCTGAGGAAGTCAGCAATGGGATTTACTCTGTATTTTTCTACTATTAACAATAGTAGAATTATCTCCCTTCTGTCTCAGTAAAAGCAGCCACTATGAAGAAATTATATTAGCCTTCTAGGGGGTATAACATGAGAATGTGACTTTATCTGTAATGTAAAGATTTTCCATCACTGAATGTACAATGATCTTTTAAACCTTATTAAATGTAATGTTCCACAATGTTTAATACACACATTTTGTACTGGAGGAGAACACCATATTTTTTGCTCCATAAGACACACTCCCCCCCCCCTGAAAATTAAGGTGAAATATCTGTGCGTCTTATAGAACGAATGGTGGTCCCTTGAGCCGAATTGCCCAGGGGCCAAAAGCAGATAGTGCTTTTTATTTTACAAAGAGAAAAGGGGGTGTTGAAAGGACCCCGCTCAGCAGCTGATCAGCAGGAGATCGGGAGAGAGATAAGAGTCCCGGCTCCCTTTCAGCCCCGCCCCCTGGCCCAGGCCTCCATTGTTGAATGTGCTGCAGAGGGAGGTTGTTTGTTTCCCCAGCAACATGTGACTGGCTGATTAGATTATCAGTCTGGAAACTGTAGAAATGGCTCCCTTTCCTTCAGAAACTGCAGAAATGTGAGTTGAACCCCATAAAAATGGAGCTTTTCCTCTTTGCTTTTCCCCCTTTCCAAAAAGAACTTTGCTTTTCTCCCTTTGCTTTTCTCAGCTGCAAAACTTTTAGCTGATCCTCAAAAAAAACCAAAAAAAAAAAAACCAGGGCTTTTCCCTTTGCAAAAAAAGCTACAAAACATTTAGCTGATCCTCAAAACAACCAAGGCTTTTCCCTTTGCAAAAAAAAGCTGCAAAACTTTTAGCTGATCCTCAAAAATATAGGGCTTTTCCCTTTGCAAAAAAGCTGCAAAACGTTTAGCTGATCCTCAAAAAAACAGGGCTTTTAGGGGAGGAAAACCAGAAAAATATTTTTTCCTTGTTTCCTCCTCTAAAAACGAGGTGCGCCCTATGGTCCGGTGCGCCCTATGGAGCGAAAAAATATTGTGCGAAAGTTTTGGGGAAGGGAGGATGGAATAGAATAGCAGTTTTTTCTCTAAAACCAAGGCTCTTTGGGGACAGTGTTAATATTCTATAAAAATCACCTCTCTTGCTTCCAAGATTTCATCTGCAATATTTCTCTGATTTCATTATGAACTATCTATGGTTCTAAGAAAATGCAGGAGGAGCACTAAATGCATAGTTTTCCATATAGGAAATATCAGGTTTCATGCTTAACTTTATCTTCAAAGCATCTGGGGCACAAGCATTTGCACTAGAAGTTTTGAAACTTCCTTATTGAAAAACTATGTTAAGTGGACTCCTGATTTTAAAAACACCCTTAAGCATATTCTGGATTGTTTCCAATTGTCATGCAACTTTTTTCAGGGTTGGAAACCTGTGCCAGATGTCCTCCAGATCAATATCCAAATGAAGAGCAGAATCAATGCATTCCCAAGAAAACAAACGTCCTAAGCTTTGGGGAAACTTTGGCTATTGTTTCAACTTTCTCTGCGCTTTTATTTTCTCTGATCACAGTTGTGGTACTTGGCATTTTCATTAAGCACCGGGACACTGCCATCGTCAAAGCCAATAACAGAAGCCTCACTTACATTCTGCTCATCTCCCTTCTCTTGTGTTTCCTGTGCTCCTTGGTGTTCATTGGAATGCCTAATAAGGCAACCTGCCCGCTCCGACAAACGGCTTTTGGCATTGTCTTCTCTGTGGCCCTCTCCAGCATCTTGGCCAAGACTATTTCAGTGGTTTTGGCATTCATGGCTACCAAGCCAGGGTCCAGGATCAGGAGATGGGTAGGCAAAAAACTGGCTTATTCCATTGTCCTTTCCTGCTCTGTGATTCAAGTAGGAATCTGTGTCTTCTGGCTGGCAACCTCTGCCCCATTCCCAGATGTGGATATGCACTCAATGAGTGAAGAAATAATACTATTATGTAATGAAGGGTCAGTTCTCATGTTCTATGGTGTTTTAGGCTACATGGGCTTCCTGGCCAGTATCAGCTTCACTGTGGCCTTCTTAGCCAGGAAGTTGCCTGACAGTTTCAATGAAGCCAAGTTCATCACCTTTAGCATGCTGGTCTTCTGCAGTGTTTGGTTCTCCTTTATTCCAACATACTTGAGCACTAAAGGAAAATACATGGTGGCTGTGGAGATCTTCTCCATATTGGTTTCTAGTGCTGGGCTGCTGGGTTGCATCTTTTCCCCTAAATGCTACATTATTGTAGTGAGGCCTGAGCTGAATAACAGAGAGCAGCTGATATGGAGAAAGATGTAAATAAAAGAATAGATATAGGTAGGTAGCCATGTTGGTCTGCTGCAGTCAAAACAAAATTAAAAAATTCCTTCTAGTAGTGTGCATGCACACGAAAACTCATACCAATAACAAACTTAGTTGGTCTCTAAAGGTGCTACTTGGAAGGAATTTTCTTATTTTATTTCGGTAACAAAATAGTTTGTCATGTCTATATTTACACTCTGTGGACTTGTTGGCATGGTAATTTTCCCGTGGCTTTCCAAGAAAGGAACTTACATGAAATGATCAAAATAACAAAAGAGATTGTCTTATCATTTATGTTATTGATATCCATCATAGTTGTATATGAGGTGTAAATGAACTGGGATTACATGTATGAAAGAAACTATGGATGTTATCCAACCACTTGAATGCCTACACGTCCCCTTACTCTTCTTCTCCTGCATCCAAAGAGATGCCCACTATCTTCCCAAGAGGCCCTGAACCTCTCCCGAGGAGATAATGGGGTGCAAAGAAAAGAGAAGAAAGGGAACACAAGAACTTGAGAAGCTGCCTTATACTGAGGCCATTAGTTTATCCAACAGGGCTGTGAACCAAATTTGACCATGGCCCAAGCCCAATTGTTCCTATTTAGGGTGAGCTGGGCATCTAGCAAGTTCATCTGGAAACAAAATAGAAAATTCTTTTCACTAGCACCTTAGAGACCAACTGTGTTACTGAAAAGAATTTTCTATTTTGTTTCGACTATGGCAGACCAACATGGCTACCCACCTATAACAAGTTCATGTGGGACAGCAATGAATTGCAGCAGGTTGGATTATATGAAGCAGAATGATCCAGGGCCACTGTGGAGAGGGGCACCAGTCAGTATGTGGATGCCAGCATCAGGCTGGAAAACTTCACTGAGCCACATCAAAAAGCAAGGGCGGAGGGAGCCAGGCAATAAAGATACTCATTTCATGTTTAGGTAAAGATGAAGAACAAGCTAACAATCCAGTAATAACGGCCCAGTATTTCTTGTCCACTGCCACTCTCAAGATTCAGTTTTCAGCTTGTATCATCACATCTTAAGGAAACCAAACAAGAACCGACACTATGTTGATTACCAACACAACCATTCCCCTACATGTAATGATTATTTTAAGAATTGAGCGAAAAGTGACAATTTCATGGCGACAGTAGTTCCATTAAATCATGGATCATGTTTTGTGTGATTCATTTTGAAGCCCTGTAAACTGAAAATTACATGTGCACTCCGCAAGAAATTCTAAGCACAGAAAGACACCTCTAACCAATTTTAAAACTCCCAGGATAAACTTGGACTTCTGGAATCTCATACCTTGATTGATATGGGGCTGTGAAGGGAGGCAGGAAGTGACTCACCTTGCCATAGACACTCCTCCAGGCTCAAAGGTGATTTTTTATGTCGTGGTCTTCTTTGTGAAATGACCTGATAGATAGATAGATAGATGTTTATTCGGCATTTGCGCCCATCTTACAATACAAAACAGAACAAACAAAAGAGAATCAAATAAAACAACGGCACCGTACAAGCCGTAAATAAAAACACAACTCACAAGGACCAATATTAACATTTCCATAAAAGCATATCTCAGAGAAATTTTAAAGTTAAAATTTAAGCATAAAACTAAAATCAGTGACTAATTTTGTTTTGGAAAACATATTTATAATTTCATTAATCAGCTAACATCCCCTTTCGTCTCTTATACGCAATAACGACTGTTAGGAATCTAGCAACCTGTAGGGTTATGTAAGGGTCCACATCTTGTAGAACCCAAGCAAGACGTAGGTCAACTGGCTTATCAGCAATAGACTGAATTATCGGATTTAATATACTGGCACGGATCGAACTGTACATAGGGCAATTGAACATTACATGCTGTAGAGATTCAGTTGATTTATTTTCACAGGCACACATGGGGGAAACTTGGCCCTTAGTAAATCTGTGACTCAGCACGTTTGATGGGAAAACATTAAACCTAGCTTTATTGAAGGCGTATCGATGAGAAGCAACCATGAGTGATGTTAAATAAGATGGAACTTGGTAAATAGGGATAATGCCAATATTTAATGGTGAACAAACTCCCCCACCAGTTAAGAGATTTTGATATAGCTCCACATCTTCCAGACTTTGATTTATGCACCTTTTTGCCGCTGTAAGATCCAATTTGAGCAATTCAGAAGGAGAAATCTCATACGCCAGCAATTTGGCATGGATATTTCCAGTCCACAAATTTGTGAAATCATCCCGCCACATGCATTGAATAAGATAGTGGTTCGGGAGTTTATGCCAAAGGGTTAGCCAATAAATCAAAACTCGCCTCCACAAAACTGACTCAACTGAGGGGATCTTCATTTCTAAGCGAATGGATGCATTACTTACGCATGATGGTAGTTTTAAGAGCTGGCGTAAGAATTGGCTTTGGACTGACTCTAAAGGTGCAGGATTTGCAAAAGCAGCCCATAATGGGGCAGCGTAAGCCATTGTGGCCATCACTTTAATGCTGTACACTTTCAGAGCTGCAGGGACGTATAAGGCCCCCTCAGAAAAGAAAAAACGGAGGAGAGAGTGAGACAGGGCTTTTGTCTTATTGTATAAGTATTCGACTTGTGATTTCCACCCCATGTTGTACTGAAAATAAATACCTAAATATTTGAATTTATACACTTGTTCAATTTGTCTGCGTAAAGAAGTAATGGACAGCGATAATCTGCTATACGTGGAGCGTGAATAAATTTGTGTGAGTCGGCTAGGGGGTTCCTCATATCGCTGATAAGTAAGTTAAAAAGAAATGGCGCTAGAATGCAACCCTGGCGTACTCCCCTATTTATTGGCACAGGGTTAGTTAGATCACCAGCAGGTGTTAGGGAAATGACCTGAGACCTCCAGGTATTGGGTGGTGTATTATTATTATTAATAATAATAATAATAATACTTCACATAGCACTTCTTTGTGAAATGACCTGAGACCTCCAGGTATTGGGCGGTGTAGTAATAATAATAATAATAATAATAATAATAATAATAATAATACTTCACAAAGCATGGGCAGATAAATATCACCCTAGAGATGGAGCCTTATTCTACACCCCACTCTTATTTGCACCAGGGGTAGTCAATCTATGGCCTTCCAGATGTTGCTGAACGACAGCTCCCACCAGCTTACAGCAGACCATTATTATCAAGGATGATGGAAACTGTAGTCCAGAAAGATCTGGATAGCATAACAGTGCATATAACTACCTCCCACTGTTCGGCCATACTGGCAATCTTCTGAATTTATGCTTCTGACCAGAGTAAGAGGGTGATGTATTGAACCAGTGGTTTTCAACCAGTGTGTTGTGGCATCTTGGGGTGCCTTGAATGATGGTTAGGGGTGCCGTGGACAACACTGGATTCTGTTCCTCTTTCCTTCCCTCCCTCCTCTGATGCCCTCTTGTAATTCAGCCACCCAAAGGTTTGCACAGTCTTCACTACAATTTCCTCATGTGAATGGTGCCTCAGGGGCTGATCAGGGGGTGCTTCAGAAGCCTCTGTGGGGCAGTGTTAGGAGGTACCTTTTGTGGGGGTAGGGAAGCAACTCAAAGAATGT
The DNA here is from genome assembly GCF_009819535.1 of Lacerta agilis. Classification (NCBI taxonomy): domain Eukaryota; kingdom Metazoa; phylum Chordata; class Lepidosauria; order Squamata; family Lacertidae; genus Lacerta; species Lacerta agilis. Next base: position 10,148,710 of record NC_046325.1, on the reverse strand, counting down.
AGTTGGTCAAGGGAGCCGTGGACTCGGAAGGATTGAAAACCTCTGTCTGTCAGGCTGTCATGAAAAGCCCTTCCATCCGTGGTTCAACAATTTAAGCAGAAACAGACACAACTCAACAGTAATTAACTTTTGTTGTTGTTGTTCAGTCGTTCAGTCGTGTCCGACTCTTCGTGACCCCATGGACCAAAGCACGCCAGGCACGCTTTGGTCCATGGGGACCAATAAATTAACTTTATTCCTTAGTAAACAGGAAGACATCACACTGCACATCCATCCGCTAAGCAGGTCAATAGCAGAAGCTAAAGTTCCTGACCTTTTCACCCCCTGTTTATACCCCCCCCCCCCCGCCCCTACTTAACCACTGCAGCCTTTTCTCGACTCTTTGTTCCTGCACTGAGAATACGGATGGGGAAGGAGCTGAATCAGTACTATATTGTAGAGCAGAATACCCAAGCCTTACTCCTTTATCAGCATCTCTGGCTGCCTCAAGCCTTTCAAATTCAGTCTCCACTGGTGATTTCGCTATGCCCCACCAGTCTGAACCTGGTTCAAAGTCTCCCTCCCCCTCAGGTGCATCCTGGGCCACTGGCTGCCACCAATCTTCCTAATCCAGCCAATCCCTGACTCTGTCTTAGATGTTCCTAAACATGTCACTCAGCTTCAAACAGTATATACATGTTCATTCAAAAGTATTGGGGCGGTATTATCCAGAGTCTCTATATCCTGATATTGTTTGGACCCTTTCCGTTATTTTTTTACAAGATCCAGCAACTGGAATCAATGTTACATATGTCAGAGAGTGTCAGGGCCAATGGCAGTAGGAAATTAGACAAATGGGGAAAAGATGCAGTTGGCTCACCTCTAAACACATTTTGATAGAGGACTTTTTAGGGGAAAGATGGATGCCTGCCTAGAGGTGGGGTGTTTTTATTTTTCTTGGTTTCCTTGTAGTTCTGGATGTCCTACATTAGCAAGCAAATAGCACAAGATGAGCTTGGAGACTCCTTCCTAATCTTTGATTCTGTGATGTGACAAGTATGTTTACTTCGGCAGTTCTCCCAGTGATGACGCACCATAGAGTCCAAAAAACATTGCAAAAGTGATTATCTCCTCTGTAATTATTAAAAATGTTATAATTGATTCACTTGGAAAAGCTCCAGGAGGCAGAATGGGAAATAAAATAAATAAATAAATAAAACTGAAATGATTTAAAGCACCTCGGTATTCCATAGAGAGCTACAGTAAGGGAGGAGAGGTGAGGCCAGCTTTTTCTCTTCGTTGTTTTGGTTAGATTTCAAGTCATAGCATTCAGTGAATTTTTTGTTACACTGCTGAAGTGAATGAGAAGGTGGGTACCTGCCTCTTTAAGTACAGAATTGGCAGATTCTGTGGTTACCAAATACATCCTGTTCAAGTCAGGCTGATGATAGTAATAATATTGTAGACAGGTAAAGGAGATTCCAGGTGCAGAAGGATATTTGTCATCAGGATGTTGTTGCTGCTGCTGCTCCTGCTGCTTCCCAATATGGTGCCCAAAGTACACACTGTTGTTTGCAGTGGAAATATTCCTGTGCATATTCCACATGAGTGGTATGAACAAGGTGACCTTATCATTGGTGGGATAATGTCTCATATCCATTACATATTCCCCAGCATTTCCTTCCATGAACAGCCATCTCATGTCCTTATTAAGAACCCAATGTAAGTAAATGGCTCTTAAGATTATTTCGTTTATTCTTTCTACATTTATCTCTGACTATAAAGCACTTGGTTTGCTTTGAAACCCAATGGAAGATTAAACCCAATAGTAAGATTTTATAAGACTATTTTATAACTTGCTTCAAGATACAGTGGTACATCTGGTTACGTACTTAATTCGTTCTGGAGGTCCGTTCTAAACCTGAAACATTTCTTAACCTGAAGCACCACTTTAGCTAATGGGGCCTCCTGCTGCCGCTGCGCCAACAGAACACGATTTCTGTTCTTCTCCTGAAGCAAAGTTCTTAGCCTGAAGCGTTATTTCTGGGTTAGCAGAGTATGTAACCTGAAGCGTATGTAACCTGAGGTGCCACTGTACATGGCATCTCTCTATCCTCCAATTAAATATAGATCACTTGCTAGACCTCACATGTCCCAAGGGCAGTGTTCAGGATCTATGAACTGTGTGCACACATTGGACACAGAACCATTGGAGTGCTGTCCCCAATCCTGTTAAGCAAGGCACTTGGCTTTGGGAAGGAGTCATGGGCTCTGACAAAATCTAAGAGTCCTGATGCCTCCTTCCCAAAACTTAGCTCTTTCCCAGATTTGGGAACTGTGTCGGGGGCTGAAGGACAACAACTTATGAAGGGGTGTAGTAATAATTAAAATAACTGTGCATGTCTCTAGTGACGAAAAGCAACATGGTTAGAAAAACTGAAGATCATTTCTCAAACTATGCATTCAGACAAAATGATTCAGATGGAAGAGAGATCCAAATATTAACTCTAAAGGCACAAAACAATTTCCATATTTCCAACATGATTTAATTGAGGCAGTTGTATCCCTCAGATCTTGGTGTTGTGCAGTGTTTAATACCCCATAAAATAGTAACACACTTTATTTGCAGAGTGATTGAGAAGTTCTACGCACACATCATCACCTTGGTGTTTGCTGTTGATGAGATCAATGAGAATCCCAAGATCTTGCCCAACGCCACTCTTGGATTCCATATCTATGATAGCTATTTTGATTCAAGGATGACCTACCGAACCACTCTGAATCTGCTCTTTACATCACATCACTTTGTCCTCAACTACATATGCGGCATTCATAAGAATTTAGTAGGAGTCATTGGGGGACTTAGCTCTGACACCTCCTTATCCATGGCAGATGTCTTAGGTCTTTACAAGATTCCACAGGTAGAATATGGCTATTGAAAAATTTGTATTTCATGCTGTTATTGAAACCTTTTTTATTTGATGCATGAATATGAAGTGGTAAAATGGAAAAGGGAAACGGGTTGCAATATATTGGTGTGTGTGTGTGTGTGTGTGTGTGTGTATTGGGGGGTTATAATATTAATACCCAACAATGAACATGAGAGGACCCAGATTCTAAAGGATGTGTGTATAATATATTTAATGGAAGATTGTTCGAAAGGTTCCAGTTTGATGAATGGGGCACCTTGATGGGTTCACATTCCGTTATTCCTTAAAGCACTGCCCCAGCTGCATGAGGGGTATGTCAGTCCAACTTCGTAGTGATGCACCTGACTTACAAAGCCATAAATAACTTGGGACAACAATGTCCCTCTCCCTAGGTATCATAAGATCCCCTCTTTTTACAGGTATAGTGATGTTTAGTACTGCCCACTTTAAGACGCTAATCAAAAACAAAATTCTTGTTATTTTTCTGGCATTTGGGGATGGATATATTCTTACCAAGATGGTGTTGTTCTGCTGCATTTCTAGACTTCTTTTTGTTGGGTTTAAAATTATACCTTAGCCAGTCTGATATCAGCACTGACTGTTTAAGAAATAGAAGATACAGGTGCTGGTGTTTTGTTCTTAGTTGGCTGAAGCATGGGCATTACTCTGTGTATATAAGGCTCTGTTGCAAAGCATTTAGTGCTCCTAGCTTTGGGAGTTGTGGGGAGTGTTGGAGGCTGGGAGTATGGAAGTGAGAGGTTTTTTTGTTTTGTTTTTTATAAAATGCATTTGTATTTAGTTTAACAGAGTCTCTGGAAGAAGGCTAGAAACTAAGAGGGAGTTCTTACTTTGTTAATGTAAATTATTCGTTACTCCTGGTGCCTGCTTTAGCCAAGTCAGTTTTTCTGTTGTATTTATTCTTTAACTCTGCTGGAAGCGAACTTTAATGGGCCACTGTTAACTGGAGTGTAACTTCTGCTTTTGCACCTCTTGTTCAGTACCCAGTCATTTTCCCAATACTTTTTAGTTGCCTTAATTTTTGCTGGCATTTTACTTTCACAGGATATGGTTTACTGTGCTCACAGAAGAATAAAATGTATAATATTCAGGAAATCTTCAGGATTTCCAGGAGATCCACCCACAAGAGTTCTTAGTAGATATGACATCAACCTCTCCCTACAAGTGTATAATGATCCAAACTCTTCTTATAGACCAAAGGAACACGATCAATTGCTTGTATCTCACCAGGTTCCACTTTGGAGTAATGCTGAAGGCTCCGCGGGCCAGCCAGCGCCGGAAAATATTGTTTCTATGTAATGGGGTTTGGGCCTGTGTAAGATTAGTAAATATGGGATATACAGAATTTCTATTCAGATAAAAGAGTGAGTTCAGAATTCTTGCTTCCACTTGGATAGGTTTGCCTTTTTCTCTTTTTTAGATTTCATATGGTTCATTTGAACCAGCCACAAATGATCAAATCAAACTTGCTCCCTTCTACCGCATGGTCCCCAATGAAGATCTTCAGTACAAGGGAATTTTGCAGTTGCTTCTGCATTTTGGATGGAAATGGGTCGGGCTCATGACTCCAGCTAATGAAGCTGGAGAACGTTTCTTACATTTCATTGAACCAATGCTTTTCCAGAATGGAATCTGTTCAGAATTCACAGAAAAAATTGAATACCATATGCATTTCACTGGTAACATAGTTGATTCGTTACGTGAAAGAAGGACTTTGTCCCCAGCTTTCATGTCAAGTAAAGCTAATGCAGTTGTTATATATGGGGAAAGTACATCTACAATATGGCTATCAAATAATATGGAGATAATGAATATGATTCAGCTGATATTGCCTCCATCTAAGAGGAAGCAACCTGGAGGAAAAGTATGGATTACAACAGCCCAAATTGATTTCATATTATTTTATTTTAAAAAAGTGGTGGAGGTTAATATACAAATGTTCCATGGTGCTATCTCCTTTGCGATTCACTCCAAGGACATTCAGGACTTCTCAGACTTTCTGCAGAAAGTGAATCCTTCCTGGGCAGATGCAGATGGTTTTATCAGCAATTTCTGGGAAGAAGCATTCGTTTGTTCACTTTCAGACTCCACAGTGTTAGCAGGCACATGTACTGGAGAGGAGAAGCTGGAGAGCCTCCCTGCTCCATTTTTTGAAATGAGCATGACCGGCCACAGCTACAGTATCTATAATGCTGTCTATGCTCTGGCATATGCCTTACATATTAGGTACTCATCTGAAGCCATCCGCAAAAGGATAAAGGGTGGAGACAGACTCTCTTCTCAGAATGTAGAGCCTTGGCAGGTAGTGTTTCCTTTTATTAAGTGTTCACCTTGCAAAGTATTCAGTGTTGTGTGCTGTATTGATACATAATGTGACTTGGCGTTCATCTATAAGTAAATAATTAAAGTAATAAATACATCAAAGATTAACCTTAAATTATTTTATTTCCTTTGATGATATCAAGCAGACTTTAGATTACAAACTTTCATACGTGACAGACTAGCGACAACTACTTGAGAAGTTAAAATATGTTCTTAAAATTTAATAAGTGTTTTGTAAAATATCTTCTAAAAATTCAATAAGTGTTTTGTAATACATTTTTATTAGTTTTTAATTGCAATGATCCAAAAATAGCCTCATTATATCAATGCCAAATTACAATACAGTTCCTAATATCAATCATTCAAATACCCAATTACATCATTTAGGTTGGCCCCTGTGTGCTAGAATTGATGAGATTTGACGATTTACTTTACTTCTGCGTTCCAAAATCTTATTAATTTCAATTATATTCCAGTCATAATAGTAATCCCTTATACAACAGCTGCAATATTGATATCTTCTATCCATATTAACACATTAAATGATTTATTTGTCTGCAACTGAAGTTCTCATGCATCCTTGTTCTTCCTGGATGTGACATTTAATCTGTCCATGTTGTTTCTTCCTGTCCTTATAAAATATTATGTCAATTTTTACCAGTTGTTACTGCTATCCGTCATTCTTTAAGCGGAGTTTGTCCCTCACTCAGTCCCATGCTTCTTTGTTTTTGCAACTTTTAACGATAGCTGCAAAAGTCACTTTATCCCAATTTATTTTTTCACTTTATTTCTTTTCCCCATTCCCTCAGTCTAGGGAAAAGAGTTATCTGACACCCTGCCAATGCCTTGTATTGGGAAGTTTTTAATGTATGATGTTTTATTATCTTTTTATATGTGTGCCACCCATTGTGGGCAGCTCCCAAGCAAATGTTAAAAACACACTGAACCCTTTTTGGACTTCCAAGATGAGATGAGTCCCCAACTCATAAGGCAAGATTCACTCAAAACCCTCCTTACAAGCAGTGGGATAGTCCTTTAAACTTTATAGTCATTGAAGCAATTAGAAGTTCTTTTCAGTAAAAATGTAAGGAGCAAGAGGAAGGGATCCCTTACATATATATCTTTTATAATAAGCACGTGAACCTTGGAGCAAACCATTAGCACTCTCTCCTCCCTCCCTCCAATTGCAAGAGCCCTAATAAACTGTGTCAGAGGTTTTTCCCCCCAATCCCACCTCACTTGCCATCCAGCGTGGAAGGTTTTCCCAGTGCAATTAACAAGAGAAGTGAGTACCCTGGCAGGGGATGGTGCTGCAGACCTCCTGGGTGCATTCTGTGGAACCTCTGGGTTCCCAAGACCCCTAACAGGGAAACAAAGAATTAGACAATCTGTTGCATGAGGATAATGGCATAAATTGGCCAAGTGGAGTGTATCTCAAGCAGCCTGAAATGACCCTTGTGGCCAAGTGCACCATGTTCCGCCCCACATGTGGGTGTCTGGTGTGCATGCGTGGTGTCGTGCGTTGCATGTGATGTCACACACTGGGAGGAGCCCTGGCAGGCCCCCTGGCCTTTCTAAGGACACTTTAGGGCTTCTCCCAACAGCATTCAGAGTCTGTAAGGGGCTCCATCGACCCCTCCCACTGCTCCGTAGAAGCCCACTGCTGCAGTAGGAGGTGGCAATGCAGCCCATCACAGCAGTAGGAGAGCCCGCCAGAGCCCTTCCAACTGCAGAATATTGAGGGGGTCTTGCCCTCTCATTCAAAATTTTCTGGGCGCCTGGGCACCATGGCCCTGCAGAGATAGTGCCAGTGCTTGTTGCTTTCTGTAGTTTCTCATTGACAGATAATATGCATGAAGATGTGGGGCTTTCTTGTTAACTCAAACAAACAGAGCCCAGAAAAGATCTTAAATTCTTGAATTAAATTGAATTGAATTGAATTAAAACTTGAATTATCTTGGTAAGAGTATTACAACACTTCATAGACATTTTGTTTCCCTTTCCAACTAGCTGCACTCATTCCTGCAGAGGATCTCATTCAACAACAGTGCCGGGGATGAAATTACATTCAATGAACATGGGGAATTAGCAGCTGGCTTTGATATTACAAACCTGGTCACTTTCCCAAATAATTCCTATGTCAGGGTCAAAGTTGGAGAGCTGGATCCTCAGGCCCCTCCTGGAAAAGAGCTCTTGATGAACGGGGATGGAATCCAATGGCACAGAGTCTTCACTCAGGTAAGGAAATCACTGCACACAGGTGGGAGAGCACGTATTTTTGCCACTTGAGGTGAAAAGGGAAGTGCTGCCTGTGGCGGAATAAGGCCTGGTTCATCATGGGTTAACCTATCACTCCCATGTTAGGTAGGTGTTCCCTGGGAGGCGGAGCTACTTGGCATTCTAAAAGGAGGGGGAACAACCTAGAAAGGCAGTTGGGGATTTGGCAGTTGGGTGTGGAGGTTTAGAAAGAGAAACTGCGAGGTTAGGCTTTGGGGAATGGGAGGAAAGGTCATTACCATTGCTAACGGGATGCAGGAAAGATTATAACTGAGCAGGATTATATAAGAAGATTTGTACCAGTATTAACTCAAGACATCCATGTTTTCAAGTTACCTTAATAAAGTTAAAAGTGCTTAAACGTTCGCTGACTGTGGCAGTGCGTCAGTGCCTCAAGAGGTGTGGCTGAGGGGAAAAGCACTAAGGGTTTCCTGTGATAGAGGGAACGGGTGGCTTATTTTCCTGGCATACAGAGGACTGGGCAGGGAAGCCAAAGGTGCCACGCAGTTGCCAAAAAGGGAAGGCAAGCTGCAGTAGTTTGGGAACCCAGGGCGGGAGATCCCAAAGGTGGCAAGAGTTGTTTCGAACGTGAAACACTGAAGTACCCCAGAGACAACTCCCATATAAACACTGAAGGATTCATCCTAGTGGTCAGTGAAACTTAGGGAGAGTCACGGTTGGGGAAGTATCGAAAGGGGAGGGAGTGGGATCCCTCACACTGCCCACTACTAATAATGCCGACACAAATAATTTTCTTATTCAATAAACAAATGAACCACTCAAAAAGAGCAATATGCACAGAAGACATGTCACACCAAGGCAGCTCTCCACTTAGCAACATTTGAACGCTCAGCTAACTGTATCATTGTGAATGAACATTGTATCTTCGTGAGTTTTTCTGATGCTGCTTGAGACTCAAGTGTTGAATTGGAATGATAGAAGCAGGGGTGGATGGAGGTGTTTGTCAGGTTGGCCCCTCCCATAGGCCCAGGCCCAAGAGGAGCCCCTGCAAAATCATGCCTTGCTTGGAGTGGCTTGCAGCCCAGCTGCCCATCCATGTACTCCATGGGCTGCTGGGCAAGGCATGCAGGCTCCTCTCAGTGCCTCAGGGGAGGAATCCAGGTGCTTGTCATAGTCCTGGGCTCCCAACCATGGCAGAGAGAGCTCAGTGGAGGGAGAAGCCAGACAACCAGCCAAATCTCAGGGGGGTACTTGCCTGAAGTAAGAGTCCATATACACGCTCCTGTCCAGTCATAAGGTCAGGAGTATCTCAGTTCACATTGTCAGACAATCTGGGGGCCAAGAAAGCTGAGGGTCAAAAATCAGGAGAAACAAGAAGCAGCAAGGTCTGATCAGGAATGGCAAATGTTGTTTCCAGCAACTGACTGAGGCTGGAAACCTTGCTTTAAAAGCTGGAGCATGCTGGTTCTCATCAGGAACAAGAAGGCTGATCAACGGCAGGTGGAGTCACTTCGTCTTCTGCTCCTTCAGGCTGCTGCTCACAAGGGAAGCCGACTCCTGACCCATGACACCACTGGCATAGGTCATCAGAAGAGCTGTGCACTTCCAAATCCCTACTTAGCTGTTGGCACTATTATAAGTGTGAGTAGAGCACCAAGCCTAGCTCTGAGGAAAGAAAAGAGAGGCTGGTGGATGGAGTTGCAAGAGATTGACGGCTTTTTGTCAAGCGAGGGAGGCAGGCAGGCTGACCCACCAACCAACCAAAGAGGGCAGGAAGAGGAGCACAAAAGGTGATGAAAAGCAAAGTTTTAGAAATTCCTGTTCCATGGCCTCTTCCGACTTTGGAAGCATTGATATCTCCTTGTCAATGGTGCAAGGGATGGTGGGGGTGCCAAAATAGCTCCTTGCCAAGGGCACAAGGGATCCTAGGTACACCTCACATAGAAGGCATCAATATCCTCAGAAGCAGGTCTCAGTTTTACTGGAACTAAAGGTGGCAATATGATTGCTCCTGCTTTGAGGATATATATTGTAAAGAAAAAGAGCACTAGGTAAAATTCACCCACAGTTGACTACTGAATGAGAAATCTTCAGTATTTCTGCCCAGAAAGGAATTATTATTTTACATGAGCTGCATTAATTCCATTATATATCCAACAGTGCCAGTTTCAGCCTAAATAAATTCTGTAAAAAGTAAAGAACCATTAGAATATTGATTTAAGATTGTTCTCTTTCAGGTTCACACTAATAAATATTTTTGGAATGTTTTAATGCCCACATCCATTTTGCTTTTGGATTGTTAACCCAATAATTGCTAAATCCCATTCCCATTTCCTTTTATATGAAGGATGAAGAGATTCTTTTGCATATAGAGAATATGGATTCTACATTTAACATTTCTGGCCCTCCTATTTACTGATAGATCACCTGATATTAAATGAATCCTCTGAAACATTTTCTTAATATTAACCTCTTCATGTCTCTTTGGATAGGTGCCACCCCTTTCCTTATGTAATGCCAACTGCCTTCCTGGTTTTGAGAAGAAAAAGAAGGAGGGGAAGAAGTTCTGTTGTTATGACTGTGATCCATGTCCTCATGGGATGTTCTCAAATGAGAAGGGTGAGAGGTGCCATATTAGCATATACACAGTGTTGGAGGAAGCCTCTTCGCTGCCAGGGGCGGTGGCGCGGAGGCACCCCCCTGGGGGCGGGGCACGACGCATGCATCGTGGCATCACGATGCACGTCAGATGCACTGCACATGCCCGAATTTCCACGCATGCGTAATACATCCAGGCCGGGAAAAACCGCCGAAAGGAGAAAAAAAAACGGAAGCAAAGCTTTGCTTCCCTTTTTCCAATTTTCAGGGGTTTTTTTCAGTGCTGGGCTCCCTGGGTGGAGCCGTGGCATGGAGGCAAGGGGAGGGCCAGCGAGGAGGGGCGCCCCTCCTCATTGGCCTGCCCCTCGACTCCATGCCGCGGCTCCGCGGGCCAGCCAGCACCGGAAAAAGCCGAGCGAGGTCTTGGAAGCGCCGATCGCGGGGGTGGGGTCTCGCCACAAGTGTCCCCCCCAGGCGGTACCTGGGTCAGACCGCCCCCTACGCCCCCCTCGCTCCGCCCCTGCATATACAACTTATTTTAGAAACATCTGAGCAAATCGGCAATGGGATTTGCTCTGTATTATTCTACTATTAACAATAGTAGAATTATCTCCCTTCTGTCTCAGTAAAAGCTGCCACTATGAAGAAATTATATTAGCCTTCTAGGGGGTATAACATGAGAATGTGACTTTATCTGTAATGTAAAGATTTTCCATCACTGAATGTACAATGATCTTTTAAACCTTATTAAATGTAATGTTCCATAATGTTTAATACACACATTTTGTACTGGAGGAGAACACCGTATTTTTCGCTCCATAAGACACACTTTTTTGCTCCTGAAAATTAAGGTGAAATATCTGTGCGTCTTATAGAACGAATGGTGGTCCCTTGAGCCGAATTGCCCGAGGGCCAAAAGCAGATAGTGCTTTTTATTTTACAAAGAGAAAAGGGGGTGTTGAAACGACCCCGCTCAGCAGCTGATCAGCAGGAGATCAGGAGAGAGATAAGAGTCCCGGCTCCCTTTCAGCCCCGCCCCCTGGCCCAGGCCTCCATTGTTGAATGTGCTGCAGAGGGAGGTTGTTTGTTTCCCCAGCAACATGTGACTGGCTGATTAGATTATCTGTCTGGAAACTGTAGAAATGGCTCCCTTTCCTTCAGAAACTGCAGAAATGTGAGTTTAACCCCATAAAAATGGAGCTTTTCCTCTTTGCTTTCCCCCCTTTCCAAAAAGAGCTTTGCTTTTCTCCCTTTGCTTTTCTCAGCTGCAAAACTTTTAGCTGATCCTAAAAAAAAAAAAACAGGGCTTTTCCCTTTGCAAAAAAAGGTACAAAACATCTAGCTGATCCTCAAAACAACCAAGGCTTTTCCCTTTGCAAAAAAGAGCTGCAAAACCTTTAGCTGATCCTCAAAAATATAGGGCTTTTCCCTTTGCAAAAAAGCTGCAAAACTTTTAGCTTATCCTCAAAAAAAACAGGGCTTTTAGAGGAGGAAAACCAGAAAAATATTTTTTCCCTTGTTTCCTCCTCTAAAAACGAGGTGCGCCCTATGGTCTGGTGCGCCCTATGGAGCGAAAAAATATTGTGCGAAAGTTTTGGGGAAGGGAGGATGGAATAGAATAGCAGTTTTTTCTCTAAAACCAAGGCTCTTTGGGGACAGTGTTAAAATCCTATAAAAATCACCTCTCTTGCTTCCAAGATTTCAGCTGTAATATTTATCTGATTTCATTATGAACTATCTATGGTTCTAAGAAAATGCAGGAGGAGCACTAAATGCATAGTTTTCCATATAGGAAATATCAGGTTTCATGCTTAACTTTATCTTCAAAGCATCTAGGGCACAAGCATTTGCACTAGAAGTTTTCAAACTTCCTTATTGAAAAACTATGTTAAGTGGACTCCTGATTTTAAAAACACCCTTAAGCATATTCTGGATTGTTTCCAATTGTCATGCAACCTTTTTCAGGATTGGAAACCTGTGCCAGATGTGCTCCAGATCAATATCCAAATGAAGAGCAGAATGAATGCATTCCCAAGAAAACAAACATCCTAAGCTTTGGGGAAACTTTGGCCATTGTTTCAACTTTCTCTGCGCTTTTATTCTCTCTGATCACAGTTGTGGTACTTGGCATTTTCATTAAGCACCGGGACACTGCCATCGTCAAAGCCAATAACAGAAGCCTCACTTACATTCTCCTCATCTCCCTCCTCTTGTGTTTCCTGTGCTCCTTGGTGTTCATTGGAATGCCTAATAAGGCAACCTGCCCACTCCGACAAACGGCTTTTGGCATTGTCTTCTCTGTGGCCCTCTCCAGCATCTTGGCCAAGACTATTTCAGTGGTTTTGGCATTCATGGCTACCAAGCCAGGGTCCAGGATCAGGAGATGGGTAGGCAAAAAACTGGCTTATTCCATTGTCCTTTCCTGCTCTGTGATTCAAGTAGGAATCTGTGTCTTCTGGCTGGCAACCTCTGCCCCATTCCCAGATGTGGATATGCACTCAATGAGTGAAGAAATTATATTCTTATGTAATGAAGGGTCAGTTCTCATGTTCTATGGTGTTTTAGGCTACATGGGCTTCCTGGCCAGTATCAGCTTCACTGTGGCCTTCTTAGCCAGGAAGTTGCCTGACAGTTTCAATGAAGCCAAGTTCATCACCTTTAGCATGCTGGTCTTCTGCAGTGTTTGGTTCTCCTTTATTCCCACATACTTGAGCACTAGAGGAAAATACATGGTGGCTGTGGAGATCTTCTCCATATTGGTTTCTAGTGCTGGGCTGCTGGGTTGCATCTTTTCCCCTAAATGCTACATTATTGTGGTGAGGCCTGAGCTGAATAACAGAGAGCAGTTGATACGGAGAAAGATGTAAATAAAAGAATAGATATAGGGAGGTATCCATGTTGGTCTGCCGTAGTCAAAACAAAATAAAAGAAATCCTTCTAGTAGTGTGCATGCACACGAAAACTCATACCAATAACAAACTTTGTTGGTCTCTAAGGTGCTACCTGGAAGGAATTTTCTTATTTTATTTCGGTAACAAAATAGTTTGTCATGTCTATATTTACACCCTGTAGACTTGTTGGCATGGTAATTTTCCTGTGGCTTTCCAAGAAAGGAACTTACATGAAATGATCAAAATAACAAAAGAGATTGTCTTATCATTTATGTTATTGATGTCCAGCCTAGTTATATATGAGGTGTAAATGAACTGGGATTACATGTATGAAAGAAACTATGGATGTTATCCAACCACTTGAATGCCTACACGTCCCCTTACTCTTCTTCTCCTGCATCCAAAGAGATGCCCACTATCTTCCCAAGAGGCCCTGAACCTCTCCTGAGGAAATGATGGGGTGCAGAGAGAAGAGAAGAAAGGGAACACAAGAACTTGAGAAGCTGCCTTATACTGAGGCCATTAGTTTATCCAGCAGGGCTGTGAACCAAATTTCACCATGCCCCAAGCCAAATTGTTCCTATTTAGGGTAAGCTGGGCATCTAGCAAGTTCATCTGGAAACAAAATAGAAAATTCTTTTCACTAGCACCTTAGAGACCAACTGTGTTACTGAAAAGAATTTTCTATTTTGTTTCGACTATGGCAGACCAACATGGCTACCCACCTATAACAAGTTCATGTGGGACAGCAATGAATTGCAGCAGGTTGGATTATATGAAGCAGATTGATCCAGGGCCACTGTGGAGAGGGGCACCAGTCAGTATGTGGATGCCAGCATCAGGCTGGAAAACTTCACTGAGCCATTTCAAAAAGTAAGGGCGGAGGGAGCCAGGCAATAAAGATACTCATTTCATGTTTTGGTAAAGATGAAGAACAAGCTAACAATCCAGTAATAACGGCCCAGTATTTCTTGTACACTGCCACTCTCAAGATTCAGTTTTCAGCTTGTATCATCACATCTTAAGGAAACCAAACAAGAACCGACACTATGTTGATTACCAACACAACCATTCCCCTACATGTAATGATTATTTTAAGAATTGAGCGAAAAGTGACAATTTCATGGCGACAGTAGTTCCATTAAATCATGGATCATGTTTTGTGTGATTCATTTTGAAGCCCTGAAAACTGAAAATTAAATGTGCACTCCGCAAGAAATTCTAAGCACAGAAAGACACCTCTAACCAATTTTAAAACTCCCAGGATAAACTTGGACTTCTGGAATCTCATACCTTAATTGATATGGGGCTGTGAAGGGAGGCAGGAAGTGACTCACCTTGCCATAGACACTCCTCCAGGCTCTAAGGTGATTTTATATGTCGTGGTCTTCTTTGTGAAATGACCTGAGACCTCCAGGTATTGGGCGGTGTAGTAATAATAATAATAATAATAATAATAATAATAATAATAATAATAATAATACTTCACAAAGCACGGGCAGATAAATATCACCCTAGAGATGGAGCCTTATTCTACACCCCACTCTTATTTGCACCAGGGGTAGTCGATCTATGGCCTTCCAGATGTTGCTGAACGACAGCTCCCACCAGCTTACAGCAGACCATTATTACCAAGGATGATGGAAACGGTAGTCCAGAAAGATCTGGATAGCATAACAGTGCATATAACTACCTCCACTGTTCGGCCACACTGGCAACCTTCTGAATTTATGCTTCTGACCAGAGTAAGAGAGTGATGTCTTGAACCAGTGGTTTTCATCCAGTGTGTTTTGGCATCTTGGGGTGCTTGAATGACGGTCAGGGGTGCCGCGGACAACACTGGCCTCTGTCCCTCTTTCCTTTCCTCCCTCCTCTGATGCCCCCTTGTGACTCAGCCACCCAAAGGTTGGCACAACATGGCTACAAGCTCCTCATGTGAATGGTGCCTCTGGGACTGATCCGGGGGGTGCTTCCAAAACCTCTGTGGGGCAGTGTTAGGAGGTAACATTTGTGGGGGTAGAGAGGCAATTCAGAGACCAGGGGCAGCAGCAGCAGCAAGGAGTGTACAGAGGAGAGGAGGCTGAGGGAACATGCCACAAGGGAGGGTGTTTGAAAAAGTGTGCGAAGCTGCCTGCTCTGCAGACAAGGGGTGACATAACTGGGCTCCTGAGCTGCACAGGGGTACCACTGAAAGAATGCAGTTGGTCAAGGGAGCCGTGGACTCGGAAGGATTAAAAACCTCTGTCTGTCAGGCTGTCATGAAAAGCCCTTCCATCTGTGGTTCAACACAGTAAGCAGAAACAGACACAGCTTGACAGTAATAAAGTTTATTGCTCATTAAACAGGGAGACATCACACTGCACATCCATCCGCTAAGCAGGTCAATAGCAGAAGCTAAAGTTCCTGACCTTTTCATCCCCTGTTTATACCCCCCCCTACTTAACCACTGCAGCCTTTTCTCGACTCTTTGTTCCTGCACTGAGAATACGGATGGGGAAGGAGCTGAATCAGTACTATATTGTAGAGCAGAAGACATAAGCCTTACTCCTTCTCTATCAGCATCTCTGGCTGCCTCAAGCCTTTCAAATTCAGTCTCCACTGGTGATTCCTCTCTGTCCCACCACTCTGAACCTGGTTCAAAGTCTCCCTCCCCCTCAGGTGCATCCTGGGCCACTGGCTGCCACCACTCTTCCTCATCCAGCCAGTCCCTGACTCTGTCTTAGATGTTCCTAAACATGTCACTCAGCTTCAAACAGTATATACATGTTCATTCAAAAGTATCGGGACGGTATTATCCAGGGTCTCTATATCATGATATTGTTTGGACCCTTTCCGTTATTTTTTTACAAGATCCAGCAACTGGAATCAATGTTACATATGTCAGAGAGTGTCAGGGCCAATGGCAGTAGGAAATTAGACAAATGGGGAAAGGATGCAGTTGGCTCACCTCTAAACACATTTTGATAGAGGACTTTTTAGGGGAAAGATGGATGCCTGCCTAGAGGTGGGGTGTTTTTATTTTTCTTGGTTTCCTTGTAGTTCTGGATGTCCTACATTAGCAAGCAAATAGCACAAGATGAGCTTGGAGATCCCTTCCTAACCTGTGATTCTGTGATGTGACAGTTATGTTTACTTCAGCAGTTCTCCTACTGATGATGCACCATAGATTCTAAAAAACATTCCAAAAGTGATTATAACCTCTGTAATTATTAAAATAATGGTAATCAATTCACCCGGAAAAGCTCCACAAGGCAGAATGGGAAATAAAAAAAATTATAAATTAAATCTTAAATGATTAAAAGCAACCCGGTGTTCCATAGACAGCTACAGTAAGGGAGGAGAGGTGAGGCCAGCTTTTTCTTTTCGTTGTTTTGGTTAGATTTCAAATCATAGCATTCAGTGAATTTTTTGTTACACTGCTGAAGTGAATGAGAAGGTGGATACCTGCCTCTTTAGGTACAGAATTGGCAGAGTCTGTGGTCACGAAATACATCCTGTTCAAGTCAGGCTGATGATAGTAATAATATTGTAGAGAGGTAAAGGAGATTCCAGGTGTAGAAGGATATTTGTGATCAGGATGTTGTTGCTGCTGCTTCTCCTGCTGCTTCCCCATATGGTGCCCAAAGTACACACTGTTGTTTGCAGCGGAAATATTCCTGTGCATATTCCACATGAGTGGTATGAACAAGGTGACCTTATCATTGGTGGGATAATGTCTCATATCCATTACATATTCCCCAGCATTTCCTTTAATGAACACCCATTTCATGTCCTTATTAACAACCCAATGTAAGTAAATGGCTCTTAAGATTATTTCGTTTATTCTTTCTACATTTATCTCTGACTATAAAGCACTTGGTGTACTTTGAAACCCAATGGAAGATCAAACCCAATAGTAAGATTATTTTATAACTTGCTTCAAGATACAGTGGTACCTCTGGTTACGTACTTATTTCGTTCTGAAGGTCCCTTCTAAACCTGAAACTGTTCTTAACCTGAAGCACCACTTTAGCTAATGGGGCCTCCTGCTGCCGCCGCGCCGCCAGAGCACAATTCCTGTTCTTATCCTGAAGCAAAGTTCTTAACTTGAAGTGGTATTTCTGGGTTAGCGGAGTCTGTAACCTGAAGCATATGTAACCTGAGGTGCCACTGTACATGGCATCTCTCTATCCTCCAATGAAATATAAATGACTCGCTAGACCTCACAAGTCGCAAGGGCAGTGTTCAGGATCTGCGAACCGTGTGCACACATTGGACACAGAGCCATTGAAATGCTGTCCCCAAACCTGGTAAGCAAGGCATTTGGCTTTGGGAAGGAGTCATGGGCTCTGACAAAATCTAAGAGTCCTGCTGCCTCCTTCCCAAAACTTAGCACTTTCCCAGATTTGGGAACTGTGCCTAGTGATGAAAAGCAACATGGTTAGAAAAACTGAAGATTTCTCAAACTATGCGTTCAGACAAAATGATTCAGATGGAAGAGAGATCCAAAGATTAACTCTAAAGGCACAAAACAATTTCCATATTTCCAACATGATTTAATTGAGGCAGTGGTATTCCTCAGATCTAGGTGTTGTGCACTGTTTAATACCCCATAAAATAGTAATATACTTTATTTGCAGAGTGATTATGAAGTTCTATGCACACATCGTCGCCTTGGTGTTTGCTGTTGATGAGATCAATGAGAATCCCAAGATCTTGCCCAATGCCACTCTTGGATTCCAGATCTATGATAGCCATTTTAATTCAAGGATGACCTACCGAAACACTCTGGATCTGCTCTTTAAATCACATCACTTCGTCCCCAACTACATATGTGGCATTGAGGAAAATGTAGCAGGAGTCATTGGGGGACTTAGCTCTGACACCTCCTTATCCATGGCAGATGTCTTAGGTCTTTACAAGATTCCACAGGTAGAAAATGGGTATTGAAAAATTTGTATTTCATGCCGTTATTCACACCTTTTTTCCTTTTACTAGGAATCTGTTGATGCATGAATATGAAGTGGTAAAATGGAAATGGGAAAAGATTTGCAATATATTGGTATATTTGGGGGGGGGGGTTATAATATTAATACCCAACAATGAACATGAGAGGACCCAGATTCTAAAGGATGTGTGTATAATATATTTAATGGAAGATTGTTCAAAAGGTTCCAGTTTGATGAATGGGAAAACTTGATGGGTTCATATTCCTGAAAGCACTGCCCCAGCTGCATGAGGGGTATGTCAGTCTAACTTCGTAGTGATGCAGCTGACTTACAAAGCCATAAATAACTTGGGACAACAATGTCCCTCTCCCTAGGAATCATAAGATCCCCTTCTTTTTACAGGTATGGTGATTTTTAGTATTGCCCACTTTCAGAGGCTAATCGAAAACAAAATTCTTGTTATTTTTCTGGCATTTGGGGATGGATATATTCTTACCAAGATGGTGTTGTTCTGCTGCATTTCTAGACTTCTTTTTGTTGGGTTTAAAATTATACCTAAGCCGGTCTGATGTCAGTACTGCCTGTTTAAGAAATAGAAGATACAGGTGCTGGTGTTTTGTTCTTAGTTGGCTGAAGCATGGGCATTACTCTGTGTATATAAGGCTCTGTTGCAAACCGTTTACTGCTCCTAGCTTTGGGAGTTGTGGGGAGTGTTGGAGGCTGGGAGTATGGAAGTGAGAGTTTTTTTTATAAAGTGTATTTGTATTTAGTTTAACAGAGTCTCTGGAAGAAGGCTAGAAACTTACAGGGAGTTCTTACTTTGTTAATGTAAATTAAACTCTAGTTTAGAAAAGCCTTTTTCGTTACTCCTGGTGCCTGCTTAAGCCAAGTCAGTTTTTCTGTTGTATTTATTATTATTGGACATATTATAATACTCTAGTAGTTTGGCAAGTCATTCTGTTTTTGTTGAAATTACCCCACTTTTCCAGTTTTTCGATATCAATAGCCTTGTGGCTACTGTTGTGTATAAATATAATGTTTTATCTTCTTCCTTTAGACTTCCTGGCACTATTCCCTATAGGAAACCTTCTTATGTTTTCTTAAATGAATATCTAAACATTTTTTTCATTTCGTTATACACTATTTGCCAAAATCGTACAATGTTTGGGCACTTCCACCATATATGCATCATAGTGCCTTTTCCGGTGCTGCATCGCCAGCAGACATCTCCGCAATTTTTATTCATTTTAGCTATTCTTTCCGCTGTTAAATAATATCTATGTTGCATTTTAAG
This sequence comes from Lacerta agilis, assembly GCF_009819535.1. Lineage (NCBI taxonomy): Eukaryota > Metazoa > Chordata > Lepidosauria > Squamata > Lacertidae > Lacerta > Lacerta agilis. Next base: position 10,129,512 of record NC_046325.1, on the reverse strand, counting down.
ATAATTTTCTTTCAATATATAACATCTGGTGAAATTCATATCTTCCTTCCACAATTTTTCCCATTGTTCACACATAATATTTTTCCAAATGCCTTGCGCCCACTTAATCATAGATGTTTAACTAATTCATCATTTCTTTCCCACTCTAATAACAAATTGTATAACTTGGACATATTTTTGATGTTTCTTGTATTAAATATTTATTGAATTTCGAGGTTTCTTTTTCAAATCCTATCTTCTTATCTTTTTGTAATCTATATTTAATTTGAGTGTATTGGAAGCAATCAGTAATGTGCGCTTTGATTTCTGCATGATCCTTGAATTTCGAAACAACCATAGGGTTAGCTTTTTCTCTTTTTTAGATTTCATATGGTTCATTTGAACCAGCCACAAATGATCAAATCAAACTGGCTCCCTTCTACCGCATGGTCCCCAATGAAGATCTTCAGTACAAGGGGATTATCCAGTTACTTCTGCATTTTGGATGGAAATGGGTCGGGCTCATCACTCCAGATAATGAAGCTGGAGAACGTTTCTTACATTTCATTGAACCAATGCTTTTCCAGAATGGAATCTGTTCAGAATTCACAGAAAAAATTGAATACCATATGCATTTCACTGGTAACATCGTTGATATGTTGTGTGAAACAAGGCTTTTGTCCCCAGCTTTTATGTCAAGTAAAGCTAATGCAGTTGTTATATATGGGGAAAGTACATCTATAATACGGCTATCACATACTATAGAGATAATGAATACATTTCAGCTGATATTGCCTCCATCTAAGAAGAAGCAACCTGGAGGAAAAGTATGGATTACAACAGCCCAAATTGATTTCATATTATATTATTTTAAAAAATTTGTGAAGGTTAATATACAAATGTTCCATGGTGCTATCTCCTTTGCGATTCACTCCAAGGACATTCAGGACTTCTCAGACTTTCTGCAGAAAGTGAATCCTTCCTGGGCAGATGCAGATGGTTTTATCAGCAATTTCTGGGAAGAAGCATTTGTTTGTTCACTTTCAGACTCCACAGTGTTAGCAGGCACATGTACTGGAGAGGAGAAGCTGGAGAGCCTCCCTGCTCCATTTTTTGAAATGAGCATGACCGGCCACAGCTACGGTATCTATAACGCTGTCTATGCTCTGGCACATGCCTTACATATTAGGTACTTATTTGAAGCCATCCACAAAAGGATAAAGGTTGGAGACAGACTCTCTTCTCAGAATGTAGAGCCTTGGCAGGTATTGTTTCCTTTTATTAAGTATTCACCTTGCAAAGTATTCAGTGTTGTGTGCTGTATTGATATGTAATGTGACTTGGCATTCATCTATAAGTAAATAATTAAAGTAATAAATACATAAAGATTCACCTTAAATTATTTTATTTCCTATGATGATATCAAGCAGACTTTATATTACACAAACTTTCATAAGTGACAGACTAGCAGCAACTACTTGACAAGTTAAAATCTGTTCTAAAAATTTAAATATTTAGGACTGGCACTGTTCCAGTATTTCTACTGGCATTTAATTAGACCAGTGGTTCCTAATTAGCTAATTACTGTGGACCCTTTGTTTTTCAAAAGATAAGCCATGGACCCCTGCGTTTGAAAATTGTGATAACTGTATGGTAGCAAAGCCATTCTATGGAGAAAATGTGAGGTAGCCTCAAATAAGCAAAGAATTTTAAGTATACGAAAAAACAGACCATAAAATTTGTGAATTATCATGCATAAATGACAAAGATTTAGTTGGAGCGGAGACAAATTTTATTTTATTTTAGTACAAATGAACAAATTATGACATTTCTAGCAGCTTCTAAACCTATATCTGTATATTTATCTCTATCTATTTATGTATATATCTGTCAAAAAGGAATCTGACAGAGGGCCTTCTTGGTAGTGACACCCTCCCTGTGGAACACCCTCCCTTCAAATGTCAAGGAAATAAAGAACTACAAAACATTTGGAAGACAGCACAGTCTCAATAAGTGTTTTGTAATAAATTTTTATTAGTTTTTAATTACAATGATCCAATAATAGCCTCATTATATCAATGCCAAATTACAATACAGTTCCTAACATCAATCATTCAAATACCCAATTACATAATTTAGGTTGGCCCCTGTGTGCTAGAATCTGATGAGATTTGACAATTTTCTTTATTTCTGCGTTCCAAAATCTTATTAATTTCAATTATATTCCAGTCATAATAGTAATCCCTTATACAACAGCTGCAATATTGATAACTTCTATTCGTATTAACACATTTAATGATTTATTAGTCTGCAACAGAAGTTCTCAAGCATCCTTGTTCTTCCTGGATATGACATTTAATCTGTCTGAAAGATACTCGGAGTCCAGTGTGATTTTCATGCTCTTTATTCAGCTCCTAGTAGTGAGGAATGTAGTTCCCCCAAAACGTTTGCTTTATATACACTATTTACACAATGGGCCCCATGTGATTGGCTAATTCCGGGATACTCTTGTATGCCAATCAGAGTGCGGATTCACTTCCACCTGGAGCTGGATTGGGTGGCTCCTGCAGACCAATCAGACTGCTGCAATCTCAATCCTATTGTTCTGGGACCAATCAGACTGCTGCAATCTCAATCCTATTGTTCTGGGACCAGTCAGACTGCTGCAATCTCAATCCTATTGTTCTAGGACCAATCAGACTGCTGCAGTTTGGATCCTATTCAACTCAGTACATAACACCCCTCCCCTCTAAGTTCCAGTCCTGCCTGGGAGGTTGCATGCATAGTCCTCAAGGTACGCTGGCCGCCTACGTGTGCGTTGCGGCCTGGGCTGTTCCCTGGTCAGGGGTTCTGGTTCTGGCTCGTGTTCCAAGGCTGCTGGTTGTGATGGGGTTGTTTGGTCTGGCGCAACCAGCTCGCTCTGTCGTGGCTCTGGTTCCGGTGCCCTTTTGGCCTCGCAGGTCCTCTCAGTATTTACTGATTCTGCCTCCCCTGCCAGCCCCTCCTGCTCTACGGGTCTCAATGCCCCACTGTTCCCTTGGGACTCCTCTGACCTGTCCTCCTCCTGGTTTTCTCCTGGGAATCGTCGCCGTAGCTGGTCGCAGTGGCGGCGCCAGCATTGCCCCCCCTCTGTTAGCACCTCGTATGACACGGGGCCCGTCACCCTGGTGACTGTGGCGGGTACCCATGCCGGGCCTGCCCCAAAATTCTTTGTGTACACTGGATCCTGGGCCACAAAGGTCCGGGGGTTCACCCACCACTACCTCATCCTGAGCTCTGTCGGGGTGGAGGCGGTCCAGTCTGATTGCGAGGTGCCGGCCCATTAGTAGTTCAGCAGGGCTCCGGCCAGTTGTTGAGCTGGGGGTGCTGTGCTGTGCTAGAAGGAATGTGGCAAGGCGGTACTCCCAGTCCCCTTGCGTCATGCGGCGTAGGGTGTCCTTGGTGGTCCGCACCATGCGCTCTGCTTGGCCATTGGTGGCAGGGTGGAATGGTGCTGAGCGGATGTGGCGGATGGCATTCTGCGCTGTGAAGGTCTGGAATTCTTCTGGCATAAATGCGGTTCCGTTGTCTGAGACGAGAGTGTCAGGGAGTCCATGGGTTGCAAACAGCCTGCGTAGTACCCGGATGGCTGCGGACGTAGAAGTGGATGGTACCAGTGCGACTTCCAGCCATTTGGTGTAGGAGTCCACCACTATGAAGAATGTTTTCCCCTGGAAGGGGCCCACGAAGTCCATGTGCAGGCGTGACCATGGTGCTCGGGCGGACTCCCAGGACTGCACTGGGGACCTTGGGGGATCTGGGCGGGCCTGGCAGTGTTTGACCCAGGTCTCTATCTCTCCGTCAATCCCTGGCCACCATACATAACTCCTGGCGAGGGCCTTCATTCTCACTACCCCTGGGTGTGTCTCGTGTAGGGCTGCAAGGACCCTTTTGCGAAGGGGCTCAGGAACGACGACCCTGCTTCCCCATAACAGGCACCCCTTGTGGGCCGACAGTTCATGTTTACGGGTTGTGTAGCCAGCGAATTCTGGCCCGGGGCTGCTGCTGGGCCATCCCCTCCACACCCAGTCCAGGACCCGGGAGATGACCCTATCTTTCTTGGAATGGTGTGCAAATTCTTGTGCCTGAATAGGGCGGTTGGGAAGCAGCTCCAGGCTCATAACCTCTTGTGCGGGTGCTGGGTCGGGGCCTGTTTCTGGTAGTGGTAGCCTGCTGAGGGCGTCTGCGTGGCCCATCGCTTTCCCAGGGCGGTGAATCAGTGCATACTGGTAGCCGGCAAGGAAAATTGACCACCTGAGGACGCGAGGAGACAGCACTTGGGGGGTCTGCTTTTCGGGAGCAAACAAACCAAGCAACGGCTTGTGATCAGTCACCACGGTAAAGGGCCGCCCGTACAAGAAATCATGGAATTTTTTTACTCCCTTCACGATTGCCAGACCTTCCTTGTCGATTTGTGAGTAGTTCCGCTCAGCTGCGGTGAGTGTCTGGGAAAAGTATGCCACTGGCACCTCTCTTCCATCTGGGAGTTGGTGTCCAAGGACAGCGCCGATGCTGTAGGGTGAGGCGTCGCATGCTAGCACCACCGGCAGCCTCTCGTCGAAGTGTGCCAAGACCGAGTTTGAGATGAGCAAGTCCTTGACTGCCTGGAATGCGGCCTCCTGGTGCTGGCCCCACACCCAAGGGGCCCGCTTGTCCAGGAGTCTGTGTAGGGGCTCTGCTACTGCTGCCTTATGGGGAAGGAAGGCATGGTAAAAGTTCAATAGCCCCAAGAAGGCCTGAAGTTCAGTCTTGCCCTTGGGCGCTGGGGCATTACAAATGGCCCGTACCTTGTCCCCAGTCGGGTAGACCCCTTCTGCATCCACCATAAATCCCAGAAAGTCCACCTGAGGCACTCCTAGTAGACACTTTTCCCGCTTCACCTTGAGACCCGCTGTCTGGAAACGGTGCAGAACGGTGCGAAGGCGGTCCTCAAACTCCTCTGCCGTGGGCCCGGCAATCAACACATCATCGAAGAAGGGGGTGACGCCAGGAATCCCTTTAAGCAGCGAGTCCATTATATTCTGGAATATGCCTGGTGCCACGCTGACACCGAATCGCAGCCGCTTTACATTGAACGCTCCCCTGTGCGTCACTATCGTCTGTGCCTCTGCTGTGGCTTCATCTACTGGCAGCTGTTGATAGGCTTGGGCCAAGTCCAGCTTGCCAAAAAAAATTGAGGACATGGCTGACTACTGGCACTGGGTATGCGTGGGCCATGTGGGCCTTGTTTATGGTACATTTGTAGTCTGCGCAGATGCGGACCGAACCATTAGGCTTGACGGGTGTGACGATCGGGGTTTCCCAGGTGGCATTAGGCACAGGCTCCAGCACTCCTTGCTCCACGAGCCGGTCCAATTCCTCATCTATACGGGGTTTCAGGGCGAACGGGACCCGGCGGGCCTTGAGCCTGACAGGTCGTACTGCGGGGTCCAGCTGTAGGGCAATGGGGGGGCCCGTATACTGTCCCAATTTCCCATCGAAAACTGCCGGAAACTCCTTGCATATGGCGTCCACATCCACTTGTAAGCTAGTGCGGTTCACCCCGGTGACGGCTAGCCCCAGTGGTCCAAACCATGCCAATCCCAGTAAGCTAACATAGGAGCCCTTGACCACGAGCAAGTCCAGTTGCCGCGTCCGCCCTCGATATTGCACCCTGAAGGTCCCCACCCCCATTGTGGGCACCTTACGTTTCTGGAAGTCCCGGAGGGTGAATGGGGCTGGCCTGAGTTTGGGACCCCCACTAGGGCACAGTTTCCTTAAAGTCCGTGCCGAGATTATGGATAGGGTTGAACCTGTGTCCAGCTCCATGCGGCACGGGGCCCCCTCTATCTGTACCTCTACATAAATTTTCTCTATGTTGGGGTGGGGAAACTGGTATACCTGGTAGTCCGTGGTCTCTGTCGAGTTGCCTTGGTGCGTTGGGGCCCAGGACCTGGGGCTCTTGGGGCGGTCATCTGATGCCTGGCGTCGGATGGGCCGAGCCCGACACACCCGGGCGATGTGGCCTGATTTTCTGCACTGCCTGCACTCGGCATTGCGGAAACGGCAGGTCCTCCTCTCGTAATTCTCCCCGCAGCTTGCGCAGTTCCCTCCTTCTGGTCGAGGCAGCTGTGGTGTGTGCACGGCTTGAGTGCGCCGCTGTACTTTGTGCACCTCCTCCCTGTCTGATCCTGAATCGTCGATGAGGTCCTCGTGGTGGACCCTTGGTTGGGACAGCACGCTCGGCCGTGCCTCTTGCATCGACCTCTCGGCGGCTTCTGTTGCCAGGGCCTCCTCCAGAGCGACCTGGAACGTTAGGTCCTTCTTGGCATAGAGGCGTCGTTGCAGCTTCTCGTCCCTCAGGCCACTGACGAGGCGGTCACGCAGCATGTTCTCCAACTCTGAGAAGTTGCAGAACCGAGCGGCTTGGCAGAGGGAGGTCACAAACCCCGTTATGGTTTCCCCAGGGGCTTGCCGCTTTGCATAGAAGGCATTTCAATGAGCCACCACCAAGGGCTGTGGCGAGAAGTGCCCCTTCAGCTGTTCCACTATTGTTTTGTAAGGAACGGTAGCGACATCATCAGGTGCAAGGAGAGCCCGGGCGATTTCGAATGTCTCCTCTTCACAGACGCTGAAGAATATCACCCTCTTCTTGGCATCGTTGGTGACCCCTTTGGCTTCTAGAAGAAAGGTGAAACGGGTGGCGTATCCTTCCCAGTCTCCTGATGCTGGGTTGAACGGCGAGAAGCTGCTGTCCGTTGCCATCTTGAGTTCCTTGGGACCCGGAGCTGAAGCCTGGATACACGGTGCGAGGCAGCTGTGCGGCAGGTGGCGTTGCTGCGGTGCTGTGTGTGGCAGTCAGCTCAGCGGGATCCCACCTTCGTCGCCAGTGAAAGATACTCTATACACTATTTATACAATGGGCCCCACGTGATTGGCTAATTCCGGGATACTCCTGTATGCCAATCAGAGTGCGGATTCACTTCCACCTGGAGCTGGATTGGGTGGCTCCTGCAGACCAATCAGACTGCTGCAATCTCAATCCTATTGTTCTGGGACCAATCAGACTGCTGCAATCTCAATCCTATTGTTCTGGGACCAGTCAGACTGCTGCAATCTCAATCCTATTGTTCTAGGACCAATCAGACAGCTGCAGTTTGGATCCTATTCAACTCAGTACATAACACTGTCCATGTTGTTTCTTCCTGTCCTTATAAAATATTATGTCTATTTTTACCAGTTGTTACTGCTATCCATCATTCTTTAAGCGGAGATGATATCCTGATGTTATTCCAAAAGTTTGTCCCTCACTCAGTCCCATGCTGCTTTGTTTTTGCAACTTTAAACAATAGCTGAAAAAGTCAATTTATCCCAATTTATTTATTCACTTTCTTTCTTTTCACCATTCCCTCAGTTTAGGGAAAAGAGTGATCTGATACCCTGCCAATGCCTTGTATTGGGAAGTTTTTAATGTTTGATGTTTTATTATCTTTTTATATATGTGCCACCCATTCTGGGCAGCTCCCAAGCAAATGTTAAAAAAAACCACACTGAACCCTTTTTGTACTTCCAAGATTAGATGAGTCCCCAACTCATAAGGCAAGATTCACTCAAAACCCTCCTTACAAGCAGTGGGATAGTCCTTTAAACTTGATAGTCATTGAAGCAATTAGAAGTTCTTTTCAGTTAAAATGTAGGGAGCAAGAGGAAGGGATCCCTTACATATATATCTTTTATGATAGGCATGTGAACCTTGGAGCAAACCATTAGCACTCTCTCCTCCCTCCCTCCAATTGCAAGAGCCCTAATAAACTGTGTCAGAGGTTTTTCCCCCCAATCCCACCTCACTTGCCATCCAGCGTGGAAGGTTTTCCCAGTGCAATTAACAAGAGAAGTGAGTACCCTGGCAGGGGATGGTGCTGCAGACCTCCTGGGTGCATTCTGTGGAACCTCTGGGGTCCCAAGACCCCTAACAGGGAAACAAAGAATTAGACAATCTGTTGCATGAGGATAATGGCATAAATTGGCCAAGTGGAGTGTATCTCAAGCAGCCTGAAATGACCCTTGTGGCCAAGTGCACCATGTTCCGACCCACATGTGGGTGTCTGGTGTGCATGCGTGGTGTCGTGCGTTGCATGTGATGTCACACACTGGGAGGAGCCCTGGCAGGCCCCCTGGCCTTTCAGAGGACACTTTAGGGGTTCTCCCAACGGCATTCAGAGTCTGTAAGGGGCTCAATCCACCCCTCCCACTGCTCCGTAGAAGCCCACTGCTGCAGTAGGAGGTGGCAATGCAGCCCATCATCACAGCAGTAGGAGAGCCCGCCAGAGCCCTTCCAACTGCAGAATATTGAGGGGCTCTGGCCCTCTCATTCAACATTTTCAGGGCGTCTGGGCACCAGGGCCCTGCAGAGATAGTGCCAGTGCTTGTTGCTTTCTGTAGTTTCTCATTGTCAGATAATATGCATGAAAAAGTGCGGCTTTCATGGTAACTCAAACAAACAGAGCCAGGAAAAGATCTTAAATTCTCCCAGGAAAACCTGAATTATCTTAGTAAGACTATTAATAAACACTTCATAGACATTTTGTTTCCCTTTCCACCTAGCTGCACTCATTCCTGCAGAGGTTCTCATTCAACAACAGTGCTGGGGATGAAATTACATTCAATGAACATGGAGAATTAGCAGCTGGCTTTGATATTACAAACCTGGTCACTTTCCCAAATAATTCCTATGTCAGGGTCAAAGTTGGAGAGCTGGATCCTCAGGCCCCTCCTGGAAAAGAGCTCTTGATGAACGGGGATGGAATCCAATGGCACAGAGTCTTCACTCAGGTAAGGAAATCACTGCACACAGGTGGGAGAGCATGTATTTTTTCCACTTGAGGTGAAAAGGGAAGTGATGCCCACTACTAATAATGAAGACACAAATAATTTTATTATTAAATAAACAAATGAAACAGAAGACATGTCACACCAAGGTAGCTCTCCACTTAGCGACATTAGATAGAATGCTCAGTAACTGTATCCTTGTGAATGAACATTGTATATTTGTGAGTTTTTCTGATGCTGCTTGAGACTCTAGTGTTGAATTGGAATGATAGAAGCAGGGGTGTACGAAGGTGTTTGTCAGGTTGGCCCCTCCCACAGGCCCAGGCCCAAGAGGAGCCCCTGCAAAATCATGCCTTGCTTGGAGTGGCTTGCAGCCCAGCTGCCCATCCATGTACTCCATGGGCTGCTGGGCAAGGCATGCAGGCTCCTCTCAGTGCCTCAGGGGAGGAATCCATGTGCTTGTCATAGTCCTGAGCTGCCAACCATGGCAGAGCTCAGTGGAGGGAGAAGCCAGACAACCAGCCAAATCTCTGGAGGGTACTTGCCTGGAGGAAGAGTCCATATACACGCTCCAGTCCAGTTGTAAGATCAGGAGTATCTCAGTTCACGTTGTCAGACAATCTGGGGGCCAAGAAAGCTGAGGGTCAAAAATCAGGAGAAACAAGAAGCAGCAAGGTTTGATCAGGAATGGCAAATGTTGTTTCCAGCAACTGACTGAGGCTGGAAACCCTGCTTAAAAAAGCTGGAGCCAGCAGGTTCTCATCAGGAACAAGAAGGCTGATCAACGGCAGGTGGAGTCACTTCGCCTTCTGCTCCTTCAGGCTGCTGCTCACAAGGGAAGCCGACTCCTGACCCATGACACCACTGGCATAGGTCATCAGAAGAGCTGTGCACTTCCAAATCCCTACTTAGCTGTTGGCACTATTATAAGTGTGAGTAGAGCACCAAGCTTAGCTCTGAGGAAAGAAAAGAGAGGCTGGTGGATGGCGTTGCAAGATATTGAAGGCGGGCAGGTTTTTTGTCAAGTGAGGGAGGCAGGCAGGCTGACCCACCAACCAACCAAAGAGGGCAGGAGGAGGAGCACAAAAGGTGATGAAAAGCAAAGTTTTAGAAATTCCTGTTCCATGGTCTCTTCCGACTTTGGAAGCATTGATATCTCCTTGTCAATGGTGCAAGGGATGGTGGGGGTGCCAAAATAGCTCCTTGCCAAGGGCACAAGGGATCCTAGGTACACCTCACATAGAAGGCATCAATATCCTAACAAGCAGGTCTCAGTTTTACTGGAACTAAAGGTGGCAATATGATTGCTCCTGCTTTGAGGATATATATTGTAAAGAAAAAGAGCACTAGGTGAAATTCACCCACAGTTGACTACTTAATGAGAAATCTTCAGTATTTCTGCCCAGAAAGGAATAATTATTTTACAACATACATATATATAAATATATATATATGCTGCATTAATTCCATTATATATCCAACAGTGCCAGTTTCAGCCTAAATAAATTCTGTATAAAGTAAAGAACCATTAGAATATTGATTTAAGATTGTTCTCTTTCAGGTTCACACTATTAAATATTTTTGGAATGTTTTAATGCCCACATCCATTTTGCTTTTGTATTGTTAACCCAATAATTGCTAAATCCCATTCCCATTTCCTTTTATATGAAGGATGAAGAGATTCTTTTGCATATAGAGAATATGGATTCTACATTTCACATTTCTGGCCCTCCTATTTACTGATAGATCACCTGATATTAAATGAATCCTCTGAAACATTTTCTTCATATTAACCTCTTCATGTCTCTTTGGATAGGTGCCACCCCTTTCCTTATGTAATGCCAAATGCCTTCCAGGTTATGAGAAGAAAAAGAAGGAGGGGAAGAAGTTCTGTTGTTATGACTGTGATCCATGTCCTCATGGGATGTTCTCAAATGAGAAGGGTGAGAGGTGCCATATTAGCATATACACAGTGGTGGAGGAAGCCTCTTCGCTGCCAGGGGCGGTGGCGCGGAGGCACCCCCCTGGGGGCGGGGCACGGTGCATGCATCGTGGCATCACGATGCACGTCAGATGCACTGCACATGCCCGGATTTCCACCCATGCGTAATACATCCAGGCCGGGGGAAAACCGCCGAAAGGAGAGAAAAAACGGAAGCAAAGCTTTGCTTCCCTTTTTCCAATTTTCAGGGTTTTTTCCACTGCTGGGCTCCCTGGGTGGAGCCATGACATGGAGGCAAGGGGAGGGCCAGCGAGGAGGGGCGCCCCTCCTCATTGGCCTGCCCCTCGATTCCATGCCGCGGCTCCGCGGGCCAGCCAGTGCCGAAAAAAGGCCGAGCGAGGTCTTGGAAGCGCTGATCCCGGCTCCCTTTCAGCCCCGCCCCTTTGCCCAGGCCTCCATTGTTGAATGTGCTGCAGAGGGAGGTTGTTTGTTTTCCCAGCAACATGTGACTGGCTGATTAGATTATCTGTCTGGAAACTGTAGAAATGGCTCCCTTTCCTTCAGAAACTGCAGAAATGTGAGTTGAACCCCATAAAAAATGGAGCTTTTCCTCTTTGCTTTTCTCCCTTTCCAAAAAGAGCTTTGCTTTTCTCCCTTTGCTTTTCTCAGCTGCAAAACTTTTAGCTGATCCTCAAAAAAAAAAAAAAAAAAAAAAACCAGGGCTTTTCCCTTTGCAAAAAAAGCTACAAAACATTTAGCTGCTCCTCAAAAAAACCCAGGGCTTTTCCCTTTGCAAAAAAGCTGCAAAACGTTTAGCTGATCCTCAAAAAAACAGGGCTTTTAGAGCAGGAAAACCAGAAAAAATATTTTTTTTCCTTGTTTCCTCCTCTAAAAACGAGGTGCGCCCTATGGTCCGGTGCGCCCTATGGAGCGAAAAAATATTGTGCGAAAGTTTTGGGGAAGGGAGGATGGAATAGAATAGCAGTTTTTTCTCTAAAACCAAGGCTCTTTGGGGACAGTGTTAAAATCCTATAAAAATCACCTCTCTTGCTTCCAAGATTTCAGCTGTAATATTTATCTGATTTCATTATGAACTATCTATGGTTCTCAGAAAATGCAGGAGGAGCACTAAATGCATAGTTTTCCATATAGGAAATATCAGGTTTCATGCTTAACTTTATCTTCAAAGCATCTAGGGCACAAGCATTTGCACTAGAAGTTTTGAAACTTCCTTATTGAAAAACTATGTTAAGTGGACTCCTGATTTTAAAAACACCCTTAAGCATATTCTGGATTATTTCCAATTGTCATGCAACCTTTTTCAGGATTGGAAACCTGTGCCAGATGTCCTCCAGATCAATACCCAAATGAAGAGCAGAATCAATGCATTCCCAAGAAAACAAACGTCCTAAGCTTTGGGGAAACTTTGGCCATTGTTTCAACTTTCTCTGCGCTTTTATTCTCTCTGATCACAGTTGTGGTACTTGGCATTTTCATTAAGCACCGGGACACTGCCATCGTCAAAGCCAATAACAGAAGCCTCACTTACATTCTCCTCATCTCCCTCCTCTTGTGTTTCCTGTGCTCCTTGGTGTTCATTGGAATGCCTAATAAGGCAACCTGCCCACTCCGACAAACGGCTTTTGGCATTGTCTTCTCTGTGGCCCTCTCCAGCATCTTGGCCAAGACTATTTCAGTGGTTTTGGCATTCATGGCTACCAAGCCAGGGTCCAGGATCAGGAGATGGGTAGGCAAAAAACTGGCTTATTCCATTGTCCTTTCCTGCTCTGTGATTCAAGTAGGAATCTGTGTTTTCTGGTTGGCAACCTCTGCCCCATTCCCAGATGTGGATATGCACTCAATGAGTGAAGAAATTATATTCTTATGTAATGAAGGGTCAGTTCTCATGTTCTATGGTGTTTTAGGCTACATGGGCTTCCTGGCCAGTATCAGCTTCACTGTGGCCTTCTTAGCCAGGAAGTTGCCTGACAGTTTCAATGAAGCCAAGTTCATCACCTTTAGCATGCTGGTCTTCTGCAGTGTTTGGTTCTCCTTTATTCCCACATACTTGAGCACTAGAGGAAAATACATGGTGGCTGTGGAGATCTTCTCCATATTGGTTTCTAGTGCTGGGCTGCTGGGTTGCATCTTTTCCCCTAAATGCTACATTATTGTGGTGAGGCCTGAGCTGAATAACAGAGAGCAGTTGATACGGAGAAAGATGTAAATAAAAGAATAGATATAGGTAGGTATCCATGTTGGTCTGCCGTAGTCAAAACAAAATAAAAGAAATCCTTCTTTGTGAAATGACCTGAGACCTCCAGGTATTGGGCGGTGTAGTAATAATAATAATAATAATAATAATAATAATAATAATAATAATAATACTTCACAAAGCACGGGCAGATAAATATCACCCTAGAGATGGAGCCTTATTCTACACCCCACTCTTATTTGCACCAGGGGTAGTCAATCTATGGCATTCCAGATGTTGCTGAACGACAGCTCCCACCAGCTTACAGCAGGCCATTATTATCAAGGATGATGGAAACTGAAGTCCAGAAAGATCTGGATAGCATAACAGTGCATATAACTACCTTCCACTGTTCGGCCACAGTGACAATCTTCTGAATTTAAGCTTCTGACCAGAGTAAGAGTGTGATGTCTTGAACCAGTGTTTTTCAACCAGTGTGTTGTGACACCTTGGGGTGCCTTGAATGATGGTTAGGGGTGCCGTGGACAACACTGGCCTCTGTTCCTCTTTCCTTCCCTCCCTCCTCTGATGCCCTCTTGTAATTCAGCCACCCAAAGGTTTGCACAGTCTTCACTACAATTTCCTCATGTGAATGGTGCCTCTGGGGCTGATCAGGGGGTGCTTCAGAAGCCTCTGTGGGGCAGTGTTAGGAGGTACCTTTTGTGGGGGTAGGGAAGCAACTCAAAGAATGTAGTTGGTCAAGGGAGCTGGGGACTCGGAAGGACTGAAAACCTCTGTCTGTCAGGCTGTCATGAAAAGCCCTTCCATCCGTGGTTCAACAATTTAAGCAGAAACAGACACAACTTGACAGTAATTAACTTTATTCCTTAGTAAACAGGGAGACAACACACTGCACATCCATCTGCTAAGCAGGTCAATAGCAGAAGCTAAAGTTCCTGACCTTTTCATCCCCTGTTTATACCCCCCCCCTACTTAACCACTGCAGCCTTTTCTCGACTCTTTGTTCCTGCACTGAGAATACGGATGGGGAAGGAGCTGAATCAGTACTATATTGTAGAGCAGAAGACATAAGCCTTACTCCTTCTCTATCAGCATCTCTGGCTGCCTCCAGCCTTTCAAATTCAGTCTCCACTGGTGATTCCGCTATGCCCCACCAGTCTGAACCTGGTTCAAAGTCTCCCTCCCCCTCAGGTGCATCCTGGGCCACTGGCTGCCACCAATCTTCCTCATCCAGCCAGTCCCTGACTCTGTCTTAGATGTTCCTAAACATGTCACTCAGCTTCAAACAGTATATACATGTTCTTTCAAAAGTATCGGGACGGTATTATCCAGGGTCTCTATATCATGATATTGTTTGGGCCCTTTCCATTATTTTTTCCAAGATCCAGCAACTGGAATCAATGTTACATATGTCAGAGAGTGTCAGGGCCAATAGCAGTAAGAAATTAGACTAATGGGGAAAAGATGCAGTTGGCTCACCTCTAAACACATTTTGATAGAGGAGTTTTTAGGGAAAAGATGGATGCCTGCCTAGAGGTGGGGTGTTTTTATCTTTCTTGGTTTGCTTGTAGTTCTGGATGTCCTACATTAGCAAGCAGATGAGCTTGGAGACTCGTTCCTAACCTTTGATTCTGTGATGTGACAGATATGTTTACTTCGGCAATTCACCTACTGATTATGAACCATAGTTCAAAAGTATTGCAAAAGTGATTATCTACTCTGTAATTATTAAAATTATGGTAATCAATGCACCTGGAAAAGCTCCAGAAGGCAGAATGGGAAATAAAAAATAAATAATTAAATCTTAAACGATTAAAAGCACCCCGGTGCTCCATAGACAGCTACGGCAAGGGACGAGAGGTGAGGCCAGCCTTTTCTTTTCGTTGTTTTGGTTAGATTTCAAATCATAGCATTCAGTGATTTTTTTGTAACAGTGCTGAAGTGAATGAGAAGGTGGATACCTGCCTCTTTAACTACAGTCAGTGGTCACGAAATACATCCTGTTCAAGTCAGGCTGATGATAGTAATAATATTGTAGAGAGGTAAAGGAGATTCCAGGTGTAGAAGGATATTTGTCATCAGGATGTTGTTGCTGCTGCTGCTCCTGCTACTTCCCCATGTGGTGCCCAAAGTACACACTGTTGTTTGCAGCGGAAAAATTCCTGTGCATATTCCACATGAGTGGTATGAACAAGGTGACCTTATCATTGGTGGGATAATGTCTCATATCCATTACATATTCCCCAGCTTTTCCTTCCATGAACAGCCATCAGATGTCTTTATTAAGAACCCAATGTAAGTAAATGGCTTAAGATTATTTCGTTTATTCTTCCTCCATTTATCTCTGACTATAAAGCACTTGGTTTGCTTTGAAACCCAATGGAAGATTAAACCCAATAGTAAGATTTTATAAGACTATTTTATAACTTGCTTCAAGATACAGTGGTACATCTGGTTACGTACTTAATTCGTTCTGGAGGTCCATTCTATACCTGAAACATTTCTTAACCTGAAGCACCACTTTAGCTAATGGGGCCTCCTGCTGCCGCTGCACCAACAGAGCACAATTCTTGTTCTTCTCCTGAAGGAAAGTTCTTAACTTGAAGCGTTATTTCTGGGTTAGCGGAGTATGTAACCTGAAGCGTATGTAACCTGAGGTGCCACTGTACATGGCATCTCTCTATCCTCCAATTAAATATAGATCACTCGCTAGACCTCACAAGTCGCAAGCACAGTGTTCAGGATCTGCGAACCATGTGCACACATTGGACACAGAGCCATTGGAGTGCTGTCCCCAAACCTGGTAAGGAAGGCAATTGGCTTTGGGAAGGAGTCATGGGCTCTGACAAAATCTAAGAGTCCTGATGCCTCCTTCCCAAAACTTAGCACTTTCCCAGACTTGGGAACTGTGCAGAGGGCTGAAGGACAACAACTTATGAAGGGGTGTAGTAATAATTAAAATAACTGTGCATGTCTCTAGTGACGAAAAGCAACATGGTTAGAAAAACTGAAGATCATTTCTAAAACCATGCATTCAGACAAAATGATTCAGATGGAAGAGAGATCCAAATATTAACACTAAAGGCACAAAACAATTTCCATATTACCAACATGATTTAATTGAGGCAGTTGTATCCCTCAGATCTTGGTGTTGTGCAGTATTTAATACCCCATAAAATAGTAACACACTTTATTTGCAGAGTGATTGAGAAGTTCTACGCACACATCATCACCTTGGTGTTTGCTGTTGATGAGATCAATGAGAATCCCAAGATCTTACCCAACACCACTCTTGGATTCCATATCTATGATAGCTATTTTTATTCAAGGATGACCTACCGAACCACTCTGAATCTGCTCTTTACGTCACATCACTTTGTCCTCAACTACATATGTGGCATTCATAAGAATTTAGTAGGAGTCATTGGGGGACTTAGCTCTGAAACCTCCTTATCCATGGCAGATGTCTTAGGTCTTTACAGGATTCCACAGGTAGAATATGGCTATTGAAAAATTTGTTTTTCATGCTGTTATTGACACCTTTTTTACTTTTAGTAGGAATCTGTTGATGCATGAATATGAAGTGGTAAAATGGAAAAGGGAAACGGGTTGCAATATATTGGTGTGTGTGTGTGTGTGTGTGTGTGTGTATAATATTAATACCCAACAATGATCATGAGAGGACCCAGATTCTAAAGGATGTGTGTATAATATATTTAATGGAAGATTTTTCGAAAGGTTCCAGTTTGATGAATGGGGCACCTTGATGGGTTCACATTCTGTTATTCCTTAAAGCACTGCCCCAGCTGCATGAGGGGTATGTCAGTCCAACTTCGTAGTGATGCACCTGACTTACAAAGCCATAAATAACTTGGGACAACAATGTCCCTCTCCCTAGGTATCATAAGATCCCCTCTTTTTACAGGTATAGTGATGTTTAGTACTGCCCACTTTCAGAGGCTAATCAAAAACAAAATTCTTGTTATTTTTCTGGCATTTGGGGATGGATATATTCTTACCAAGATGGTGTTGTTCTGCTGCATTTCTAGACTTCTTTTTGTTGGGTTTAAAATTATACCTTAGCCAGTCTGATATCAGCACTGACTGTTTAAGAAATAGAAGATACAGGTGCTGGTGTTTTGTTCTTAGTTGGCTGAAGCATGGTCATTACTCTGTGTATATAAGGCTCTGTTGCAAAGCATTTAGTGCTCCTAGCTTTGGGAGTTGTGGGGAGTGTTGGAGGCTGGGAGTATGGAAGTGAGAGGTTTTTTTGTTTTTGTTTTTTATAAAATGCATTTGTATTTAGTTTAACAGAGTCTCTGGAAGAAGGCTAGAAACTAAGAGGGAGTTCTTACTTTGTTAATGTAAATTATTCGTTACTCCTGGTGCCTGCTTTAGCCAAGTCAGTTTTTCTGTTGTATTTATTCTTTAACTCTGCTGGAAGCGAACTTTAATGGGCCACTGTTAACTGGGGTGTAACTTCTTCTTTTGCACCTCTTGTTCAGTACCCAGTCATTTCCCCAATACTTTTTAGTTGCCTTAATTTTTGCTGGTATTTTACTTTCACAGGATATGGTTTACTGTGCTCACAGAAGAATAAAATGTATAATATTCAGGAAATCTTCAGGATTTCCAGGAGATCCACCCACAAGAGTTCTTAGTAGATATGACATCAACCTCTCCCTACAAGTGTATAATGATCCAAACTCTTCTTATAGACCAAAGGAACACGATCAATTGCTTGTATCTCACCAGGTTCCACTTTGGAGTATTGCTGAAGGCAGTGCAAGGATAAAAGCTCTCCTGTTCATGAAGAGAATACATGTTTACGAGTATGCAGCTGTGATGACTCCCATAATAATAGGAATTAATATCTACCAAAATAATTGAGAAATATTGTTTCTATGTAATGGGGTTTGGGCCTGTGTATGATTTATATATATGGGATATACAGAATTTCTATTCAGATAAAAGAGTGAGTTCAGAATTCTTGCTTCCACTTGGATAGGTTTGCCTTTTTCTCTTTTTTAGATTTCATATGGTTCATTTGAACCAGCCACAAATGATCAAATCAAACTTGCTCCCTTCTACCGCATGGTCCCCAATGAAGATCTTCAGTACAAGGGAATTTTGCAGTTGCTTCTGCATTTTGGATGGAAATGGGTCGGGCTCATGACTCCAGCTAATGAAGCTGGAGAACGTTTCTTACATTTCATTGAACCAATGCTTTTCCAGAATGGAATCTGTTCAGAATTCACAGAAAAAATTGAATACCATATGCATTTCACTGGTAACATAGTTGATTCGTTACGTGAAAGAAGGACTTTGTCCCCAGCTTTCATGTCAAGTAAAGCTAATGCAGTTGTTATATATGGGGAAAGTACATCTACAATATGGCTATCAAATAATATGGAGATAATGAATATGATTCAGCTGATATTGCCTCCATCTAAGAGGAAGCAACCTGGAGGAAAAGTATGGATTACAACAGCCCAAATTGATTTCATATTATTTTATTTGAAAAAAGTTGTGGAGGTTAATATACAAATGTTCCATGGTGCTATCTCCTTTGCGATTCACTCCAAGGACATTCAGGACTTCTCAGACTTTCTGCAGAAAGTGAATCCTTCCTGGGCAGATGCAGATGGTTTTATCAGCGATTTCTGGGAACAAGCATTCAGTTGTACACTTTCAAATTCCAATGTGTCAGCAAACACATGTACTGGAGAGGAAATGCTGGAGAGCCTTCCTGCCCCATTTTTTGAAATGAGCATGACCGGCCACAGCTACGGTATCTATAATGCTGTCTATGCTCTGGCACATGCCTTACATTTTATGTACTCATCTGAAGCCATCCGCAAAAGGATAAAGGGCAGAGACAGACTCTCTTCTCAGAATGTAGAGCCTTGGCAGGTAGTGTTTCCTTTTATTAAGTGTTCACCTTGCAAAGTATTCAGTGTTGTGTGCTGTATTGATACATAATGTGACTTGGCGTTCATCTATAAGTAAATAATTAAAGTAATAAATACATCAAAGATTAACCTTAAATTATTTTATTTCCTTTGATGATATCAAGCAGACTTTAGATTACACAGACTTTCATACGTGACAGACTAGCGACAACTACTTGACAAGTTAAAATATGTTCTAAAAATTTAAACATTTAGAACTGGCACTGTTCCAGTATTTCTGCTGGCATTAAATTAGATCAGTGGTTCCCAATTAGCTAATTACTGAGGAACCTTTGTTTTTCAAAAGATAAGCCATGGACCCCTGCGTTTGAAAATTTTGATAACTGTATGGTAGCAAAGCGATTTTATGGAGAAAATGCGAGGTAGCCCCGAATAAGCAAAGAATTTTAAGTATACAAAAAAACAGACTATAAAATTTGTGATTTATCATGCAGAAATGACAAATTTTAGTTGGTGCGGAGACAGCATTTATTTTATTTTAGTACAAATGAACAAACTATGACATTTCTAGCAGCTTCTAAACCTATATCTATATATTTATCACTATCTATCTATTTATGTATATATCTGTCAAACCAGGAACCTGACAGAGGGCCTTCTTGGTAGTGACACCCTCCCTTCAGATGTCAAGGAAATAAAGAACTACAAAACATTTGGAAGACAGCCCTGTCTCAATAAGTGTTTTGTAATACATTTTTATTAGTTTTTAATTGCAATGATCCAAAAATAGCCTCATTATATCAATGCCAAATTACAATACAGTTCCTAATATCAATCATTCAAATACCCAATTACATAATTTAGGTTGGCCCCTGTGTGCTAGAATTGATGAGATTTGACAATTTACTTTACTTCTGCGTTCCAAAATCTTATTAATTTCAATTATATTCCAGTCATAATAGTAATCCCTTATACAACAGCTGCAATATTGATATCTTCTATTCATATTAACACATTAAATGATTTATTAGTCTGCAACTGAAGTTCTCATGCATCCTTGTTCTTCCTGGATGTGACATTTAATCTCTCCATGTTGTTTCTTCCTGTCCTTATAAAATATTATGTCAATTTTTACCAGTTGTTACTGCTATCCGTCATTCTTTAAGCGGAGATGATATCCTGGTGTTATTCCAAAAGTTTGTCCCTCACTCAGTCCCATGCTGCTTTGTTTTTGCAACTTTTAACGATAGCTGCAAAAGTCACTTTATCCCAATTTATTTTTTCACTTTATTTCTTTTCCCCATTCCCTCAGTTTAGGGGAAAGAGTGATCTGACACCCTGCCAATGCCTTGTATTGGGAAGTTTTTAATGTATGATATTTTATTATCTTTTTATATGTGTGCCACCCATTCTGGGCAGCTCCCAAGCAAATGTTAAAAACACACTGAACCCTTTTTGGACTTCCAAGATGAGATGAGTCCCCAACTCATAAGGCAAGATTCACTCAAAACCCTCCTTACAAGCAGTGGGATAGTCCTTTAAACTTAATAGTCATTGAAGCAATTAGAAGTTCATTTCAGTAAAAATGTAGGGAGCAAGAGGAAGGGATCCCTTACATATATATCTTTTATGATAGGCACGTGAACCTTGGAGCAAACCATTAGCACTCTCTCCTCCCTCCCTCCAATTGCAAGAGCCCTAATAAACTGTGTCAGAGGTTTTCCCCCCCAATCCCACCTCACTTGCCATCCAACGTGGAAGGTTTTCCCAGTGCAATTAACAAGAGAAGTGAGTACCCTGGCAGGGGATGGTGCTGCAGACCTCCTGGGTGCATTCTGTGGAACCTCTGGGTTCCCAAGACCCCTAATAGGGAAACAAAGAATTAGACAATCTGTTGCATGAGGATAATGGCATAAATTGGCTAAGTGGAGTGTATCTCAAGCAGCCTGAAATGACCCTTGTCGCCAAGTGCACCATGTTCTGCCCCACATTGTGGGTGTCTGGTGTGCATGCGTGGTGTCGTGCGTTGCATGTGATGTCACACACTATGAGGAGCCCTGGCAGGCCCCCTGGCCTTTCTAAGGACACTTTAGGGCTTCTCTTAACAGCATTCAGAGTCTGTAAGGGGCTCCATCGACCCCTCCCACTGCTCCGTAGAAGCCCACTGCTGCAGTAGGAGGTGGCAATGGAGCCCATCACTACAGTAGGAGAGCCCGCCAGAGCCCTTCCAACTGCAGAATATTGAGGGGGTCTGGCCCTCTCATTCAAAATTTTCTGGGCATCTGGGCACCTGGGCCCTGCAGAGATAATGCCAGTGCTTGTGGCTTTCTGTAGTTTCTCATGGTCAGATAATATACATGAAAATGTGCGGCTTTCATGGTAACTCAAACAAACAGAGCCAGGAAAAGATCTTAAATTCTCCCAGAAAACTTGAATTATCTTAGTAAGACTATTAATAAATACTTCATAGACATTTTGATTCCCGTTCCACCTAGCTGCACTCATTCCTGCAGAGGATCTCATTCAACAACAGTGCCGGGGATGAAATTACATTCAATGAACATGGAGAATTAGCAGCTGGCTTTGATATTACAAACCTGGTCACTTTCCCAAATAATTCCTATGTCAGGGTCAAAGTTGGAGAGCTGGATCCTCAGGCCCCTCCTGGAAAAGAGCTCTCCATTAACGGGGATGGAATCCATTGGCACAGAGTCTTCACTCAGGTATGGAAATCACTGCACACTGGTGGGAGAGCATGTATTTTTGCCACTTGAGGTGAAAAGGGAAGTGCTGCCCACTACTAATAATGCCGACACAAATCATTTTATTATTAAATAAACAAATGAACCACTCAAAAAGAGCAATATGCTCAGTAACTGTATCATTGTGAATGAACATTGTATCTTCGTGAGTTTTTCTGATGCTGCTTGAGACTCTAGTGTTGAATTGGAATGACAGAAGCAGGGGTGTACGGAGGTGTTTGTCAGGTTGGCCCCTTCCACATGCACAGACCCAGGAGGAGCCCCTGCAAAATCATGCCTTGCTCAGAGTGGCTTGCAGCCCAGCTGCCCATCCACGTACTGCATGGGTTGCTGGGCAAAGCATGCAGGCTCCTCTCAGTGCCTCAGGGGAGGATTCCAGGTGCTTCTCATAGTCCTGTGCTGCCAGCCAAGGCAGAGTTCAGTGGAGGGAGAAGCCACAACAACCAGTCAAGTCTCAGCGGGGTGCTTGCCTGGAGGCAGAGTCCGTATAAAAGGTCCAGTCCAGTCCTAAGGTCAGGAGTATCTCAGTTCACGTTGTCAGACAATCCAGGGGTCTAGAAAGCCGAGGGCCACGAGTAGCAGCAAGGTCTGATCAGGAACGATGAATGTTGCTTGCAGCAACTGAATGAGGCTGGAAACCCTGCTTAAGAAAGCTGGAGCATGCTGGTTCTCATCAGGAGCAAGAAGGCTGATCAGCAGCAGGTGGAGTCGCTTCGCCTTCTGTTTCTTCTGCTCAGTAGGTGAAGCTGACTCCTGGCCCCCGACACCACTGGTGTTGGCCATCAGAGCAGTTGTGCCGTTCCTCGTCCCTAGTTAGCTGGTGCCATTACTGTAAGCATGAGCAGAGCACCAAGCAGAGCTTGAAGGGAAGAAAAGGGAGACGGGAGGATGGAGTTGCAAGAGCTAGAAGGCGGGCAGGTGGTGAGTGAAGCGAGGGAGGGAGGCTCTTGGCCAAGGAGGCCAGGAGGAGGAACAGAGCAGACCCAACACCAATGGCCAAGGAAACACTTATATCTCCTTGCCAATGGTGCAAGGGATGGTGGAAGTGCCAATATAGCTCCTTGCCAAGGGCACTAGAAGCCTCGGTATACCACTGCATAGAAGGCATCAATATCCCCACAAGCAGTTTTCAGTTTTACTAGAACTAAAGTTGGCAATATGGTTGCTCCTGCTTTGAGAATACATATTGTAAAGAAAAGCAGCACTATGTAGTTCAATTCCAATGTGTTACCTCCGAGGATGTGGACAGGCTGGTTGGACGAGTGAAAGCAACCACCTGTCTCCTTGATCCCTGCCTATCCTGATGTTCTGCCAAGGGGCAGGGTTCTCCTTTTTTTGAATCTGGATCCAATAAAACACACAGATGGAAGAAGAACACAAAAAAAGTATGCTTTAATTTTCTAGATACAATCAGACAAACGTAGCGTACCTGACCAACGCCCAAACACAAATCTCCTCCTCTTCTGCCGCCCGGGGCTTCAAGAGAGCAGCGGGAGAGATCCCTCACACCAGAAACCCCACAGCACCCAAGACCTAGTCTGTGGCGAAGCCCCAATCTGTCCCCTCCATTCCCTTGCTTATATAGCCGACTTAAGTTTGATTGTTTTCACCTGGCCATCAGGCACCATTCCCGAATGGTCAGGGAATCAGGCACCTGAGTGTGGCTTGGCCAAGGTCATTGGCAGCTGAAGGTGTTCTCGACTAATTGCATCCTCCTCACAAGCAACCTTACTTTGCTAATTAGAGGAGGAAAAGGGAATAGGACATGTAACCTGACTCCTCGTGATTACAAAGATCTTCCGCGAGTTTCCACTACACTCCACCCCTTAACATATCCTATTTCCTTTTCATCCTCGGTGTCATTTGATTGAGTATAGCCCACATAGGTTGCACCTTTGCATACAGCTGCTTAATTTTAACAAACAAAAAACAAGTGAAGATCATGGAAATACATATAATCACCAAAACAATGATAACCGGATGCAAGGCCAGGTTCAAAATATTGGTCATGGTGGGACTCCATCCGGAGAATATGTCCCACCAATGATGCACAGTGAGATCCCCAACATCTCGCATCACCCGCACTAACTCTGCTCCCTCATGTTTAATTTTTAACATCATTCCTCTAATCAAATTTACAAAGAAAAAACTATACTCATGACTATCTATATGATCCCCCCTCAATCTGCCCTCTCTGGAATCTTTCCACCTAGTGATATCCTGCCAACTCCCCTGCGTTATCCATCGTTGGCCATTAAAATATTGGAAAGTGACATTCCATGTGATGGACCATGACAGCGTAAAATTATCATACGTCCATGGGATGGAGAAGTACAGTCGTTTGCCAGACATCATCCATGTCCCCTGTCCAGTCACATTCATACATCTGCCATGGATGCCGGGGAGCCATCGCCTTTGAGACAGAGCTGGTTGTTCACACAGCAGCAGCGTAGTCGTGTTCAACTCAGGAGGATTCGATTGATCATAGATGTGCGCACAGAGGCAGACTATTACCCACCACCACCAATTCATGGTGTCCTAGAAGCATATAATAAGAAAATTGTTATGGCGTATTACAAAGAAATAGGAGAGTCATTATTCTCGCCGCTTCAGCTTGGCTGCATCTAAACATATGGGTGCAGTAGCATTTGCCAGGAGCACCCAGTAGGTGGCCCCAGGTCCCTTACTAACAATCTCTCCAGGTCTGTTTGGCTGATCGGGGTATACCACCCATACCTTCTGTCCAGAGGTGAGAGTGGTATCTGTAGATCCAAACTCTCCTCTCCTCCTGACAGTAGACGGAGGTGGACCTGGTGCTTCCTGAATATCGGGTACACTGATACGCTCGCAAATGAGTTGCGCTATTCGTTGTCCTGTTAGCAGAGATGCATCTTGAGTGCTGACATTATGGAGGAGCACCTTTACTTCTCCTTGGTAGTCGGCGTCCACCACCCCTCCTAAAACCTGCAAGCCTTTTAAGGCTAGGCTGGATCGAGGTGCGATGCGCCCATAGGTTCCATGGGGAACGGTGACCCCAATCCCCAAGGGTACTAGTACCTGCCCTCCGGCTGGTACCACCACATCCTTAGGGGTTATGAGGTCAGCCCCAGCACTATCGGGCGTCGCTCGGAGGGGTGGCTGGCCATAAGGTTGGAGTTTCCAGACCTTTAGGTACTCCACTGGTGCTGGCGCTGGCAAACTTATCATTCGTTGCAATGGTGTTTGGCCAGCGCATAGTGGACGGCTATTTAGTTCAAATTCCGCCTGATCTAGAACTTTACCCCACCCCTTCAGGGTATGGGTGGGGGTCAACTGTTTAAGCTTTTGCTTTAGTAACCCATTTAGCCGTTCTACCAACCCAGAAGCCTGTGGGTGGTGAGGAATATGATATATCCACTGGATATTCCATTCATTTGCCCAATCTTTTACCTCTCCCCCTGCAAAATGACTCCCATTGTCACTCTGTACCTGAAGGGGCGCTCCATACCTCCGTATTAACATCTCCAACCCCTTTATGGTGTTCTGCTGGTTCGCTCGTGCGCAGGGGTAAGTCAAAAGATACCCTGAAAAGGTGTCTACCATGGTTAATGCATACTGCCAACGTCCACATTTGGGTAAGGGTCCTATATAATCAATCTGCCATATTTGCCCAGGACCACTTCCCCGATGTAATTTTCCCATGGGTGTCTTAGACAGAGGCATCTGTCTCACCTGGGAGCACACTTGACAATTAGCAACCACTGTGGCAGCGGCACTCACTGAACATGGAATGCCTCTCTTGATGGCCCATTCTTTGGTGGCTTTGGCCCCCAGATGCCCTGCCTTGACATGCGCCCAGCGTGCTAATACCAATAACTCTTCGTCTTCGTCTTCTGGAGTAGCTGTCCGTACTCTTGCTAACCGATCAGCAGCCTGATTGTACAGGGCAACAGGTGTCCCTGTTGTATGTCCATCTACATGTCCAATGTGCATTTGTACTTTTGAGAGCATTTGATCCAGTTTTATCCAGAGGTCCTGCCCCCACAATGGTCGGTTGTGGATGCAAAAGCCATCCTGTTTCCACTTTGGAAACCATACAGTCAGCCCTTTAAACACAGCCCAAGAATCAGTATAGATATATACAACATCCCCTCCTTGCTCAATTGCATGTTCCATGACCATTAATACAGCCATTAACTCAGCATATTGGCTGGACTTCCCTTTTCCTCCTCTGGTCAGAGTAATTTGTTTTCGAGGATTTAAAGCGGCGGCACGCCAGACTCGCTCATTTCCCTGGTAACGGGCGGAGCCATCGGTGAACCAGACTTCGTCATGAGTAACCTGCTCATACGGGGGAGCTTCCTGTGCTGGGGAATCTTTAAGTTCTAAGCTAGGAATTTCTTGGATTTCTTCCCCTGTAGGAGTCACAGCCAACACTTGCTCCTGCAGTGCGCTCACCCCATGAGAACCAGGTCTAGCTCTTTCTGCAATATACCACTTCCACAAGTTGTACATTTCTGCAGTGGGAATGCCATCTATATCTTCCTTGCGAACCCCTGCTTCCAATAATTCCAAAAACATCTGCTTCCTCGTCACCTTAGGGGTGGAGGATGTTTTATCTGTCCTGGTGAAGGACTTCTTATCAGTCCCTGATTTTCCCTTCTCCTGTGCTATTCGGGCGCGGGGTTTAGCGACATTTTCTCTCTCTGCCTCCCCTAATTGTCCTATCAAGAGAACAACTTCACCAACAGGTCTCCCTTGGGCGGGGCGCAGCAGCGCTAACAATGGGCCACGCATATGTGAGGGTGCGCCCTTTAACAGCCGCGCCCTCATACCGGCAGTGAGACGCTGACTCTCTGGTCCCTGGAACCCTTGCTGATAGATCCCAGCCTGCAAAGCCATGCCACGCAGCTGTTCTATGGCTTCCTCAATGGTTTGCCAGGGGCCTGGCTGTTCTTCCCAATCCATTGGGGCGGGGTATCTGGCGTATACAGCCTCTACACACCACTGAAATAGGGAACCTGTTGCACCCAAATTAGGCATGCGCAAAAACTGATTAACCAATGTATCACGAGATAGGGTCCCCAATTTTACCAACTCCTCCCCCGTCAAGTAAAGACTGGTAGTTCCCTGGTCCCACAACCTAACCAGCCATTGGCTCAACCCCTCCCCGGGTTTTTGCCTGTTTGTCTTTGCCATTTCCGCCAACTCCTGCTGAGTGTAATCCCGTACTATCCGGGTGGCCTGGGCCGCTTGTGGGTTACCTGGCGGCCCCTTACTCTTGTTGGTCACTAGAGGACGTGCCTCAGCAACCCATTCCTCTTCATTCCCCTCATCTTCTCCCTCTATCCATTCTGACTCCTCATCACTAGAATCCCAAATGTCCCCACTCCATGTCTTGGGGTCCCATTCCCGGGAAGCAATGAGGGCTCTAACCTTCCGAGGGTTAGGGATACACTTCTTTCTTACCCGCTTTGGGTGTTTCATTTTAGCGAAGCGAATAGCCATAGTGGCAGCCCGCTCCTTAGCCAGTTCTTCCCTCCCCCGAGCGCTTTCTAGCACCTCCTTAAGAATTGCCTGCTGGTCCTTTAAAGCAGCGATGTCCTCTAATTGCTGCTGTACCTTCCTCTGAGAGGCTTCTAATTGCTCCCAAACACTCCGGAGCGCAGTGAGTAGGACCCATCCAAGCCCCCCCACTGTCTTCTGCCCCGCACCTTTCTCTATCCCCATTAGCTGCAAACACTTAGACACAGCCATAGGGGTAGCACCTCCAAACCCAGCCATCTCAGCATCCCATGACACTGGTGGGGTCAACTGGTTCAAAATTTGAGCCACTGGTGCCCAAGCACTAGTGCTGGGCCAACCAGGGATATGGCTCTGGCCATCCTCCTGCCTAGGGCTTTTCTTCTTCCACCAGGGCATTGTCTCCAGATCCTGCTCACAGCGCCAAATGTTCTGCCAAGGGGCAGGGTTCTCCTTTTTTTGAATCTGGATCCAATAAAACACACAGATGGAAGAAGAACACAAAAAAAGTATGCTTTAATTTTCTAGATACAATCAGACAAACGTAGCGTACCTGACCAACGCCCAAACACAAATCTCCTCCTCTTCTGCCGCCCGGGGCTTCAAGAGAGCAGCGGGAGAGATCCCTCACACCAGAAACCCCACAGCACCCAAGACCTAGTCTGTGGCGAAGCCCCAATCTGTCCCCTCCATTCCCTTGCTTATATAGCCGACTTAAGTTTGATTGTTTTCACCTGGCCATCAGGCACCATTCCCGAATGGTCAGGGAATCAGGCACCTGAGTGTGGCTTGGCCAAGGTCATTGGCAGCTGAAGGTGTTCTCGACTAATTGCATCCTCCTCACAAGCAACCTTACTTTGCTAATTAGAGGAGGAAAAGGGAATAGGACATGTAACCTGACTCCTCGTGATTACAAAGATCTTCCGCGAGTTTCCACTACACCTGACTAACAAAAGCGAGCTGGGGGGGGGGGCTGGGCGATGGGCTCTGCGGGGTGGTGAATGTTCTCTCTGTGGGAGAGCCTTCCCAGACCCACTGAAAGAGGCGGTTATTAAACCGCTTATTAAAAAACATCTTTAGACCTGGCCAACATGGCCAACTATCACCCAGTCACAAATCTTCCATTCTTGGACAAGGTGATTGAGCGGATGGTTGCTGAACAACTCCAGGCACGCCCAGAGGATGTGGACTATTTGGATCCCTTCCAATCAGGATTCAGGCCTCACCACCAGACTGAAACCGCCTTGGATGAACTGGTCGATGATCTCTGGCAGGCTAGGGACAAAGGTTAAAGCTACTTCCTATTTCTGCTGCATCTTTCAGTGGCCTTTGATACCATTGATCATGACATCCTTCTGGACCATCTAGAGGAGCTGGGAGGTGGGGGCACTTTTTTACAGTTGTTCCACCCCTTTCTCCTGGGCCGTGTCCAGAAAGTGGTGCTGTGGGATGAGTGTTCAGACCGCTGGGCTCTCACTTGTGGCATGCCTCAGGGTTCCGTCCTCTCCCACATGCTTTTTAATATCTATATGAAGCCCCTGGGAGAGATCATTGGGGGGGGGGGTGGGCTGTGTGTTCATCAGTATGCAGATGATACTCAGTTCTACCTCTCTTTTAAATCAGAACCAGTGAAGGCGGTGAAGATCCTGTGTGAGTGCCTGGAGGTGGTTGGAGGATGGATGGTGGCTAACAAATTGAGGTTGAATCCTGAGAAGAAAGAAGTACTGTTTAGGGGGGACAGGGGATGGGTGGGTGTGGGGGACTCCCTGGTCCTGAATGAGGCAACTGTGCCCCTGAAGGAGCAGGTGTGCAGACGGGAAGGTGACCCAGAAACAGCAACTACAGTGGAACCCCGGGTTACACACGCGATCCGTTCCGGCTCGCTGTGCATAACATGGGTGTGTGTAACTTGAACGCACGTAAAAAAGAAAGAAAGAAAGAAACCCTGGAAGTTGCACAATTTGAGTGCTTCTGCGCATGCGTGAAGTGCGCAGAAGCGTTCTGCTCATCCGGCAGTCATGCATGCTCCCACACGCTCTGGAAATCACTTCCGGAGGCGGGAGCGTGTACCTGAACATACGCAACACGGAGCGTAAGCAACATGAGATATGACTGTAATTCAGAATGCGGCAGCTAGACTGGTGATTGGAAGTGGCCACCGAGATCATATAACACTGGTCCTGAAAGACCTACATTAGATCCCACTACGTTTCCGACCACAATTAAAAGTGTTGCTGCTGACCTTTGAAGCCCTATATGGCCTTGGCCCATTATTCCTGAAGGAGGGCCTCCACCCCTATCATTCTGCTTAGGTCCAGCACCGAGGGCCTTCTGGCAGTTCCCTCCGTTTGAGAAGCAGAGGGCCTTCTCGGTACTGGCACCCTCCCATCAGATGTCAAGGAAATAAAAAACCATCGTTATTCCCACATGTGGTGGGAATGCAGTCTGGTTAAGGAATATTGGCAAAAGATTACAAAGGTAATTTCTGGATTATTTCAAATAAATATAGAAGTGAATAGGGATTTACTATTTTCGGGAATACTGGGAAATAACAAAGTAAAAATAATATGCAAGAGCTGTATAAGATTATGATTCTAGCCGGAATGGCAGTTATTGCACTGGGATGGAAAGAAAAGGCTAAATGGAAGGATAGGCGTGCCTGGCGTGCTCTGGTCCATGGGGTCACGAAGAGTCGGACACGACTGAACGACTGAACAACAACATGTTTTTGAATATGTACAATCTGAAATATTTGCACAGATAGCGGCAGAGGATAGTTGGGAAAATAAATGCCAAAGAATTACAAATAAATGGGCATTTTACAGGAATTGGATAGAAAGGGGTGAAGCCAACCCAAACATACAAGCTTGAATGAACAGACTGTGTACATGGATAAAGATCTGAAGAACAAAGGTCTGTCCAGAGGGGAGGGTGGGAGGGGAGGGGGAAGGGGAAAAAAAGTCTCCTAAAAACTTGGTTGTGTATTCAGGCCTATTGGAGATGTTTGAGAGCACTACCTTGTTGAATGGCTGTTTTAAATGTTGCATTCGAAATGTATTAATAGTATTCTGAACTTTGTGCATATCTTATTGTACTTTGATTCCTTTTCTGTAAATCAGCTGCAGATTTTTGTTAAGCAGTATATACATTTTCTGAATAAATAGTAAGTGGCAAAAAAAAACACCATCTGACTTTTAGAAGCCATCAGAAGGCAGCCCTATTTAGGGAAGTTTTTAATGTTTGAAGTTTTATTCTGTTTTTAATGTTCTGTTGAAAGCTGCCCAGAGTGGCTGGGGAAACCCAGCCAGATGGACAGAGTAGAAATAAATTATTATTATTATTATTATTATTATTATTATTATTATTATTATTATTATTATTATTATTATCATCATCATCATCACCACCACCACCACCAAAGCTGACTTGTAAATGAGAAATTTTCAGTACTTCTATCCAGAAAGGAATTATCAATTTACAACTTCAAAAGATTTGTATTACATCTGCCTTAATTCTGTTATACATCCAACAATGACAGTTTTGGTGAATACAAACCAACAAACAAACAAATAAATAAATAAATTCTGTATAAAGTTAAATACCATTGGGATATTGATTTAAGATAGTTCTCTTTCAGGTTCAAACTAATAAACATTTTTGGAATATTTTAATGCACACATCAGTTTTGCTTTCAGGATTGTTAACCCAAAAATTGCTAAATCCCATTACCATTCCCTTTTATATGAAGGATGAAGAGATTATTTTGGAGGGGGAGAGGTCATTCGAAAAAATGTTGGAAATATTCCTTTTTGAAAAATGATACCAGACTTTATAAATTGATTTTGTAGAGGACAAAAAGTCCCAACCTATTTTATTTGAACATAGCTGGTTTTATAAAGCCAGTTCATCAACACCCCCAATACCCCTGCCCACTATCTTCACTGCCCTTTCTTATTCCAATTGTGCAAGTGGTAGGGGCTGTCCAAATCCACTACTTCCAAATCCCAACTCCTTGAACCACACTAAAGGGACATTGAGTAAAATTCCTAAGGCAAAGGACATGAGGCTGCAGTTCCATCAAAACAAATAACCAATTGTAGTATTAGATTGAATTATCTGGTGGTGGCAGCATTGATCAATCTAGGTATGAAAAATTGTAATCTTCTCGTGTTTGTACAATGCTTAGAAAGGTAGCTTTTTATCCCACTGTATGTGCTGACTCTGCACATATGGCTCCTACATTTAACATTTCTGGCCCTGCTATTTACAGATAGATCACCTGAAACATTTTCTTAATATTTATCTCTTCATGTCTCTTTGGATAGGTGCCACCCCTTTCATTATGTAATGCCAACTGCCTTCCAGGTTATGAGAAGAAAAAGAAGGAGGGGAAGAAGTTCTGTTGTTATGACTGTGATCCATGTCCTCATGGGATGTTTTCAAATGAGAAGGGTGAGAGATGCCATATTAGCATATGCAAGCTAATTTAGTAGATTCTGAACAAATCGGCAATGGGGTTTGCTCTGTATACTCTCAAATAATACCGTTTATTAACAATAGTAGAATAATCTCCCTTCTGTCTCCGTAAAAGCTGCCACTATGAATAAATTATATTAGCCTTCTAGGGGGTATAACATGAGAATGTGACTTTAACTGTAATGTAAAAACTCTCCATCACTTTATCTATATTGATCATTTAAACATTCTTAAATATAACATTCCATGATGTTTAATGCAGTTTCCCATTGCTGGTGGCTCACTGCTGTGGTGTCACATTTTAAGAATGCATTTTACCGTTATAAATCACTAGTGTAGTTCCACCCAAAGACTGTTTTAAAGCAACAAGACATAAATATCATGCATGCATTTTGTCCTGAAGAAAGCACTAATGTTTTCTTTGGGGGGGGGGAGGTAATAGGAGCAATTGTCTTTACTCTAAGAACAAGGATATTTGGGGGACAGGGTTAAAATCCTGTAAAAATCACCCCTCTTCCTTCGAAGATTTCAGCTGTAATATTTCTCTGATTTCATTATGCAGCGTCTGTTGTTCTAAGAAAATGGAAGAGGACCACTAAAAACATATTTCCTCCATGTAGGAAATGTCAAATTCCATGCATAACATTATCTTCAAAGCATCTAGGGCATGAGCATTTGCACTAGAAGTTTTGAAATTTTTCCTCATGGAAACAGTATGGTAGGGGGTCTCCTGGTTTTTTTTTTTTTTTTTAAAAAAAAAAAAACATTCATAAGCATATTCTGGATTGTTTCCAATTGTCATGCAACTTTTTTCAGGGTTGGAAACCTGTGCCAGATGTCCTCCAGATAAATATCCAAATGAAGAGCAGAATGAGTGCATTCCCAAGAAACCAAACGTCCTAGATTTTGGTGAAACTTTGGCCATTGTTTCAACTTTCTCTGCGCTTTTATTCTCTCTGATCACAGCTATGGTACTTGGCATTTTCATTAAGCACCGGAACACTGCCATCGTCAAAGCCAATAACAGAAGCCTGACTTACATTCTCCTCATCTCCCTCCTCTTGTGTTTCCTGTGCTCCTTGGTGTTCATTGGAATGCCTAATAAGGCAACCTGCCCACTCCGACAAACGGCATTTGGCATTGTCTTCTCTGTGGCCCTCTCCAGCATCTTGGCCAAGACTATTTCAGTGGTTTTGGCATTCATGGCTACCAAGCCAGGGTCCAGGATCAGGAAGTGGGTAGGCAAAAAACTGGCTTATTCCATTGTCCTTTCCTGCTCTGTGATTCAAGTAGGAATCTGTGCCTCCTGGTTGGCAACCTCTGTCCCATTCCCAGATGTGGACATGCACTCAATGAGTGAAGAAATTATATTCTTATGTAATGAAGGGTCAGTCCTCATGTTTTATGGTGTTTTGGGCTACATGGGCTTCCTGGCCACTGTCAGCTTCACTGTGGCCTTCTTTGCCAGGAAGTTGCCTGACAGCTTCAATGAAGCCAAGTTCATCACCTTCAGCATGCTGGTCTTCTGCAGTGTTTGGCTCTCCTTTATTCCCACATACTTGAGCACCAGAGGAAAATACATGGTGGCTGTGGAGATCTTCTCCATCTTGGTTTCTAGTGCTGGGCTGCTGGGTTGCATCTTTTCCCCTAAATGCTACATTATTGTGGTGAGGCCTGAGCTGAATAACAGAGAACAGCTGATACGGAGAAGGATGTAAATAACAGAATCATTTGTCATTTCTGTATTTAGACTCTGTAGGCCCGTTGGCATGGTAATTTCACTGTGGTTTTTTTAGGAAAGGAAGTTACCTTAAAAGATAGAAAAGGGGGGGTGGTTATTCTTGACTGGTGTTCTTGATATCCAGCATAGTTGCTTATGAGGTGTAAATGAACTGGGATTATGTTTATGATAGAAGCTATGGATGATAGACAACAACTTGAATGCCTACACATCCTCTTACTCTTCTTCTCCTGCATCCAAAAGGATACCTCCCTATCTTCCCAAGAGGCCCTGAAAATCTCCTGAGGAGATGACGGGGTTGCAAAGAGAAGAGAAGGAATACAAGAACTTGAGAAGCTGCCTTTTACTGAGTTCTTTAGTCTTATCCAGCAGGGCTGTGAACCAGATTGAGCCTATTTTGGGTGATCTGGGCATCTATCAAGTTCAGCTGAGATAGCCATGAATTGCAACACGTTGGATGCAAGATACTTTGTCTTCACTATATGCTTAACTGCACTAGCAACCCAAAAGTGTATAAAATTGACTGAGCTATTTCAAAAGCTGCACAAATTAATGGCAAGTAAATGGAGGGAACCAGGCAATAAAGATACTCACTTTATGTTTAGGTAAGGATGAAGAACAAGGTAAGAATCCAATAGTAAGGGCCAAAGATTGCTTGCCCACTGCCACTCTCAAGTTTCAGTTTGCAGCTCATGTCCTCACACCTCAAGAAAATCAATCAAGAACTGACTCTATGATAATTACCAACCAACCCATTCCCCTACATGTACTGATTATTTTAAGTAATGAATGGAAAGTTAGAATTTCATGGTAACAGTAATTCTATAAAATCTTGTATCGTGTTTTGTGTGATTCATTTTGAAGCCTATACATTTATGTATGTATTCATTTACATTGTTCATAATATGTTGAAGAAGAACATTTAAAAGTCCTCCGAACTGGATATGACATGGGCACTCCACCAGAAATTCTGGGAACAAAGAGATACCTCTAACCAATTTTAAAACTCCCAGGACAAACTTGGACTTCTATACTTCTGGAATCTCCCACGTCATGGCCAGCAGCATCATCTGTGCTGGGGACTGCTCCAGCCAATCTGCTGCCAGGGTGGGTGTGATTGCGGGCAATTTAATCTCAGCATGGCAGACCGGTACCCTCTTCTTGCCAACCAGTGTGGTGTAGTGGTTAAGAGCGGCAGACTCGTAATCTGGGAAACTGGGTTCGCGTCTCCTCTCCTCCACATGCAGCTGTTGGGTGACCTTGGGCTAGTCACCCTTCTCTGAAGTCTCTCAGCCCCACTCACCTCACAGAATGTTTGTTGTGGGGGAGGAAGGGAAAGGAGAATGTTAGCCGCTTTGAGACACCTTCAGGTAGTGATAAAGCGGGATATCCAATCCAAACTCCTCCTCCTCCTCCTCCTCCTCCTCCTCCTCCTCCTCCTCCTCCTCTTCTCCTCTCTTCATCGGATCACCCTACGCACCCACCCTCTTTTCTTGCTTTGCACTGGTATGACCTTGCTTTGGCAATTGTCGGTTACCATATTGTTGGAACTGGGTAGGACTTTTTTCCACTTGGCAAATTGCATGGGACATTTGGTTTTTGCCTACCTGGTAGCAATCATCACAGCTTTTCTGAGGTTAGGCATTGGGTAAGCCTTCATTTGGTTGGAGGGCAGGTTGTTGCCTTCACCTGCCCCTCCTCAGTAAGGGTACCCTATTAAAAGTCTGACATCCAGACGCAGAGGTCTCTAATACTTGACATAGCCCTGGTAGATAAATATCACACTAGAGATGGAGCCTTATTCTATACCCCACTTTTATTTACACCAAGGCTAGTCAATCTGTGGTCCTCCAGATGTTACTAAACTACAGCTGCCACCAGCTTACAAAGGGACATTATTATCAAGGATGATGGAAGCTGTAGTTCAGAAACATCTGGATGGCATAACTGTGCTTATCACTGCTTTACACTGATGGGGCACCATGACAGTCTTCCGAATTAACGCTTCCAACCAGAGTAAGAGCCAGTGGTTTTCAACCAGTGGGCCATGGCATCCTGGGGTGCTGCGGACAACACTGACCTCTGTCCCTCATTCCTTCCCTCCCTCCTCTGATTCCCTCTTGTGCTTCGGCCTCCCAAAGGCTTCTACAGTCTTGGCTACAAGCTCCCCAGGTGAATGGTGCCTTTGGGGCTGACCAAGGCCCCTGTAGGGCAATGTTAGGAGGTACACTTTTTGTGGTAGGTAGCAGCTCAGAGACCAGCGGTGGCAGCAGCTGCTGTCCAGAGGACTCCCAAGAAGAGGGGAGAAGACAGGAGGCTGAGGGAACGCTCCACAAGAGAGGGTCTTTGAAAGGAGGCTGCCAGCTCTGCAGGCAAGGAGTGATATAACTGGGCTCCTGAGCCCCACATGGGTGCCACAGGAAGAATGTAGTTGGTCAAGGGAGCCGTGAACTCAAAAAGGTTGAAAACCACTGTCTATCAGGCTCTCATGAAATGCCCTTCCACCTGTGGTTCAACACTGTAAGCAGAAACAGGCATAGCTTGACAGTAATCAATGTTATAGCTCAGTAACCAAGGAGATATCACACTGCACATCCATCAGCTAAGAAAGCCAAAAGCTAAAGTTTCTGCCCTTTTCATCCCCTGTTTATACCTCCCTTCTTAATTGTTCCAACCTTTTCTTGACTCTTTGTTCCTGCACTAAGAATGGGGAAGGGGAAGGAGCTGAATCAGTACTATATTGTAGAGCAGAAGACACAAGCCCTACTCCATCTCTATCAGCATCTCTGGCTGCCTCAAGCCTTTCACCTTTACTCTCCACTGCTGATTCCTCTCTGTCCCACCAGTCTGAACCTGGTTCAAAGTCTCCCTCCCCCTCAGGTGCCTCCTGGGCCACTGGCTGCCACCACTCTTCCTTGTCCCACCAGTCCCTGACACTGTCTTAGATGTTCCTAAACATTCCACTCTGCTTCATACCTTATATATGTGTTCTTTCCAAAGTATCGGGACTGTATTATCCAGGGTCTCTATATCCTGATATGCTTTGGACCCTTTCCATCACTGTTTCTAAGATCCAGAAACTGGAATCAATGTTACATATGCTAGAGAGTGTCAAGGCCAATAGCAGTAGGAAATTAGACAAATGGGGAAAGGATGCAGTTGGCTCACCTCTAAACACATTTTGTTAGAGGAGTTTTTAGGGAAAAGATGAATGCCTGCCTACAGGTGCAGAGTTTTTCTTTTCTTTTTCTTTGTTTTTAGTTATAGATGTCCTATATTCGCGAGCAGATAGGACAAGTTGACCTTAGAGGTCTCTTCCTAACCTTTGATTCTGTGATGTGACAGATATGTTTACTTCAGCAGTTCTCCTACTGAGGATACAACATAGAGCCCAAAAACATTGCAAAAGTGATTATCTCCTCCGTAATTATTACAATGATTATGATTAATTCACCTGGAAAAGCTCCAGAAGGCAGAATGGGAAATAAGAAATAAATAAATAATTTTGAAATGATTAAAATCATCCCGGTGTTCCATAGATAGCTACAGTAAGGGAGCAGAGGTGAGGCCAGCTTTTGGTTTTGCATTGTATTGGTTAGATTTCAAATCATAGCATTCAATGAATTTTTTGTACCAGTGCTGAAGTTAATGAGGAGGTGGATACCTGCCCCTTTAAGGACAGAATTGGCAGAATCAGCTGTCACCAAATACATCCTGTTCCACTCACGCTGGTGATAGTAACAATATTGTATTGAGGTAAAGGAGAGTCCATGTGTAGAATGATATTTGTGATCAGGATGTTGTTGTTGCTGCTGCTTCTCCTGCTGCTTCTCAATATTGTGCCCAATGTGCTTACTGTTGTTTGCAGTGGAAATAATCCTGTCCATATTCCACATGAGTTTTATGAACAAGGTGACCTTATCATTGGTGAAATAGTGTCTCATATTTTTTACATATTCCCCAGCATTTCCTTCCATGAACACCCATCTCATGTCTTTATTAACAACCCAATGTAAGTAAATGGCTCTTAAGATTATTTCGTTTATTCTTTCTACATTTATCTCTGACTATAAAGCACTTGGTTTGCTTTGAAACCCAATGGAAGATGAAACCCAATAGTAAGATTTTATAAGACTATTTTAGAACCTGCTTCAAGATACATGGCATCTCTCCGTCCTCCAATGAAATATAGATCACTCGCTAGACCTCACTAGTTGCAAGGGCGGCGTTCAGGATCTGCAAACAGTGTGCACACATTGGACACAGAGCCATTGAAGTGTTGTCCCCAAACCTGATAAGTAAGGCACTTGACTTTGGGAAGAAGTCATGGACTCTGACAAGGTCTAAGAGTCCTGCTGCCTCCTTCTCAAAACCTAGTTAGCATTTTCCCAGATTTGGGAACTGGGCTCAAATCTGGGAAAGGTCATGCAAGGGCTAAGTGGGTGCAAAATTCTGGCCTTGCCTAGGCTGCTCAATGTACCCAAATCTGCCACTCCCAATCAATCCCATAAAGCTAGTTTTTAAAAGCCAATATGGGATCCATTTGGCAGCTTCATTTCTCCAATCCCATTCACTACATCCTCAGGCCACAATAATTTAAACTGATCCAGCAAAGATGGAACAGAGTGTACTGCATACCATTTGACTGGCTCTAATCATGGCATGCAACTACAAATCTGTTTGATTTCATCCCTAAGGTTTTTTTTTTTTAAAAAAAAGTTACAATAGCAGGCTGCTAATGTTATAAGAGAGATGCTCTCTTGGCCAGATAACAAATGTATATTCAGCATTGAAAAGCTCTTCCATACAGATACTTGTGGACACAATTGTGGTGAAGAAGTAAGCTGTCTTCACCACTGCCCTTCCACATTCCAGGTGCAAAAATGAAACCTCAGCCATGTTTGAGCTGATTCAGTTTCAGATCACCAGCACTTGCTCTCTAGTCATTGATCCTCCTGCCCACAGTAATTTAGCATGGCAGACTTTCATTATGAAGATCTGGGTTCAAATTTTTCTTTTCATGGCCAACTATAACCTAGGAGCTTTCATGCCTATGCAAGGGGAGAGAGGAGAGCAATGAAACCCAGCTTGTGCTGCTCTGGTGAAGGTTTATATATAATTGAAATTATGTCTAAAGCCCATTGAAAACAATCAGGGACAAGCTTCAAATGCACATAGTAATAATAGGATGAGAGTTATTTAACAATCACCACTGCCAAGTTGTCAATTAGCATTCTTCATATTCAAAATGGCAGCTGCCAAATTCTTTATTTTAATTTCATACCAGTTTGTCTTGCTAGGGACAACAACTGACAAAGGGGCGTAGTTCTGATTTCAATAACTGTACGTGTTTCTAGTAGTAAAAAGCAACATGGTCAGAAAAATGGAAGGTTAGTAAGTGAAGAAAAAAATCTATGTGTTCAGACATATTAAAAAAAATCTGGTTTAGACGGGAAAGAGATCCAAACATTAAAGGAACAAAGCCATTTCCATTTTTCCAACATGATTTAATTGAAGCAATTGTATCCCTCAGATCTAGTTGTTGTGCACTGTTTAATTCCCTATAAAATAGTAAGGCACTTCATTTGCAGGGTGATTAGAAAATTCTACCAACACATCCTGGCCTTGGTGTTTGCTGTTGATGAGATCAATCAGAATCCTAAGATCTTGCCCAATGCCACTCTTGGATTCCACATCTATGATAGCTATTTTGATTCAAGGATGACCTACCGAACCACTCTGGATCTGCTCTCTAAATCACACCACTTTGACCCCAACTACCTATGTGGCATTCAGAAAAATGTAGTAGGAGTCATTGGGGGACTTAGCTCTGACACCTCCTCATCCATGGCAGATGTCTTAGGTCTCTACAAGATTCCACAGGTAGAACATGGGTATTGAAAAAATTCTGTTTCGTGCTGTAATTCATTCTTTTCTCCTTCCACTAGGAATCTGTTGGTGCCTAAATATGAAGTGGCAAAATGGAAAAGGGAAACAGGTTGCAATATATGGGGATATTTGGGGGGGTATAATATTAATACCCAACAATTTACATGAAAGGACCGAAGTTCTAAAGAATGTTTGTATATTATATTTAATGGAAGATTGCTTAAAAAGTTCCAGTATTATGAATGGGGCACCTTAATGGGTTCACATTACATCATGCCTGAAAGCATAAATGAGTGTTTTGTGAATTGTTTCCTCTTGGAAACATTTGACTTTTTTATTTTTCAGATTTCATATGGTTCATTTGAACCAGCCACAAATGATCAAATCAAAGTTGCTTCCTTCTACCGCATGGTCCCCAATGAAGATCTTCAGTACAAGGGAATTATTCAGTTACTTCTGAATTTTGGATGGAAATGGGTTGGGCTCATCACTCCAGATAATGAAGCTGGAGAGCATTTCTTACAGATCATTGAACCAATGCTTTTAAAGAATGGAATCTGTTCAGAATTCACAGAAAAATATGAATATCATCTTCGTTTCACTGGTAGCATATTTGATATGATGAGTGATAAAAGGCTTTTGTCCCCAGCTTTCCTGAGAAGCAGAGCAAATACGGTTGTTATATATGGAGAAAGTACATCTGTTTTATGGTTGTTATCTTCTACAGTTTTAACAAATGCATTTCAGCTGCTATTGCCTCCATCTAAGAGGAAGCAACCTGCAAGAAAAATATGGATTACAACCGCCCAAATTGATTTCATATTAGACCGTTTTGTAAAAAATGGGGAGGTTAATATACAAATGTTCCATGGTGCTATCTCCTTTGCAATTTACTCCAAGGACATTCAAGATTTCTCAGACTTTCTGAGGATTGTAAAGCCTTCCTGGGCAGATGGAGATGGTTTTATCAACGATTTCTGGCAACAAGCATTCCGTTGTTTACTTTCAAATTCCACTGCATTACCACGCATTATGGGTACATGTACTGGAGAGGAGATGCTGGAGAGCCTTCCTGCACCATATTTTGAGATGAGCATGACCAGCCACAGCTACAGTATCTATAATGCTGTCTATGCTCTGGC